>NC_052021.1:9154737-9768643 GCF_015832195.1 Motacilla alba alba | reverse complement strand
ACACCATTAATCAGCATTAGAATAGGGCACCAAGGAATACTACCAAAACAGGGATGACTGAAGTAATTACTGCAATCCATTAACTCTCTGAGCAGACTGAGTGCATCACAGCAATATGTCCAGCTTTACAACCACTAACATCAGGGCAGTTATTGTACTGCTAACAATACTGTGTGTTGTAGAGCTGCCAACACTGAAGTCTGAATCTTTTTGCACTTCCCTTTGCTATAATGAATGGTAGCAAAAGAGCTCTGAAATGTATCTAGAACTCCACAATGTAAAGCCAGAAAAAAACTAGACCCTTGAAAAGCAGCACAGGGATGGAAGTAGAAAAAAAGGGGGAAATGCACACACCAGACAGCTGTTTGGCAGAAATCCTTTTTGCAACTGTAATTCTGATTTTGTCATTAAGCCAGTGACAGAAGATCTAGCTGTTAAGCTTCTTGAGTACAAAGTTTTGTGTTTCCCTAGCAAAAGGTGATTAAGATGAGCATAGATGGCCAGCCAGAAATATACAGACATACAATTTGCACATGTGCAATTGTCAGATTTACTGACAACCCCCTTCCCTCTGTCCTCAAGAGTTTGTCTCCAAGAGGAGAAGGGGTCTGGTTCTTCTGCCAGCAGCTTTATCTAGCTTCTATCTATTGACAGGGTTGAGGACTGAAACAGGAAGAAAAGAAGCCATGACATGGAATATTGAAAGAAAGAACTATTTTCTAGACATCACTTTAGAAGCTCCAAAACAGTGAAAGCACCCCATCGTGTTGTTTTATTATGGCAACATAGTATATTCAGTTCTTCCCAAATTCTAGCCAATGCTATACCAGAGAGGACAAGCATCAAAATTCATTTCTCTCTCCTGCAAGCATTCACAACAAAGCACAGTGCTGCATTCACCCCAGGAACTGGCATCACTTCAAAGGTTTCAATTAAATCCATCATTAACATTTTACTCTACAGAGGATCAGGTAAGGCAGCAAACTGTACATATTTTACCAAGTGATGAGATCCTGCCTTCATACATGCCCCACAGGCATTAAAAGTCTCAGTATAAAGGACCTTGTTTCACTTTAAAAGCCTCACCAACTGGCAACATGTGTGTTCACAAGGTACACAAGTCCCAAGCAGCCCCCACTGGAATTTAAGAGACTCAGGATCTGCTGCAGCAAGTATCCTCTCTTACTTCCCAGCAATTAGATGGAATGCAACTTTATTTCTTGTTAGAAAGCAGGGGGAAAGATGCCGTTTCTGCTTTTCAGCAAGAGAAGGTAGAAAGTGTCAAAGAATGTTTGTTCTGGCTTAAATATTATACTTTAAAATGCTACTTACAGATACACAGGAAATTTGATTATTATTGACTGCAAGAACCTATAACATTCAGATTAATGCTGAAGAAAGAGCTCCAACTTCCCCCTCCCTGCAGAAGACCTTATTTTTTAAACAAATGCCAAGTTGTTTCTTTAAGTGCGGGACTTCAAGAGTTTTAACAACATTTAACAGTTATCTCAGTACTGACCTGAAAGTACCTCTCTCCACATCCTGCCCGCTTAGTCGGACATGGATCCCTTCTTTGAGAACAGAGCCAAAAGCCATGTACTCTGCTAAGGCCCAGTCAACAAGCCTGTTCCGGGTCATTTCCGAGCGGGCTTTCAAAATCCGAGAGAGTCCTACATCAGAATAAGGATCAGAAATGAATGGATCTATTTCAGAGAAATTCTCTCTTCACATTGCATTCACCATTCTCATTCCTCATTGCCTACGCTAAGCATAGATACCAAATCAGGTCTACAAACTGTTTTTCTAGAACTGAACTGCTGGCAAAATAAAACAACTTGCTGCTCAAGCAAATGGTTGTGTAATGTTCATATCTTCTGTTTGAAGAAGTAAGGTTGACTGTGTCAGAAACTACTGAGGAGAGGACAATTAAAAAGACCCATGGTGAATTTCTTCTTCCTCAAGATTTATTTTCACATCTCCAACACCAAGTACTGTTTTATAAGAGACTGAAAAGAGCAATTTGGTTTCTGAATTTTTGTCTTCCTTCCTTTCCTCATTTTTTGTTGGCATTTGTCTTATTGCACTTCTGGAGATGTTATACAGTGAAACAGGCTGGATTGATCAATAATATGCATATCCTATAAATAGAAAAACTGTAGCAGCTGCCAATGGATTTGCAGTTGGCAATCAATGGCTGACTTTTCAGTGAAGATTTTATAACCTTGTGAGCCAAAACACAAATTACAACACTGTCAATTTTAAGGGGAACAAAACTTCACAGCTGCACACAGGTGCTTCAAGCTTTGAGGCCACAAGTCTCCTGTATTCACTATCAATTGACAGCATCTTATTTTCACATCTGCACTTTTGGTAAGCTGTCCCATATGTTATTTTCCCATATTTCCCTTTCCTTACTTTCCACAATTTTACAGAAAAACATCCCACTTTCTTTCCACATGAAACTCTCATGGAAATTGTCTCATTTTAAGTTAAAAAAAAACTTGACATTTTTCCCTTTAGAATATACTAAACATTTGATAAAAAAAAATCTTCCCGTTGTTTTTTTGCAAATATGATAAGAAGCATTTTGATTCTAGTGAAAGGATAAAGTACTTCAAATTTCTGTTTCTCTCCCCTTGTGTTTCTCTACAAATCCTCTCTCACAGCCTTTTAAACTGCATAAAAGGATCAAGCATACCATAATTGTTTTAAACCATAAATCTACCTTATATACTGGCAAGGGTTCCCTAGCGTCAATGGTTAATCAACTTACTAACAAGAGACCAATTTACCTTTTTAAATAGAATGTCTAATACTAAATTTTATTGGGCAACTACAATTTTTAATTTATCAGTGTCACAACGAAGTGCACAAATGTGTAGAAGAATTAAATATATCCATTAATTGTATCTGCTCAACAAGCCTGTAATTAATAACTGGGAATGCCCCACCATCATTACTTGTGTTTCATTTCCCAAAGGAACTGAAATACATAGCATATTTACAAAAGACAAACCTTATTCTTTGATGGATGACTCCAGAGAGGATTAGCTTTCTCTGTTTAAAGATTTTGAAGAGAAAAATCTCTTTATTCCTTATCCTTAGTATGTATACTACAAGTCAACAAAAGAAAAAAGATTCCTAAACAAAGGGCCTCCATGTTTCTCCATGGAATGAGCAGGTTATTGCTCCCAATAGTAGCTAGATTTCAACCTGCCCATAAAATAAAACTATCTCAGAACTCTGACAGAGGGTTGGGGCTCCCCAGTGACACAGGCACTTACTGTAATAGATGCCAAACTGAGGACCAAATATTTTCAGAACAAAAACTAAGACTTTTTGGGGGGAAAAATAGCAAGGACTTGAAGAATGAAATGAATTATTAACTTAAGGTTGCAAAGAGACTTCTACCTCCCTCAGAGGAAAATCTATTTTAATGAGGTATGAAACAGAAGTAGTATGATACTGAAAGAATATTATGCTGAGAACAAGCAGCAGGAACTTAAATGTCACATTCTCCTCAGCCATGGAAGAGTCAAAGTAAAAAATGTCACAGGCATTTTCTTGAGAAAGGGCCCAAGAATAACTTCTGTGCCGAAATACAAAAACGGAGCAGGACACAAAGCTAGGAAGAGACACAAAGCCTTCAGCTGACCTGAATGTATTTTGAAGTCTTCGACTGGCACTGAACTAGCGACATTGCCGATGTGAGTCAACAGCTCTTCCGAAATGCCCGTGGGGGGACAAGACATGCTCTTGGGCTCTCCATCCGCGTTAAAGAAGCCTGAAAGGACAAGGTTGGTGAGATGTTCAAGGACTCTTTAGGAGATATGTATATTACCTACAATTTATTCAACAACTCAAGTGACATGCTAAGCAGCAGACTAAGCCTAGTTCTTCCCCTTTTGCTGGGAAACCATAATTTTGATTGTCTGCATGGCAACAGAAGCTGATCTTCCAGGCACACAATGATCTATTCTGTGTCTGCTTTCACTCCCTGTGAAGTCCAACTATGTGGGCAGAGGCTGCCAATAAAAGGCATATGGCACCTCAATCCCTCAAATAAAAATAAGTAAGTGAATAAATAACATGAGACATACTTCTTCCTGACAGCCCAGACAGTTAACAGTACAGGAAAACCTCTTCTCTGCTAAACTGGAAAATGGCTTTTTCAAAGTCACAGCTTACTTTGCACATTTTTAACAAAAGTATTTAATTCATGTTAATCTGGCAGAATGCTATATTTACCATTAACAGGGGCAAATCAAAGGTCACATATTCCATTTTAAAGGAATGTTGTCTGATAAAATCTATTTAAATCCTAGATTTTGGACTCAAAAGAAAAGCACATTCAGGTAACACTACAATAAGTGAAAGGACACTCCTTACCAGGCCAAGGTGAATCCAGCCAGTGCTTGATATGAAGAATCTTCTTATCCTTAGATCTAGTATATGCTTCTTCACATATTCTGTCATACTTTGCAATTTCTTCCTGTAGAACAAAAAGATTTTAAAATGGATAAACATAACACCCTTATATCTTACAGATGACATCTCTCATTCAGCATGACAAAACCAGCTATATTTAACTCCATGAGAAAATTTAGTTACAATAATATGAAGAAATAAAATTAATTTTTATCTAGGATCAAACTGCCTTCTAGAAGCATGCTTACATACATTACTCTAAATCCTTTCATTGGACAGATGTTACAGAGGAGTGTACCAAGAGCTGAAGCTGCAAGTATTGCTCTTGAAGGAGACAAAGGTGAAATACCAAATATAATTTACTGTCATACTTCTAAGATCAAATTCATCCAGCTCTCATACTGCTGGCTATGAAAGCCACTGAAGTCTGGAAAAGAAGTTTCCAAAAAATTAGTCTGTCTGGGACAGTCTAGCAAAGAACCTGCTGGCCACACCTCTCAATGGCAACAGAGAATGCCATATTCCATAGAGACAGAACACCTCTGCAATACCTGTGTTTCAACCCAGAATCACACTGAAGTTATTGAGCTAGCTAATCTTTAAAGGAATTACCAGCAATATTGAGCTCAGTCTGTGCAGCCGAACAGCCACCCAGGAGCCTAGATCCAGTCACCAAACCCCATGATGCCTCTACTGGCACACTCCTTCAAGACATGATTCAGGAACGCTACTTCTGCGTGAGCCGTGATGCTTCTTACCCATCACAGAATGCACCTACCCCAAACTGCTTATTTCTTGATCTGCAATATCACGTCCCTACACCTTCTCAGAAGGTCCTTGAATGTTTCAAGGCTCTTTAGAGTGCAGATGAAACCTTCTGAACACCCGTTCTCAAAAAAATTAAGGTAAAGACCTAACCACTTTAATACAGATACCAGACTCTACACTTCACCGTTCTGGAATACTTAGAATGATCTCTGAACTTGGTTGAATTCTTGCAAGAAAACGAAAATGTTAAACTGATGCTATTTCATCATTGCTGGACACAAGCCTGCCAAGGTTATCAATGTGAAGCTATCAACAGGAGTGCTCAAATACAGTCTTGCTGCTGAATCAAGGTTCTAGAGATGAAGAACAGCTGACAAATGCTTCTGTTTTCCAATGTTCTCATTTAATCACCTTCTCCCTGAGAACTGAAGCAATTTTTTATGACCAATATATTTTAATTACTTCAGAGCACTTCCAGTCCTTTTGTTACAACAATAGTATTTTACATTAAAATCCAAGCCAAACTGAATGACCAATTGTCAAAGGCTAAAAACTTATCACAGTAAGAAAGACCCAACAGGCAGTATGATGCCTGCTTGAAAACGTTCTCCTTACAACTCCTTAGATTCCCTCTAACTCTGCTGGCATGTACCTCAAACTCCTGCAGTGTCACAGTCCCATCTGCAATCAGTTTGTCAGCATATTTCTTCAGCACTGGCACCTGCTTATGGATCTGTTTGTACATCAGAGGCTGTGTGAACATGGGCTCATCCATTTCATTGTGCCCTCTCCTACGGTAACAAACCTGCAAAGGGAAAGATTGCTTCTGTTGATAAGGAAAAACGTAAAATGGAATATTTTCTTTTCATCATTTTACAGAGATTTTAAGAGGTTTATTGTATAAAAAACATTCACAGCTTCTTGTTGGCCTGTTTGTTCCTTGATTTTTTTAAAATGAGGAAACTAAAGGCCTTTAAAATCAAATATGTTTCTCGACTGGACCTTCTAAGCCACAAAAAAATAAGGAGTAGTACATAATGCACAGAATGAAAAGTAAAGAAAACCAAGACCTACCAAGTCAACGACCACATCCTTATTGAAAGTGTTTCGCCACTCTGCAGCTACGCTGCACACGTACATCACTGCTTCAGGGTCATCAGCATTCACGTGGAAAATGGGAGCATTGACCACACGAGCAACATCCGTGGGATACGGAGATGAACGAGCCATACGGGGGTCTGTGGTGAAGCCAATCTAAAAATTCCAGAAACTTTCATTAAAATAGTTTTGGCACCTCCCTCTACGCTGTTTTGAAGTTTGCATTTAATAGCCCTCCACACAGCAACAGCATCAGCTTTCATTTTGGCTAGCTAGCTTCTTTTTGCTCCCTTAAAAACCAAAGCAAGCCTAATCCAATTAAGGACTACAAATTGAATGGAATACACACAGGTGATAAAGTATTATCCACTCAAGAGCTGCTAGATATTAGGATCATTTTCAGAAACACCTCAACCCTTCTAATATCCGGAGGGGGAAAGGAACCCAGTAAATAACAAACAATAAAAAGAGACAGATGGGCAAATATTAAGCAGAGAAGTTGATTGCAAAAGGCTGTACTTGTTACCTGGTTGTTGACCACAACGTGAATAGTGCCATTTGTGGTGTAGGATGGGAGGTCACTAAGATGAAATGTCTCATAAACCACTCCTTGTCCTGCAAAGGCAGCATCCCCGTGTAATAATATGGACATAACCTAAGAGGGAGAATTGTACACATATACTCACATATATATTAGAAACAAAAGCTGCAATTCGAGCTTCTCAGCAGGATTTCTTGGCTCCATATTTCTATAGTGCTTATAAAATAAAACAGTAATTTTATAATAAACCACAAATTTCCCAGCATTCTGCTGCCTTTTCTCAGCTTGCAAAGAAAATAAAGTTTTAAGCCTACTTCCCAAAGCTACCCTTGAGGTCTCATGTCAAGAACCTTACCTAATTCAACAGGTAATTTATCCCTTTTGAAGGAGGAAAAGTGGAAGATTCTGTGATATGAAACTACTGGCAAACTATTTTTATTGGAAAGACCATGAAAAACTACCATTTTAAGTTACCATATTAAACAACCTTACCTTTTTCCCTGCTGTATCTCCTCGATAGAACTGTTCAGCTTTTGTTTTGCCTTGTACAACAGGATCAACTGCTTCCAAGTGAGAAGGGTTAGCCATCAGAGACAGAGTGATTTTCTTGTTTGTTTTTCTGTTGATCCTCTCATGGTACATTCCCAGGTGGTATTTTACATCCCCAGATCCCTAACAACAAAGGCATAATCACAATTCAGGAATGTCATTCGGACCTGCTTCATCTTACTCATTAGGCCTAAAGCTTGTGCTTCAGCCTGAAAACTGCATCTGGTTACCTGAACATCAGTTTGCACTATGGGTTTGACACCATAATTTCAAACCTGGACACTGTTCCTATTCTATTATCTTACTGTTGTCATCAATGTTAGATAAATACTTACAGCATATTAATACTCTGTTCATTCATATAAAACAAAAAGAGATGCTTAGAGGTTATGAACTCTGTCAAATGGAACTTATTTATCTACAGTCACTCCTGAGAGACCTTCTGCATGTTAGAAGTATAATATAATTTTTTAATTTGTTAAGAAATTTCACCAAATCATGTTCCTCAAACTAGAAAAGAAGGCATTGCAGCTGATAATATTGTTTTCATAGTAACCATGACCAAAACAACTGAAAACTATCTTGAATGTTGACCTCACCATACAGATCTAATCAAAAAGCAACTTACCTCATCAGCTGCTTCAAGTTTGGGATCAAACTGACAGAAGATCTGCTCCAGCTCTTTTCGGATTACATTAGCCAATACATTTAGCCGACCTCTAAGAAAATTCCAAACACAGTTTCGTCTCAAACATGGTACTAACAGAGTCAACAGCATAAATTTACAAAATCTGCAAACCACCCTGTAAGAAATTTGCAAATGTTCTCTTCAAACTTTTGAGCCTGAAACCCTTGATTCAACCCTTTTTCCCATTACAAAGTTCCTCCAATGCATTCCCTCAGACATTTTAGAACACCTTGTTATCCAAGTGAATTTTGTAGCTTCCTAGCAGTCTTCAAATCATCACATTATAAATTAGTTAAGGCAGACTGCAAAAGTAAGTTCAAAACTACCTCACCAAGCTTTCCCAGTTCTAGAGACTCTATGCAATGGCAGAGATTACCATGGCTGCTGCCACATTTGCTTGTAGCTTCAAAGTACACTGAGGAGAGTTTCTCCATCATTTACTTTTGAAGCCTGTGTCCTCTTACTGACAGGCATTTGCTACAGTTCTGTGTTCCCCTTTCTTGTTATGACTGACTCTTCCTACCTCAGCTTCTCTAATATCAATTTTTAAAATAAATTTCTAGAACCCAAAACTTGTCCCAACACAGTAAGCCCATTTGTTGGGGCGTTTCCATTGGCATTACCTATGAGGCATTCCCATTATAACATATTCAATTCCCATTTCACTGGATTTATCAATGATGGTCTTAAGCGCAGGAATCATTACTTCACATCCTTCCAAACCAAATCTCTTTTCAGAAGACCACTTGCGAGCAAGGAAATCTTCAAATCTTTGCCAAAAAGAAACAAAAAGTCAAAAGAAATTATTTGCACTAAGGTAATGTAGCAAATACAAAATTTTACCATCTTACAGCAAATAAAGTTACATTAAACTGTTTTAAAACATCCATGAATACAAGTTATACACCTCTGGAATTCAGTCACACATGGGGAGGGAAACACAGGAGAGAATTCAGTCTTCTTTCTCCCCCATCTATAAACTGTTTACTAGGACTTTGAAACAATTAAGGGTCCCTACCTCAGACAAAACTGTTCTCATGTATACAAATCTGACCACTGGGAATGCAGAGTGAGAGCAAAGAAGTCTCTTCTATAAATTGAAGGAAATAGTGAACCTGTGTTTTCTAATACTTGTAACAAAACCAGAGTAGAAAACACACCTAGTCCATAGGTCTCATTCAACAGCAAGGCTCCTCAGACTGTGTGATGTAACACTTAGGAATGAGCCAAGAAGCTGGACACTAGTAACCCTGCCTCAGCTTCAGCAGCAGAATGATGTCAATCCCTGACAGCTCTAAGCTCTTTCATTCTTTAATGCATTTGAGCCAGAGGCAATGTGAGTGGTTAAAAAGTACCTTTTAACAAACATGGAAAGGATTATACATTGTAAAGCTTGGAGATAGGAAAGGCAAAGAAAATACATCTTCATGAAAGTAACTGTATTGGTTACATCATCAGAGCCGTGCCTCGCCTGACAACACTGCCATAATCCATTAATACTCAGCTTATTCCTCACTTAGAATCCTGACATTTACCTCTTTAGACTGAAGTCCTAAAGGCAGTGATATGAATTGTTGCCAAAATCTCTCTTAGCTCACCCATCAATACCTTACAATCAATCCAGCCATCTAAGCAACAAACCAGACCCTCAACTGAGCCATTCTGCCAGAATTCCTGAGGGAAGTCTGGGGGGCTATGCCAGTTTCTTTACAAAGGGAAAGCAGCGTGCCATGAGAAGGTCCCACAGGGCAAAGGAAAGCAGTGCACACACTGATTTCTTCCTCTTTGCAGCAGCAAGTTCAGCCAGTACTAGACAAGCAGCCAGATCATTACTTGAGGCAAGTGCCACTAAGTGTGCAGAGCTACAGTATTTCACAGTCACACCTTGCCAGTCCCCCACATGCCACTGCGGGTCACAGAGCCTCAGCCTCTGCCCCTGCATGCATTCAGTACCCAGTGAGGAAAACATCTGGTGAAAGGTGGCTGCTTTCAGAAGAGATTAATCTGGAAATGCTTGACCCTGCCCAGAGCAGGCTCCACATCAGGGTCTAACATGTTTACTAATGCATTACAAAGTAGCTCAGAAATATACAATGAGTATTTTACGTAAGGAGGAGTTTAAAACAACTCTTCGTTCAATAATCTATCAGTGAAAAGCATGAGATGAGAAATCCAACTTTAAAATTCAGTTTCAAGTACTTGAACTCTGTAGTTCTTGGAATTAACATTTTTAAAAACAGTCTTGAGCAAAACAATGAAAACCTGCTTTACAAAGCCAAAAATCTCAAGAGGACAACCAGTTTTCCACAAAACCAGACTTTTTTTCCCAGGTCATTTTCAAACAATAAAGTAAAAAGCACTCTAAGGATAGCTGGATAGAACGTTTTGTAAAACTTTTTTCTTCCCCATTCAGCAGACAGTTAATTTGGCAGAAGATGAACATTAGGCTCCTTCATGCCACTAGAAACCCCAGATCTTTCCACAGCTTAGGCAGGAATAAAAGAACAGATTCCTGTCTTAGGATAAATGGAGATGGTTCATCCTGAGGGCCTGTTAAACAAACTTACTCAAGTGTAATATTCAATTGACCAGTAAGTTTCATTTTTGTTTCTCTTTAAATGAAACTTTTAATGAGACATTATAACACTGGGAAATAAAATACCTGGCAAAAGCATCTTCTGACACCTCCAATGAGCGCTTCATTTTTAGATCTTTGAACATAGAATCTTAACAAAAAAGTGTGCCTTTCCAAATCTCTGACTCTTGTGTTTAACAAAGGACATACACACTGTTTCAGATTGTAGGGACTGAAATAAATCTTGTGTCTGAAAAGCCTTGTTCCGGGGGTGAGAGGATAATTCCATCTCTGGGATCACAGTATTTCCACACAGATAGCCACAATGGGAGCAGTCGATAAGCTATTTCCAAATGTGCTTTTTCTATTGTAGATACTAAAACTGCTGCTGCCAGGTCATGCAACAGCACAACACATCTTGGCACATCTCAGAATGAAAAAGGCAGAAAGGACTTGAAATCACACACCAACATTGTTCTGACACTTACTCTCTGAAACAGGCTACAAATATTGAATAAAAATGTATATTACTAGTGTGTTGAAACAACTTTTTCCTAGTTTACCTCCTCAAGCCAATGAAAACACTGCCAGGCATGCCACTAAATGCCCTTTAAGATAACAGAATACTAAGTCACAACTCAGACCCTGACAGATTCCTCACAGCACACACTTTCCTTTGAGAAGGCAGCCAGGTTAACTACACCCACCCGTAGTCCAGATTTCAGTGAGACTGTTCCCCCAACATAAGCAGCTTCCAGGCCCCCCAGCTCCCAGGCAGCAGGCACAGAGCCCAGCCCAGCCCGGCGTACCTCATGGAGCGCACCAGCCTTGCCAGCAAAGTCCTCTTATCCTCGTTGGTGAACTTCATAATTCCCGGCGTCTCAAACTTCTGACGGATCCACTGGCACTGCTCCACGTCGTTGATGAACATAAACTCCAGGCCAATGTGTTGGCAGTAGGTATGCTAGCAAGTGAAAACACCAACAGAGAGGCTTTAGGAGCTAGTGGGCCACAAAGAAACTAATATATTTCTTTAATTATAGCCTCTGTTAATCTCCTGAAAGCTACCGTGTCTTCCCCTTCCACAATATCTCCCCCAAAGTAATTCTATAAATGAATAAATTGTTTAACTGAATCTAGTTCTGTATCACAAAGCTTTCTCTACAAAGTAACATTTCAAAATCCTTAAACTGGAAGATTCTCATCTTATGCTACACTCAAAGTAGGCCAACAAACCTGCATTACTCTGACTGGCACATTTCACCTAACTCAGTGCTTTTCTTACAGGCATAGTAGACTCTTTGGATGCACCAGCAAAGATTTCAAGTAATTTATCAAAATTTGTGTATTTATCACATCTTTTATAAACTTAACCTTAAACCAAGAAATAAAGACAGTGAGAAGAAAGCTATGAAGTCTAATGCAAATTGTCTGATAACTGTCAGGTTTCAGAAAACTTGAAAAGTGAAAAAAGATCCAAGCATCTGAGAGCAGAGAAAGGACAGAGAGAAATGCAAAGACACAGTAGTAATTTTATCTCCTTGTTCTTTTTTTTAAATTTCATTTCTTACTTTAAAAAGAGTATTTCCTCAGAAAAAATATTTCCAAAACACAAGTCAACAGAAATAAGAGCTGCTGTGAGTTTGAGACAAAACTACTCTCAACATAGTGTGTGTTCTCTACTGCCTTTAAGGAGTTGAATGTTAACCTCCATTAAAAAAAAAAAAATCCAAAGCTCTAGAGACAAGAGGAAAGAAGAGAGTTATTTCTCCTTAACACAAATCAGTTCCCTAAGGCTTTTATATTTTGCTATTGATTTTGTCCTTTTATTTGCACGTTACAATTTTAAGGACTATTGCTACACAGATAAGCTAGAAGTGCAAAAACAAACAAAAAAACCCCCAACCAAATATAGAGCTCAAATGCACAACAAAGATAATGTGGTTAAACAATTTACCATGCCTCAGCTAAGCCAACATAAAAGTCAAGCAACTGGGAATATCCAATAATGACTCACTCGGCAGCCTACAAATTCATTACCATTCCTCTTTGCTGCTTTGCTATTTGGAGTTCACCTCTAATTACATTTATTCCTTCAATTAGTTTTTCTTTGAATTATTTTAGCTTTGATGACTTCCTATGGCATAAACCATGTCACCTGCCAGATAATGAAACTCTAGAAAAAAGACTGGGGATGGAAAACAAGGACCATCACAGTCTACAAGCTACAGGTGAGCTTTCATGAATTTGGTACCCAGCCTTCATATTTTTCCTCAAGTAAAGGTCTCACTAGAGCTGGGGATCTGAAAGCAACCCCTGAATGTCCTGAACACTGTGTGCACAGGTGTTTTATCTGTGTTAAAACACTTAAAAGACAATTTCTAAAGGCTCTTCTCCTTTTAAACAATATCAGTTCTTTCCAGAGAGAGGGCTGGCATTAATATTCTACCATATTCACTTCTTTTATACTCATCCTTAATCTATGTATTTCCAATATCCAGCTAATTGCACCAGTGGTGCTGCAACCTCTAGAAATAGTCCAAAGGTTATTTTTAATGTCGTTGGAATCCATAACATGCTCCATTAATAACTAGCAGAAGATATGGGAATTTTGTGACTGACACCTGGAAAAAGTTCCCTTTGGTCTGAATGAAAAGACTCCAAAATGAAAACATGTCCCACTGACCTCCAGGCGTTTGATGATCTCTCGCAAAGACAGACTGTTCTCGTTTCCTCCTATGAAGGTGGTTGTTGGCAGCTGAAAGACTTTGTCCAAATCTGATTCGTGCAAACCATAAAACCCTGCAACAGGTTCATTATTGATTTGCAAAGCAGAACGGGAGACAAAAAGGAAACCAGCATTGGTTTTCAATTGTATTTAATAAAGCAGTATTAAGAAAGAAGGTACTTAAAAATTGAAAGTGTGAATATTCTGAAGGTATCCATTAGTAAAATGGATTTTATTCTGGATTTTAAAAAGAGTGTTTGAATTAAATAGTCATTACTTGATTCTTTCTTAAATGCTCAAATGAAACAACTGAAATTAGAATCATTCCAGCCTTTTTTATATTTTACCATATTAAGACACACATCATCAATTTTCCACACTACTCCTTACAGCTCACTGTTTAATAAAATAACCAACTCTATCATGAGCAACAAACCCAAAAAGAATCCCTTCTCACCAACAGAACCAGCTGGTTGGAAGCATTTTACATTAATAGGCAGACCGAGAGAATGCACAACAGGTCCAATAAAATGCTGTACAAGCACTCTGGAGAACTGTCAAGGTATTTCCATTCACTCTCTCTTTTTAGGGAAATTAGTTTGAAATCGCTGTGTAATGACCTATACAGCTCTAGCTCCCAGGCAGTGACCCCTTATAAAACACACAGATTTCCACACCCCCACCACCTGAAACTTGTTTAACTACATTGACCTATCTTGATTTGGACACATCTAAACTTGTTCTGGCTGAGAATATTATTTAAGAAAATATTTAACCTATTATGCAGTTTCAAAAGCCAAACTACACAACAGACAAGACTGAAAGACTGGTGTGAATGCAAGTTAAAGGCCTGGTATGATACAAGTTTACCTTAGACCTGTTAAATAAAGGAAGGAAGGAAGGAAAAATAGTTTCTTATAATCGTAAAAAGCAAAGGTACAACACTTAAAATACACATCACTCACAGTTATAGAAGCTTATATATACATTCAAACTACAGATGTAAAAATATTTGAAAAATTAAAAACACCTCCATTTTTAATTTTGAACACTTTATCTTGGTTCCAGATAAGCTGTAGACATCCACTTGAACACTGATAAAACAGCATGCACATAACTCTTAAATCAATAAAGTGCTTAAATGTTAAGTGACTTCTCTGATGATAAAAGCAAAGCAGCAAATTAAGGATGAAATAATAATGGCACGAAAGAATTGAAGACAGGCCATAGGAATGCATTGCTACCACTTTTACTATACAGCACTGTTAGTAAATAACACTTTTTTCTGCTTTAAAAATAAAAAAGTGTAAAATGGTAATTTTGGTTTTAATAATGTATTTAGATTTCAAACCTAGAGCGGCCAAAAAAGCATGGGTACCACTACTTCTCCTTTTTGGTATCGTAACAGGTTTTTTCCCAGCAGGAGGGGAGAGTGACACAGGGGATGACAGGGCCTTTAGTGTTGTTTGAAACAAAGCAATGCATTTATTTCTTCACTTTTGCTGACTTTCCCTCAGACTTCAAAGGCTCTTGATGTCCTCTCATGCATAAAGCAGAACACGTACAGGAGTAATTTGGGCACACACAGAACATCTGTGCTTTGTACCACAGCACCACATATTTACTGAAGCATCATCTTGTGTTTAAAGAGATACACCCTTACTGAAATCCTGAAAGCAATTCTATACTGTGACTCAAGCAGTAGGTATGTTTAGAAGCATTTCAGAAGCAACTCTCAGAAGAAATTTCCTACCACAAGGTTTCTCAGAAAAAAAAAAAACAAAACAAAAAACACCCAGAAGATGGGACAAAGAAAATGCGCAGAAAAATAAAATATTAAAATACTTTCTGTCCTGCCAAAAACGTTTCAAAAGTTTCCTGCCTGGAACACTAAGGATAGGCATTTGAGATCTTCTTCTATTTTAGCTGTGCCAAGACTGGGTTAGAAATTTTGCTTCCCTTCACAAAGTGAAATCTCCTCAGTTACACTCTAAAACACATCCCCCCCATCTCATTCAGAGGTCTGGCATATTTTTCCTATGGGCATGAGGGCTTCAGTGGATGCCTTCTGATCAGTCACAACAGCCTGTACTAAATTATCTGTAGAGTGTAAAGAAATGTGTACTGACATGCTAGTAGTCACCCATGCTCCAAATTAATTATATTTGCTCAGTAAATGCCTCATGTGTTTCCTAGTAGGTACTTTTCTTTAATTAAAGCTGACAAACTTCAGAGAGAAGACCCAATTTGTGTAAGCACCCCTCTAGTCCTAGGCATCCACTTTCTTTACATGATCAGAACTGCTTCTTTCCCTACACCAGAAATAGAAAATAGAGCAGCAAAGAGTAGATATGCTTATAGTAAAATTAAGCAGAGAGTGTTTTATTTACTTCCTGCACTATGTTTTATGTCTTATCGAAAAAGCTTCCCTACACATCAAAGAAAAATTGATTCAGTGTCTTCATCAAGTTGAAAACCACATTTTAAACTAACCAGGTAGATTGAAGAGCAGAGAAAAATCAATCAGGTGTTTTTTTATTCAAGTAGAGAGAGGCAAAGAAATTGATCAGTGCCGATTTCTCAGACACAAGCCCTCCTAACAATGAGAACAACCTTTGCAAAAGCAGACCCCAGTGCACCCTCTTTAGCAGTAAACTGAAGTTTATAATAGAAGATATAATCACCCTTGGCTTCTATCCACAGATGAAGAATTCTATGCTTTCCATATTTTCTTCTGTTAACTTCAAAGACACTTCTTCAAGACACATATAAGGAATCAGTATCAGACATTAGATTCCAAATTTGGTATGAAATTTACCCTAAGTTCCTCTGTCCAGTGCTTTATTTATTGCTTGGTTTCCCCCCTGACTACCCTTCAGATGTCGCCAGTTCAAACAAGTATGAAGTGTAATGCTGTAAGAGTAATTAAGACTTCTCTTATAGATTACTCTTATCAGAATGTACTGGTTAGTATTAATTTCTGGTGTGGTTCAAAAATAAAATATTTAGAGGGTTTATAGAGCATTTATAACAATCACTTCATCAGAAGACGAAATCACAGGAACCTCACTTGTGATCTCAGAGTAGCAATTCCTTCATCCTGAAATTTTAGCCTCCTTACAGATGCTCAAAGGCTCTATGTCATGATATCAGCAAGCAGAAAAGGTAGAAGCATCCCTGAAATGTGGCATTCCTGCCCATAGAGGGGAGCTGTAACTAGGTCATCTTTAAGGTCTCTTCCAACTCAAGCCTTTCTAGCAATCTGTGCAATGTCTTAGGAAATCTCCTCAGTGCAGGGATACACAAATGAGCATTTCAATAAGGAGGCACACAGCTTACACACCAAGTTTATCAATTGTGGTGATAAGGTCAGATGGAATAAACGAATCCAAATCTGCATCCAGAATTCCAAGGGGATCCAGCTGAGCCACATGATGGCCACGGATCTGAAAAAGGAGGAAAGTAGAGTAAAATGAAATCACACTAAAAGTCAGACAAAGGGAAAAAGTTAGTGATATCTCTCCCATTAAGCTGAACAGGCAAACACCACTAATGTGATGACAAGGTACATATTCCCAAGTTTTCCCATGAGAACAAAAAATAATCATTATACCACTGATTACATATATACCTCTATCAAAAATTACACATTACAACCTAATCTTCATTATGTCTGACACACCATTATAACTGGGATTACACTGGAGTTTTAGTGAAAAAGGCTACTAGAGAGTACCCTCTCAGTCTCTGGGTAAAATTAAGTAACTATGATGAGCCTAAGAGATCTTACCATTTGCCAATTCAGTTATTTTGTATTTTTGCCTAAATCCTCCTTTCTGCACCCGCATTATATTAAAATACAGAATTGTTGACTTAAACCAGATTGGTGCTAAAGTAGTTTATATTGGAAGTGAAGGGATCAGTCTTCCCGAGCTCTGCTCCAAATCAGATAGCATCTGACAGCATCTATTCATGAAATTTCAGAAATCTGATCTGATAGAATTGATATTCAAGACACTGAAGAACACAATTTGAGAGAGGAATTTAGCCAGCTTTCAATGATCAGTGTGATTGGTGTTAATGCATGCCAGAAGTTGCTATAAACTAGTGAATTATCATATAATATTGCTACAGCAGAAATAACTAATTGATCCCAGAGAGCCACAAATATAAAACCATTTTTAATATGCCTCTTACGTGACTCTCATATACCAAATTAACTCATTAAAAGCTTTGTATAGATGAATATATTAAAAATTTATCCTTATACTTCTTCTTTTTAACAACAAATTTGCATCCCTTGGGTAGAATTTCATTCACACTACTGGTATCCTAGCTGTCCCTGAAAAAAACCCCAAAATTATCAAGGGCCACATTAACAGTGAAGTGCATCACACAGTAATAGAATATGATTACAGTGTGCTTCATCAAGAAGGGACCTGTAAAAACACTGTTCAATTATTGTATATTTGCAGGAGAGTTTATAACAAAATGGTTTCCAGTCATAAGAAACCAGAAATATGGCATCTTTTTTGGAACTACCAGCCCTCTAATCTCAGCCTGATTTCTGTGATTCTTTGCATCTCATGAATCACCAGTAATGAAACTCTGACAGGTCAAATGATGCCCACAGCAACATCTGTGCCATCTGACTGTTTACAGCAGCACTAAGTTTATCTGACTTTACAAAGCAAACAATTCGGTCTCAAACATCATCAACAGGAAAGAATTCACCTCCCTAAGTTACATCTGCTCCTCAGTATTAATAGGAAGAGGATCAGCAGGACTGCCAAAACCCAGAAAGGCAGAGCAGTAAATGCTGTGCCATATTATTCCAGGAGTAGGTTGGTCTTTCACTAAAAGACAGTATTTCCCTCAATATCAAGGCATTTTTACTAAGTCCTGATACTATTTTCTGTATTCAGTGAAAGTAACATCTGCAAAAATCAGAGATCAACCTTGTGAAAACACATACATAGAAAATTTTCATTGATTGCCATATGATAAATGCAAGTACAGACTACCAGAAACTAGACCTTGATTTCTCAGCTTCACTTCTGTTAAGCACACACATCCCACTGAAAATCCTTCTTTCAGTGTGTCCAGTGCTCTCTGTTAGAACAAGCAACAGATTAACTGCTTTCTTAAAGTCCAGCTCAACAGAACACAAAGCAGCTTACCACAAAACCATAAAACACTGACAGTTTGAGAAATGAAAATTCTGTATCCTTCTCCATTTCATTATCAGGCAAAGGAAGGTCACAAATTATCATACCCCTTCAGCGCTGAATTTAGAGGGTACTAAATACCTTTTAAAAAGCAGACAGTTGCCTTAGGCAATCCTCTGTGACTGTTAGCTGCAGACACATGGGTGCCTGCCATTTCTACAGACATTTCTGTTCCATCACTTGACAAATACAGAGAGCAAAATGGCAATCCCTGGACTATTTTCAAGTAAATTGATTCAAAGCCGCCTAATGTTCTCCAATTTTCTCTGATACTTCACCAAATTTTTACTGCAAAATTGGTTATTTTCTGCATATCTATTTCTAAGCAAATTTCACATATTCTTTATATTCACAACCATTTCTACTCTTTTACAACAATCCTACAACTCAATGGTGACAATGGTTTGTGTACAAAAGAAGGTCTTTTAAGGAGTTCCTCTTCTACTCCTCTCATGACACCAAACCAGATTTAAAGTATTTAGGGCAGGGAGGAACAGATAGATCTGCTCAAATCAAACTGTAGGAAACTTCCTGGGAAGTTACTAATTTAAAAATACTTGTGGAATATTTTGTTAAACATAGATCTAGTTTTATGGGTTGGTTATTTTTGTTTTTTTTTTTTTTACATCATTTGTAAGCATTTTATTGAAAGTAAGATACTAAATACAAGTCTAAACAAAAATATTTAAACTTTTTTTTTTTTTTTGGAAGCCATCTAACAAAACCCACTGTCCTATTTCCAAATTCCTTCTTCTTTTAGAGGACAAATAATGAAATTAGACTTAATTTCTTAATTTAATAAAAGGGTTAAAAACCAGAGTGTGAAACAAAATCAATTTTGATGAACAGCTCTCTAAAAGAATCCATCAAAGTTAACCCAAACTCAGTATTGTCAGCCTCCCAAAATTCAGTTTCTAGTTAATTCATCATTTCTCCTCTCTCTTTTTACCTATAATCCTTCTCAAATCAGGAATCTGAAGATTCACCTTAGATGTATGAGAAGGCAAAGACATTCCATCCTTTCCTAAAGAAGGGCAGTAACATTTAGAACCACAGTACGAACGTTCCCAGAGGTGAAGACAGACTTTCACAAATCGCTGTCTCCATAAAGTCCTTCTGGGCTAAGTCAGATGACCAAAGTCAGGTCTCTGGGTAATCTGGATTATGAGTTTGCTAAACCAGAGGATCAACCCAGTCTGAATCCAACACCTCCATGTTCAGACACTGTGCTGGAAAGAAAAGCTGTCTAGTTCAAGGCCTTTTGGATTAGAAGCAAGACAGTAGTTAAAACCAGAGTACAAATGAGAACATAAAAAGGAAGAAGGGTGTTTGCATGGAAGAGGCCTTCCCAGCCCTACCCCACAATGCACTTACTTGGTATGCCCTTATCAGTGACTGCACAGCGAGGTGGTCTTCAACAACCTTTTCAGCCGTGGCCGGTGTCGGGGCCAGGCCGTGGCTCTGCAGAAACGATCCCTTGCCTTCCTGCTGAGCTGGCAGATGGGCTGCTTGGCCAGCGGCAGCACTCCGGAAAAACACATCCCAGGACTGGACATGTGTACAGAGAAGAGAAATATTCAAAAACTCAAACAAAAGTCTCATCCAAAGCAGCTCTTTCAAACTGCAAATGGAACCTCACTGCATTACAGTGTTAAACTCTGCTCACAGACAGCAAGAAAAAGAGCACTGGTATGTCCCAGTCTCAGTAGAACTGTGTGTTTTATTTACACAGAACACTTTTCCTCTCATTTCTTACATCAAGCTTGCTCAGCAGAAAACTCTGCAGCACACAGCACTGTAAAAGCATCTTCATATATTATCCAATCACACAGCTCTTTTTAATTGTGCTGTTTATTCAGACAACCAAGAATGGCTACAATATAATGCTGCTGGTAAAGAGCTATCAAGCCCATAAAACAAAGAACCTTAACAAACTAAATCCATTCCTTTAACGATACTTGTAGAATTTATGGTACTTCAAGACACCCACTGATTATGCTAAATAAGAATCAGTCCTTAACAGCTTTTCTTGAAGAAACTTCAATTAAAGCTTTTTTGAGTGAGACTTTTGTTCGAAGATCCTTTCCTCACCAGCTTAGGTTAGGTTACCTCACCATGAAAGAAATTATGGGCCTGGTTTCAGATACAAGTCATAAGTTTTGAAAAGTCCTTATCTCAGAAACCGAATCACAACAAACAAGAGATCCTTTTATTTCCTTCTGTGCTTTTACACAAGCCTCTTCATTCACATATGCCCCAATCTTGTTTTTCTGAACTGTTTTCATTCTGATGAGGTGGTCACCGTGCCAGGTTAGAACGGTATCAGATATATGAATGCTAACAGAGAGCAGAATGGGACTAAACATGTGAGACACTTGTACTCAGAAAGAAGGAAGTCTGTGTAAAACACTTCTCTCAGCTGGCTAACTTCAGAAAACAAAAAGGAAGCTATTTTAAAACTTACATATCTTTGTGACTGGAATAGAAGAACTTCAAGAGATAAATTTCTGCAAGGCTGCGAGCCTTGCAGCTTTCCATTACATTTCAAAGAACCAAGTGCCAGAAAAAAAAGAAAAAGTAGTCCAAAGCAATTCTTTTTAAAAGATTACTTAATATATGCATTACAGAACCCACAAAAGAATCAAAATAACATAATACAAGCATGACATAAGGAAAAATATTTACAAATCCTTTTTGCTTTCCTTAACAAAATAAAATTCATACTGAAATTTCTAAAAGCTCTAAGGTGTTCAGAAACACCATGAGAAGAGCAGCATAAAGGAGACAAACATCACCCAACCATCCAGGTTCCAGTTGTGGAAGTGGGGGGGATTCACTGAATCTCTGGGTGGGAATCTCATCATTAGCATGAGGTCACTGCCCAAGAAACACTGTTTTAATGCACCCCTCTTACTTCTTTATTCATACAAAGCTGCATCAATACAAATACAGTAAACTTAATTTATCACCCTGCTCTTACACAGGCTTATCTAAACATAGCCTGGCTTTTACATGTCCTGACAAATTAAGGCAGACAGATCATGTGTGGTGGCCAGTTCCAGACACACTGATGAGGAATTCATTCCTCCTCCCTTCTCTTATTTATGCTTGTTTCCTATATGCTTCTTACCTTGACATCTTGGCAGCCACACTGAGATTAGAAGTCTGAATTTACATACTATAAGTGGTCTACAAGAGCCTATTAGTGTGACTGTATTTCAGCTGGGATTGTCTCTGTACACCTTCCTGGTCTGTGTTAAGGACAGCATTGTTATTCCATGCCTACACAGCACCCAGTCTGAGAGCCTGGAGACCCCTGACTGTGAAAAACAATCATAATCCCTTTTTTAACCACTAAAGCTACTTAGACTGGAGAAATTATTTGGGCAATACACAGTAACAAATTATCATTAAACAATAAATTAGGAAATTCCTAACACACACTTGGATTCATGACATCTCTTCACACTCAAAGTTTTAAAAAAGAATTTGCTTTGCTTATGTTAAGGTTTCTTCCTAACTTTTTATAATACCATGATACATACACAATGGTGATAATAACATAACTGTTCCTTTTTTGACTAAAACTTGGCATTTACATGTAAAAGTTATCACAGCACAGTCCCACAAACAACTGAATGTGTTTTTAGACAAGTGCTGTGCTGAGAGAGTTGTTAACAAACTCCAAAAAGACTTGCCCAACAAGTGATCTGTTTAAGGAGAATCAGTATGGGGCTCTTTCTTCATGCAAATTCACAAATACAAAGAAAACGTTTCCATCTGAAGATGCAGCCAGCTGAGACAGAATGGACCCAGACTACTTTTTCCTATCACATTTTTGAACTTATTGATTTGTTGGACAAGCTTGACATTTAATCAGAGGGGAGGGAAAATACATCATTTGGCTACAGAAAATTAGTTTTTACTAGATACACATCCATCAAAGCCTCTACAAATTTCTATAGTGTCTTTCAAGATTGATACCAGATTATAGTCTTCAAGTTCTGTGTATCAATGTCAGTCTTTGGCAACAGCATTTGCCATGTGACTGAACAGATAGAAGACCAGCTTGCTCTCACTGCAAACCTGCAGCTTCTCTACTAAATTAGTAAAGTTCGTCAAGAAAATGGTAGAGGAGATTTATAATACAGAAATACAGTCACAAAAAATTACTATAGTGATAGATGATACATTTTCTTTCCTTCTGCCAGCAAATCTATATTGTAGTTAACCATTATTTTCTCAAGTAATATAACACAATTCAAGTGATTCAGTGTCAATATTTTACTGTCATATAATAAACAGTGTTGCAATTAGAATAACAAGTAACATATGCTTTATCTTGATGGTTTGGGGTTTTTCCTAGTGCCATCACAATATTCATCAATTACAGTGAGAACAGGAAAGCCTTAGAAGGCACATACTGAGCACCACTATATCATTTAAAAAAGAAAATTAATAAAATGAAGTCAAAGCAAAACAATCCCCCACATCTTTTCCTAGACCATAAACCAAGGAGGTGATCGCACTCTGAGGGCAGAGCAGCTGCACACAGGACAACATGGCAGGCATCATGTACTCCATAGCAAACCATGCAGTTTTGTAATTAATCTTGTGATAGTAATAACTGAGCCTTGTCAAGCTTCTCTCTTATGATCTATGGCCCTGACACCAAGCTTCAAGGAGAAATAATGATGCCTTTTTCAGAGCACACGTCACTTTATTCTGATTGTTGTTTTGGCTACTCTGATGATAGGAAATTCAAAAGGCAAGGAAAAGCAGGAAATCATCTGAAATGGATTTGTACAAATAATAAAAACTCTTATATATATAAAACATGTATAATATATATGCATATTCCTTGATACACAACCATGATATATATAGAAAGAAGAAAATGTTAGAAACGCTTTGGAATGTGACAGCCATACTTCAAACATCTCTAAATAAGCATACATGGGAAGACATGCCCAGTCAAATCTTCTGAGAGGGAAATCAGTTCAGGAGCCCTGATAATTGGAGTTTCTAAGTACAAGTGAATAGAGTAGGACTTTTAAAGCCCAGGAAAAATCAAGCTTTTCCATCTAATCGATGAGGAAGCACATCTCCTCTGAAAAAGGGTTGTCGAAGAAAAAACATGAGGAGAAATAAGGTATAAAAAGAAAATGAGGAAAGAGAATGCAATGTCTAAATGCACAAGCTGGTTCTCTAAATCATGCTGGACATACCGAATAAAACAATGAAAATGAGTGGCCTGAAGAGAGCCAAATCATTAACAAAACCATAATCAACACCATGTGGCATCTCTTGACGTTATTTTCCAACACTTCCTCTCCTCTCCATACCCAAATGACAAATGCACAACTTTACAGTCAAAAATCACAGCACAAATTTTTCTGCATTTTTAAGAAAACAGGGTGATTTCAACCCTTAACATTTTAAAACTTGTTTTATGAAAGCTCAAATTGAACAATTTCTGTCAACAAAAAATCTTGGGAAGGTATTTGCAGCTTTCAGCCAGTTGAATGAGATGGTTTTCAAGAAACTAAAACTTGGTTTTCAAGAAACTAAACTAAAATTTCAGTTTAGTTCAAGAAACTAAAACTAAAAATTAATTTTGTTGATGAAACAAAGTAAAATTAATTTGCATTCTTCTCCTTCTCCCCTTTTCTCACAGACTGCGAAAAAACTAATAATTTAGGCAAGAATAGCTATAATCCATTATTTCCATCCATCATATTCTTTCAATCCTCATAAATCAGGGACACAGTGAATTTATTTCAGTTTGCTACTGTCGCAAGTGTATTAAACACAGTTAACCTAGGAAAGAATTCACACAGTTTTATAATCATGCTGGTTTGGGCTGGGATAGTTAATTCACAGTAACTGGCTTGGATTTCAAAAGAGGGTTGGCAATATAGAGACATTTTTGTTATCGCTGAGCAGAGCTTACGCAGTGTCAGGGCCTTTCTGCTCCTCACCCCACCAGTGAGGAGGCTGGGGGTGCACAAGGAGTTGGGAGGGACACAGCCAGGACAGCTGACCTCAACTGATATCCCTCAAAGAATGTTCCCTCAAAGGGATATTCCAAAGCACATAATGATCAGCATGGAGAAAGAAGGAAGGGGGGACATTCAGAGTGATGGTGTTTGTCTTGTCAAGTCACCATTACATGTGCTGGAGCCCTGCTGTCCTGGGGATGGCTGAACACCTGCCTGCCCACGGGAATTGGTGAATGAATTCCTTGTTTTGTTCTGCTTGTTTGCTTGTGCACGCAGCTTTTGCTTTCCTTATTAAACTGTCTTTATCACCATCAACAAGTTTTCTCACTTCCACTCTGCTAATTCTTTCTCCCATTCATGCATGTGTGTGAGAGAGAAAGTACAAGTGGCTGAGTGGTTGCCAGATGGGGTTAAACCACGACAAAAATGCATCTTGAATCACCTGGGATCCACTCCCTAAGCCACATCCTGCATTCCCCAGTAAACTCATTAATTGCTTGCTGTTCAACCCACAACCTGCATCACCTCAACAGGATCCATATCAGACTGCGCCTGAACTGCCAGAAGAGCTGGATGGCCTTCCGGCAGGATTTTTAGCAATTCTGACTGTCCCGAGCCTGGTTCAGCACCCTGGCCAGCTCCGGGCGGAGCGCTCCAGCGCTGCCGCCCCGCTCCCGCTGCGGCGGGCCCCGCACTCCCCTGCCCGCACCGAGGGGAACTTCCCACCCACAGAGACGCCTGCAGGGCTTCCCAGCAGCAAAATGCACTCCGCTGCAAAGGGGCTCAACCAGGAATTTCATTCATCTAAAAGGAAAGAAGTTAGCCAGACGCCAATATAACATAACTACAATAAAAACAAGATGTCACTTTGATGTCACCACACACTCCTTATGCATGAGTTCATCCCTTCAGTATCCCCAGTATGAAAGGGTTGGTATCGATCTACAGCCTTGACACACCATGAGGGCTTGGCAGAAATTCAGTGCACTCACACAACGTGCTATCCCACCCCACACTGGTGGAGCTCAGCTGGCAGCTACAGGACAAGGACTCAAAGTCAGACTAGAAAGAGCCATTCCCGGAGAAGGTTTCTCCATCCCAAGCTCAGGTGTAACATAAAAGACCAAGGATCAATCTGCTATGTGAATAAGAGTCAGTCTTCAGGGTTGGCACTGCACATGTCCTCTTCCAACAAGACTAAGTTCATACACAATAGCCAAAATAAAAAACAGCTACAAAACCACCTTTATTGGTTTCCTTTTTAGCTTCTGCCCTTGGCATGCACGCCTTCCTCACACTCTAGGCAGATTATCAGACTTAGAACAACAACTACTAAGTGACGTTTTGATATACCTGCCTTGAGAATAAGGGAACGGACAACCAATTTGGTAAACATTTTGGGCACAATTCACATTACTTCCTGGAAAACAACTTGTCTGTCTTAGAATTGATCAGACTTCTCATCAACTTCTTAAGTTATATACAGGTATCACCACAACAGAGCCCTCTTTGTCAGCAGAAAGCTTGTTAAAAAATAAGCCTACGTATTTTGCCCACAAGAAAGGATTTGGGTAATAGAGGTTTTAGAAAAGCAAACAAATGTCAATTGCCTGGAGAGAGAAGGAAGATACAAAACAAAATACTTTTCAAGATACTTCAGAAGAATATTCTGACAATTTCAGATTCAGTTTTAAGGTTACAACTTTGATAGTTTAATCCAAAGACAACCAAACATTCGTCTTCTTCAGACAGCTTAGAAGTACCAACACCAACACATTATTTAAATATATTTTCTGATGCAGCCTTACTATAATCAAAAAAATTAAATATATTTTATTCTTGGGTCTTCTTCTGGATGTAACGAATTACTTAACTGACTGCTTGACCAGCATTCCCATGGAGGAATAAAGTTTCAGAGCAGCTGTTTCTGGTCTGTACTTATCCTTCTTTCTACTCTGCTCACCATGTCTGTGCCTCCCCTGTACTTTCAGAGTGGCAATATCACGTCTTACACCAATCAATAGGTGGGAAATTAATTTCATGTTTTTCATTTCACACAACACCTTTTCCTGAACTTTTTATTAAAAAGCATGTGAAAAAGTAAAAGAAACCTATTCCACTCTTACAGTCGAGTTTTAGACTTACCTTATGTACGCTTTTAGGGTTTTCAAGCCATGCACAGTACATTTCCTCCACGTAATTGGAATTACTCCCACTCAGGAATGGCTCTGAGGTTCCTGATGAAACATACCGTTGGCCATGTAAAAATGCCCTTCTGGCTATATCCTGATTTTCCAGAAGTTTAAAGCCATGCCTCTTCAGCGTAGCTGCAAACAACTTCAGATGACTCATGTTTGTTTATTAGCCAGACGATCCAAGTCTATTAATAAAATAAAACCAAACTTAATCAGAAAAAAAAGCCAATGAATTGTAGACACATTTCAGCCTCACAGCAAAAACTGAGGTTTCTGGCTACGGTGCCCTAGTACAAAGCTCAGGCCTAGGCACGAAGCTCCCTTCAGAGTTAGAGCCACAGCAGTGGAGTGGCTGCTGCTGGCCATCCCCAGAGCAGCCAGCTCCTCTCCCAGCTCCTGCAGCTGGTAACGCCACCTGCTCCCTGCAGCAATCGCCATTTGTACCGCCTGCCCCCGGGCCCAGCTCCCTGCAACAAATGGGGCTGCTAATCACTGACCTCTCCGGAGCTCCAGGCAACCCCGAGTGCTTTCCCTCTGTTTGGAAAGCTGTGGCCTTTTACCCAGTCACGCTGGGCTGGGGTCAGCAAACAGCGGCAGCCACAGGTGCTGCGGAAAACAAGAAGCCGCTACCTCGAATCTCTGCCACGAGTAACGGAGCTGACCAAATAATTAGAAGTGTTAGTTAAGTGTTCATATTGACATTAGCCTTCAATCAAACAGTGAAACACTGAGAAAAGGTTCACTTTAATTTGTTTTCTTAACTGGCAACGTTTATCTTGTGCTTCCAATGATCTCGTACGAGCTTTGTAACAAGGACAGCAGATTCCATGCAATTTTGAATTGAGAAATTCAATTCTCCAATTTGGTTTCCCACAATAAGGGTTGAATCTTCTGAATGCTGAACACGATCAGCTCCAGTGCTAGCAAAGGGAATCAGTGCTCACCTTCAAAATTAAAAAAGAACAAATGCATCTTCAAATTAGTCCCAAAATAATATAATCTTAATGCTGAAATTGCTAAAACTGCAAAGAAAGAGCAATAGGGTGAAAAGAAATTATTAATTTTGCTTTCATTTTGAAAGTTTTTAGAAAGCTACAAAATCATGAAGGATAAGATATTAATTTAGAACAAGTAAAATTCAGATTTAACTCCAAAGTATCTCTCATTTGTTTAGCTGTCCATCTGGAGAAATAATTTATTTGGTCCAAGGTAAAACCTAAGATCTTTCATTGCTTAGCATGACTGAACAATTGCTAAAAACAAAAGTACTGAGCTGCCAAATGAACTTAAAAGTTTTTTTTAAAACAATAATGCTATTTTGAGTAATAGAAAAATTTTTAATGCTACCTATTACATGTTAAAGTTTCTTCATCTCTAATTCAAAAATAGATACTATGAAAAAACTTAATAAACATTTTCTGTGTATAAATCCCATTAAATTATTTTCTCACTATTTCTCCTCTTACAGCCTCCTTTCAAAAACCAAAATACATGGTTATAAAATGCCTAATTTTCTAAGGGACAGGAATAGCTATATTTTTCATCATCCAATTCAAAAGTTAATATTGATCCTAAAAAAGAAAAAAAGAAAAAGGGCTCCTACTAAATAAAAGAGTATTACTGCTTGTTCTTCTCTGGCATTACATTTTTAGCTCAACGTCTATTTTAAAAGCTGATAACTAGATCCTTTTCTTAGCCACTACCTTTACCTATCATCCCAGCAGTGAACTGTCCTTGATCATACTAGATTCCCTTGTCTACTCTTTCAAGGCTTCTGCAGCCTTTTCACTCCCACTCACCAGCAGACCTGAGCTGTAGCTCCTGAGAGCAGCAGCCATCATCCACTTGCTGGGAGCTCTAAACAAGCACTTGTCCACATTTTCCATGTGCCCAGCCACATGGAAAGGATTCTTCTAAGGCAGCAGCACTGAAACCAGCACCCAGTCCTCATTTAAACCTATGAGCTCCTCAAAACCACACGCTCTTCTCTCTCCACCTGGCATTTGCAGCAAATCTGCAACAGCTGGGCCATGGTATGCTGATTCCCTACTCATCAGGGTTATTTCCTACCTGCTTACATTCCCTGGTCATTTCCCACTTCACAGGCTCAAAGCTTATTACAACACCTGTCTCAATACCCATCTCTGCCCAAGGTTCCTGGGCTACTGGAGGAACAGGAACACCAGCAGCACCATTTTGGAAGCAGATTAAGTCCTGCAAGAGCTCAGTGACTGCAAGAGCACTGACAGAACTCAAGTACTGTCTGCACGCATAATTCTCTGTAAGATTTAACAGCAAGCATTCATGATGTCATTTTGTAAAACTGGGTGAGGCTTCAACATGTTATAACTGTAAGAACAGAGAGATCACCATGGCACTTACAACTTTGTCTATGCCCATTGTCATGAAATTTATTATTATTATTATTATTACTACACCTACCTTACTGCATGCAAATCTCACCCTTTGCTACAAAACCTCTGCACACATACACTAACTCCCCTAAGGGATTACCTATTCTCACTTAAATTTGTACAGACTTGAGAGAGAAGAGAAAGAGAGGAACATTTTCCCTAGTTTATCATACTGCAGCAGCAAGCTTCTTAAGCGCCGGTAATTTTACATTTTTTCTCCATATGTCTGCCTGAAGAATGTGTAGTTATTTCTTCTAGAAGTTAGTAAAGAACACATAAGAGAATAAGAAAAATTTGTCAGGGAGATTGGAAAGTGGGTGCAAATGACATAATATATAACAGGGTAAAAAAGAGCTTGTAAGTGGTACCAGCCACTTCCCTCTGGTTCCATTTAAATTTCAAAATGGGGTCAGAGCCATACTTCAAGCAATAACTACTGAATATGCAATCTATAAAAGCATACAGGAGCTAAGTCATTCCAGCCAGATTTCAGTTAGATTAATATGACTCAAAAGCCCTGACTTCCTCTTAGTTTTTCCTTCTGCACACATCACTCTTCAGCACAGATGTCAGGCTGTCAGCAGCTAAACAAACCAGAGACCACCAGCGTGATCACAGACCATCCCAGCCCACTCAGCCTTGAGACTGTCAGTCAGAAATCAGCACCCAGGACAGCGCACAGGAGCCGGGAGCAGTTAGACCTGTTCCACTCCACTATGTTTCCCAAACCAACCCTGAAATGAAAACAGTGATTGGAAAGGGATCAAGCTGAGCTAAGAGCAACATAAAGAATGGCATTAATTAAATCTCTACCAGAGGTCAAAAATAAGAAAGAAGCAGTGAACCACAAGGACAACCTGATATTTAATGCACCACAGCACCTTCAAAATGGTGGAACGGAAGCCCTGAGTAGCTGAAAATTCCTGCAGCTGTTCTGTCTCAAACAACGACCTAGCTTTCACCTTGGCACTTCCACCTCCAGAAGTGCCCTAATGTCATTGATAGCCTTGGGAATTATTCTACCCGGGTTTCTAGAGGGTCATAGAAGCATGTGGAAAACAGACAGCAGACAATCCTGATAATAAAGTTTTTATCCAGCTCTTTTCAGAATAAATACACTGCACATATGAATTAATATCCTCCTGGTATTGTCAGTGTCCTCATTGAGTTTCTTAATCCATGTGAAGCCCTGCTGCTAATGTTCTTTATGTTCTGCAAAAGTGATGGTTAAAAAATCTGGTCCATATTTCATAAAAATAGTTCTTCATCCACTATCATGGTCATTTCCCACAATATCCCCCACACAGCTTACTCCTAAAGTTCTCCTTAAGACTGAGTATGTCAAATAAAACAAGGCTGACATTGAAAAAAAAAAAAGGATGAACATGATAAAGTTGCTCCAGAAGATTATCACAGATAATTTAAATTACAGATACAGGGAATATCCTTATTAAATAAGGCAACTTCAGGGATACCTCCTGCACTACATGTGCACACACGCGCTCCATGTTTCTTTTCCCCCAGCACAGACATGCCGCGCTGTATGGGGAATCCTAACTCTCCACACAGAAAGTTGACCTGCAGGAGGTTTTCCAGCGGCGCGCTCGCCCCGGGGCGCACCGCGCGAGTCCCGGGCACTGGAGGCGTCTCGGTGCAATGAAACTTAACGGATTTATTACCCTGGCCTGAGAAACGCCTTCAGCGGCTACCCGAGGGATGACACCACCACAGGCTCCAGGCTACCAGCGGAGCAGAGGGGAGGATCTGGGAGGGTCGGGTTTGTTCTCAGGCCCCTCCCCGCAACGCCAGGACGCGGTGTCCCGGTCGCCCTGGCCACCGGGGGCCGGAGCCTGCCGGGCTGTCAAGGCGCTCCCGCCTGCGACGGGGCTGAGACATCACCGGAGCCCGGGCCGGGCCAGGCCGCTCACCCCACGCTCCGGGGCCCGGCCCGGCCTGCGGCGCGACCCCCTCAGCCTCACGGCGAGAGGCCCCGCCGCGCCGGGGGCCTGCGCGGGGGACGGGCCCTGCACCGCAGCCGGGCCCGGCCTGGCTCCGCCGCCCCCCGCCCCTCACCGGCGCGGACAGACCTGCGGGGGCGCGGAGGCTCCAGCGCATCCGCGGAGCGCGGCACGGAGGGCGCGCAGGGAAGGGAGGGAGCGGCGGGGCGGGGGCCGCACCTGCATCACGTGAGGCGCGCTGAGGTCACGGCGGGGCGGGGCCGAGGGCGCTGCACCGGCACCACCGCCCCGGGACACACTCGGGACACACCCGGGACACACTCGGGACACGGGATACACCCCGGGACGCACCCGGGACACAGCCCGGGATACGGGACACAGCCCGGGACACGCCCCCGCCCCTCGGGGAACGCCCCGGGACACACCCCGGGACACACCCACGCCCCCCCGACACACCCCCCGGCTCCCTCACACCACCCGACTCCCTCACAGCCCCGGCCCCTCCACGCCCCCCGGCTCCCTCACAGCCCCGGTCCCCTTATAGCCCCGGTCCCCTTATAGCCCCGGCTCCCTCACAGCCCCCGGCGCCATCGCGGGGCACAGAACGCGTTCGATGCTCCCGGCCCTGAGCCCTCCCCGAACGCGTAAATTCAGGCGAGAGCACCGCGCCGGCGAGCACCTGCGAGCACCTGCGCCAGGGAACGCCTAAGGAAACCCGTCCGATGGACAAGCTGCTCGCAGCGCTCCTGTGCAGAAGTGTGGCGGGAAGAAGATGGGAAGTTTGCCAAGGGACGTACGAAGTGTCTCAAGGAAACACACGTTTGCTCTCCAAAATTTTTACATAAAGTAGACTGAACGTAGTAGACCTTGACAAAATGATAATATCTGACTTATATGACCAAATATAAATGCCAGACAATACAATTTCAAGCGTTCCTTTGCTGGTAGAATTCTCATTTACAACTTTCATATTTTCTCCTGGTTGCCTTCAAATTACATGTCTGCCTGTTTTTTCTCATAAATCAAAAATGACGTATTTTTTTACTTACCTGCTGTTAACAAGTTACAACCAAGATCAAATGCCTATGTATATATGCAAAATTGGTACTTCAGATAAGTATTGACACCATCACATACATTCTAATGTTTGTTAACTTTCTGGATAAGTAATAAGATTGATGGGAAAACTGGACACACATGAAAAGGAAGGAAGCGAGAAAGAGCTATAATTTGTTTTGTGCTAAGGATATAGTGCAAAAATGAGTTTATCGGGGTCAGGTTCAGAAATGGAAAGGAAAAACTTCAGGAAGGAACAGAACAGGCTTCATCTGGGGTTTTGTCACCTAAGGGTCACTCAGATTTTCTTGAGGCTTACTGGTTGATACAATTGTTGATTAGAGTAAAATTAATTTCTTCAAGATGAAAAAACACTTAATCCTCACATAAAGACATCAAAAACCTTATTATCATCTCAGCAGTTTTCCCAGCAGCTGTGCACCTTCAGGGGACTGCAGAGTGAGGGTGTGAATGATGTATTCATGGTTTTGTGCTACACTGTTTAGTGCAGGGAACAGATGGAGCAGGGATGGGGCACAGGGAGCCCCCAGGACAGCCCACCCCTTGCTCAACACTCCCGGGGAGGGTGGCCCAGCACCCCTGCCAAGGGCAACAGGAGCTGAACTGGTACCTGCAGCTGGCCAGATGCTGCTTGAGCCTTTTGGCAAGTGGTGAAACGTTGTTAGATGTTGCAGCTACTAATTGAGTCTTAACCTTATTATGGGCAGACAGAAGCCATCTTTAGAGCAATCATGTTATGCTGACTGAACATAAATTCAATTAAAAATTATAGTGAGGAGAAGCAGACCTCCCCTCCACTTTAGAGGGAAACCCACATGCCAAATCTGACTGTGAATACCATTGCAGTGAACAGGATAAATTAAATATGCTTGGATAGTCACTAAGATACTGTAGTATGTTTCAAGCGCTTATATTGCTCCCAAAAGCCTTTGCCCAGTTTCACATTTATGTTAGTTTTCTTTTCTTTCTTCTTTTTTTTTTTTTTTTTTTTTTTTTTTTTTTTTTTTTTTTTTTTAATGCTTCACACAATGGGAATTTGTGTACTTGAAACAGAAAGATTCTGGTTTATTGGGATTTGGAGCAGCTCCCAAATTCTCCAGTATTAATTGTGATGTGGTTGTCCCACCAGCCTGACCCAGCAGCTTTTGGTGTACTGAGCTATTGCCTTGCTGCTCCTGACTTCTGGTGTCACTTTGTCACCAGTCTAAACCCCTGAGCAGCACCTGCTTGCCACTCACCCACTTGCTCTCCAGTGAGACCATGATGGACAATAAGCTATTTGCCCACAATTCCTATTTCAATCCTTACAGTTTCCATTTACAACTCACATTTACCTACCTATCTGTGTGTCCACTTGTATACTTACCTCTCCCTCAGCCAGCCAAAGGGAGATACACTGGCTTTGCTTCCTGCCAAACCATCACACTTCAAAATTGGCTGGAATGGAAATCCATCAGCAGAATGAAAACTTTGAACAATAGTGCAATCCCTAGCACACACTGAGTCAGGTGTGGCAGCTTGCTTCGTTCGCATGGTTCTCGTGCCGGCTCCGTAGTGAGGAAATGTTATGTGTTAGAAAAGTTTTGTGCTGGATAAAATGTACAGCACAGGATAGTCACAACAGCACCCCTGTGCTGCCAGCGGTGAAATTGCCTGCTGTGCTGAAAGACACGCTGCCTTGCCATTCTTTATTTTTATATGTATCCTTATGTCCAGCAGCACCAGTGTGAATCTAACAAGTTTGCTTACTTATTTCTGCCTCATTTCTGCCTTAACTCAGGCATGAGTTAACAAAACTAGATCCAACCTGTTTAAACAACCCAAAGCATGTTTTTCCAAAACCCAGCTGGTTTTGGAAACTCACCGTGCTGCCCACTGAGGGCTCAATGTGCTTGTTCCAGGGTACGGTGCTGCACGCCCCTCTAATGCCTTGCTCCTGTCTTCTCTTGGGTTTGGCACGAGGGTTTTCCTTGGCAGATCAGCAGCCACTTGCAATCAGCATTGAGTTCCTGCGGTTAATTGCTCCACACAACTCTCTCTCCAACACAGCACGACTTCTCAGTGGGCTTGTTTTTTCAAAGGGTAATCTCATAGGAGGTGGTCAGGGTACAGGATTACTCACAGAAGGACAATCTCATTAATAGCTTCCCCTCCTGAGATAGATACATTTATGTATTTTTGGCAACTCTTCATTGTTGTTGGTAATGTAATTCCACTAGAGACAATGTTGATTGGAAGTTCTCTTTAAGCCAAGCCAGAATGTCCACTTGCCTTTATTTCCCCCTGTGTTTATTATACACAGACTACAAACTAACAGAGGTTCAAGTCTAAAGCACCATCTCTTCTCAAAGCAAGGTAGTTTGGAAACTGTAAAACCTGCTCTCACTTTGAGCCTAACATGGATGTCACACAGGACTCTGGTCATTATGTTTGTCTAACATTTAAATTTGACACCTAAAACCTTAGAGCCCAGACCAAACAGCTGCAACAAATTATTCAGTCAGTTTTCAAAGGAGAGGCTTTGGGGGGATTTGAGAGGTAGACATTTCAACTATGTGCTAAAACCCTTTTTTAATCCCTTTCTTTGTCAACAAATAATTTATCAAGCTGTTCTCCCTCCTCAGTCCTACGTAAGAGAGGTATTTTAATTACATCTGACACCTCCTGCAGAAAATGTCACATGAGGAATTTCTCATGGGTTATTCTGTTCCCTTTGCTCTCTGAAACCTTGGCTCTGTGTGCCATAAGCTTCAGTAATATCCCTGACCTCCATGAATAAACTTCCTGTGGTAAAGGAGATGTGCTGCTGGATATCTGAGGGACAGGGAAGTCAGTCCCAGTTTCACACAGCTCCTTTGGGCAGGGTAAATGTGAGGCAGCAGGGAAAGCCAATGGCATGCTGCGCTGTGCCAACTGAAGCACAGCCAGGAGCTGGAGGGAAGCAATGACTGACTGCCCTTTCCTCAGACACAGGGATAACCTGGGAGGGGAGGGAGTTCAGCAGGAAGAGAGAGCCAGCAAAGCCAGGCTCTTCACAGTGCTGCACGGCAGGAGGTTGAGATGGTGAAATAGAAATGGCTCCATCTGGACACAAGGAAAACAGTGTTCACTCAGAGGATAAAAAACATCACAACAGGGACCCAGAAACATGATGCCATCTTTGGAGGCATCTGGATCCAGCTGAACAAACCCCTGGACAGCCTGGTGGGACCCCAGTGTTGATCCTGCTTTGAGCCATGCATGACCTCCAAAGTTCCTTCCAAGGTAGCACCTATTGTACCAGTTTCACAACAGAAGTCATGTCAAACCTAAGGGTAAGCAGGCCTTCATTATTTGGTCAACAGACAAACTCATATTGATATTTTTATCTGAGTAGCAGCTATCTTGGGTTTACTTACTCTCTAAAATGTCAGGCTGTGATGTTCTGGAGAAAACAGGTACAAGTACAGGATGTTTGACTGGAAGACCGGTAACACCCAAGACTGCTCCTTGATTGATTTTGGCCAATAGATTATTTTTAAGTGATTTTATTCTCCAAGCATATTTCTGGACAGAATCAAACTGCAGGAGCCCATTTGTCTGGCCACAGATCTGTTAGAGAAAGACAAGCTAGACAACAGGGCTGATTGAAAATCAGGAAAACACAACTCCTACTTGATGGTTTCCCAAGTCTTTCCTAATAAACCAGCCCATTACAGCTACAAGAACAAAAGCAACTGTTGCTGTAATTATTTCTTTGATACCTCATTGTACTTTCATTAAATTCTTAGAGTGAACAATTAACTACAGTATATACAAAGCAGTGAGTGAGTCAGAAAGATACGTAGGTTAAGGAGGAACTCTGGCATACATTTATTATAGCTGCCAAATAATGAATTCATGTGGAAATTAGCAAGAGCACTAAACTTAATTTGTCCCACTATTTTAATGGAAGGTTAGTACATTGGCAGGCAAATCAGCAAGAAGTCTTCCCACTAACTGTGGAAACAGATCACCACTGACACTGCAAAAGAGCCTGCCAGTATTTGGCACGATGACAATGAACAAAAAAGCAACTGCCCTTGCTTTAACCAAGAAAGAATTGAAAATATCTTCTTCTATTTGTGGATTAGGAGAAAACTGCTAGAAAATTGTTTTCAGTATTTGCAGGTGTTTCATTAGAGAATCCTAACAAAAATAGAAAAAAAATTCTTTTTGATACCTTTCTTTTGGCTACACCTAAAACACACTGCATTTTGTTAGATTGTTGCTTTGGGTAACAATAAAATTTTAAGGTGCCCTGACTTCATCATATTCAACTGGAAAATTATCCTCATCTATTTAGAACTATACCACTGGCTGTGTTTTCTTCAGGAGTATCTATTTTGATTTTTAATGCTATTTATCCAGATGAAGGAATATGTAATTATCTTTCATTTGGAAGAAAATAAATAAGGGAAGACAGTTCTTCATCAGCTAAAACTTCTGGGGTATCTGAGATTTACAGCTCGCACTAGGAGCAGGATTTGCTAATGAAGCTTTTGAAGCCACAGTGGCAGTGTCTGATTGTAATTGCTGAAAGGTGACTCTTGAAGAGCTTTATTTGCACTAATCAACACCACGTTGTGCCTCAAAGCTAGAGTTCCCTTAGAAGCACTGTCCCTACTGAGTTATTCTGCAATAACTAAACAGGCTTTTCTGTTTACTTCTGTTTTTCAGAAGGAAAATTTTTTCAGTGTTTTTCAATGGGATCCTTTTGGAGTTGCACTCAAAACCTGTTGTACAGTTAAAACATCATAATTTCTTTCTAACACTTTCCTCAGGCATTCCCAACCCTTTCTCTTCTGGTGCCAGAGCCATAGGGATCATCTGCAAAAGTATTAATGTAAAATACCCAAGGGCTCAGGGGTGGCCTTGGAGTATCAAACCTGTTAGATGTAGAGTCACAGTAATTTATTTTCCTGATGGCGGCCATTGGAAACATTACATTCACAGTGCTGAACTCAGCTGGACAGTATTCGAGAGTGCTTCTGCTTCACAGCTGAAACAGCTCTGTGCTTCCTTTATGTTTAGTTGCCAGCAAACTCTTCAATTGTTTTCCTGTAAAGAGGAAACACCTGAACTGAGCAGACCTGTGAGCATCTCAGTTACCAAGGTGAGCTTACTCCTCGTGCTTTATGGAGAACACTTGATCCACTAGCAGCCACCATCGTATCACCAAATATGTTTTCAAAAAATAATGCTGGTGCCATAGAAAAATGCAACAACTAACCCCAAACTTGCCTGCAGTCTGTAGTTTTGGGCTTGTTTTATCATCATGGAATAAACTGTTCTAACTTTGCTCTAAATCCCTTTCAGAACAGTTTGCTGTGCAGTCTGTGCTGTCACCTCAGAGATCCCCCTATTTTACCAAGTCCTCACCCACTGATGCTGAGCTCACGGAATCGTTCTAATGCTGATTAACACGAGGCAGCTGTGGAGCTCAGCACACAGCACCGTGGCACTGTCCAGCTCTCCAGTCTCTGCAGGCCAGTTCTCAGTGGGTGTCTGTGCTTGTGTCACGTATGTAGAAAGAGTATCTCTACAGCTCCATTTGAAGGCATTTTGAGCTGCATGAAATCATCATCAGCTTGCCTGATGAATCATAATATCACCTTCAATGCACAGAACACTACATGAAGAACAACATCATTAAGTGAAAGGCAGGACCCTCAGTGAGATGACTTTTGGCTGTAATGATGCTAGGTTGGGAGTTTTAGTGCAATTGCTCTGGCAACCTAAGGCAATTACAGATGTTGCCTTAACAAACAGACCTTTCCTACATAGACCCATTCCCTGGATGAGTACAGTGCCTGTGGGAGGCTGTCACTGAAGCCAATTATAGAAAAATATTGAAAAGTCTGTAAAGGTGTCTGGCAAGTAAGAAATAAATCCTGCCTGTCACTTCTTACTCAATCCCACAAGCAAGTCATAATCCTCAGTCATCACCACCTCGGAGCTTGTACAGGGGAAGGATCTAGCTAGGAAGAGCCAGGATTGCACGTCACTTCGGGGACTGTGATTAGCCCAAGCCTTAGGAAAATGAGCGTGGCTCTGTCAGTTCGGTCAATGCTCCAAAGCCACTGTGCATGGCCGGCACACGCGGTCCCCAGCGGGAGCGAGCCCCGAGGCTGAGTTACGGCTCCTCCCGCAGACAGGGTGAAGTTTGGGGCGAGGCTGAGCTCATCGGCCAGACGCTGCTGAGGAGCCGTCTGCCCAGAGCACAAATAGAAGGCAAGCTCTTCGGTAAACAAAGAGGCTTTTGCAAGAAATTTCAACTTCTCAAGAGCGGGACAAAACACACATGAGTCTCAGCCGCGGGACTGCATTGGTAGCAGTGTGTTTGACCTCTGTGAGGAAAAGGCGCTGCCTGGGTCTGCTGGGCACTGCCTGAGCAGGGGACAAGGGACACTCACGGGGTCCCTCCCCTCCCCTCCTGGCTCATTCTTTCCTACATCCCACTTCAGAGAATTCCTCTCACCTGGGTGTATAACCAATACTTGGTTTTGGAAAGGCTTAAGGACACAAACTACCAAATACAATATTATGATACTTCCTCTAGTTGCTGCCTTTGTTATGTCTCTCAGCCCTGGAGAAATATTAAGGCAGCAGAAAATACCTGGAGTTATTTGATCTAGAGATCAGGATTCGAAGTTGGACTTAATTCCCTTAAGACGTAGTTCTGTCAGGTCATTGCCACATGAATTTTCAGAACGGCAAAGCCTTCCCCTGCTCATTTAAGTATACAAATGCCTTATTTTGGTCATAGATTAGGCATTTCTCAGGGGTGCAATTTTACCTTGGACTGTAACAAAAACCAATTTCAGAGGAATTTATTAACATTTTGAGGCTCTCTGAAGGTCATATGTAATCAAGATTTGAGGCAAAAAGAAGGGGATGCTTGTCTAAAGCAAACAGAAATTTGATTAGCCTTGAAACCCTTCAAATTACCAAGGCCAAAGCCTTTCCTAGTAGGCAAAGGAGGTTCCTGATGTAAGTCAGGGTAACAAAGCCCTTCCAAAGCTGACATGCAGAAGGTGCAGATTCATCTGTTTCCAGGTCTCACGCCAATGACTGGAAACAATTTTAAGACTTCAAAAACTTTAGGAAAAAAAACAACCCAAAAAAAATCAGTGAAAAGATTTAGAGCCACAGAGGCTGAAGCCACATGACTTTAGGAGGTACTTAGTTGTCATTAGAAACATCTCATCCACATGATTGCTTACAATCAATTTCAGATAAAGAAAAAAAAAAGCTCCAAATCTGTTGCATTTTAAATTCAATCTGCTGGGTTTGGCTGCTGGGTTTTGTGTACATGGAATTGGCAGAATGAGGAAGGAGTGGACTCAATCAATCAGTAGGTCTTCTTTTTTCATCTGAATGCTCAGGGAATTGTCATCACCAACAGTAAAGTCTAAATGGCACTTAGCTGAGATTTACAATGTGGATGAATTAGGAACTTCCTTTTCTCAAAGTTGTGGTATGTTCAATCCATGTCCAGAAGACACTGATTGCATTTTTTCTCACCTTTTTCCTCAAAATGCAAAAGTTTTTGTTTCCCACAGAATGTAAAATCAAACATCCCTTCACTCCTGACCTACATTTGCTGCAGGTCATTTAATTATGAATGAAAATGCCACTTTGTTTATATGAGTTCAATTTATGACAGAGATTAAGTTACTGAATTTGTTCTCCTGGCATCTTATTAATACTGCTCTGCTGTAAAATTCCTCAGGCAATAGGCAAAATAATGACTTAAAACTGCAATGATATAATTACCTAACGATGCAGGCATTTTGAAGATAGACATAACTCTGGATTTGAAAATACAATTTTTAGGACCTTATCCTTTATATAAAAGGGTGTGAAACACTCACAATTACTTTAATTTATTTTCATGACATTTTGGTTTAGATCCAATCAATTCCTACTACATTAAAGAAAATTTTGTCATTATTCAATAACAGGATTTTAGCTATTCACAGCAATTTTCTTAACCTTTAATTTTGAAAAGGTAAGTCTTCAAATCTTGGCAAAATTAACTTTGTGCCATGATGAAACACTTTGATCTATACAGTGCCTTTATTGCATCTGGTATGCCAAGATGCTTTGATGAATGAAAAAAAGAGAGCAAATTCAGCACTTCCCATCAACTTCCAGCTGAAAGGCAGTTGTACATGTGCAAAGGAGCCAAGTCCTCACTAATGCAAGGCCATGGAGGAGGATTCTTCTGAAGCATCTCTGAAGCAGATGTCATAAACTACATCTAAATCTTAAGTGGACACATAATTTATTTGATTTAGCTCCCTCACCTTCCAAATGGATGTAAACAAAACTTCTCTCTCTTTAGTGATAATTCGCACAGTTCAGGATCATGAACTTTCCAAAATGTCCCTTTATAGGCAACACCTGATATAGAAATAGCACAAGAGATTAATTCACAAGAGTGGAGTGGGTTAAACTGCTGGGAAGAGATCTTTAATATAGTGCTTTTCCCCCTGGTCCCTTGTGCAAGGCCAAGCCAGAGGGGATACCCTGCTTTCTCTACATGTGGATTCAGTTCATCACTGGCCTGGTTATTCACTGTCACAAAAGAGGACCCCAATAACATGGGAACATCATGTTACTGGTGAAGATGCACAAGCCCACAGAAACAGGAAAACCTACTCTCTGGTGTTCCAGGTACACAAAGCAAAACAACTTCAACCATCCAGGCAGCCTGGAGAAAATTTTCCATATTTTTCTTTTTCCAATTCTAAAGTTGCAAGATTCTAGATATGTAAGGTGCTTAACTTTGTCATTTCCCCACACAGCTCCAAAACAGACATGACTTACACAGGTCAGAGCTCACACTGGTGTTTTCAGAGAAACATCACCCTTGTGGTTTTTCTCCCCTGTAAGCAAAGCAAGACTACTGTCAGGATCCAGTCAGAGTAGCCTTTCACAAATGAAAAACATCAATCAAACAGGTACCAAAAGAAGCCTATACAGGCGTTTCTGCTTGGACACCAATACATGGGAGATGGCAACGCAGCTAAGAGGAACACAGAAACAAAAATCAATTGCCTCCTGAAAGTGTTTTCTGCCTTTTTTGCAAAGACCTGCAAACTTTGAAAGTAAAGGCTATTTGGGAACATACATCCCCACCTCCCTTATAGCTGGTCTTGATGATGATTTCTGAGAGAATCTAAGCATCACATCTAGAGAGCATGACTACAGAATATTACTGTAATAAATATGAAAACATTGGAGTTTGCCCCGATTCTTTCTTTGCTTTCCTGGTTTATTTATTTAACAAATACTATTAGCAATTTCTGAGAATAAATGTGACAATTCCCCACAATCAAAATAATTCTCTGTCTCCATCAAGTGAGTGTAAAAGAAAAGTGAAAGCACTGTCTTTGAGCAAGAAGATTGCAGTTTTCCCCTGTAGCCTCCCAACACACTCCAGCACCCTGAAAAGATTTCAGATACTCAAAAGCCATTACAGAGCCATCCAGACAGGATTTACAGAGATTTAATTCCTTATGCACTTCAGATGTTGTTCTGAGTGTAAATTACAGTTTATAAAAGCTAGCAAACATTGTCCTTCCAGGCAAAATCACCCACAATGCCTGTAACGTTTAGCTAAGGTCAGATATATTAAAGAAGTGATGACATACAGATATATTAAAACTAACAGTTTGTAATTTGTCATTACTGCCTTCCTACAAAAATAGCCTTGGAATGAAAGTTCAGGATTTGCATAGGGACAGTGATTAGATGCCAACACACATACAGATGTCTTGGATCCAAACTGTTAACATCATGTGTGGCACTGCATTATTGTTTCTTGTTAACTCTAAACATGGACTTTTGAAACAATCCTGCCTCACTGGTCCAAAGGTCCTTTTGCCCCTCCTATTTAGCAAATACAGCTTTGATCTGTGCAGAATCTCACTTTGATAATATTAGTTACAAAAGGAAGCAGCTGTAGTAGGTATAAAAATTCCAATCATTCACAGAAGGCATCTCTAAAAAGCAAACAAAAAAGATGTTACTGAACTGGGCCTTCCAAGTGAAAACCACTGAGAGCAGAATAGACAAAGTCTCTGTGGTAAGTTCTGTACAGAGAAAGTAGGTCCCTATCTGCATGTTACATGAATTTTCCAAGAGATTTGCAAAAAACAATGTTTATCACTTGAGCAGAAGGAGATGAGGCTTTTCAGGAACCTTTACCCAACCAGGCATACTCTTACTGTTTTACACCCAATGGAGCAATGCCTTCATTGTATTCCATTTCTTTAGAAATCTGAAAATCAAAGTAGGTCCTCTTAGCTATTCAACAATACAAATACAGGGCAAAACACCTCATGTTTAACATCATCTGTTCAATTTACTATTAACTAATGAATAAAAAACCACAGGAAAAAAAAATCAGCACAAGAACTTGTCACTTTTAGGCACATCAGCAATGCAGTTTTCAGTACAGTCCATCAGAGAGAGGACAGCTGACTGCAAAAGGTTGAGGGGTGTGAACTGTGGACACAGAGAGCCCACAAGCACAGCCAGCTCATAAAGACAGTGCAATCTCTCTCTAGGTTCCTATCCCCTGCTTCCCAGATTTACAGCTGATGAGCTACATTAGCAATGATCCTCACTTCAGTAGCTCATGGCAGCCTCTTTAAAGCTTTTTCAATGTGTGTGCATGCACAGCACAGTGTGCATACAACCAGACACATCCCACAGTGTCATCAAGAGGACTTGGAACACACCAGTGCCTCCTTTAGCTGCAGACCAAGTGCCACTTAGCAGGACCACGCAATGAGCCTGACAGCTCAGCTCAGCACAAATTGATGGCATTGCTGTAATGGAGTTATCAGTGACAAATACCTCCTATGCAACTTCCAGGTCACACTCACTTAAGCAATGATAAATGAGCATGAAACAATGTTAGCACAAAACAAGATCATAAATACTCAATTCTAAGCTTAAAAAACCTAACCATTTCAGACAGCTGCTGCATCTTGCAGTCTCCATGATTTTATGGATGTTCTCACTCTTGGCACAGAGGTGCCACAAAACAGCAAAAGATGACTTTATGCAGATATTAAAAAGAAAAAAAAATATTTTAAAAGAAAAAAACCCAAGTCATCCATCCAGAGCAAACATTGCATCATCCTACGTTGACTAATATACAATTACCTCAGTGAACCTGACAGAGTTTGTAAAAGCTTTTGGAATCCCAAAGTCTGACATCCATCTGTCCATCCTTCTGTCATAGAAAGCTGCTCAGGATGACAGGATGCAGACTGTCAACGCAAACATGAAAAGTTGTGAAATTCATGTGTCTGGAATCCCTTTGTCCAAACACTGACATAGGTGGGAAGACAATGGAGAAAACCAGGAAAAGTCCATGGTGAAGCAGCCCTTGCAATTGTGCTTTATCCCCCAGAGTCATCTCCACAGGCTACGGTTGCTTTTTGAAAGTGTATTTATGAGGATATTTACTCATTACAGTGAGATCAGTGACAGCTTGGGACAGACTGGCAGCTGCTTCTGCACTGCAGCAGCACAATGGGAGCACCTTCTGCCTCCCCTGCACCTGGGATTTCCAGGGTACAACATGAAGGCATCAACCCTTCTCTCCCTTCCCAGTTGTCACGCAACCAAAGCCCGGCACCCCTAGCTCCTCCAGCACTCAGCCAAACACTGAGTGAAAATGGGATCTCTGGCCATTTCCATGAGCAGAGTTACCTGGGCACAGTGCAGGAAGCTCCTTGCTCAGCCACCACCCACCTGCTCATTCCTGCTCCCCCAGACGTGTCTGTCAGTCACCATCTTGGCTTCCACTCCTGCTGTTTGATGGGCAGAATCCTTTAGCATCAACACTGCAAACTTCATAAGCACAGCTACATATAAAACCTTAGGAGCAATCAAATTATATTTTTATTCTAATTTCCTGTAATGCTAAAAAAATTAATTCTGTAAAACAGTATTTTGGAAAAAGTTTGAAATGGTTTTATTTAGAAGGATCTCAGCCCCACTCTTACAAACCATAAAAACCCCAATACAACATGTTAATTATTTATATATATTTTAGGGGGTTATTTGCTTTTATTTAGTGACATTTCCTTCATGAAGTTCAATGAATAATCCAACATATCTACTTGCTTACCAAAAGCTTGGAAACATCAGAATATCTGCATATGGCCATACACATGGATGAAACCTCACACTCACACTGACACCCTTCCAATTTACAGCAGATAATTGTGTTTTACGGTGCTGTGCATTCAGAAGCAACTACCACAATCCTGTACAGGAAGAATAAATTTCTCAGCTCTGTGTTATCTGTCAGTTTACTGCTAGAATTATCTGCGGCATTATGCCCTGTGCATTCAAATGTGCTGGAATTCTTCTGTCCTGGAAAGTATATTAAGTGACAAATTACACAACATGGCTTCAGTCAGAATTTTTTAATTGTATTCCTACAAAATTATGTAAACATTAGCATACAGATCCAGAAAAATCAATACAATATAATGGTGCATAAACTGCAAGTTTAGAAGAATGTCAGGAACACTTCAACAATTTATAAATTAATATATACAGTATTGGATACTCCTCATTGGATAAGGAAACATCAAAACTGAGCAATTTAGGTGCAAGAGCTGTAGAACAACAGAAGTGCTCAGACACCAAACTTGACTATGAGGCAACATTGCAATCGACATGACTGCCTGTTGTTGTTTCATTTTAAGCATTCAATTTAGCTGCTAAAAGGTATAAAACAAAAGTTTTGATAGGAAGTTTATTTTTATTGGAAATCAAATAGCAAACATCCCTAAAATAATGAAAAATCCCAAACCTAGAATACTCCATCACCAGGTTTCTGGAAGAGTGAACCTGAAGCTTCCTAGGCTGCACAAGGAGATCACTGGCATCTCCATTCCACACTACTTCCCCCAGAGCACCAAAGGCATTGCCAGCTAAAGGAAACATTTCAGGGAGTTTGGAAATGGGGAGTGCTGGGTGGGGAGAAAAAGAAAGATGTATAGCATATATTGGGCTGACATGCAGCAATCTGGGCAGTTCAGCTCTTTACTGAATTAGAACATCATGGGAATGAAACACCACCGCTAACTAATTCTGGGCTATTTTGCTTTAAAAAAAAACAACAAAAAACCAAAACAAACAAACAACAACAAAATAATCTTCAGCCTGCCTGTGATCAAAATAATATTCAAAGCATTCTTACAATGTTGCCCTTTATGAGATCAGGAACACACCATAGAATCCAGGATATATCACTCTTTTGCAGACAACACATGAAATGAAAAAGGAGTTCTTTTCCTTTGTTCCTGTCCATACAAGCATAATTCACTAGAGGAAAAAGGTATGGTAAACATATCCTAATGAATGATCTCAAACAAAAAGCATTTTTCCCCATATTAGAAAATGCTCAGTATCACTGAAACTACAGACTGCATAAAAAGACTAGGATCATCCTGGAAGCACTTGACACTGCAAGAACTCTTTTAACTGCATACCTGTAATATGATCACCAGAGAATCTCTCCAAAGTTTAATTTTTTCTGTTTCTAGAGTTGAAGTAGAATTTCATTCCATCATATTTTGGTACATTTTTCATACCTGACCAATCACTTCTCACAATGACTACATTGCACTAAAGAAGAAGTATTAATATATAATAAAGGGGAGATCATTTCTAGCCATCTAAAGCTTTTTGTTGTATTTTTTTTCCAGTTGTTTAGGAACAAATTCTGTTCATCTCTTCTATACGAGATCCTGAGTAGTAAGGTGAAAAAGGTTTGGCTGATAGCACCAGTTTTCCATCACTTGTCATAATTCCCAGGGTACATCTATCATCAGCAGTGTATCTAGAAGCACTATCATACTTGAACCTAAATGCCCAAATTCTTAAGAGCTAATAAAACAGTTATTCCTATTGCCAGAATCTGAGCCAACACTGAAACACCAGGAGCAGGAGAAAAGATTTCTGCTAAATCTGAGGACACAGGTTGCAAACATAGAAAAAAGCCGAAAATTCTAGCCAAAATCTTTCCCTCAAAATGGATGGGAGTGGAGAAAACTACACCTGGTGGGAAGAACAGGAAGAAACCTCTGTGTCCATCACTTCCCAAGTAACACACCTGCAAGCTGCCCACTTAGAATTCATGCTAAGGTACAGCTCCCTGAAGGTACTTATAAACGACCCAGACTCCTTCCCATTGCTTCCTCCAGAGCAGATCAAGCAGTGAGTGATTTATTCTAAGCCAGACTGCCAACAGCTTCCAGTATTTAATTACCATGGTGTGTTTGAGGCTTGGAGAGCTTTATCTGACATAACTCAAAAGGATTCATTGATTAAGAAACTTAGGTCACTACATTTCCTGCTGCAGATTTGACATGTATTGCTAACTCGTAATAGCAACTGTGACAGACAATAAAAATCTAACACAAAAGAGGTTAAACTTAGGAATCTGGGCTGAAACTTAAACTGGGGTTAAATATGAATAGACAAAAGTTTCACTGGATTTGCCCTGTACATAGACCTGAAAAAGTTTTATCACAGATATATCTGCAGTTTTGTGTAAACTATTAATGTACTACAGCAACACTAATTTGGTATTCACAGATAGTAAAAGCACAGGTTTTAAAATGTTTTGCCAACACTTCACTGTTATTCCCATGTCTAAAATGACACAGGCAGAAATCCCTAACAAGATCTCATGTTCTTATCTACAGCCTTCAGAATTTCCTCCCACTGATATGTGATTTGTTTCCTCACTCACATATCCCATGGGGATCTTATACTCACATATATGCATACTGAGAGAAGGGAGAACTGATACGACAATATGAACACAACTAGCAGACCTTAACTCAAATTTTGCCAGCAGCAGCGAACCTTGAGAAACTTCCAATAGATTAAGACCTTGTTCAATGTGGTAACAGATAGCACCAACAAAATGGTATTGAAGAGTTTCATAAGAAAATCTTTCCCCCTCTGTTTCCAGCTTTGGTCACATTTCTCATTTTCCGACTCTCATTGCTCTTTCTCTACTTCTTTATGCTAACTTTTATGTGTAATTTGCAGTTGTGAAATAGCATTCTTGGCTCCCCCAGAACGTTTCAATTTCTAACCATTTATTAAAAAAATTAATTAGACCCAGGACATTTTAAGTTAAACAAATGAAAACTTTGGTAAGAACACCAATGGTACCTTGGCACTCTTAATGGTTATGACAATTTTCAGTAAGAACAATCATTAAAATGCTTCTCTCTAACATCATCCGAGGAGTTACATGGTTGTCTGTACTCCAGCTGTAAGCCTCCATGAGAAATCTACATAAGAGCTCTGAAAAATAACGGCAAAGGAGTACAGGGAAATCTGAAGATTTTTAGCAATCTCAAGTGAAATGTACATGTATACCAAAATATTCTACTTAACAAGGTATAGTATAATGCAAACCAGACTTACCAAAGAACTTTTTTCTGTACACACATGAACAAGGTTTTCATGTATCAAACCATCAAACAAATAAATCTCATCTCTCAAAGGTGTTTGTAGGGTTTTTTGTTTGGGTGTAATACATAACTACCAATGAAGTCAATATAAATTAAGCCAGCTCATTCATTATGTCCAGCAATTCACACAATATACCAGTGGGAGGAGATAAACATTATTCTGATCAAATACATTTATTTTAATCTTCAAAACACAACCCTTTTTCTTCATCCTCCTCATCATCATCAGTAGAATGTGCATAGGACTCAAGGGTGTTGTATATGAAAGAGTACAGCTTGACATCTGGTCCTGAAGTAGAACAGTTTCTGCATTGTTCATTGTAGTATCTCAGCAACAGCCTATAAATGTCCCCTTCAAAAACCAAAAAGAAGCCATTAAACACCATGTAAGAACATGCCACATGAGCAATGCATGATTGCAAAGGAAGGCTAGAAATGCACATGCACACTGAGACAGTGGCTAGGAACATCTCTAAATGAGCAGTGACAGAGAAGGCAGAGGACTGTGTAAATGGGAATGTCTGCACGTGGTTCAGAACATAGGACAGCCTCCCTCAGCTTCCTGCACAAGCTATCCTAACATTAAGCTTGCATACACATTACTTACAAATGTATTGCCAATTACCCAGCTTTCTGCTTCTGGCCCAGAAATTAAAAGACACATAACAATTACAATAGGACAATGGATACACAGCTTTTCTTGTATTGCAACTGAATAACACGCCAGACCACATCTCAAGACAGAACCACTAGAAGACAAACCTATATCAAGAATGCCTAAGCAGCTTTTCCCTTTTCAAAGCCTTACTGAGTTATATCAAAAGCTTTTGCAAATCTTCTACCTACCACATGTACCTCTATTTTTCAAATTCTTCAGCATAACTCCTAAGTGAATCAGAAAAGCATCTAGAAGTCTTCTAACTGATTAGCACTGTGCAGTAGATCCCAAATCAGAAGAGTTCCCCATTCTGGAAACAGGTACAAATAAACTGAGATCCATTTCCTTGTGTTCAGGACTTAGTGGCAAGAATTCATGTTGGAAAATTTCTACTTAGAGAGTCATGTCTCTTTTGTGCACACAGAGATTTCTTTTTGCTCACCAATAGTTTGGCCCTTTTCACAGAGAAAAGTATGCAAGCTGTAAATGTCCCGCATCAGCTCCACATCTCCAAAGGTAAAATACACAATATCACGACCAGCCTCAGCAGCTGCCAGTATCTGAATTAAGGCTGAAACAACAAAAAAGGATTACACACGAACACAGGATAAAACAATTTGCTAAAGGAAAAAACACAACTTAAGTTTAAAGCAAAGAACCATAACATCCATTTCCACGTGGATGCTGCAAAGCAGTACAAACAATGGGTAGGTAAATATTCCATTTTTTAAATGAAAAAATGAAGTAGTAAAGAATGCTGGGCACTGCAAGTCAAGAGTGTTGAAGCATTCTGCAAGAGCTGATAGTGACATCCAGCCTTACTTCCAGGTAAACAATGTGCTTAAAACTGAGAGGGGTTTATTTTGGTCGATGTCTGCCCCCAAGCAGCGTGCAGCCATTAATTAGCCAATAAATGCCTGTGGCAGCATAGGGCAACAGAGCACCTCCTTCCATCCTGGTATGAGCTGCCCATACAACCACAGAGAGTGGGGTAAAAAGCATCCATAAGCACTTGGCAAATTCCATTCTGTGCCATCTGTAAGAAGGAATGGGGCCAATCCTTTCACTAGGTAAGCTATGCAAAGTGAAGGCTGGCCCAACTTTTAATCCAAGAGAAGAACTATGGTTCTGCAGCCTCTTTAAGGTGTCCATCATACCTACAATAGAAGTATGCAGCAAGGAATACGACGGCTTATTCTGACCTGTGAGGGGTGATGTCAGCAATGCAATTCACATTACTTAACTTCCAGCTTTCTGTCAAACTCATTGGCCCAAGCTGCATCCCAAGTTCTGCCAAAAGCTAACATTACAATATAGACAGACTTTGTTCCTCTATATGCAGAAGAAAGAAAAACATTTCCTATCTTGGGAACAGTTTTTTGAAGATTCACCTTGAGAAATCATCTGGATCAGTAGTGCTGCTGAGCCAAGCTAATGACCCGCTTCACTTGGAGAAAGTAGCTGTGGCCCACTTCTCACCCAGCTCCTGACTTTTCTGCAGCTCTCTGGTGCTCATCAGACATCACTGTGCCAATTCCATTCACCAAAGTGGCAGAAAAGTTATACATGCAGAATAAAAGCTAATTGTTTTCTGCTAGAACAGCAGTTGAATTGGCAGAGTGAAAGGTGTGCTAAGAGCCAGAACTGAGGCAAGGGAGGGCACCAGACCACAGAGCCAGGAACAACAAAGGGGGAGAAGAAACAGTGAGGGGGAGAAGAAAACCAGGACCCTTTTAGGCAGCACCAAACTTAGAAGAGTGCAGCTTTTTCATCAGCCATCCCTGCCCGGATGGAGTGCCACAGAGGCGTGCAGTCAATCACGGGCTCATTTCAGGGAACTACAACAGCTCTAATGAACCCCAGCAACTATTTCATCTGCTGCAGCCTGTCTTACTTCAGAGCCTGTTGGTGCAGCTCTGATATTAATGCCTCCTTTTTCTACCCAGTAGAGTTAATTAAAATGTGATTAATTTTGTCTTTGTAAAGATTAATTTTAAATAAAACAGTGTACATAGAGCATTACCACCTGCTAGTGGAAGCTAAATAGAAAGCTGTTCAGAGCTCAGCTCAAGAATCTTTCACATTTTTAAACAGAGACCTATTAAAACACTGCACTCCTTAATCAAAATAAAAAAACCCTCCTCTTGTAAACCCATAGCCAAAATTATAAATTACATGATTCACATGTGAAATTAATCTCAATCTGGGAATGATATTTTAATTAAACTGCTGAACCAGCTGTGGATTTAGTAAAGCTTCAGTAGTTTAGCTTTTAAAGAGTCTAATTAACTAGCTTGCATAGGGGACCAGAACCTAATGAATCTTATTATTCATTCCAAACTGCAGTTTCAGTTTACAAGATGTTGAAAATACCCCACTGCTTATTTTGAATTGCTATAGATCTCATGAAACAAGGATCAAAATTCCTGTCAAGAATCAGACTTCACAATCTTCTGGACATTAATGATACATAATACCATGGGAAATTTCCATGCTACTGGTACAGAAAGAAGCATCACAGGAAGAGCAACAGAGCCTGTGGTATAGGGGTCTGGAGGGACCTGAGCTCTCTTGGTCCTTGCACCCAGCTGATATGATCCCACTTAACTTCTGGACTTGCACCTGAAGCAATGGCTGTACTGACATCCCTTCTTCTACTTTAAGAAAACATATATGGATATTACTGATCAGATCCAAGATCTTATGCAAACTGAAGTACTTGTTAAACCTTCCTAACATAAATCAAGTATGCTCAGATCTTACAGTAAATACTAGTTCCTGATATTGATAAGATATGCATTTGGCAGCCTATTTTATCTAATGGAAATCAAAAAACAACTGCCAGAAACTCAATGAGCACTGAGAAAAAAAATAGATGCTTGATGAATTAAGCTCATTGAGAAATAAATGAAACTGGTAGCCTGATGACTGTCTCACTGTAGCTACCTAAAGCTGTTCTGAAAAGCAAATCTGAAATACTCTTCAAATGCTTGGAAACAACAAAGGAATGTAAATTTCTATTTAGAATTATATGAACCAGGATATGAATTTGTATGTCAGGATCCATCAGTTCTTGAGTTGATGGAAAAGGTCTTAAATGAATGTAGGCATGTGATATCTGCTGCATTACAAATACTCTAATTAAATATAAAGAACATGAGAAAGTGAGTGATATAGCAGGCAAGTCAGGAAAGAAAGCAGCATGACCGAGTGACTGGAAACCTCTCTGGCATACAGCAATATATTAAGGAGTAAAACTAAACATTAACCATTGCTAGCAAATTTGTGAAGCCTTGCAAATCACCAGGTACTTTAAACAGCTTTGCAGAGATATGAATTTCAGGCAGAATCTAAAAAGACTGCTCCAGAAAGGTCAACTGATTTATATGACTGACAACTGCAATGAACATGTTCTGTGAACTAAAGCTGCACATTTGTGTTTTGGAAGGTTTCAGTGCTAGAAGTTCTTGCAAATCCAGCATTTCAGTATCATGTCCTTGCCCCAAACTTAAAACTGAAAACAGCATAAAAGTCTTCAGCACAAAGAATAAAGAGCCTAAAGATCAGCACTAATGTACCAATTCTGTAGAGTGCCATTTCTTGGCAAACATGTATTAATTAGAACAAAAGCAAAAAATGTACTTGAACAAAACCATATGGCCCAGGACCAAAATGTAAGTTATTGATTAATCTGAGCATTAATAATTGCTAGGATTTACCTTTTAATCGGGAGTCCCCTCCAAAGGCACCACATCCCCAGTTTCCTGTGGCTATTGCAGAGAGATGTTGAGGTGGAATGTTGGGTCGAGAGAAGCCACAGTAGGCCTGCATGCACACAAGAGTCAGAGATGGATCTGAGAGGCAACCTGGTGCAATACTTCCAAACAATAAAATTGTAACAAAAACCCTCATTGTCTTCTAGCAATACCAAATTCAAACTACTTCAATACACCATTAGTCTTCCTTTAAATTCAACTTCAATAACAAAAAAATTTAAGACAGGAAGACTTTTGCCTTATTTGGACCCAAGTTAAAAATTAAGATACAGGTCCTGAGTCCCAGGCATTTCATCACAGCTACAGGAAGCTTTTTAGGAAAGCCTGAAAAGAAAATTAACTCAAGTCTTGTAATTTTCCTTAAGTACCAATCAGTCCTCATAATAAAAAGAAATCTGCCAAACCAACACACCTCATAAACACTGCAGTGATTTACCATAATTTATTTTAAAAATCCAAACCAAATCAATACATTGAAAATTGTAGGCAGATCATAAATACACTGATGTATGTAATTTGAATTTTGTACTAAGATATCAGTGAGGTTTACAAACTCTACTAGAATGTCTTTTTAGGACTAATTTCATTACCAACCATGAAGAAACAAGCTGATGAATGTTATTTTAGTCAAGATGCTAAGGTTTCACAACTAATTTAAATTAGTCCTTCAGCACTGTCCATCATTTCAAGAGGGTGTATTCCCTTTCCAGCTGAGAATTAAGGCAGTATGTTCCTATGTTTGAATTTATTTAAAATTCATCCTATAAAATTCTATACCCTCCATACTGCAGAAAGCAGGAGACTTTAACAATAGTAGCATTGAGCTCTCATATTCAACATCCAAGCTCACCGCATCTGTAAATGTAGAATCTCACTAAAGAGACTCATCAGCATGTTTTGATCCCAAAAATTGGCACACTGGCAGAGTATAACTGAATTAGCATTCTCATACTTCACTGCCCAGTAAAAACAGCACTGCCACTGCTAGAACAGGCCTCACACCTCTCACTACCTGTGCCTTATACTGGCCATGCAAAGCCCTAATTCTGGCCCATTACCCTTCTTAGTAACTTAGAATCTGCTTTGTGAACTGGAGACTGATTCCAGACACAGCATGTCAGCAGATAACATTTGTGCATGGGATAACAGCAAAGGCCTTGAAAAGCTAAGGTCCCATAACCACAGACACCTCACTGACGGCAATTACTAGTCCCTGTCAAAGTACAACCTTAAAGGCTGAGAAAAGACTGCTTTAACTTCAACAAAAGAGCAGCAGCACAACAAGAAGAAAAACAAGTGTAAGGAAAACTCTGGCTATGCAGATGATAAAGCATCTGCCACAGCTTGGGAAAGTAACCCAACATTCCCAAACATTATGCAGCACGTAATCCAAGGCAGAGACCAAGGACTGGGAAAAATCTCAAATATCTTACTTAAGGACAAGACCCCAAATTAGGGATGGCAGAGAAGAGAATTATGTGCACCACAGTTCCAGCTTCCCCTGTCAAAGAGCTCTTCAGCCTGGGAACTTTGATGTGTGAGATTATCAAGGACCACAGTCACTGCGAAGTGCAGTTTTTAAACACACAGCTGACTCGGGGCAGGGTCAAGGACTGAAAACTTTGAATAAATAATGATAATGATTAATAATGTGCAAGAATTATTAGTAGGAAGCATGCTAGTTTTAAATGTCAGCCCAGAAGCTTTGTTTAAAGGATTGAAACTGGCCTGCATTGTCAGTCTTCTTGAAGACTGTAAGCTCTGACTGGCATGTATGCACACATATGTAGCTACAACAGCCCTTACAGCTATTGTGAAAATAAAGGGGATTTATGAACAGCTGGATCCAATCTCAAAAAACATTAATATAGGAAAAGGTAAACTCCCAGGCAATATGTCAATACCCCAAGAGCAAAGAAGAAAGGTGGAAGATAAGCAAATGGCACCATATTTACGAACTGCCTCCTTTTCCACCTTGACTGCACAGCTGAGTGGGATTCAACAGCACAAATCATAAAGAAAGAACTTAAGACTCATAATTTAGAATCATAGAATAGCTTGAGTTGGAAGGGACCTTAAAAACTGCCTCATTCCAACCTGCCTGCCATGGGCTGGGATGCCATTCACTAGCTCAGGTTGTTCAGGGCCCCATCCAACCTGGGGCTGAACACTACCAGGGATGGGGCATCCACAGGTTCCCTTGGCAACCTGTTCCAGTGCCTCACCTCCCTCACAGTAAGGAATTTCTTCCTAATACCTAATTTAAACCTGTCCTCTGTCAGTTTAAAACCACTGGCCCTTGCACTGTCACTATCTGCCCATATTACAAGTCCCTCCCTGAAGCCTTCTCTTCTCCATGATGAACAGCCCCAACTCTCAGTCTGTCATTTGGAAGCAGGACAGGGAAGAATTAACAAAATGTATATTTTGTTATATAGTTTCATTTATAGTTTTGAAAGTTATATAAAATACACCTTTAAATAGCACATCAAAAGACAAGAAATACATTTGACAATCTTTTGCTTTAACACTGGACAGCAAATCCCTGTCATATGAGACACAACTAAGCAAGAACTTCCTTAGATGAAGACAATAACAAAAATATTTGAAAAGGCTCTATAAACATTAGACTACAGGCTGTTGTAAGAAGTTACTGGCCTTGTTGAGCTCTCTTCTAATTTTATCTGGACCAAATTGATCAAGGAAACGTCTGAAGTGAAATGCATCTATAGCAACAATTTCAGTGTAGCGTCGTTGCCATTCATCCCTAAAATTGGAGGGGGGAGAAAAGTAGATGACATTAGTTGTTAATATCAGTCATATAACCCCGATTCAAAATGAGAAATTCCCTTCAGAGCTTCTCTGTTAGAAGCAGCTGAAAAGGTGAATTCAACAGACAATGGAATACTTTTTCTTTGTGGGTTGGGAATGAAAGCAGCATCAGAAATGAGACAGGCCTCCCCATAAATTTAGAAATACCCTGGCTAGACTTTGAGAGTGAACGTGAAACAAATCTAATTACACAGCACTATTTATCAAGTATGTAAGAACATTGCAAGGTCAGTATTTCTCTGTCTTCCTCCAACATTTAAATGAGAGTACACTGTGTATGTTTCTATACCAAATGAGTAATTTTCTGTATATACTCTAATGACATTGCTGGAGAAATAAATTCAAGAGCTCACAGCTTCCTACTCAGATTCATGGTATTGATTCTTATTTTGCCACACATCAGCTGCACTGTGGCATCTGAGGTATTACTGTCAAACTTCTAGTGACATTGCAAACCATAGTTCAGTCAGTATCTTAGCAAAAATGTGCACTAAATACAATATATCTCTAAACTGTAAAAGATGTTGGTCTAAGAACCGACATAAGGGTAGGCACCACTTATTAGCATTAGTATGGCATTACTAATATGGCATCACTTTCTTACCTTGTTGGTTCTGCTGAAGAAAGCAACATCAAGCAAATATCCTATTAAGGCAAATGCTAGAAAATACTTAAAAGTTTTCAAATTTCTAACACTTCTTTCTTCCTTCACTTAAAATACTTATGTGGAACTTTACCTAGGGGTCTTATCTTCGTGGCTCCTTGCCCAGCGGTAAGTCTCTGCATAGCCTGTGTACTCACTGTACTGCTCAGTACCTGAAACAAATTATTTTCCAGATTACATAAAATATGTACATTTTTTTTTCACTTGGTAAAACTTTGATAGGAATCACTGCTTCTCCAAATGAACACACAGCTCTCAGAAGCAGTGGGAAACAGAGAATTTGTATTTGCACCACAAATACAAGATTTCCTTGTAAAGCTCCCTTCCCACAGGTGATGAGCAGCACCACCACAGAACATTATGAGTGCAGACCTACGTATGCTACCCAGTATATAATGAGAAAGGGTCAGCACAAAAAAACACAGTCTGGAACACACTTGGCTGCTCTTGAAAAGGTCCAAAAAGGGGATCTTGGAAAGTATTAAAGGCTGTTAGAAAGCAGCTCCTTAAGGCCACTAGTAATTTTAGCTACTATGCTTGGCTATACCAAATCCTTTTCAAAGGTTTATCCCAGTACAAAGAAAGAGTATCTCTTAACTGAGAAGGATCGTAATCTTTCTAAAAGGCTGCCTTTCACCTCATTTTATATAGCTTCAGGACCTTGCTTCACAACCTGGGCACTGCACAAATGCTTCAGAGAAATACTCCTGAAGTAATGCCACAGCAAAATCACACCTTTTCCCTGTTCTGAGCTCACAACAGCTGAGTTTCAGAAGCAGTCACAGAATCATAGGATGGGTTGGAAGGGACCCCAAGGGTCATGAGTCCAACTCCTCAGTGAACTCACGACCTTGGCATTATTGGCACCATGCTCTGACCAGCTGAGCTGACTTGTTTGGAGCTTCATGCAGGTATAGTTTGGCACAATTACAAACAGTAAGAAGAGAACTGTTTAGCAATCCCTTAATTTGTGATACCAGCTATGTCTATAAATAGAACGGGAAGAAATAGGTTTTAAAGAATTGCAAGCTGACAGCACAAACCATCTGATTACTAAGACAAGAGCACTGCCTAACTATTGCACAGATCAGCAATACCCTGAGAATACAAATGTTTAAATTTAATCTGAGTTTTCCAATCTCTAAATAAAAATGCAATTGAAGTTGAACAATCAAAAACATGAAACTATTAACTCTAAACCTCACTGACAAGGAAACTTGAATGTTTACCTCCAGTAGTCTCAAGCACGGGAAACAAGCTGTTAAAAACTGTTTACAATGATGCATATATGTAAAGATATTTTCCCCATTTACCCATATTAATTTTAACTGACAAGACTTATCAATGCTCATTTAATTCATCTGCCCTGTTACCCACTCATTATTTATTTAGTCTAGAAGATTAATCATTCTGAAGGCACACAAATCTCACTTAAGGCTATTTTGAAAAGCTGCTATGCAAAATGAGTGGAATGGTAAGAGATTCCTCACCGAGTTCACTTCCTGATTAAAAAATCATCTGAAAAATGTGGCTAACAAAATATGCCCATGTATTTACACACATCCATGCCCTCAGACAAAGGACAACCACAAGCAGCTTCCATATTCTGAAATCAGTCTTCTAATTGAATTGCAGGCTATCAGCCTTCACTAAGACTTTTCCTGACATGAGTAAAATTCAGTTCTCTTGATAACTTTGATGAAAATGTCTAAGCACAGAGCAAGAAAAGACAGATAAGGGAAGTATGTGACTCTTTTGAGAGCTCTCTTTAGAGGACAACCTAGCAAAACTTCCAGCTTGAAAAAGGAAGCATTTACTTTGGTGTCTAAAATGGGGAAAGACAACTCTAAGTCATTGAGATATTGCACCAGGATAAATGATAAAGTATTAGGCTGGCTTTTTCAAGGTTCAATGTTTTCATTAATTTTTATGGAAGTGTAGTGTCTGACAACAAAAGCACCAGGAAACAAACACACAAGCAAATACACCCATATACACATATATATCCACTAAAAAAAAAAAAATCAATACTGGAGAAACTCAAGGAAATCACACAGACTCTAACGTCATGTCCCAGAAACCCGCAGTTAATGAAAATCAATGCGTTTTCATAAGTGAAGTTCTGGAAATTTGTCAGACAATTTTCACTGGCAATACTTCTGCCTGTGAATTACTGGGATACAAACTTCTGTTGCTGGGAGAACAGAAGCGATATGGGATAAGCTAGATATGTTAATGTTTCTGGTGAATCTTTTTTGTTCCTATTAAAAAAATAAAGAAGTAAAAAAAGGCAAACCACAAATACAGTTCCACCAGAACTTAAAAAAAAAGCTACAAAACCTAGAAAAGCCTACCTAATGTCAAAAGACAGTATATATAAGTACCATTCCAAAATCTATCCTTTGTGAGATTTGTAAAAGTTACAGCATCAGACAAAAAGTGAAATTGCCAGCCAAGTGTCAGTGTTTATAGGACCTCACTAATTTAGACAGATTTGCAATTATTACTAAATACAGATTTGCAATTATTACTTTCTCAGACTCCATAGTCTAGCTTTACATTTGCATATGATCTGTACAGCATTATAATGTTTCCAGGGATTGGGAAAAATCCCACCATAGTGTTCCTCTAGTATTTCTAATGAGCTAGAAATTATACCCCTGATGAGGCACGACCACTAGCACTAAACAAAAAGTACATGCGAAAGTTTCAAGAGTTTAGTTTTGTAGTCACCAACATAAAGGCACATTTAGTGCCATAAGAGAGAGGAAGGTCCTTCTTTCCCTTTCAATCTGTTCTTCCAATCCTTATCTTGTAGCATCATTAGCCTTTGGCTCTCCCAACACTGGCACAATCAGCCTGCTAAATCCAGCTGAAAACCAATTTTCCTCTCTGAGTAAATTTTCACCAAACCAATTATCTCATCTCATCTCATTTGCTGCCTGGCTAATGTGGTCAGAAGTCTCCAAAACTGCCCTGCTAAGATGTAGTACTGACTGGCCATTGATAGATCTGTAAATTTAAAGCAAACAAGGAACACAGCTCTCTCATCTGCTCTTAACACTGCCTGAGGATGTATGAGCTCAAACAGGAGGGAAAAAAGAAAAAGAAAAAAATCTGAATGAAAACCACTCACACTTATTCCCAGCTCTACCAGAAATGCAGCTGTAGGAATCTCTGGTGTTGCTGCTGACATTTCTGTAAGTAGATGTCTGTGCTGAAGAACTCGACTGTTTGCATGACCAGTTTCATAGTCATTACAGCAGTGATCTTAACCAGATACTGTAAAATCACAACAAATTTAATTTATCTCCCAATTTCTTGGGCTCCTCTGCAAATTTCAGCTACACAGTTATACCCATTAGGCTGCCGAGTCAAGATGCATCACAAAGAATGTAATTTATCAAGAGGATCGTGACACAGAAGAGACTTGGCTAAGAACCAAGGTGGAAAAGCTCCAGGGATTAAATAAAAATGATGGAATGGATATTTCCATTAGAGAAGACCTCCATATCCCAAATACTAATTGCAAAATACTGGAAGATAAAATATCAAGAAAGATAAAACGTTGCTGCAGTGAAAAAACATTCTCACCTTTACTTTCCATGCCAAATCACCATTTTTGTTTGCAGGGGAATGGAAGGTCTTTCAAAACACTAATTTAATGTTTCCCCCTAATCAGTTATTACCCAGACTGATAGCTTTGCTCTGTTTTTACCCTTCCCAAAAAAGTCTCTCCCAGAGGACAGTGCTTAAAATATGTTAATCTAGTATCACATCCAAAATACAGAACAGAAGTCTGATGGCCAAGAACTTCTTTTCTGACTCATTTTTTTTAAATGTAATCACAAAAGCCAATTTATCAAAAACTTTTCACAGAAAAGGCATTAATTCTGGCAGAGTGGAAAAACAAAATAAAACACTGTCTTAAAAAATTGCCAAGCATAAGACTGAAAACAAAAGATACTCTGCCCAGTACAATCAATAACTCAGGACAGAGTAAGACCTGCAAGATTTAAGCTCAAATTTCTACTGTGTATGCATGTGAGAGAAAGAAGTGCTATTGATGGATTTTTCCAAGAAATGTGCTCTAATACCTACAGAAACTCTTGACTTTTGAAACAGCTCAGGTAATTAAACCCAACATTTTTGCTACAGCAGACTGACAAATATAAACATAGTCTATTATAATATTTACCCAGAGGATCTCTCTCAGTAAATATATTTTTTTCTTTATAGTTATTTGTTAGTGTAAATAAAGTCATATTATAGCATCATTTTATTTCTTCAGTCATGAAAAATGCTCATTCATGTATAGAACTGAGACATGCAGCATGACTGGGGCTGCTCCAGTTCTTAGCAGTGACATTTGGTTTTTGATGCTGTTTTAATCCAATGGATAATAAAACAATTCAAGATCTATGACAGAGTGGCAAGCAAAAGAAAAAACCCTTTCAGCTAAGCTCTGGACAGACAGGACGTCTCCACACACAACCCCTCAGCACCACACTGGAGAAGCAGGTTATTTTTGATGTAATTAGGAGCCCATAACTAACCTTCAAGTAACATAAACACATATGTGAAACTTATAAGATAAAATCCTTCACAGACAGTTCCTAGCTTTCTGTCCTTTCCTAATGGATGCAGACGTTCTACTCTTCCTCCCCTTTTAGGTAATCAGAAGGTAGCTCCTTTTCTTAAGAGTATTCAATCCCACTTTGATCACATCAAATGTTACAAATTCAGGAGAGGAACAAAAACCCCACATCCTTTAACATAAGAACATAAGAGAAGCAGTATCAGCTAATAGCTGGAAATTGTGACTGTTACCTATATTGCCCATCAGCATTCTTTAGCTAAAGACACAAAGTCCTCAAACACATTTACAAAGGATAAAATAAGTTCTTCTGCTTGCTGTCACTTATTTTTTCTCCTTTCACAAAGCATCTGTGGAACAGTGTCCCTTGTGGTGTTAAGTGGGATGAAGTAGAAGGCTCTTTATCAAATGAGTATTAACTTTTTTCCTTTTTTTTTTTAGTCCTTACAGCTAAGCTTCTAAATCCTTCCACACTAAACTTCAACCTGAAATATATTTTGTATATCTAAAACCAGAATTCGATGTGAAACATTTTCTGCAAAGACTAACCTGTGATGATAAGACATTCATTGTGATCCAAGACTTCAGTGATGAGCCTTGATACAATCAGTTCTGGATTGATTAAAAACCGAATTTCTTCTTGTACTAGTCCTGCCCCGGTCACACCACCTCCGACAAAACGGTTTGCAAAATCAACCTACCAAAAATACATTCAGGAGGATTATGATAGGATAAGAAAAAAAAAAAAAAAAACAAAAAACCCCTTTGTTACCAAAGTAAATAAAATCCTGTACAAATTTCAATTATTGTGTTGAAATCTGCTGCTATCACTTAAAACTACAAGCAGAGAGACTGATTAACATGATCAGGCCTCTCTTTTTTTTTTCCATTCAACTTCTCAGAAAACTTAGGACAAATGAGACATTACATAGCAAAAGAAATTTTGCATCTCAAAGGCTCCAAATCCAAGTTGTGTGGATTTCCCTTGAAGAAGCACATATTTCAGAATAAAACACATTTCAGTAAATGTGAAAGATGAAAACAGCATTCTTTTTAGGGGCATTGAAAAATCATTAGTTTGTCCTTTGGAAAGCATTCTGCCCCAACTGTGCACATGGAAGTGCCAATCTTTAGATTAGCACTGCTCCTGTAATAGTTCTATACCCAAAAAACCCTCTAACAAATTCTTCGTGCAATGTACTAACAATCTCTTATGAATTGTCCTTGAAATGCACTTGAACAAGGCAAATACTTTTGACTCCAAAGGTTTCTGCTTGAAATTGAGAAACTCTGGACTGTTTTTTGCTGCAATAGTACATATTTTGCAAATTACATTTTCATATAGACAACTGTTTTAAAATTAGTTTGTTTATTCAATAAAGTAATTACTATTCACTCAAATTAACTGCCCATATAAATTTATAATTTTAAAAAGTTTGTTCATCTTCCAAATACTATTAGCTTCTTACTGATTTTTACTTAGGCAGCTGATGAGAGCACAGGTACAGGAGGGGGACAGAAGTTGCTGGGGTGACATGAACACCTGTGTAGATTACAAACTGACCCAGGAGGCAGAGTCCAAAGCACACCAAGAGCCAGCCACTACAGCAGCATGTGTTCCTCTAGTCTATCCTGGAAATACCAATACATTTCAGTAGTTTAAGATTTGCTAAACTTGACTATGATAAAAACAAGTTATATGAAAACCACTCAGATGTACAGCGTGCCGGGGCCCCAAAGCACTGTAACTGTGCTGGGCAGCCTCCCCTGGGGCCCAACCTTGTCCCACACAAACACCCACCCTGTCCAGCACCTCACCTGAGACACATCACCTGTGGGCCCAGGCCCAGCCCTGCTGATGCCCACGTGCTCACCAGACCTCTCTCACTGTCCCTGGTGCCCTGACCCACCACCTTGCCTTTGTCTGATGGCCACAGCCAGTCAGCAGGGGCTGTGATTGTCACCATCCCTGCCCACTCAGGCTGGGGTCACTGTGGACTCCTGCACTGTCCTGCCTTGGTCATCCTGCTCCCTGCTAGTATCAAATTTTGTTTGATAAGACTTGAAATAGCCAAGAGCAAAAGCTATCACCCCATTATACAGAGTACAATACTAGAAAAATGGTCATTATTGAGCAATTGCTGAGTTCTTCGTAATTTCAGCACATAGCTGAGTGCTCCAGTTTCATAAAGTTACGAGACATTTTAAAGTCTGAGCAAAAAGCATTGCAGAAAAAAAATTCTCCTTGTCTCCTTCCTCCTCTTCCAATCCAGTACTTGTCCCTGGCTAAAAAAGTTCTGATTTTTACTTTTTTTTTTTTTTTTTTTTTTTTTTGGTAAAAGAATTCTAGAACGCAGACCATTTTTTTTTTTTTTAAAGAAAAGCAGAAAGCAAACAACTAATTTGAAAACTCAAATGTGTTCCTTCCTATAGATATGGACAGGACATCCTCCTTATGAATTTCTTTTGCTGACTGCCTCCCAGACTGAAACAGTAGTGCTGGCAGCAGCAAGAAAGTCTCCTGGATCACTGACCTGGTCACTGTCTGGGGCACAAGAATAATTTTTTTAAAATAAACTGAAACCCTTGACAAGTCATCAAGATCGCAGCCTGAATCTTTTGTTTTGTCAATCTTTGATCCTGGCTTGAACCAGAAGACCTGAAGCTGTCCAGGACTTGTGATTTTCTGTCAGCCCTTTCTGTAACAGGTACATGTGCTACCTAGATGAGCTGGGGAACATTGACAGTACTAAGACTGCCCATTGAATTAATTTTGATAGGTTTTTTAATGCTGCATAACATCTTGTCATTTAATTCAATTGAGGATAAGCAAGTAACTTTGTTAAGCTGGCAGACCATGAAAGTATGACAAAACCATGAAATTCACATGAACCGTTATATGCACTTACCTGTAGCATACCTTGTCCATTGCTTTCAATGGTGCCTTCATAGGTGACATGCAATCTAGATAGCTTTTTCTGAGATCTACCATTGAGGAAAAATATTACACAGAAAGGATAATTTCAGAACCCTCACAAAAAACTATTCATTTTAAAAGAAAATTCACCCAAACCCCAGCTGCTTACACAAACACTTTAAACATAAAGTGGTTTAAAAAAAAAAAACAAACAAAAACCCTGATGGATTAAAAAGTTTGCCTTGCAGAAACAATGTGGAAAAGTTTAGCACAGTCATTTGTTCAGTTTCTTCACCTTTTACCACAAAACCCCACATCTGAAGTTCTAAGTTCTTCTTGTTCCCCAGCAATGAAGCTGCGATACTTATGCTCATGCTGATCACCACCCATAGTTCATTATATTACCTGTTATTTTTTAAATCAAGAAAGTATTGGTAATACAATCCCTCTTTGTTTTTTCCTCCCACTCAAGCAACAGCATCAAAGATACATTACTGTTTTAAAACTTCAACTAATACTTGTTTGCTTTACAGAAAAATGTATGGGAAAACTCAGGACACAAACTACTTGTGGCAATTCAGCCACTGCCCTCTGTATTTCTTTTTGCAACAGTCCATAGCAAAAATTGTTTTCTGTAGTACTTCTAGACCTGAATCAACTCCAAAGGAATGACACTCAGTTATTGTGGACTTAAGAAACTTCTTACATTAACAGGATGTTTGACTTACCTCTCCCAGTCTGGAAACTCCTGGAGACACTGCCTTGTGAACGTCACCAATCCCGTAGGTTCTACAGGCAAACCAACCCCAAAGGAAAATGTATTAAGTGTGGGAGCTTGGCCCTCAGATTATCTTAACTGATAATCTTCGAAAACTACAAACATCATTCTTAGTCGGTACCAAGAGCTTGACTTTCCTTAAGAGTGACTCTGATTTCTCCCCTGACAGCCCATGCTCCAACTGAAGACAAGTAACATGAAGACCAAAGTATTGACTTCTCTTCCCACTTTGCAGTCTGAGTATTTTAGTTTTTCCAGATCTAGGAAAAACTATTTCTGAAGTGATTTTCAGTTTAACAACACTCAACACTATTAGAAAGATCTAGTAGTTGAAGTAAAATGTGCTGCTTTAGAGAAAATGAGATTGTGAACCTTTAAAACCAACAACTGTTCAGTGCCAGAGAGTATTCAACCTACGGAGGGAGGAAACAGCAGCTCATATTTCCAAGGAAGTCCAACTATGTCAATAAGCATGCAGTGTTAGCAGATTCAAAATCAGGCAGTTTTTAACCCTGCCAGGATGCAAGTGAAATTCTCTGTATTCCAACGGAGAAAAGACTCCTGCTCATTGAAGGAAGGATGCAGTACCATCTTTTCTCCTTATTTCACTCAAAAAAAGTTCCAGTTTGCAACAGAAAGAAAATATCCACCTTTTATTAGGTGATATCATCTTTATAAAATCTTCAATTAAGATTTATTTCTCTGCTACAGTAAATCTACTGTGATTTATGAAAACATTGAGAACACTATGTAAAACACAAATGCATCCTTCTAAAAAAGCCTTAAATAGTTCTATGCTTTACTTTAAAATTTAGGTTTAAAAAAGGTTACTTTCTCTGAAAAAAAGTGCATAGCTTTCAAGCATAATAATCAAGTGCTCTTTCACAAGGGAATTCTGGTATCAGTTGTGGTATTCTGCAAATCAAGCATTCACCTTTTGAGCACAAAGTCTTCAGTTTCCAGTGTTCTTTTACAGAGAACTCAATTATTATTTACTATAAAAAGAGCTACAAAATTATTACAGTAACTTAGAGAGCTAAGTTACTTCAGCCTTACTAATTCCTGGGACACAAAGAAGAATACGAAATGGGGTATTTTAAAGGTACGATAGGAATTTTTAATTCAAGAAAAGAGCATTCAAGAATCTCATTAAATATTATTTAAAGTTCTAATGTTAGGAAATCTAATAGGGTAGTTTCATAAACCATGTTCCCATCAGATTTCATATTCTCAGGGGCTCAGGGACAGCTGCATCAATTTAGGATTTGGTTTGCACAAAAACATTATAACTCAGGTATTAAAAAAAGCTGGTACACTGTATCTCTTCTCAGTCCCACACATAGATCACAAGCTACTTTTTACCTCAGAGATTCAGTTCTATTGATATTGCTTAAAGTCTGACAGCTGAAATAGGATATAGCTGCATTTATTTTGTGGTGAATTAAAATGATGAAGATGGTCTGCACCAAGTAAGGGGCTTTTATATTTAATAGCTTAAATCTGTCTTTCTTTTAAAATAAACCCTTCTGAGAAAGTATGAAGTTAATAGTAAAATGCTGACATGGAAAGAAAAAGTGCTTTAAAAAAAGGCTATTGTAAGGGTATTGCTGCAGATCTGATGTATGCTACTATACCAAAATCTTTCTCCCCAAAAATGCAATATATAAGCTATGGTAGTTATCACAAAAATAGATCTGTTTTTGAAAGCTTATGCAAATGTTCAAATCTGTGGTATTAACAGAAGATCTGACTATGCATTAAATTCTCACAGAGCAGGAGATATCTCATGTCTTGCTATTATTTGTTTCATTTGAACTGGGCAAACCTAGAAACAGCTTTGCTTTGGAACCATAGAAGGGAAAAACCTGAAATATCAACACGAGCAGGGGAAAATCCCTCAGAACTCCAAACATTATAGTCAAAAGACTAAATATGCATTCTGCAGGAAAAGCGAAGCTTGACTCAAAATCTTTAAGCCTGTGATTTTAATGGCTGTAATGGTGCCAAGTCCCCTCTACATCCTCACTTTGATGTGGTGATGGAAGTGGTTGCATATACCACTAGCAATATATATTTACATATATTTATATCTACACATCTACACAATTACATACACACACATTTTTACACACACACACACATATATAAAAATATTTCTGCATTTCACACACACCCCATATATATTGATATATATTTTTCAGAAAAAATAAAACAGAATGAGCTCTGGACAAATAATTTGCTTGCATGCATCCTACGCATGGTAAGAATTGCCATTAGTATGAAAATCAGTGTACTTTGCAAGCTGTCTTTTGTTAAATACTTCCATCATGGCTGTATAGCCATTTCTAAATTGAATGGGATTAAATTTTTCATCTATCTGCTTTGCAGCTCAAAAAAAATTTTAAAAAAAAGGATATACTTTTTTCTGTGACTCTTCTAAAATAGCAGAAAAGGGTCTTAAGTTTCTCAGGCTTTCTTGGTGACCTCCCTTCAAACAACCTGAAAAACAGGAAATAAAAAACAAACAATTAGATTTCAGGGAGACAGTGCAGAGCAATTAGTGCTACTTACTAATTGCAATTTGATTTTTTATAATTATTATGCACACATTTCATTAGCTTTGCATTTAAGTACTGTACTGTAGAAAGAACACTCTAGACAGACCCTCTGTAATTCAAGATTTTAGGATTAATAAGTTTATTGACTTGCTGTATTTCTGACGAAGATGCCAAGTGAATGCTTCTCTCACTTGCACCAATTTTCTAATACCAAGAAATATAATTTCAATATGAACATTTTGGAAAGCTACTAGTTTTATTTGCAACAAATTGAAATGTTTAACAGGTCATTAAGTGACCAAGGGGTGAAAACATATGTTGAGTACTCCAAATGTCCCTCTCCTTTCTGCTCAGTGAGTTGCTCAGAAGAATTAATGCAGCCTTGTTGCTTTCAAGAGCTGCACTGCACCAGCAGCATTTACAAAGAAAAGAACCTTCCCCCAACAGAAATGGCTCCATCCACTGGGCTGTTACAGCCATTCTAACAGACATTTGTAAAAAACCTAAGCATTAAAACGAAGGAGCCTTTTTTTAGCCATTAAGTGAATGTATTCTTTTAAGGTTAGCAGAAATACTTTTACTGCATCATCTATCTTCCAGCAACTTGAACATGCATTACTTAATTTCACTTCCAGCAGAGTGACAAGGGATTGTTATTGGCAACACATAATGGAATTTATCTGGAAGGAAGAACAGCAGTGACTTCAGAAATAATACCCTTTGAATAGGAAGTTTACTAAAAGATGTCTGATCCACTGAAAGCCCTGAGGATATGATTCTCCCCAAAAAACAGTCTAAGTAAAGCAATGACACAACATTATTCATTTGTTTCTGTGTAGTGGAATGACAATCTGCCTTCAAAACCAGAATGCTGAAAGGTGAATTAAACTAGATTCAGCAAGGAAGTGAACTAGATTTTTTTCAGCATTTAAAAATTCTTATGATGTATACAGGCTGAAGAGGTCATTTGCATCTGAAATCTATATTAGGTCACAGAGGTTAATTTTATTAGCACTTTATTCTTTGAACAGTGAATAGGGACTTTAGGAAGGTAAACTCCAGACTTTACAGGCTATTCTAACATGGGCCCACATGCAAGCTCTATCAAGGCCTTGAGCTTGCACATGTAAAAAGGGGTTTATGAAAGGAGTCAATGTGTGCATGTGTGTGCAGGTGCTGCCTAAATTACCCCCAACCTCTTATCTGGAAGTCTCAATTCATATGAAGCCTTTAAACTGGTTAATTTATCTGTCAGCCTGATCATGCCTTTACTAATTTTTTTGCCTCTTCACATTAAAGTGACATCTTGCTTACATTGCAAACTTTCAGGAGAAAGTTCTTCATGTCACAAAGGCAATATGTGATCCAGCATAAACAGCAGGCTGGGCAGGGAAGGTGCAGAACTATGCCTGAAGTAAGTCAGATCACTAAAACCAGTCATATTTGTGAATGCAACAGGAAAAGCAAGCGATATTTACATGAGTCAAAAATGGCCTGCTCTGACCCCATTAACTTAAATGAGGACATCACATGGCAAATTTACAAACACTTTAACCTTGGACCTTATTTCAGAAATAATCAAATGGGCAAAATAATGAAAATTTTCTTCTTGAAGCAAATATTTTAAAGAATAGAGCGATATGAAGGCATCACTAAGATATTAAATAACATTATTCTTCAAGTACTGCAACACAGATCCTACTAAAAATCCACCCAAAAATCTAAGTGGAAACCACATAATTTCCTGACAGAACCACCTAGGGCCAAAACCCATTAATTTCAATTAAAGAACTCATCCAGATGAAGCACATTGTAAATCAAGCACAAAGCACTGCAAGTCCACTTTCAGAGGAAGTAATTAAAATCTTAGTGGCAACTTCATATGTAAGCTTTGTACAGGATGTTCCCACTGCCATGCAGTAACTTCAATTTATCAGCTACAGGAGCTGAGAGAGCCTCCAGGACTCATCACCAAATTTATCTCTGGCTCTCCAGCCATGCCAGGGCAGCAGCAATGTTAATCAAACAGAAAACCTCCCCAGAGATACATTCAGGTATTCGAGGCCAGAGATTTTAAAATATAAGAAAGTAGATGTGTGAACTTTGTGTTTATGACATTGCAGATTGTAAAGTCATTGTGGCTAAATGTAAAATCTTTCCTAGCAAATATTCAGACATTTAATTGTTCTGAACAGAAACACAATACACGAGAAATAAAATACTAAAAATAGTAAGGACTAATATTGAATGAATAGTAAGTGAAGTAAGCACACAGTGAAGTATGCTCACTTCACGTAGTAACTGCCAGTAAGCATACAGTAAAGCTGCAAGGCAACAGTTCATACCATTTCAACAATTATTACAGAAACATGTATGAGCATCTTCCTAAAAATTCCAGGGTGGAAAAAGAAGCATTTAAAAAGTGCAATCAATATTCTGGTTTTTGCAGTCCTGACTGTCAACTCAAAATTGTCATATTTGCAACCAACATCTCCACCTTCTAAAGCTGGAGTCAAAAGCTCCAAAGAACCTACTCCCAAGTCCTTCCTTGCTGAGGCAAGTGGACTTTAAACTTGCAAAGAACTTCAAAGGGTACACTGAAAATAATGCAAGAGAAAAATTATTTAAGAACATTAAGAGCATCACAAAAGTGACCTTGGCTTGCATGGAGTTTACTGGGGAGAATTTGAACCAGCCTAAGTGAACAGTTCCCAAATACTCTGTTTCTGATTAAGGTAAAATTAAAATACAGTATTTACCTGTAAAATTTAATTTCCAAGGAGTTAAATTGTTCCCCCGATGTTACTCTAAGAACTGGCTCCAGCAGGAGCCATTACAATCACGTGATTTAATCTCCCAGTTCAATAATTTCCTAATGATATTTCCATACCCAGGCTGGCCTTCCTTTGAATATTCCTTTTCAAAGAGAATAACCATGTCTTTACATTGAAGTTGGAACCTATTTTAAGACCCAGAAAGGTGTACACACTGTAACAATATGCAAAAATTTGCAGTACGGATCATACTTCAAATAATAATTCCCCTTCATAAATCCAGGGCATTCCATGGGTACTCTTTGCAGAAGTGTGGATACACAATTCTGTACTTGTGATCCCTACAATTAACCATGTGTAAGGTTTCCTCCACTACCCACAGGCACTAAAAAGTGTCTTCATCTTTACTACTGGACTTAAAGAAACCTTAAGTTGTTCATTTATTGTGTTGTTTCTTATATTTTAGTGTGATCTCACTAAAGATAATAGAACATCTGAACAAGTACAAAACATTTAACTAAAACCTGATCTTCTCCTACAAACAGAAGTCAAACAAGGACTTACAGAGAAGTCATATGGATAGATGAATTTCACCCAGTAAAGGGACTGAGCAGGGGGAAGGATGGACAGTTAAGGCAGAAATGAAAATACTGGATTGATGTTTCCTTCCACCTCAAGAACACAGCTAATCACTTAACAGTTTTAGTCTAAGGCACTGGATGACAAAATGTTTGGTAAAGAGAATAAACCAAATATCATGCTTTTTCTATGTTGCTCCATTTCAAGCCTATGCTTACCTGATGTATATATACATGTAGGGGTGGAAGTAACATACTTGAAGTATGTAACTGTCAAACTTTATTGCCCTCCATATGATTAAGAGCTATTTTGATTAAGTGGCTGAGCATCCTCAGTGGCCGAGCATCCTCAATAGGAACCACTGAAATTTCAGGTTGATACACAGCACCCTAAAGGAAAAACTAATATAGTGTTGAATGGTCCAATAGCCTCATCATTTAGGACTGCATTAGTTGCACTGGGGAGCACATAAGAAGCATCTCTTCCATCTTTCTCCTGCAATTCCCAACCTCTTGGAATAAAAAAGTGGAGTTCCAGGAACAAACAAAAAATATAAAATTCTCTTTTTCAAAACCAGTATCACATTTCTAATGAAGTATTTTTTGAGCTTTGACTTCTGATACTAAGCACAGCTTATCAAAACAGTTTCAAAAGGATTCTCTCTCAGTATGATTTGACATTTTTTATTCAATTGTGCTCAAGGCAACCTTAGTCACATCCACATTAAGGATTACCTATAGATTTTAGTGTATCAAAGGTCAAGCAAAGCTGTGTGCATTAATGTGCAGAGAGAGAGAGGAGCCCTCCATGAAAGATTTGGAATGTGTCTGTAATTATGGGTGCTTATCACACAATTGCATAGGACAGACAACAATTTCATTCTCTAAATACATAAAAGCAGACCCAATTACCATATAGGAATACCCAGAATTACATTAATTACTCATATCATTTGCCTCAAGTATTTTCTGAGAATACTGTTTTGTTCATTATTTATTGGGTGGGGTTCCCCCCATACAGAAACATATATCTGCCTTTTAAAATGGAGTTTTAAATCTCTAAAGCCTCACTTCAGTGAGTAAGATAGGACATAGGACCAGTCAAGGACTTTTCATTAAGAATGGAGCTGCAACAAGTGTTTCATTGCTATGATTTATGTTTCCCTTCCCAAGGGAAACAAGCTACACTTTGGGCACAGCAATACCCCAGAGACCCACTCTGGTCTCCAAAGTACCCCAGGGGGTGTGCAAGACAATCCACTAGGGCTGCAGGAAGAATATATTTTTGTCCTAATTATTAAATAAAAAAAACCATTTTGAAGTAGTGGTTATTTCATCTTTATCTCATCCTTTCTAAATTTTGTTCATGTTTTATAATGCAATATATTAGTAAAATAGCACATTTATGTAACTCCTAAGTAAATAAACACAAATACATTGGGGTCCATGCTCAAAAATGTTTTACTGATAAGTATGTGTGATCAAAAACATTTGGAGACCACTGCCCTAGACAGCTTGAAACATAAATACCTAAACATCAATTAGATAGCGCAAGATGAAGAAACCTTAGCAAATTTGAAATGGGACATTCTTATATCCAATATAAAACATAAACCCTTACTAGGAAGTCCTGTAGTGACTAAAAATATTTTAAGTGATAATTAGAAGAAAAACAATTTAGTATATTACAACTTTATGAAAGTTGGACTTAATGGAAATCAAAAGCAGAATAATCCAAATGAAAAATTCCTTCCAGAGAGATGAAAGGCAGGCAAACTGACCATTCTCACAAAACAAAAGGAAATGTCACTATCCACATCTTGCATTTCCTGATAGAAAAACAGAGCACAACCTTCCACAAGTCAGGCACAGCAACCTCGGTTCTTCCTTTCTGGTGCCTTGTGTGTGCCTCTTCCACTCAACATGAATTCTATCTGCCTGTAGTAAAACTCCCTTCCTTCTCTGGGCTTATAAAGGACATCATTCTAGAGTTCTCTAACTTCCTTCATATCAAGCAGGAGAAAAACAAAACATTCAATATTTCAACCTCATGGGCAATTTCTTATTTACTGACGTGTTATAGGTACAAGCTGTTGTCATCTGAGAAGCTATTTAAGAACACTGCACTATTCAATAACCTTATGTTGAATTAGAATTTCATCTGTAGATAAATAATGACTTTTAAGATGTGTGTAAACAAAAAAAAAAAAAAAAAGGAGCAATGTAATTTTTTTGGGAATCTAGATGCAAAAAACGTTTATCTCAGACGCTCCCATATACTCACACGTCTCTTCACTGTGCTTTTCATTTTGTCATTCTGTTTATTGTGGCAAGTAACTTGGTGCATTATAAATCTGTTTTAACAAAAGGTTTTGGTGATTTAAGAGTCTTAAAATGTATTAAGTTGATATTTGATCTTGATGAAATGATAAGATGCTAACTGCAAGTACTCAACACCAGAGAATAGTGGGGTAAAATGTTTTACCCTGGAGAATCTAAAACAAGGGACAACCAACAGCATGGTACAACTAAGTCCTGGACTACACTACTATATTTACTAAGCTAAAAAACATTCAGATTCAGTACTGTTCTAATCACTATAGCAAAGTAATTATGCCAGATTCATATAAATAGTGTCCTTTTGAAGTTGTCTATTTAAAGTGTTTCCACATTTACCAAACACAAATGTCGATTTAAATTTTTTTTTCAGAAAATTATACTCGGCTTGAAGTAATCCATCCAAGGCTAATCAGTTTACATGCCCAAAGCAGGCATAACAGAATGAGTTTTGTAGGATCAGTGTCCTTTAACTCAGAAAATCTAGAACCCCTTACCAGAAGAGCAACACATCTCAGTCCAAAACAAGTTCTCTCGAAGTCATTAGATAATCTATTCCCCAGAGAATATTCATTAGTGTTATGAAATTGATGTTGTTTATGGAGAGATAATTGCATTACTGGTAAATTAGATTTCAATTCTCCTGCATAAATGAACCATACAGTTTCCCATTTCCTTTCATATATTATATATTCCATAAAAGAAATATATCTTAACTAGTGTGTTTTTCTCCTCATTTCCAATCACTTGAAATTACTTTAAAGGTTTGTTTGATAAAGATGAAGAAATTCAGTCCCAGTGGAATACTGGTGGTTTCAGACCAGAGCATGCACTAATATATGTGCCAGAAGATCTACCAGGCTCATGCTGTTAGACTTTACTGCCTTCAGTTATAGATTCAAGCCCAGTGCCTTTAATGGGAGCTATTACATCTTCAGTTTAACCACAGAGTTTTTGAACAAGGAAAATGGAGAGTTCTTCTAACTTGACACAACAGCTAAAACAGATCTGTAGCAGTCAAAGACACAGCAGAAGCCAAGCAGGTCCATGGCAAACCTGTGTCACTTCCAGCACACTGATTCAATATTGCAGATATTTTTCCTCACATTTTGCTTTCACATATAACCAAACTACACAGTTTCCTAAATTACCAAATTCTATAGTGTCTATAGGGCAATTACAACCATCACCACAATCAACAATTTTAAACTCTGCAACCAACATCATAATGTAGGACAGTCAATGCAATTCAGGCTCTACATTCAACCAGAATGCAACTTCCAAGAAAAATACATCAATAAGGTAAATAAAATGGCCAATTCAATTACTTCTTTCTTTTGTGATGGGTTATTTTGGAATAAAGCTGCCCAATCTAATGTCATCACATATATTGTAGTAGTGTTTTTAAAAAGAAAAATTGAACACTCTAAATTTAGCTTGATATTTTGAACAGAAGCAATATTTTATGCTATTTAGTAAGATCTAATGTTTGGCCACTGAATGGATGTCATTCTACCTACTCAAATTCATAAATATTAAAGCTCTTAAACTATGAATTCCTTTTTATCAACTACATTTGAAATGAATTATCTTATTAATGACTTAAGACTCATAATAGGCTCATCCCTGCCAAGCAAAAAAGGGAAGAATTCAACTAAATTACTGAATATTTAATTATACACAGGTGACCTGCAGTCTGTACAAGACAAGGAATCAAAATGGACAGTCAGTGTCAACACACACCATTAAACCAAGTGCTTCTATGTCAAAAGAGGAATGGCCACATTGATTCTCCTCTCAATTGGCAAGACTAACAGCAGGAGAGAAATGAAGCATAGATGATGTGTGTTAATACTAACACATGCAACAGCCTTCCTCTCAATCAGCTGCACTTATGTCTCTATGAGTCTTAAATTTTAAACTGTCTTGCAGTGACTGTCTTGTTTTGTCAAACAGATTTGTACCTTGGGAGGAGTAGGGGTGGAACTCACAATATGATAGTTAACAGCACATAAAAATCTAAAGCAGGGAGAAGACTTGGAGGAAAAAGGGAACATATCAGCATTTAAATGTTAAAACCATTACTATTTTATAGTGCATAAAAAGGTACTCATGTTTAAGTCTGCATAAAGTGACCTGACAAAAGACTGCTGTTTAAAACCAAAACCACAAGAAAACATACACAGTTGTTTCTAACTTAGAAGTTGCAAATTTCAGTTTTTCAGTCTCAGAGATTTGAGGGGAGGAGTGGGAGCCTTTTGTATGAAGATAGACAGGACATGGATAAAGGAATGGAGGAACATCACCTTTTCTAAAGAAAAGCCCCTCAAATGCTAGCATCCATGCACTCAGTACTTTGGCTTTGTTAGGGAACAACAGCAGATTATTTCTGATACCTTAGGAACAAACTCATTCACTCACAGTCACGTAGCAAATGAATTATGCTGAGGAAAGAACGAAGTCTGAAAAAAGCAACAGACCATAATACTGTGGGGACAAAAGGTTGATGTGTGAACAATCTGTTATGCCCATCCCTAAGCAGACAGAGCAGAACAGCAGCCTCCAAAGCCTTTACATCAAAACATTTTTATAAGCAGGAAAAAAAGTCACAAATATTTTAACTTCAGTCATTGCCTACTGCCTTTTGAGTACATCCAGCTTCCCAAAATGCTTTTTTTAAGAAGCTGAAAACACACACTGCAGTGAACCAAATCCTGTCATCTTTACAAGTCTGAAACAATAGCTGAAAACATGACTGTTCACTCTGTCCTTTCTACTAAAGAAGGAACTTGGCAGGGCAGGAAAACACTAGGTTGACAGAAAGGAAAAAAACATGATACTATCTATCCTCCTTCTTCCCTCTCATTTTAGATTTTAACTAAGTCGGGTTATATACAGTAGCAGAAAACTGTACAGTCTTGTAGTACTCTCTCCAGAACTCTTCCTTTTGCTTTTATCCTACTGCTCTCACTGACACATTCTCTCAAATTTTATCCACTGCCTGCCACACTTTGTATTCCACTTCACTAATCTGCTTATTATCAAATTCAAAATGTAGGAGTGTGGATTCGGTGCAACAAATGGTTAAGTAAAAAAAGGAACAGAAAAGAAAACTGTACTTATTTAACAAATGAATAAATTGGCAAACATTGAAGAAGAGGCACTTTTAATCCTCAATAACCAGAGGACATTACCTTCCCTTCTTTTCTCCAGTTTGGCAACATTATTGTTGTTCTTGCACAAATAAAAATGACTTTCTACCCTATGTGACTCGAAGCTGAGCATTGCCGCATGCATAATGCAAAAGCAAGGCCTGAAGGTTGTCTCCTCTGTTCCCCTTCTAAATAACATTGTGGGACCTTATCATGATAGCACCAGGCAGCCAAGTCAGAAAACAATGCTGGACTGACTGGAACAGAGCAGAAAATTCTGAATGCTTAATGTTTTATACTGGTCATTCTTTGAGTCCACGGCAGGAAAATATTTACCTAATAATTTGCCAATGTTTTTTATTTAGAAGTAGTTTGCAGTATTATGCCCTGAGTTAACCACAAGTAGGCCACTCTAATACTATCACCTTACATTGCTCTGCAATTATCATAGAGGAGCATATGAATTTACTCCAGTTACTTAACGGCATTTTATTCTATAGCTGGTAAGAAACTATCCAACTTGCAAAATTTAACTGCTTGGTTTATAAAATGTTTAAATTACAACAAAAAACCAGTAGCTTAAAGTCCTTTAAAATACTAGAAAATACAGCTAGAAGTGTGCAGTCAAAGAGAACTCCTCCCAGACCTTTCACTCCCCTCTTTCAATGCTCTGAACATCAGTATTTTTAATGCACCAATGGTACTTTTCATTGATTTGTTCTTAGCAGCTACTGGTAGAAAAATGCATTGAATTGTATGGTGTAATAATGTCCACTCACACTTCTCTTCCATAACCCACTGCACTCTTGGGATAACCACCCAGACAGTGACTCTGGTGTCCCCTCTGAAATACACAATATGGACAAACCTGTGACAGCCCTTAAAGGCAGCAGCTACCAAAACCATCATTAGTGCATTGGCATGCCTGACAATTTATTCTGAGAAGTCCTAGTCCAATACAGCTCTCATAATACACGCACCCAAGTGTGCTGGATCACAGGCAACACTGCTTTTGTATTTCATCTCAGCTGTCAGAGCACATACACTACATCTGTTAACAGTGAGGAATAAGAAAAAGTCTAGATCAATAATCTATCCAAGCTTCAGCCTAATAAACTTAAGGTTGATCTACACTTGTATGGAAGTGCCAAAAAATGATTAACTCATATTTCCAATCTACAAGTCCATGTGAACCATAATATTCTGCAGCAGAAAATGCCTCCATCTACTTTCCTCGTTTAAAATTGAAATAAGCACATTTAAATTATAAAAAGGATGTGAAAAAATTATAATTAAAGCTGCTTGTAAGTTAGCACTAAGAAAAAAAGAATAAATGCTTGCTTAGACATCAGAGTATCTTTAAGCACATTCTTATTGTGGCCTTCTTAGGCTAACTTGCAGCAAAAAGAAAAAGTTAATTTTAACATGCAGTTCTACAACTCCCTTAGAATAATGGTATGGATGCCCAAGAGTGAAGTCCTATTGATATGACTTAATGTGCAGATCACCACTGATGACACAGGAGACAACAGAAATGTGGCTGGGGAAACACCAATCTTTAATTTAAATACACACAGAACACTTGAAGCACAACTAAGATATACCATTTGCAGATGATTAGCTTATGAGGAGGCAGGGAATTGTATCAATCTAATTATGCCAGAGCAAGAGTGTGTCTGTGCATGCTCATGCACAAAAGAAAATTTGGAATATTAATCAGATCTTCCTGTGCTCAAGATCCTTTCTTACCTAGATGCACAGTTTTCTTTCCCTTAGAGGTAACAGGAAAAAAAGACAAAAAGCAATCTAGTGAATTTAGTGACAGAAACACAAAACAAATGAGTTTCTCCCCTAAAAGACAACAATATTTTCATGGCAGTGTTATCAGGCTCATTTACTGCTGAGTGCCATACCTGTTGAAGTTAATGTCTGGATAACTGGAATACTCAGACTTCATCTTGGCATTGCGACGTGGAAAAGTACAGAAGAAAGCATTGGCCAGAAAGCTGGCGATCTGCTCCTGTGACATTGTGATGGAGTGATTCATCTTTTGTTTCAGCAGAGGTATTGGCTACCAACAAAAGAAATGAGGGGGAGGAAGGGCCAGAGGAGAAAGGAGGGAAGGAGAGAAAAGAATAATTAGCTTACCCTTCTTGAAAGAAAAAACAGAAGTACAAAATTACATTTGTTATATTAAAGCAAGAGTAATTTAGGCCATTGGTAAAGCCTTTAATCAGCAGCACCGTTAAAGTCAAGAACAGTTTATTCAAGACAATTCAGAAAGGGCTTGCCTGGCAAACTGCAGATTTCTAATCAATAATAAAAAGATCAGAAAAGCACAACTTATCAAACAAAACCATCAGGAATGCAGAGGGGAAAAAAACAGATGGGATGTTGCAAATCCTGGGCAATGTTAAAAAATGAAATAAAAATCCACTTTCAATAGCTGTATAGTTAAGACCCCTCAGGAAATGCTTTCAGCTGCAATAAGCTTGCTTTGAACTTTACAAAGAAACAAGGAAGTCATGCCACAGATCATAACTCTATGACTTGCTTTGAATTTTTTTTCCATCCTACTTGAAGAAATAACACTGATGGTATTTGTAGAAAGTGTGGAATTATTCATTCTTTTATAATCAGAATGAACAAAAAGCTCAGTTTCACTTGGTCTTCAGTTTGAAGTTTCATTTTACTCTGGTCAGTGTTTCCTTAATATAAAAAGAAATAAATGGCCAGAGGGAAGAAAGAACTCCCCAACTTGAAGTATTATACATCTTTCATTTTATCAGGCATTAGCCTTGTGATTTTGAGCTTTGGCTCACAATATTCATGGTATTTCATTTTTTAAATTATGTGTTAATATGGAGCATGGCAGGAGCACATCTTTATGACTGCTGAGTCCAGCAACCATTACCATAAACCCACTTGACAGGAGAAAGAGGTTAAAACACAGTTTTAACCTGCTTGGAAAAATTCTTAGCCATCATCATTAGCCTAGCACCAGTACAGCTACATTTTCATCCTTCTAGTTGTGAATACAGAAACTGCTGTTGATTTAGACTGTTGAATATCTAGCCCTGTTGACTCCAGAAAACAAACAAGTACCCCTTCATTCTTATAACTACTACATTCACATTCACTGAATCTCATTCTGTCTTCTGGCTATTTAATTAACAAGCTTTATTATGATGTCTGAAGTCACACAGCTAGAGGGGGAAAAAAGCCTGAGAAGCTCACTCTAATAAGTTCTACAAATGTATAAAACCAGAATATTTTGGATAGTGTTATATTAGAACAAATTTATCTTTATGTCTAACCAAAAAAATGAGTCCAACAGAGATCTTCACAATTTACATTGCCTAGCAGTACAAAATCTCTAGAAGTCTTGCAAGTCTTGTGCTTGACTTGTTTTCAGAAACTTCACAGCATTTTCAAACCACTTCCCTCATCCAGTTACCAGCAAAATAAAAGTAAGACATATTCATAGCTTGAAGTTATGTATATGCTTCAGGATTCTTGCAGCATAAAAAAGTATGGAAATATTTTCCCTGCTTATTCCTAATAGAATCAATTCAGAAAATGGTAAAAAAGAAGTTTACAAATTGTTGTCACCCTACTAATATGTTACGTACCATACATGCTCACTTGACGAGCCTCACTCACTTTCATCAGCTTTACTCCTTACAGACCAATTCCCATAGCATTAACACAGAATTAGTTAAGGTTTGTATGTGTGCAAGCTCCAAACAGAATGAAATATGTTCCCAAGTAAATGAAAGTTTTATGAAAATACCGCTTCTAAGATTAAAAAAATTCTAAAATAAAAAATTAGATCAGTTTAAAATAAGAAAATGAATCAGATTATTCAATTGTTCCAGTTTCTAAGGCTGATTTTACAACCTGATTTGTTGTGTGGTCATTTAAGAAATGCAATAAGCAACTTCAGCATATAGAAAGGAAAGGGTTAATGAGGTTCAGGCCAAAACTATGACAGTGAGATTCACTTTTTTTTTTTTTGCATTCTATTACATAATTGCAGATGTGTATTGTCCATTCTGCTCCTTAGGTCTCCTCTGCCTTCAACACAAAAATTACAGCTTTTATTAAGAACATAACATGACTCTGATGTTTTGACCTTAGCCATCAGCTGCAGTTTGCAGCACTTGCTAGCTGGGTTTGCTTACCTGGGTGCAGATATTAGGGAGACAGAGTGCCAGCTTGACCATATCAGGAAGAATAGACTGGAACAGATGTTGAGCCTCTGCATCTTCAAGAACCTGTTAAAAAAATATAAGGGAAAAAAAAAGCTTTTTACCTCAGAAATAGTGAATAGGAGCTTTTTACCTCAGAATAGTTGAATTAGAAGTTTGTGGAAAGAGGACCCATGCAAAAGAAACAAACAAAAAACAGGTCCTCTTAGCTTCATACCAAATCTGTAACATTTTCACAGCAGTGCCTCACTGAATTTACCTTGCAATAATGCACTGAGATACAGAAACAAGTCTCAAAAGTCGCAGTTGAGAAAACATGTCACCAAATGCCCTTTAAAAGAAAGCTTAAGTTATCCTTTTACTCTTTCCAAGGCAATGAACCAAATTTTCATCTGAAAAAATCACTACCTAACCACAGAAGTACTGGAATAATTTACTCAATTTTCACATTCAGGTCATAGTCCAAGACAAGTGCCTGTGACATCCTCCTACAAAGGACAGATAAAATGCACTCCTGGCTCAGATCAGTGGGCCTCTGCAGCAGCAACAGGAAATCCTGTACAAGAGGATGCAATCCTGGGCATTTTCTGCCATCCATCCCCAACATGTTCCCTCAAGAATGACAGCCACTGTGACATAGCAGGGACAGCCTGCCAGGCCCCACAGGCTGAAGTTGCAATCTTTTCAGTCTCTTCCTGTGGGACACCTGACACTACGACTATTTCAGCTGCCTCACCCTCTCTTCTAACATACTTTCTGAGAAGGGGAGACCAGAGTTGACAACACTGAAAACAAACGAGCACACTCATGTTTCACAAGGCTTTTATACCTAAGAACAAGTCACATCAAACCTTTCTTGCCCTGCTCTCAGTTCCCCCCTGAGAACTGGCCCGCTGTTTGGCTGCCAAAGCCTATCAAGCCAATATATTCAGAGCAAGTCCAGGAACCCACCCACAGGCCTATTCATATATCACACACCTATTTTTCAAAGATGCAAAAATTTCTTTAAGGTAGGTAATGGTCTTCTAATAAAAGCTAGGATAAGAGGTTATAAAAAGAAATGCAACATAAAGTGGCACAGTTGCAATATGTGAAGCAGCACAAAAGCCTCAAAACTCTCACAGTCTGCTGAATGAATAGGCTGAAGGGAGATGTAGAGGAAAGCACACTCCTATGATGTGGAAGTTGTTCCCATTTTCTGTGGATACAGGCATCAGATGCCAGTGCCTGTTAGATTTGCATGCTGCACTCAAGGCAAAAAGAAGAGAGAAGAGAACACACACCTTGCACTACAGCTGGGGAACAGAAGACAAAGGTCACAGCTCACTTGTCTGTCTCCATCCTTCCCCTGCAGGGAATCTGTATTTGAGACCAATACTTTCTACCAGTTTTTAGACTAAAATCCTCAAAATTCTGAAATGGTGGCTTTATAACTACACAATATTATTTTTCAAGTAACACTTAAAATTTTTATTTGCTACCAGTTTTGCACAAAACCAGCTGCAGACAGAATGGATGAAACAGAATGAAGGTATTATCAACTTTAGTCTCTACAACACTTAAGACTAACTGTGAAATCAACAGGAACAGATCTTTTTTGTCATATTATCAGGGCTTTGCAATTCACATTTCTATGGAAAGTTTCACATAGGCTTCAAAATACAAAAACGACACTGGCAATTCTCTTGAGAAGGAAAATATAGTTCCTCTGACTCAAGACACATCGATCCTCATAAACACTGAAAATATTATTTGAAGGTAACTGTGGCAACTTCTGCTCTTCCAAGTTCATTAAAATAACCATAGAAATATCTTGGCTCTGTTGTCTCCTGCTCCAAGTAATAATAAAAAGGGATAAGAGTACTTAGGAAGTTGAAAACCAAAACACAAACAAATGCTCAAAGCACAAACAACTTCTGTTCGGGAAAAGGAGGAAAATATAACAACACCAAGACCTACACAGTTACTTTCTATGCATTATGTATGCTGCTTGTGGAGGCATAAAAACGAGGGGTTAATATAAAGTTTTAAAATGAAAGAAGAACTTACAAAGAACAACAACCCTAGGAAACATGAAAATCATTTGATATGAGGAAGAATCCAAGTAATAAACAAAGTACTTCTGAAAGTAAGATGGAAACTGAGCAAGATGCATCTCCCTCTCCTGTTACTGGCTGCATATGCACCTACATATTCACACAGTGTAAGTCCCACCCTGAAAACAATGACCTAACCTATAACATTATCCTCTCTAGCAGGAAACTTTGCTCTGTTCTTAGGCACAATGTTTTTAAGCACCATAAAGTAACCAAATGAGCATTTAAAATCTGGAATTTCAGATCTCAACCCATAAAATGAATATGTAATGAATGAATTACAGCTATTCAAAAAATGACATTTAACCTCAGATGTCTACCAGGCTGTCAAATTCTGATATTCTCTTCCCTTCGGGTAACACTTCCTCTCTTTTAAAGTTGACATATAAATAGTGGCTGCTGTGCTTTGCTGACTGCCACAGACCATACAGTATCACTTATCTGGTGACACATTATGGCACCGGACTTTGTCAGAGCTGTCAAGACTTCAACCTTTTCTTTATGCTTCTTTGAAAACAACATAATAATAGTGTGAGACAATTTCTTCCCAAAACAGAGGCAGGCCAGCAATTGCACAGCTCAGCTCTGATGCAGAATACTTAACTATAAAGGTCACTTCTACTCTGAAATCCTACTTTTCCTTCTTCTTACCTTCCTAATGACGTACCAGAGTATGCTTTCTTTTCTGTAGTATTTCTATGCATGAGTTTTACTAGATCTCCACTAATGAAAAATGGCAACATTTAGAGGTGTTACTGCCCAAAAGTGTTTTCCTTGACTTCTGATTATTCTTACATGTGAATGAAGTGAATTTTTAAAAGAGTTTTGGGTGCCATGAGGAGCCCACAACTTCAAATATATAATCTTGTGAGATCTTGTCAATAAACTCCTAACTCAGCATTGTTCTCTATCAAATGGCCACATCCATCTGTGGCCTGGTAAAGTTGACCCTGTCTGCCCTGACACCCTTCCTGTACAGGTAACATTCCTTTGAGGTTTCTGTGAAAAAGCAGACCTGCAAACCCCTGGCTGCTTGTCCTTCACAGCCTCTTTTGACCACTCACCCAGCACACCATCACACGGGCAGCTTTGTAGACCCACCACTGTCACTGCATATTCTCAGCTATGCTGAGTGCAACACAGAGCCTCGTGTTACCTGTGACAGTCTTTTCAGGCTGTGAAAGCAGCAAAAAAGGAACACTCAATCATGGAAAGTAAAAGAATTCCAGGACATGGAGTGTTGACAACACAGCTACATCTGGCAGACATCCCACGATGCAAATGCCAACCTCAAGAACCTAGCACCAGCAGAGAGAACACCTGGTCACAGAACTGAGGGGAGATTTATTTAGAAGGCAACTCTCTTCAGGAAGCAGTGACTTGTACTAATGTAAAATCCAGCATATTTAGAGTGACATTGCACATTCTACATATTTGATGCTGCTGAAAGAGGAATGTGTTCATTCCATCCATTCAAACACGCACACATGCTCCCACACACCACATTTCATCAGTTCCCATGTTCATCTGACAATTTCCTGAGATCCTTCATCTTGCTGATTCTAAAAATCAAGAAAAATAATCTGGAGGTGGGGGTAGTCTGCCCATGCAGTAATAAGTTGAAGCAGCCTACCAAAAAGTCCTGCATTATTAGATGTGTGCAGAGTGGGTGTTAAGTGAAAAAGAACCAGTCATGACCCTTGTCAAAGGGCTGCAAAGGCAGATCTTGGTTGCAACTCTTCTCACTGAAAAAGCAGGAATGTTCTAATCAGAATGAAGTTGTTAAAACAAGCACCTCACTTGGAAGTAAATCTGCTAGTACAGGAATGTCTGTATAAATTCACTAATGTGCTTTTAATTGCATACAAGTTTTTCAAGGCTGAAACTCTGCAAATATTAAGAGAAAGGACTGAGTTTCCATTTTTAAAGGAACTAACATGTGCTTTCTAACTTAAGGAATTCTAAAATGTGAAATAGTTGTCAACAAGTTTTCATAAAGTAAAATACATTTAAGTACTGTAGCAATTTTGGTTTTAAACAATTGATCAGTTTCTCCTCTCCTTGTTATGCACTACTGTCCTTCGCAGCTTCCTTCAGTATTTGAAACAAAAACATAAATCCAGTGTTGACTTTATCAGTGCTCCAGCCATGCAAAATACGTAGGAATTAAATACATGCAGGGGTTATAACCTGAGGGAAAAGTATATGGAGCCAGAGTTGCAAAGCATGACTTGCTTTTTACCAAAGAAATAATTTGGCAACTCCATCACTATTTTCACTGGAGTGACTGATTAAATGAACAGGACTTAAGGCTCCAATTCCTAAGATGCAAATGGCTCAGTGAGCCGTAGCAGAGGTATGAGCTCTTGGCCAAACCTGCATTGCAATTTAGCAAAATGAACATTAATCCTGCAGCAAAGAGGCCTGACTAAACATGGCTGTAAGTAATGGCCTCTTGTCACTATAAACCAGTCCTCCAAAATGCAGCAGACAAGTATGCCTGACAGCCTAATAAGAAGGATCTGAGGTAGCATGGGGTGATAGTGATGGTAGAGAGTTTAAATCTAAATCTGACAGCTCATCAAAGCAAACAAACTGCACGTAGGGTACCCACATTTGGACAGCTCTATCTATCACATGGGAAGGCACAGCCATCATGCCAACAGGCAGCCAGCATGCTAAGACAGCAATGGCTTAATGCTTTCAATTTGTTTGGTTTTATATGCCCATATTAACTTCTGTGGCAGGACAAGGACCAACTGAATCATGTTCTTAAGGATGAAGAGGAAAACCAGAGTGCTTCATTCAGACTGTGTGTCTCTTATTTCCTAATTCAAATGGATTCTGACCTTCTGACTTTTTCCTTCACAGCTGCCATAATGCCTCATGCTGTCAGTGATTTGAACCATCTACAGTTACTACACTGAACTTTCCAGTGACAAGTTTCCAAATTATTTTAATGTAAGATATCATATGGTTAGAGGTGATAATGGACTAAACAATTGGACAAGCCAAATAACTTGTATGTGCTCTATTTACAGAAGGTTCATTCTCCTAATTTCAGGAATAGGTTTTTTTCTTTTTCCTTCTTCACTATTTTCAATTTGTCTCAAATAAAATATCTATTTATATTTTTATAGGGTATTTAGAGGCACATGAAATACTTCAAAGCTGAAAAAAAGACCTTGAAGGTATTTTAAAAATGTGTGGATGTGGTAATTAGGGATGTGGTTTTGTGGTGGACTTGAAAGTGCCGTGTTAATGTTGGATTCTATGAACTTCAGGGTCCTCATCAAACTAAATGGTTCCATGATTCTGAGGCATTTAAACACCTGAGTGTGCTCAAACAATCACAACATGTGGCTGCTCCTTTATTGCACTGTTTTCATTCTCTCTTCCTTCCAGAGCAGCCTGTATTTATTTCCCTGCTCTCCTGTCTCATCCACAAGTCCCCTGCTTTTTTGCACTGTTTAACACTTAAACATGGGAAGTCTAAATCCATGACTAGAACTCTGCAGTGCCAATAAAATAATGAAGAAGCTGGTTATGACATTGAAGTCCTTTACCTGAAAGTAACCAACCTCAGATGGGCAATCTGTACTCCCTTTCTTCCTCTAATCCTTGTCATAGGGGCCTTTAAACATTACAGAATCCTAAGAGAAGACTTTCTCAATTTGATATTTGGAACAGCTGAGGAAAAACAACTGAACAAACAAACACACAAACAACAAAAAGGCCCATGCAAATTCTTATTGGGTGACTTTAAAAACCAATCTATTTAAATTAAACCCCCAAAACAAGCTTCACTAAGCAGTGCTCTCTACAAAGCCTTTCTTTCTGCACAGGGAGGAGATCAATTCTACTTAAAGACATTGTGCAACAACTATCAGTGTACTCACACCCAGACAAAGACAGCAGGCTGCAGCCCAGTAACTCACATGCATCTGTAAAACAGACTCATCATAACGTCAAATTCGGTACATATTAACAAGGCTGAAACATAGAAGAAATGTGGGGTGGAGGGTGTGACGTGCGTGCATTCTAGTTCCCAATTTATCATGTCAATGAATTTCCAAAACTGCAGGAAAGAAAACGCTCATCTGCCTCTTCCAGTTCCCTTACAAAACTAATTCAGTAGGAAACACACTCTGCTGTCAAATCCATCCCATTTATTGAGCGCTTGTCTGATTAGAAACAAAAGGAAGGACAAAGTAATCTTTGGAGGAAAGAAGAAAGAAACCGTAACACTGGATTATGCAGAGAAGAATCTTATTTGAGAACAAGAATGCTTCTGACATTTATCAAAACCACAAACTGACACTTCAAAATGAAAAAAGAAGACAGCTTACAAGGCAGAGGTTAATTTGGTTATGTTTAATTTTTTCCCCCCAAAGGCTCATTCATGTCTTCTGCCAATCCAACTCTGGAATAATCTCTCAGGTGTATCATCCTTAACAACTGCTGCTTTGTTCCCGGAGCTTTTAAACATTCTAAATAAAATCTGAGAGAAGAATGTGTGTTTATTTTTCAATCTCCTCTTAATGGTTTTATACTTGTTTATAAAGCCCAGTTTATACTTGCAAGGAACTGGAAATCTAACCTCAGTCATTTTCACTACCCTTCAGGCCACCCATAGCTTCTACCTCTACGCTGCTGCAGAGTGATTCTGTCACGGGTAGAAGCATCACAGCCATTTCCAAAGCAGTGGCAGAGGCCTGGGTTGAAAAGCCAAATATCACTTTCTAAGTACTTTCAAGTTATTCTAGAGAAGTAGAGCAGTGGAGAGGACAATGACCTTGTCTCTACAGAGGAGTTGTAACATGAGGGGAAGATAAAGTACCTTTCACCTGCCTGATACAAGTTACCAGTAAAAGTGATCTGTTTCCAGGCTTATTCAAAACTTTTATCTCTCTGAATACAGTAATAGGGGGAAAATATTTACTACTGTTATGATTTATAAAATATTTTTAAAAACAGTGTAGAAGCATTTGAAAGCCTTCAGATACTAAATACGTTCTGCAACCACTTTTGAAACCTTTGCACAAAAAGCCTCATGAGACAACACAGCTGTTACCCTTATGAAAACTATTTTCTTTAACATGCCAAAAAAAACCAAACCAAAACAAAAAGAGTCAAGCACAGGCAGAAGGGAAAAAAAAAAGGATCAAGTAAAGACAAAACTATACCACTGCAGATTTTAACCAATCTGTAGACCATTTTTTGCTCAACTGTCAGTATTACACAGGCTCAAAATTACCAATAATTAAAGAAAAAATCCAGTAATTTCTATTTTATTGGCCAAATAAGACCTTCAGACCATCTTGAGGGTACACACTTTGCCACCTTTGAAAACCTGCTCTTTAAAGAATGCATGGCAGCAGTAACAAACTCTCCAAGGAAACCATATAAGCAAATTCAGTTTTTCAGACGAAAAGGAAGGAGGGAAAAACTCAGGAATATAATTACAATCTACTTCCTTTATACTTTATAGTCATCCTAAAAAATGGCAATTCCTCTTTATCACTTCCCTACCTACATGTACACCTTTTCAGCGAGCATTTCTCTTGAAAGCTTTGACCATCAGGGCTGGTTTTGTGGGGCTTTTGTATTCTAACCGCTCAATACATTAGAAATAATTTTTTTTAAAAAAGCACTAAGCAGCTAAGGAAAGCCCCCCTCACAACAAAAAGAAACTTCTCTTAGTCATTTGGGATACATTGGTGAGCACAGATAAATGATCACTTACACATAATTCAACAGAAGTAAAGAAATCTATTCAACAGTTCTCTGACTCCAAAACAAAACAAAGCAAATATCAGAAGGCAGCCTTTAAACCCAGAATTTTAGGGGGTTTTTAGGGGGTTTTTCTTTTGTTTTTCAAAGAGGGATGTTCTCAATACAGTGAAAAACTACGAAAGAGACATTCAGAATGTGCCTTTACATAGATCTTTATTAAAGCACTGCGTATACACAAGCACTTGGGACACAGCATAATTATATCTCTGCACCTGCTATGTGCAGCTCTCCCTTCCCTGATAATTCCAGCTTAACAGTTGTTGCAACAGTGCTTACAAAACACCACTTAAAAAATACTCAACTGTTCTGCCAAGCCAGTACAGAAAACTAAGAATAAGTCTGTAATTCAATGCTCTTTCGCCTCTACAATGCTTAGTTTCTAATGTTTTGGATGTGTACAAGATGCATATTCCCCCCACCACAGAAAAGCTCACCTTTTGTTCTATATGGGAATAAATTCCTTTCTGCTGCTGTGAAAAGAAAACCCTTCATGGCACACTCAAAAGATCTTTTCAGTTTAGATTTTAAAAAGGTAATCTGATGTAATGAAAATTGCTTGAAAACATCTGGACTAAAGTAAAATCCAACAAGGAGCAATGGATAGGCTATTTTCAGCCTTGGGACATTCTGTTTCTTGCTTAAAAGCCTACATTTGTAGTGCTGACATCTCTATACAATGCTCACTTCTGTTAGTACTGTCCAGACAATTATAAAAATGATTTATCAAAAACCCAGTCACCAGAACAATTTGGTACTTCAAAATTCCTTCTATTCCAGTTTCACTGATTACAGCAATCACTTTTTCAAGCAGGTCATTCAAACAACAAAACAAACAGGAGAGACTGTCATGGTTCATAAGACGTATAAGGAGACAGGAGTGGGGTGAAACCCTATAAGAACATAAAGATTTCCCAATATATGCACATACTTAACTGTAGCAGTGTTCTGTGTTCAGTCTTTTTCAAATGAATGAAAATCTAGAGCTCAACCATAATCCAATTAAACTACGCTGCATTTGCCTCATTTTGACATGTTGGATTTACAGTCATTTTTTTAGATCTAAGTTTGAAAAAACAGTAAAAAATGGAACCATAATTTCCAAAATTACACGGTTAATTTGAAAATTTTCTCAAGTTAATTTTGAGGTTATTAAAGTTAAGACTATACACCCACAGAAGACTGTGTGGTTCTGTGGCTGTCTGCAATTCTGCAATTGAAGTAGAGCATTTCATTGACAAGAGAGTTCTTAATTTTATTCAGTTATCTCAAAATGCAACCAATTCTTCTTAGAGAGGAAGCAGACACACTGTCAATATTTGCATGTCAGATTTTTTTTGCTCAGTTCTCTATCATTTAGCATGATCTATTGTAACTCAGTTACTTGTATTTGACATTTTCTGAAAGTAGCAAATTCAGCCCAAACATGTTAGTATGCTAGGTACCAGCATACATTTAAATGAGAAACTACACTTTGGCCAAACTACACTTCAAGCACATTCTGTAGATATTATCCCAGGTTTTACAGGTTTGCACCACAATCAGCAACACACATGTGCTAGGTGTTCCAGTGAAATACATCAGTGTTCTTCTATTTACTTTAATTATTCTTAAGTGCAAAGTACTGACTAACAAGACTCATTGTAACAAGCTCCATCACTCCTCACTTTCAGAATATTCTCTTATACTCTGGAATCTGCACACAACACCTGCAGTAGAAAAAGTGGCATTTTAGAAAGTGTGTGCACATATACCCATATAAATACTGCTAGACTGAAATTAAAATGGCACGAATTTGTGAAAACAAAAACCCATTTCTAGTACAAGAGTTAACTTCAATTTTGCAAGGAAAGGAACCCAGACTTTTGGAAGATCAAAAATATATAATATGGATGCGTGGTATTTGTGGAAAATAGAAAGAGTTGTATTTCTAGATCAATTTCTTTACATATTTATCTTATTACTTAGTTTATGTGGTTTTAAATTACATTTATGGAAAATTTTAAAAAGGCATTAAGTGAAATTCTAAAAACTTACAAATAGAGACTTGCATGTAAAAGCAGATGGTAACAAAGTCTCACATGCCAGCTGTTCTGGACTTCTAAAAGGATCCAGCATGCAGTAGCATCCATCATGTACGGGTTAGTGTGGAAAGAAGTGAGAAATGGAACTCCTTTCCTAATATTGTATCAAAACTAATTACAGCTCTAATTCTAGGACAACTATTTTTAAAGGGCCTAGAAAAATAGCAATATAGTCCTTCAGTTTGACGTATGAGTTTATTTTCTTGCTACATGGCTTTTTATCAGATTTTAGAATAAGGTGAGGTTTGTGCCACAAAAAACCCCAACTGCTAACAGTCAGTTTTGAGGCTAAAGCCAGCGACCTCACGCTTGACTGGAAAAGGAGAAAGAGGTGGACAGAGAAAGTCATCTGGTAAATTCTTCCCTCATGCTGAAAAATCTAAAATTTTAGAAAAATCTAAAGGTAAAAGATATACAACTTCTTTTGTAATATAAAAGGATTTCCTGAATGCTGAATTTGCATGGAAATAAACTGCAAATATGCAATTACTGGCCATTAAATAGACTGATTTGCTTCAACAGCTTTCCCAAAAGACAAAAAGACCACAAGGCATACACAGGCACTACAGACACAGATATAGTTTTCTCTAAACTATTTTCTCTATACTAGAAGCAAATCTAATCTTCTAAATCAGTTGAAAATTGAGTATTACACAGTGGAGAGTGTCTGCAAAAATACTGATAGCATATCCCCTCTAAGAATTCCTACTTGAGTCAAGTAGGCACCAAGGGTTTAAAGAGAGTCTGGAAAAGCAAATTTTGAAAGGCATAAGTGCCTTAAGTGATTCAAGCATTTAAAATGTCAATGACCTTTATTATTTTTGCCTCTTAGAGGAGTCTAATGTATAGATGCCATACCTTTCTGTCAGCAACATCTCATATTGCACACTATACAGCAACATACCCTGCATGACAAGGCCACTTGTCTCAACTCTCAGCTTCAATCCAGCCAAGCCATAAAAATGTGAAAATGAACAATAGCTCCACGTACAACAGAACAACACTAGAATGAAAGCACAGCAGCAAAGGATTCCTAGGAAAGTCTAACAGCAAGAAGCACAAGTAATCAGCAGCACTTCCTCATTTGCAGTAATCACTATCAGAAATTCCCAGAGTCCACCAAAATATCTCTGTGGGTGTCAATGAGATCTGTTTAACAGCAATTTCTTCAAATTCCTTCAAAACCTGATGTAAGGCCACAGCATCCTCTAGCTCCCCTGACAAGGGGTTCCACAGCATTCAGTATCTCAATAACTGCTTTTGTCTGGTGTTGAAACCCTTACCTGCTAAGAACACTCATCTGGTGTCCCTTAACTGCTGTTCTAGAAGAATGGACAGTAATTTCCTCTTCACCCTCTCTTACATTCCTTTTGGAGAGCACTGTTACACCCATCACTCATGTTCCTCAATTAGGATGAAAAGGTGAAATGATCCTAACTTATTAAGACATTTCTCATATGGAAACTATTACATACCTTTGCATCACTCCTGACTCCTCTCCCTGTATCTTCTCCATTTCCTAAACTTTCCACCAAGATGACCAAAGACTCCAGACAAACAAAATATAGTTATGGATCCACTGTATTGAACCTGCAAGAGGTATTGTGATCCATTTGTCAGACCAGCTGCAGCAGCTCAGAGACAATCACTGCCTATGCCACACAAATTTACCTAAACTCAATCTTTGCCCTATGCCATCTTCAGATTTAAACACTCCTCTGTTCCTGAAAGGGCAGGACAGAGGCAAGCAATAAGAGGAAGAGTTCATTGACAAGAATTATACTTCAACTCTAAGAGACTTTAAAGCAATATAACAAAAACAAAGCATGTCCAGCACAAGAAGGCCCAATCTAAAGCATCAGACCATGTGATTCTCTTAAATGATAGAGCTCTACTATTCCCTTTAGATAAAGTTGCTGTTGGCACAGATTAGTCTAAGGTATCAGTCCTGAATGGCCTAACCAGACTTTTTATTTCACACACTTGGGAAAAAGAAAAATAACTTGGTTTTGCCTGGAAGTGGAATGGCAAATCTAGAAGAAAGAAAAATAAAAACTACCACAGTACATAGCACCACTGAGCAAAAGCATGTAATTAATACCCAACCCGTCATCACCCCCAGAAATAAAGCTCATCTATAACACATTGTGGGTTCCAATACAGCTCCATCCATAGTGGTTTCCTCACATTTTCTTTTCTGCTTGATGCTTACTCTTTCCTGGCTTCTAGGTAAGTTCTGGGAAAACAGATGCAAGGATGACTTCCAAGTGACAAGAATTTTGCATGTACAAAGAAAAATATTAGCACTAATAACTTTCATCCACCAAGTAAAAACTAAAAAAAAAATCCTATGCATGTATGCCAATATCAACAGACAGATGGCAAAATAAATCAATACAACACTGTGGAAACTCTGTAGAGAACAGCAAAAGAGTCAGATGTCTGAAGTAAACAGCCAAGAACTTTACATACACTGTTCTATGAACAAGTTCTGTGTTCTATATACAAGTTCCATGAAATTGTCAAAAGAAACAGAAAGGAATCCAAACATCCCAATTTACCTCACTGTACAAACAGGAATTATACTGCCACACATTAACTGATATTCAAGAGAATGCTTTGGGAAGTGTGAGGGCTCCCTCTTCTGACAACACTTTGACCAAACTGCAGAACTTGCAGGCTGTGTTGTTCTGGAAAAAAATCTTGGCTCACATACATGATATATATTTCCTATTAGTTAAGAAAGCTGAGAGTGTTTTCATCTCAAGGGATAAACAAACCTAAGCCAAATAAACTGGTAATTATTGTTATTATAAGAAAATTGACTTGAATCTTACAAAGTAGTGCTTAAAAATAATGCATATTTTGATAGCATAACTTGCAAGGAACTACCCAAAATAGGAAGCCCAATGCAAGACTGATATGACAGTATTTAGGAGATTAATAGATAAGATGAGCTGTACCATAAGCAGAATATAAAATAACAAAAGGCACTTTACAACCAAATGCAGACCTATTGAAGCAGTATCTGAATAATCCTCCAAACAGACACCACTAGATTTACAGACACAGCTCCCTTCTAAATCAGACTACAAATTCCTTGGTTAAGCAGCCACTGAAAATCAATAGTGCCCGACAATATAAATACATATCTGACAATCTCAGACTCTGTTTTAATCTTTTTCTTTTAAGATACATATTTGTGACCACATCTCCTTCTATTGAGCTGCTGCCACTCCCTTTGGCTGCTTACTCAGGCCAGCTTTCCTTTTAACCAACCCCTCAACCTTGGCTGGGCACACCTGAAACAGCTCCTCTGTACTATCAAAATCATAGGATAACCCAGAAAATACACAGGCTAGGATGCATTAGCCCTTCATCATTAACTCATAAATACAATAAATTTAAAAGCACTACAGCTCACTACAGCCAGTATATTTAGGTCATTTCCACAGAGGAGGGCAACTTTCATACAAGAGCTGCTCACTTAAACAGACTGCAAGCATTCTTTGAAAGCAGATGCCTTGTTTATTTACCAAACTTGGAAAGTTCACACATTCCTTAATAATGGAAAAATTCAAGCATTTCTCTGTGAAATCTATCCCTTCCACATGTCCTGTTCACTAAACTCAGTACATTTAACAAAGCAAACCAGGGCTTGTTTTTGCTTCTGTGGTCTACATGAGGCAACTCTGTCACAAGCTCTTCGCTGTTTCTTATTTAAAATACTGCTGCACACTCTTTTAAGTTGGCTGAAAATCTGTGTATGAAACAGATCTCTGCCCTTCATCTGAGAACCGCACAAATAAATCATCATTCCCAGGATACAGAAATTTCCTTTTCATCCTCATGAAAGATTGATGCCTGATCCCCAGTTTATTTCCCTATTGTTCCCTCTCCTCTGGAGACAGCTGATATTACTTACGCTCTCTGGCTAATGATCTCTGAATCTAATCACCCAGAGCTTCCAAAATCCCAAATGCACACTGTGAACACATCAGGACAAGCTCAGTTGTGCTTGCAGCAGTATGATGTAAATCTGTTATGTTCCTGAGTCAGATTTTTAACTGAATAGCACTCATACTTTCAAACATTCTAATTTAAGTATGTATACTTCAGTAACACAAAAGTGAACTGAACAGGACAAGTTAATTTTGCTTATCAGGAGAGTCAGCAGGAGCAGGGACTGACTGTCCACATGGAGACATGTCAGCCACCCCAGAGATGAGAGGGGGAACACTAAATCTGCAAGATGGGTGAGCACAGCAGCTCTCATGGCTTGCAGGTAAGATACCACTGGGACTTCTATAGGTGCCTTTTGTCAGTAGTAATAACACTGTGCTGCATGCAAAAGAAAATTCATTCTGTGAAAGAGCAGCCCCCACACACAATGGAGACCAGCAACAGAGAGAACAGAACAGCTCCTCTGATCATATGGCCTCAGCAGACATCTATTCACATACAGAACAAACAAAATTCACTTCAAATCAAATTTAGTTTCCACCGAGTCGTAACAGAGCTTAGCAAGCCCCTCCCACAAAAACAGGTATGTGTGTTTTAGAAGTACTTCTGAAGTATTGAAGAAAAATACAATTTCTACTGCATCTCACTTAACCTTTCATTATGCTTTTATTAACATAGTTTTTAATTGTCAGTCAGGATGTACATTAATATTAGTCCAAGTTGCATTTGAGACCTACTATTAATTTCTCTTTTCCATCCTCCCCATGAAAGTACTAATACCTCATACTTGAAACTATAAAACCCATCCCAGTCTTTCAAAGGCTCTACAGTTTAAATTCACCATCTTACCAAATAGCAAAATTTTCCTGCTATACCAGCAAAACACGGTCTATACAAACACCACTGCAATATAACATTGAAGTTTTACAAAAATGGAAAAAAGACCAAGACTTTTTTTAAAAAACAAAACATTACACTGGAAATATTAACAGTATTTCTTAATAAATCTGGTTGTCATAAAACAGGAAAAGGGCATTTCTCACCTTACCTTCAAGAAGCTTAGCTATTACAGAAGAACACCAATTATATGTATAAAATCTAAAATTAAGTCAGTTTATAAAGTACAATTATTATTTCAGCTGAAGTTACCAGCCAAATAGCTGCTCACTTAAGATATCTGACAACTGGAAACATTTACTCTTGAAAATGGAAATAAAGCCGAAAGCATTGAGACATATAGGCAAAATAGTCACTTTCATATTACTTGTCTCCATATTTTAAATCAACTTGTTTTACCTTCTCACAGAAGTCAGTAAGAGCTGTGAAGTCCCATTTCTTGGAATAAGCAACATTGTACCTCAATATGGCCTCCTAAGGAAGAAGGACAACAAAACAGAGCTAATTATAACTGGAAGAAAAACCATTGTAGGAAATTTCCTTGTTAAAGGAACAGCACCATCTGGTGGCTGAAACCTGCCACAGAGCCTACCAAAATCCAGAACACTTAATTTGCTCTATTAATATAGAGAAAATCCTTGATTCTGAACTCTGGTTTGGCTTTAGCAATGAATAAGCTTCAGTCTATGGGGTTTTTTTCTCCTAACACAAAATAAGACAAGGCATATCTCCCAACAATCAACATAAACATTCCCCATCCCACACTTGCTCTTGTTAACAGGACCAATAAAAGTTATTTAAGGTATAAAAGCAATATAGCAGAAGTTGCACCAGTTTAGGAACTTAAATCAGAAACACAGCAAATTTAATAGACCCTTTACAACAACACCACCCTTAAAAAATTCAAAAGGAAAAAAAAAGTAAAATAACATCAAGGGAAGTCTCCTCAGTTGCTGGGGAAGGTCTATTTGTTCATTTAAAGTTTATCTATAGCTTTTGCATCCTCCTCCTTCCCTGCCTTTCAGGTATAACCTCAATTACATTATTCTTCACCAAAAAAACATAAAGCAACTCTAAGCTGCTCCAAATCAATATTCATGTTACTGTAAGACTTTGTGCCAACATAACTGTAAAAGTTATCAAAGAGCATTAGTCTCCAAAATCTACAGATTTTTGTCAGCAGCTTGAATTGTGATTTCAGTGGAGTGAACTGATGCGAAGAGTTACTGTTTCCAACCCTCTCACCTGTGCATCCCTGACCATCTGGCTACATAAAACCCTCATGTTATGTTTACCAAAGACTAGTATATACTGCTGGACAAACACAGTTTTGTGTATATCTTAAAATGGCAATTCATTTAAATAACCTGAATGAATTCACTGGTAACACTTAGTACTCATTAAGAACCTTCATTCTTAAGAAATCCCTTGAACAAAAGAGACTTTTTTATAATTTATTTTTTTAAGTCATTAAACAAATAGAACCAAGGCAGAATCACTGGTAGTACACAGACAACCTGAATGTATTTATATGCATTTAGACTTGATTTCAAACTGACAGGCTTACCTTCAAATCATGTGAGCAAGTGAATTTGTTAAGTAAGGCAGTTTGGATTAGTTCCCATCGACTTCCAGCAGTTCTATCTCCATTCTTTAAAGTAAAAGCCCAAAACAAGGTAAAATTATATTATTCAAAACATCAAGACACATTTACTGTCATTTGTAAAATCAGTAAGTGAAAAGACTAAGTGTATTTAATAGAGGCTATAAGAATTCTTCGTTTCTGAGTCGAGTATCAATAATCATTACAGAGTTTTTACTACAGGACACATTTGCTGATTATATTCACCCATCTGAAGTGGGCATGTTTAAGTCTCAAGCAGTGACAAGAAATACCAGACCAACAAAGCATGCAGGGCTAATCTCTGCAATTTCAGATACACCTCACTATCAGCAATACCTGAAAGAGTGTTAGAACCCAACTGTGCTGACAAATTCATTCACTGTTGAAATTGCAAATTGCTTCACACACACAAAATAGATAACATATAAATATGTAAGTAAATAAATACATCATTTATAAGGAGTTCAAGTTTAAACTCCATATAAGTATAGAAAAATATATATCATCAAATCATTGTCTAAGTAAAATAATTACCTGGAAAAAAAAGTCTTCTGCTCTGTCTGAAGCATCATGACCCAAAATCCAGTTTTTCAGACTTGACATAGTCAGTCTGACAATTGAGCAAATGCAGTAAAATGAAAACTCATCTATGTGGAAACAAACTTATTTGATCACACAACTGTAAACACTTAATCTTACCTCATCCTCTACGGGGTATAAATTTTGTTCTGAGCAGGGCATTTTAACATGCTTGTTGTCCCACAAATCTTTGTAGTGAGTTGGAAAAGGCTTAGGTACCTCTCCTTCCCTCAGAAGATCTACCTGTAACACAGAAGGACAGGGGGAAAAAAAATCAGACTCTACTTTCAAGTTTTTAAGTGGAAGAAATAAAAAGTAAGCAAAACCACAGTTTAAAAAGCTCTCATCTACAGCCATCGTTTTTGGAAAGGGGAAAGCTACAAACTGATCACATGATAGCTACTCAGAAAAAAATCCACCCGTTAATCTTACATTATACTTGTTGAAAAGGACGCCACCTTAACACACTCAAATAAAGGCAATATATTCAATTACTATTTATCAAATCACCAGTTAAAGATTTCCTATTTATCAATTAAAGCATCTACATATTTTCATCTAAGTATTTTCAAAATGTAGTCACAAATGTAGCCACAGTTATATGCAGAAATAGTATTTTTAACTTAACACTCAAAGTGAAGACGAATCATTATAGCTAGAGCAATGTCTCAAGTTTACTCCACATCAGAACATCAGAAAAGTAAAAAAAAGAACACCACATCCTTAAAGACTTAATTTGCTATTCAGCCCTCTAGCAGCACGAAGTGTCTCAGAGTAAGTATTTAAACTCAATGTGCCTTTCTTTTGGTCGGGATTTATCCATCACCTCATAGATTTCCGGTCACGTTTTGTTTCAACAATAGTTGGATTGTATACTACTCCAAACGATTAAAGGAAAACTTATTAGATTTGATCTAAAATGCACTGGTAAAATTGCAAGAAACTCTGCTTCATTCCTGACAATCTTAAGCCTTTTGTACATCTTGAACCCAAACCAGAATCACATTGAAATGAAAACATAGCATGAAAATGTTGGAAGTATCAATTTTACTTGTAGAGTATTTAAATTCTCAAACTTTAAAATTCAGTCAAGGAAGCACTCACAACCCCCACAAAACAAAAATACTTGCCCCTAACAAGACTGAGGCAGCAAAACCCTGCTTTTCATCTGGATCTCATTATCCTAATTCTATGCACCAGAAGAGTCAATTTTCAGGAAATCAGTTGCCCCAGTCCACTTGCAAGGAGTGGCAAGACAGGTGGCATTTCACATGACTGAACACTAGAGGCAGAAGTTGGGCTGGAGGCAAGGCAGTGCATGACTGTACCCTGACGGTCACGGTGTGGTTGGCCGAGGGTCGCAGGTGAGGCAGACGGGCCCCACACGCCGGCATCCTTCTCATCTCTTCAATCGGGGTCCCAAACCATTTCTTGTTGGTCGGCAGAGGAGGTGGTGTGTATTTAGCAATCTTCCTTCCTGGCCTCGGGGGTTTGAATTCACACTTTTCTTTCCTGCTGTTAAAATATAATGCATTGAAACAGTTTATCTCCACTGAAAAAATTGATAGAAAAATACACAAACTTCCACCCCAGGGTTACAATGATGCCAGCCTTTGCTGCAGCCTCAGGCCAAAACTTTATCTGGGGAGAACTCCCACCACTAACCACCCCTCCCCAAAACACACAAGTACTTGTCTACCAAAACATTCTTCCCTACAGGCTGACAAAACCCTTCACAGAACTGCAGTGGGTTAGCAAAGCAGGGTATTCCTCTGCAGAGCCATGCTCCTTCCCAACAGGATCGGCTTATCTGTGGACAATGCCCCAGTAAATATGTGCAAAACGAATTTCTTGCCCTACATGAAGGACTTGAGTCAAGTCAAAGAATTGCATGTTATACCAAAACATAGAGTCCTTTTGTTTCTGTTCACTCCTTAAGATACTTATTCCCCTTCTCAGCTCCCACTGAAATCAAAGGTCTTCGGAGCCGAGATTATCCTTTTGTCCTTCCACAACACCTGGCATTGCAGAGTCCTGTGTCATGCTCAGGGCTCCTGTTTCCATTGCTGCAGCGTAATCACCAGTCCTTCTCTCTCCCAAATTATGAACGGAGCCAAACAAAACAAACCAAGAAACCCCACCCAACCCAAAAACATCAACAAAAACCCCCAAACATCTCTACAACTGCTCTCAAAAGTGAATTTTCCCATGTCTACTTCAATTAAAGCATCAATAGCATTGACAGTTCAACAAAAATAGATTCAATATTTTTGACAGATCAAACTAATAAGAATTCTAAGAATTGCACTGGACAAACATATCCTTCAAAAACCCCACAAACAGCCCCATTAAAAACAAGTTATTTCAATCTTACATCAGTTGCCTTTGTATCTTAAAATACATTTTGCAAAACTATACAATCCAGCCTCTGAAACTCTATCACCAAGGAGGAAATTTCCAAGCATGAAAAAACCAGATGAAGAGGCAGACAGAACGCTACCTTTTCTCCTCAACTTTAGGTATCCTCATGAAGTGAGAAGTGATTTTGGAGTCTCTCTTCACACCCTGTTTTGCACCTTTGCATTCTGATGATGGAGCAGGAGAGATCCCAGGTGCCTTTGTATGTAGCGTGTCCTCTTTAACAGAATTATCTACTTCCTCAAAGCTTTCACAGCCCTTGGCAGAAAAACGTGATTTCCTGGACTCCAATTCAGCATCCCCATATTGAATTCTAAAAGATTTGTTTATGGGTTTTGACATATTAATCTCCTCTCGTTCATCCAGAAAGGGACTTGTTTCTTCATCAGCCTCTGACCCATGGCAGCTATTCTTAGAATTATCCACATCCATTGGTGACTCTGGTTCACTTTCTTTCTCAAAAGCAGGTGAGTCCCCTGAACTGCTCTGACATTTGCTCAGTTTCCCAGGACCTCCAAGATCAGATACACAGGCATCACAACCAGCATCTGAAAGTGGGCTTTCTGGAACTACATCCCCTTCCTCTTGCTCACCCGTTAAACAGACAGAATTGCAACTCTTCAGCTTCTGTGAATTGCATGAAGCCACCTGTCCATCTGTCTCGATGTCTTTGGAAGGTTTTGAATTTCCTGTTTTTGAAGCCCGGCTTGCTGATAACTTCCTCTGAGTCCAAGTAGCATTGCTTTCTTCAGAGCCTCTCTCCTTGCCAGTTTTGTGCATCTGATTAATGTTGGCGTTTTTAAAGAGGTCTGCAGACTGTAGCCCCTGCACAGGATCTGTATCTAAGACTGCATCTTTTTCCTCAGCCTCCCACTTACACATGCTGCCCGTCTGAGGCAAATTTACTTGGTTTGAATCAACTTCCACAGACATTTTTGCATTATTTTGCTGACAAGTATTCTCTAGCTTTTTCACATCATGCTCACAAAAGTTCTCTTTTTTAATGGAAGTCATCTTAGGATTTGCTTCAGTATTGTTATTAATTTTGCTGTGCAAGCTGTGGAAAAGAAGTAAGGGAATTTAATGTCTTATTTCCAAATGAAATTTCCGTGCACATTTTTTTAAGGAACAATGACAAAGAAACAACAGAAAGTACAGATTTTTATTCATTCTACTCTGTAAGTGAACACTACCAGGAGCAACAGGTTTTACTGCACTGAGGACTGTAGGTTACTAGCAACCTATTTCCATTTAAAGGCTCCAAAGGATGATCAATCAGCTGCTTACCTCAGGAATCTCTTCCAGTCATTCATTATCATTGAATGTATATGTTTAGATCTTCAAATCTAAACATTATGAGGCTATTATTTAGCTATTTTCTCCAGATAAAAAAAAAAAAACCTAGAACTTGTGATAAAGTCCTCCATAACTTTTACTTTTATCCATTAAATACAATCAGCAAGAAAATAAATGGTTTTATGGCCATTCCCTCAGAGCTACAAATTCATCAAAGAGGCCACAGCAGTCCAGTCTCCTATTACTTCTTTACTCTTATAAGCAGCCCATGATTTCAAAAAAACTCCATACAAAAGCTCAAGTGTAAAATATATTTCAAACTGCTAACAAAAATTAAAATATACATTAAACAGGAGGTTTTTAAGAGAAAAATAACCTGATTTGTCTTCATGTAAGGCAGGGCAGGATAGAAATATGCCCTGATGATAGCACAGGGAAATGAACTGAGATTTGTATGAGCAGATGTCAGAAAGTTGTTTCACATTTACATACTTTATGTATCACATAATTTCTCAGTGTATTGATAAAGAAAGTTAATTAGAGGACACATGAATATTTAAAAAAAAACAAAACCCTGAGTAGTCTTGGTGAGAACACCACTCTAAACAGTATGAATGTATTGTTACAGCACCGTATATTCCCAATGGAAACTGAGCACACTAAACTCTGGTCACTGTCCAGCTTCCCATTTATACTAACTAAGAAATTATACAATTATCACACCATCCTAAACTCAGCCACTGGACATTTTAATAGACTGTAGATTCCTGAAGGCATTGACTTTCTCCATGAATGGTAACAGATCATCTTCTAAAAGACCACTCAGGCTAAGGAGAGATAAAAGCTTGGAACTGCATCCACAGGATGATTATTTGAAAACAGAAGGATTTTAGAGGGCTTTTTTTTCCAGATAATTTAGCTTCCCGAGTATGCATGTATTCCTGCAAATTTTGATGAACAAAAATTAGAGTTATGATACTGCTGCCATCTCAATCACTCTTTAAAGGTACTGACAATATCTGTTGCCAACTTAAATTAAAATTGTGATGTTAACTGCAATAGAAAGGCACATGAAATGTTTACGCAACAAATCTGCTTCTTAAAGTTGCCTAGGCTCTAATCTGTCAGCAGGGATGGAGAAGGGCATAGAAGAGCAATTCTGTAAAGGGAATTTAAAAAAACTAAAATAATTCATTCCCTCCTTAAGAATCCTCTTGACATCCTTGATTTATTGGAATCTATATGCCTGAAATTAGCCCTGCATACTTCTGTATTAATCACTATCACAAGTCTTCCCAACTATTTTTAGCACTGCTATGGACTTGGATCTCTATTAATAAGCAAACACCAAAGAAAAAAATTAACCCACATATTTACAACTGCAACTACGGGAAAAAGAAAATATCTGATATTCCTCTGCACCAGACAGCTAAGCTCTTTGGAGTATAACTTTAAGACAGCCATGCAATCACTGCTCCTGACAGACCACATTAGTTGAAAATATCAAACTTAACCTGGTATCATACAGCAGCAAAAATCTGTAACATCTTCAATAAAAAAAAGCTTCAAAGCACATTTGAGCACCTGTAAATTCTAGCTGTAATTAAACCAAACAGCACATGTTTAAACTACAATTGCAGTCCAGTGAGACAAACCAAAACAGATTTTTGTCTGTAAATTAACAAGTGAGTTGGTTGCAGGACTATCAGTGCAAACCTGCAACTGCTAGTGCCCTATGTCAAACAAAAATGAAAGCAGAACTTGACCAAAGACATAGTCTGGTATTACAACTAAATTGATTATTTGGCTGCCACTGGAAGCAACACTCCCACTTTGCCTTTCCTTGCTCCAGGTTCCCATCTTTTGCTTTGCAGGAACAGATGTATTTATTCACCTAAACAGTGACATGCTTCAGGAATCTACATCAGCAATAAGTCTGGGCTTGGGTGTTTAGAGAGGATGGAAGGGGGACTACCTAGCTGTTCGCAGTGAAATATCAGTTTGTTACCCAAGAGGATGTGCCAAGGTAAGGAAAGCAGCAGAAACGGGGCTGCCTCCATTTAGCCAGCTGCACTGGCAACCTGCACTTCTAGCTCCCAGCAGGCCCCTCAAAGAACACACCTTTTGAACGAGTTTATGTTGTGCTTTTTACCTTTTGGACTCCGTTGTCTTGGGTCCTTTGTTCTCCAACCAACTGGTAATTGTCCGCTGTTTACAAACTGAAAACCACAGTTCACTGTTACTACATGAAACATGATAAAACTGCAACATCATTGCACATGAAAAAGATCATTTGTACTGGGTGAAGATAAAAACACTTCCAATTAATCTCTCATTAGCATCTCTACTAGAGGGAGCATCCGGACATTAGCTACATGTGATGCAATATTTAATTTGCATCAGTCAGCAGCTGTAGGTTTTATAATAATCTCTATAAATTCCAGGCATGGTGTGTGGTGGGATTTTTTTCATCCAACCTATTTTTTTTTTAAATACAGATTAAAGGTTAAAATATACAGTGAATGTATAGAATTCAAAGAAAAAAACAAAGTAACTTGAACTTTCTAGCTCTCATCATTACCTTTAGTCACCACCACAGTGAGCCCCAAAAGCTTCTGCTGAATTTTGGAACAAAGAGGAAATGTGACATAACTTAAAATCAAAAAAGAACAAACAACAAGGCACCTTTGAGGACCCATCCAAGAACTTTATTTGTATGTAGCATCCTGTGAAACATAAGGCTCAATATAAGCATAGCACACCCTATAAATGACAAGCACTCAGAAAAGGACGACTTCCTTTCTCCTCCATTCATAAACAGTTTGAAAAGCTTTTCAATACTCACTCTCCTAAACAGCAACAAAACAAAGGACACAATTTGTCCAGATTTACTACCAACAAGACAGTTCCAGTCTTATCTACGCGTTGCTGCAGCTCAGACAAGCTGCCAATAGAACAGCAACATGTGAATTAATTATGCAGAGACTTGGGGGAGGATGGGGAGAAAAAATTCAAAGAAATTCTTTCAAAAATAGAAAACAGTCTTTATTAGTATAAGGGGTATTTACTTTTGTAGTTGTTATTTAAAGATATTCTGCAAATTTGGCAACTAGCTTCAATTCCCTCCCCTTCCAGTTGCCAAGAGAAAGCATCTCGCTGCCACTGCTGACTGAGCAAGGTGTTTGCTCTCTGCTTTCAGCTGGGTAAGGAGCAGCTGCAGTGCCTTACTGTAACAGTTTTGCAGAACTTCAAAACCAGTAAATCATGCCTGGCTTTGCTGATTCTGAGCACAGAAGTCTCAGCAGCCTTCTGCAAATGGAGGTTGTGTAACTTGTAACAAAGATGGCTGAGGCCAGATGTTACTTAAGAGACATTGTTTCATAAACACTTTCCCTAACATTCAAGGCCTTGAACACTCTTGCACAGCTGCTCATCAAATACCCTCATCAGAGGGTACCACAGGTTCTAGAAGAGAAGTAATCTCCAGAAAATACTAAAATAATTTTTAGCTATTCTGCAATGGCACTAGCAACAGTGCAAAGACTTTTATTTCCAAAGATTCACTAAACTTAAATCTAGTAGTTATTCTGATTAGCAAATTTCACCTTCTCCTAACAACTGAAGTGTTAATCCAAATTGCCTACAGGTAAGCAGCCAGAAAAAAAAAAAAAAACCAAACACAAAAACCTGAAGAGACATGTTAAAACACGGGACAAATAAACCTCCTCAAAGGCAGCTGACTACCTCCTGAGGTGTAAACTTGTGCTGAGAAAAAAAATACTTATTTATTAGCACAATAAATAGAAATGATGGCAGCAGCACCAGAACAGAACAAAATGGCTTTAGTTTGAACTTCAACACCTGAGCAGCCACATAAGCCCTCCAACACAACACACGTCACTTTCATACTTCCAGCATGGCTTTTTGCTACAGATAAGGTGGTGAAAACAAGAGGCAACAGAAAGACAACCCAAACTTATTCTCAGCATAAAAAACAGAACCAGACTTTGGTTGTTGTTTGTTTGTTTTTAATGGCATATTTATTTCTACTAGAGATAACTCAACCATTCCCAGAAAACAAATAATCCCTTACAATCTACCTTTGAGGAAAACACCCTGATTTTCAGAAGATTCTCATTTACTCTGTAGGAGAGTACACCTCTAACCAAAAAGTACCATCTACTCAAAGCTGTCTCCTAGTTAGGGCTTAGTGAGATTTAACTCATCAGCTACCGATGACAGCAAATCTGTCTTCTCCTTTCCATGCCTTCCTTTCTATTTCTGAAAGAGGTGCATTAAAATTTTCACAGCTTTAGCTCCAAATAGAAAACAAAACTAAGAAAGCCACGTGGGAACTTGGTCTACACACCTTTGTTAGGCGGCAGGAGGAGCAGCCACCCCACCCCAAGCTGGCAGCCACGTGCTTATGGCGAGCTCCTGTCAATACTCTGGGCTCTCCCTGTGTCACAGCCGGGCACAACCCCCGCTGAAAGCCTTTTTCCCCGCAGAAAATATTTGTGCCCTCTCTCGTGGAACACGCTAACTTTAGCGGCTCACACCTCTCCTCGAGGATTTGCACTAAGAGCGGGAACTTGCAAAGAATCGGGCACAAAACCGGTGTAAAGATCCTGCAGGGGAAGCGGCGCGCACCGGTCACACCGCGGGGCTGGGGCACAGAGGACACGCTGGCACCGGCAAGCGAAGTTAGAGACAAGTCCAGCCAGACGAGGAAGGGCAGCGGCGGGGGGGCTCCGTGCCCAGGCACACGCGGCCCCCGCCGTCCGACGCTGCCCAGGCCGGCAGCAGCAAGGCAGCGGCGCCCCGGGAGGCGGCGAGGGACACGGAGACTCAGAGCCTCCGGCCCGGTCCCACGAGCGACCGCGGGCGGCCCGGGCTGGCGGGGGGCGCCGAGCAGCGCTCGCAGCTGGGCCGGTTCAGCGCAGCCCGGGCTCCGCCAGCGAGCAGGCGGCCGAAGGAGGCGGGGGCGGCGCGGCCGCCAGCGAGCCCCGCTCCGCGCCCGGCCGCTCCCGCCGCCCCGGGGCCGGTACAAACCTTTATTCCCCACGGCGGTGGCGGAGCTGCTGCCCCCGGGCCCCTCCTGCCGCTCCCCCTGGGAGCCGGGGCTGCCGGGGCCGGGCCGGGCTTTCTTCCGCGGGGGTTCCCGCCCGCAGCCCGCGCTCATCCTCGGCGGGGCCGCCCTGCCCGCCGGGGCCGGCCAGCACCCGCCCCCCGGGGACGGCGCGACGCTGCGGCAGCGGCTCCGCCCGTCCGCATCCTCCGTCCCGCACGCCGGGCGCTTCCCAAGGCGCGGGGGGCGCGGCGGGGCCGGGAGCGAGCAGCGTGCGGCGAGCGCGGCCCGGCGCTCCAGCAAGATGGCGCCCGGCGCGCCTCACCCCGTCGCCATGGCGACCCGCAAAGCAGCGGGACCGGGCGGCGCTTTACGGCGCTTTACGGCGGCGCTTCGCGGCAGCCGTTGGTGGCGGCGAGGGCGGCGGGCGCGGCGCCGCCATGGAGGGCGGCGGGAACTCCAAGGGCACCGGGCTCGGCGGCCTCTTCGGCGCCGGCGGGCTCGGCTACTCGCACGCTGACCTGGCCGGGGTGCCGCGTGAGTACTGGGGCGGCCGGCGGGGCCGGCCCGGGGCGGTGGTGTCCGCGCACCGGCCGCTGCAGGGCCGGGCGGCCGGGACCGGGAGCGGCGGCGGGGCCGGGAATCACGCGGCCCCGAGGGCTCGGCCGCCCCAGGGGGAATCGGCCGATCCCGAGCGCCGGCGCCTCCCGGGGGTGGGCGCGGAGGTGGCGGGCCTCGGCGGGGCCGCGTGTCGCGGCGGGCGCCGGTCACAGGGACAGCGCGTCGGCCTCGTCCCGGCCGCTCCCGTTCGCTGCCCGGAAACGGGGAGCTGCCCCCGGTGCCGCCTGTTAACGAGTCGGGCAACTGCACGGCAGAATATCCTCTCCTGCCATGCGCGAGATCTGCCCCTTCTTGCCTTACAGGATGTGAACTGTTGGTGTTAAAATGTTCTATATTTTTTCCTTTTAGTAACTGGGATGAGCCCTTTGTCACCGTATTTAAACTTGGACCCCAAGTACCTAGTGCAGGTGAGAGGGTGGCGTGTATTTATTGTGTGGAACTCGATTTCAGTGTTTGCGTGATTCGTGAACACCTCAAACCTCCTGCAGTGCTGGGCACTGTGCACTGAAGTCTTGAAGAACAGGGGAAAGCAACAATTTTTTCAGTATTGTCCTTAATAAATCTTGAAGTGCTGTGACATCTAGAGCAAAATGAGCACTGATGATGCAGAGGATGGGTAGGGCTGTTGTGTCAGTACAAGCCTGCTGCTGTTGGAAAGAGGTCTCCCTCCCTGCCTGCCTTGAGGCAGACAGCCCAGCACCACCCCACACAAGTTCTGGCTCTGCTCACACCTCCACTGAGCCCCTTCAGTCAGTAAGAGCAGCCAGAATCTCTCTCCTCTTTTCGTGGATGGGTTTTCAGAACTGTGCCGAGTTTGATCAGTTGACTGAGGTGTTCAGCCAAGCTCCAGACCTGATAACAGGCTTTGCCAGCACAGCAGCTGCACATTTCACATCACTGTCGTTATGTCTTTACCCAGCTGAAGGGAGACCATCATGAAATAAAATTTCCCATTTTATTCTATAGAATAGTGTAGCTGTCACACTTGCACATCTTGACATCAGTTAGTATAAAACGAGACCATCATAAGGAAAAAAAAATTTTAAATCAAGTAATGATTTCCATTTTCATAAATATTAACCATAGCTGAAAATGTTAACGTGAATCCAATTACAATGCATGTCAATGATTTTATTTAGTTATTCTTTTTCTACATGCATGGCTTATATTATCTGAGAAATGAAGTTTTCTGGAGTTAGCAGTTAAAGGTCAAGAGTAGCATAGTGTCTGCTGTCCTCTGTGCCTGGTGTCGTGGTGCCTGGGTCGCTGTTCCTCATGGAAGTGGAAGCTGTGCATGCAGTTCTGGGGCCTAGAAGCTGTTGTAGCCTGGGTTACAATGTAACATTCCCAGAAGGATAGAACCCCGGGCTGTGTGTCTGCTGGGAGTGGGTTCAGTGCTGTGGCTGCTGTTGTTGAGTGGTCAGAAAAAGCTGAGATTATTTAGACTTTCTCCACAGACACTCTCCAGAGTGGTTTTGCTCAGTTAGTAGTTTTTCTGACAACATGTTGCTGTTTAAAACGGTATAGCAGGGATTTTGGAACAAAGTGTGTGTGCTAGGAGATTTTTAGAAACAAAAGGGAAGTTTGCTTTAAATGCAAAGGTGTTGACATTAGTGCCATGAAACACTTCTAAAAATACCTATTGATGTAACACCAGAGGCTGCAGTCTGTGTTGTAACACTGCACTGCCCTTCATGTTGAGCACTAGTGTGTTGAAGTAATAGCAAAGTGCATTGAAATAAAAGGGAATTGCATTTTTTTACCTGAACAAGCTGCCCATACAAGCTGTGAGGTCTCCTTCCTTAGAGAATCACAAGACGTGGGAATGGCTCTGAGTGCCCAGCACTGACTGACCTTTCTTTTAACGATGGGAGTTGCACTAAACAGTCTCCATGGGTTCCTTGGGCTCTAAATACTGAAGGAAAAAGACATGGCTAATATTTCAGAATATAAGAGGTCTTCCCCTAATAACAAATGGTACACTGGTTCTCGTTACTTTAAACCCCACATTTTTGGTTGGTCTGTGAATGCAGGCACAGAACAAGCTGTTTTCTGCAGTGCTGCCTTGCCTGTAGCAGGGAATAGGTGTTACAAATTTGTGTGTCAGCCTTTAGCAGAAGTCTAGAGGATGGGCTTTTGAGGTTGCCTTTAGAAATTTAGATGTTATGTAGACAAAGATTGCTTCATCTTGACTTTTGGGACAATAGTGAAAACTGTTAGAAACTGCTAACTTGTGTAAACACTGAATTTCTCCAGCCGTCTAGTTGCAAGGAAGATAGAAACCATATTGTAGGTTAATTTTATTGATAGCATTATTCACAATTTGAGGAGCTATTTTTTCTGTATTGCCATTCACTTTCAGTCAAGTGTGGGCCAGTAAAACCTCTTAGAATGCATTTCCTTGAGCCTGCAGCTGTTGGAGTCATGCATCAGTTAAGTAGGGGTGGATAATACTTTGACTGGAAAGCACAGAAGCTTAAAAGAGATCTGCTGCTTTAGCACCTTATCAGCAGCAGGAATCTTCAATGTCTCCTACTGAAGAAGTGCCTTGGCACACCTTATCTCTACACATACTCCAGTTTCTCTAGGCCATTTCTCTAGCTTTTTAGACCAGTGGTTTAAAAAGCTTGTGGAAGACCACAAGCATATCCCTGTGGGTGAAAGATGGACAAGTGGAAAATTACCCAACCTCACAGATTTCATGCCTGATCATCACTAGTTTTGAGTGTATTCCTTGCATTTTTCACATCCCTAAATAGGTCACTTATTTCAGTGCAAGGAAATACTTATTTTCATAAAAAGGCAGTTTTTAGAATCAGAGTAGTGGGAAACTTAATTAATGCATTATTGTATCAGACAGAGCTGCTCAGTGAGGAAACAGTGCTATGTAATCAGACAACAGGAATGTTTTTAGAAGGCTTGTATTGCCTGCTGCAAGGTGTAATTATTAATTAAGCAAATAGTCATTAAAAACAAAAACAACCAACAACCCACACAGTATGAGTTCCTTGGCTGACTGATGTAATTTATAAAAAGTTAGCACAGCTAGGGAGAAAAAAAAAAAAAAAAAAAAAACAAAACACTCAGTCAATTGAACTTTTTCTAGTCCTTCTTCATGCTTAATACAGTATACACATAGTACATTCCATCTCTGTGCTGCTGTAGACAAGCATTTTCCAGAAGTACTCATCCATCTTTAGTTTATTGCATGGATTAAAGAAAAAAAAAAGAATATGGCTTACATTTTGAACTGGACTTGGAAAATACAAAAGCATTTGTTTTTGTTTTCCCCCAGGATACAGATGAGTTTATCTTGCCCACAGGAGCAAACAAAACTCGAGGCAGATTTGAGCTGGCCTTTTTTACCATTGGAGGATGTTGTATGACAGGTAGGTGGTTGTGGTTTTCCCTTTTCCCAGCTGTCCAGGTAACACCTATGCACTACAGTCATGGATGGGATTGGAAATGTCTTGCTCTGCAAGACAGTGTCTGTTCTAAAGTAAAGAGATACTTGATTTTAGTTTATACACTGAATTCTGTTCTCAGTATTTGCTTCTAGCATTGTTTATTCTTTTTCTTCTTAAAAAGTAATAGCTGATATTATTCCAACTAGGGGCAGCATTTGGTGCACTGAATGGTTTGAGACTTGGCTTGAAGGAGACACAGAATATGGCATGGTCAAAACCTAGAAACGTACAGTAAGTGTTCCATCTAAAAAAAATGTACTTCTTGGTGACAGAGTTTTTTCTTCCAGTTTATACAAGGTTATCTCTGAATATACAGTTAAAATAAATGTTTTGGGTTTTTTTTCTTTACTTAGGACAAGTGGGAGTCAGTATTTGTCTTGATCAAGTTACTACATGTTGTTAATTACAGTGATGTTGAGTTCAACCTTTTTGCTTTTTGTTTAGTCACAATTGGTGTGTCCTGTGACTTACCTTAGATATTTGAGAAATAATTACTACTTTGATGTTTACTAAAAATCTACTTCAAAATCAAAGCAGCTTTTATATGTAGAAATATTCCCAGAAGCAGCAGTCTTTGCTTTGAGCTTTTTTTGCTGTATTTTGAGTACAAGTCTCCCTTCTTTCCCAAGCTTTTCGCAAGCAGGAAAAGATTCAAATGCAGCGCTGGACCTGCCTGGATTTGCCTTAGGGCTGACATTGGTGTGTGCTGCTGAGCAGGCATTGCAGGGGGGAGCTGTTCTGGGTTATGGCATCCAGGAGCACCCAGGACATTGCCGTGTTTTCACCTTACCTGATTGTTTTAAAGAATGCAGCAGAGACAGGAACATTTGTTTCAACAGGGTGCCTCTTCTTAAAATAATGGTAGCTTAGACATAGCTATAGGAAAGCCTCAGTGAAAGAGACATTGGAAACCAGAGGAACAGACTGACTGGGGGAAAGCGTGGGAAATTTTCACTCCCAGAATACTTTGGAACAAGGGAATTTTAGAAGAGTAACTTCATATTTCCTGGTACAGTTTATATTGGCTCTGCTTCTTTTTAAATTGTTTCTATATTCATTCCCTTCTTTATCAAAATAGTCACCACTATAATTATGACTCTTTCATAATGCTCTAGATGAACGGAATTGTATTTTAGCATTTGGAATGAGCAGAGTTGGAGAAATCTGTGATGTTAAGCACAAACTTTGGCAGGTCAAGCCCAGGAGGTGGCAGTCAGTGCACACACTGGTGTTATCCTGGCTCTGCAAGGCAAAGGTCTGCTGAAGGTCATCACCTTCCAACAGTGCATTAAGTTCTGGTTTTCCCTCATCAGGTGCAGAGAACAGACTTGCTTAGCTAGATTTCTTCCAAATTTATTCTTAATGTACACTGATTTATTTCTTAGTGAAGTTTAATTTTTACTGTTATTCACTTGTCATCAAATATCTCATAGTATGCCATGGTTGTGAGAATTACTGATTCTCTTATCAATTCAGAATGAATATAAAGTTAAAAGGTGGGGGTTGTAATTAAGGAGAGGTTATCAATACCCTGGCCTCTTAGATTTTGTTTTCCTCTAGTTTCAAAATGAAATGTTCCATTATTGTTTAGTTCATTGCCTAACCATATTCAGTAACAGCCTGTGTCCTAATGAAAATTATAAAAAAAGGAAAAACAAAAGAAAATCAAATCAGAAGGAACATAAAGCAATTAAAGTGTCAGACATTAAAGGCTGAAGTAAGTTCCAGTGGTAGTCAGCTGTCCAGAGCAATACTGTGCCTGTGATAGTGTTACACTGCTGGGAGATAAAAATCAGTCATTTCTTCTGGCTGCTGTTGTCACCGTTCTGGAGACAGCTGGTACCAGCAAGAAGTGGCATTGTGCTTCTCTGAGAGCGCACTAAGAGTTCTCTTTTCCTCTTTAGTGCTAGTCTGGAAGCCTACACACAGACCAGACACACAGACACACCTCTTGGCCTTTTGCTGGGTGGACACATGGGATTGGAAGGGACTCTCTTCCTTTCCTGACTTGCTTTTTGCCCACACCATTTGCTCAGGCATCCCCACACTCCCTGACACATGGTCCTTGTAGAGGGGCACTGAGGCTTTCTTGGAGACCTTTTACCCAGCTGAGTCTGCGTCAGTGTGTCAGTTATTCCTGGAGCTGTGCGTCGTCACCATGTAAGGAAGGACAACTTGGGTTAGAAAGTCATTTGAAGGGAAGAGATTTGAGTCTTGGGGAGGGGGGGGTCAAGTTTGTCTTGAAAAGAGAGAAAGATTTTCTTAAGACTTGACAGGACTGAATATTTGCTTTCAGAAGCTTTTAGTTCATCATTGCAGTTTTGTTAACCACATATATAGTGTAAACACACAAGCCCTACTGTCATAAACACTGCCTTGATGTAAACACAGAGTGCTGAAGGTTTTCATACCTCTTTAACTCCTTTCTAGAATTCTAAATATGGTGACAAGGCAAGGAGCATTATGGGCTAACACTCTGGGATCACTGGGTAAGTAAATTCGTTCCTTCATAGGGAAAGTGACTTAAAGTTGGAATTGTGGGAAAGTGTATTTGTGTATTATCTGAATAAGAGTGTTCACTCAATTTTCATTATTAAATCCATCAGGAAAAAGTGCAAGTTTTTTTCTTTGTGGGCTTGAGAGTATTTCAGTAGACATGAAAATGGAAATTAAAGGCTAAAATAGGATTTGCAGCATAAGGAGCCAAAAGCCCTTAATTAAACCCCAATTTTTTTACTGTATTATAAACAAATTCTAGCTATATCAGAAATAAGTAGAAATTACCGATGATGTTTACTTGTTAATAAATTACAATTAAATTACAACTTAAGGCAAAAAATGTAATTTAATATTTTGGAAATAACTTTAATAACCTATATTGAGACTCTGTGGTCATGTGATCAACTGTGTAATGTTTGTTTCCTGTCAAAGTCAACAAAATGTCTATGTGAAGAAGAAATGTGATAGTCAGTACAAAGATTTATCCTTTAAATTATGGTACATTAGCAAGACAAATCACACGTGGTACCACTGACTGAACCTAAATGTTGCTTATAACTAATATGGGTTAGAAAAAAGAGAAAAGAAAATGACCAATAGCCTGATGTATGAGAAAAAAATTTCTGTGAACTGAGATTTGGGTGGGAGGGGGCTGTGGAACAAAATCACATCAGTTGCCTCAGAAAAATGAGATTCTTTCATAAAAGTCAGTGAAATAACTAATGCCCTAGAAATTACAAATTTTTTTACCTCCCCTGCAGTCTTAAAAAACGAAAACTGAAGCAGTAACTTTAAAAGGAGAGATCCAAAATTGATTAGATTATTTTGAAGAAAAATAATGATGGAACTTGTTGTCCTAAAAGTTGTAGTTGGAGTTAGCAATATTTAAATCAGAAACTACATCATGTCATAACCCAGTCTACATCTGTTTGACTTAGGAGAAATGCATCAAAGTATAGGCTAAGTTGCATTTATGACATTTTATTTCAGTCTTATTTCTGAAGAGCAGATTAGCTGCCATTTAATTTAGGCATTAGCATTTGAGGCATTGCATAGAGGGCACAGTTAGAGGGAGGATTCTGAGCTACAGCAAGAAAGGCACTTTTTCTATAAGTAATGCCTGTTGCCTGCTGAATTTTATGGGCCATTTTGTGTTTGTTTTTTTTTTCTTTTTTTTTGTTCCAAGTCTAACAAAAACGTGTCTGAGAACTGAGATGCAGGCACAGGGCAGTTCAAGGTTTCAGTTTAAGTGACACATTAACAGGTTTTTCAGCTGTGTTTGAAGAAAGATTACTCAAGAAAATGTTTGTGCATTCCAGTAACAAATTGTTATTTTTCTTACAAAATATGGCCTCCAAAATTACAGGGCTTTTATATTTGGGATTCTGGTAGACCTCTGTCTTGTCCTAGCTACCAGAGAAATTCCTTTCAAGGAGCTGAATTATTTTTGCATCTTACTTCACCTCGTGCAGCCTTTCTGTACCTCAGAGATTCTTTTTGTCACTACTGACAACTTTTGTCATTCTTTTCCTGAACAGAGGCAACATCTGTGTGGAACTGTTTTAAAAATTATGTTGAGTTCAGCTTTTCCTTTCCTCACTGTTAATCTACTTGCTGCTAAGACAAACTGAAATACCCTTGCCTGTGCTGAGTGGAGAATGATGCTGCTGTTAACTCACTGACATTATTATGGTTGCTTATGAAGGAGTTACTGCCTTTTAGCAGAAGGAAAGATTTCAAATTCTTGGAGGGCAAGGAACAAATGAAGTAGCATTATCATTATCACTTCAAAATGATGACATACTCTACTATTCTTTGCCAGCATGAAATAAGAGTGTATCATGAGGGGTGAGGATGGGGGGGCTTTTCCTCTCATCGAAATGTATAAATGAGAAATGCATCCATGCTAAAAAGCCCGTGCATTTCTCTTTCCAGTCCCTTCCAGGACAGTCCCTAAAGTTATCCCAAAGCAAAAGGCCCTCTGGGGCTAAAGAGTTCATGCACAAGCAGAGGTGAAAGAGCTGTAAATGTCCAATGCCAAGCATTCTAATAGTAATTTTTAAAAGAAATAAAGCCCATTGTACTCCAGCTCTTGGTAGCATGATCTGAATGCTGTACTTAACTCACATTTCATCACTGTCACACATGGACAGCAATTTTCTCTGCCTAGAAATTGCTGGGTTTAGTTTCATGTCATCCACAGAAGACAGAATGAAACTGCCAGTACAAATTTAAACACTGAATTTTCAAACAAATTCAAACCAGCAAAATAGGCTTAAACTTCAGTCAGTGCTTTATAGCACATATTGTCATGGAGAATGTACTTTATAACCAAACTACAGCTCGAGAAAGAAGAAATAGCTGTACAGGAAGAGATTTGGAAAAGAAACACCAAAAATGAGATTTTGTAGAGGATTCCCTTCAAATAAGCAGAAAATGTGTTCTGCAGAAGCATAGTCTAAATAGCCACACCAGGCCTGGATTATTAGCTTTGGGCCTCAGACCATGGAGGGTTTTTTAATATTTTTTTCTTTCCTCAGCTCTACTTTACAGTGCATTTGGAGTCGTCATTGAAAAAACACGAGGTGCAGAAGATGACCTGAACACCATAGCTGCTGGAACCTTGACAGGAATGCTATACAAAAGCACGGGTAGAGTAGCAAAATATTTCTCCTTTCCCTTCTCTTGTGCTTATCCTAGTTATTAAGATTCTCATTACTTTTACTAAATACTGTCCTCTTCTCAAAATTGACAGTGCAAAAATGGCTATTAGCTCAACGTCCCCTAACCCACAATGCTTTGACCCAGCTAAGGCTACCTAAGGAAAACTTGCACCAAAAAAAATCCAGCTGAATTAAATTTGATTCTTTGCAACTGCACAGTCCTGACAGTAACCATGAGAGCCAAATTATGACTGTTGTACATATATACTGAAGAAGCAGTCATTTTTTTCCTCAGGTATATGGTGAGGTTGTATAAAATACATACCCACCTCATTCCTAGCCGTGTTTTCAGCAATAGCAGGAATAAATCTAATTGTTTCTCAAGTCCATGAGTGGATGCTGGCAAATGGGGTCTACCTTCCAAAGGGAATGGGGACAGGGAAGGAAAACAGAACACAAATTGATTGCATGAAGATGAAACTTGCTATAAGAGATCCATGTGACAGTAATTCACATGATAGTGGTACCTGGATCTGCAAAAACCCTACACACAGAGAAATTGATGTATTTATGAAATTATGACTTAGGTTTTCATGAAACTGTTGTCTTGGGATAGGATTCTAGTCTCTGCATAGTGGTCAAAGCCAACAAAAAAGGTTATTTGAGAACAGCATGGATTTAAGGTGAGACTGCTGATGCAAACTGAATTGTTTACAGGAGAGAGGGTCTGATCTTCATCAGCAAAATGGCTGCCAACACATATTCCAAGCTTAACAATTGGAGGTGTCTTTTTTAGAGGATTGCTGGGTACCACAGGTTGACATGAGCACGTGGAAAAAAGTTTTATGTTTTAAGTTACTCAGTAAATGTTTGGCTGCATGACTCACCTGCATTTTATGGAGGAGATAATGCAAGAACTGACCTATGTACTTTTGCATATCTAACTGGGCCTCAGTGTCCGAACAGCGTTCCTGAAGGCCTGCTTTTTTTTCAGGTAAAATAGTTTGAGTAACTCTATTTTCCTGATGCCTTAGACTACCTGAAGCCACAAATAATTGGCTGGAACAGCCCTCATAAATATGAGACTCTTAACTTTGCAAGGGCACATAGCTCTTCTGTAATCCATTTCTTCCTTGGGATTTCATGAGTGATATGACAGATTACCAAGAACATCTGGAAAGGGTAGCATATAGAAGCCTAATATTTTCTGTAGGAATTTATTAATAAGGAGAACTGTCATCTAATACTTCAGCAGAAGTATCCCCCTTACCTTCCAGAAGTATAGAGCTGGCATTGTGTGTAATATTTTTTTGGCACAGTGCAACCACAGATAACTACTCCAGTCACATGCACAGTCATCTGACACTACTGAGGTTTTTATTACCAGAGCACAGTGGGACATTTGTTTTGTAACACAAGATCTACAGAGCTAATGGCAGTCCTTATAAAGGCAAATGAAGTCAGTAAATCTCTATTCATTACAATATTGTATTTCAAGTGTGTGTTGTGCCTATGAACCATAGTGCAGAGAAACTGCTGCCTCTCCTCTCACCTTATGCCAGAGCACCCTTTCTTATTCTGTATGGTAAAAAGTGTAAGTTCTGCCCTTACACTGTATCACTGTATATATTTACCTTATAACCTGGAATATTTAAACCATGCAAAAGATCAGCCCCCATCTGACACATCAAGCCTGTAATAATTACCTGTGCTACATGGAATGCCATGAGGTGTTGGCATTAAAAAAAGGAAAATGTAAAAGCTGTCAAGGACACTGAGTTACAGATCTCCATATTTCAGTGTCAGCGGGAAGCTCACACAAACGTGCCATTGCAAATTCAGGCTGCTCTGCAGTCCACAAGGGATGGATACAGAGTTGCAGGCAGTGCTGTTTGAACACTCACATTTCCCACGTCCATCATTCCTGCTTTGTAAAGAGATCAGGAGCATACTTAAGAAGAAATGGGATAATGCATGGCAAGTCTTATAATTATAACTTCATGCTTAACCACAACACTGATGGAGGAATCACATCAGAATCCATTTTGCACTGGAAAACACTCCTGTGAACACTTCTAAACCTAGACTGAATTTCTGGAACCAATGATTAAGCATCTGATGAGTGGACAGGAAGAAAAAAACAGCTGGGAAGATTTTGTCAAGGCTGAGAGTTGTTGCCCCAAACTGGTCCCAGTTTTCACAATTTGTCCTTGGAGAAGTGTTAATCATTACCAAAATGGCAGCAGTCAAACAGAACCTGCACGTTCTAAAGAAATTGATTGTGAGCACTTTTGTGTAAAGCTACTTGACATAGCTTGTGTGGGAGAAGAGAGGTTTGAAAGCTGTGCAAGTGAGGACAGTGGTCATTCAGCCCCCTCCCCGCATTCAGTGGCAGTGCCATCACTCACTGGAGCTCCCGTTGAAGTGCCTGAAGCAGCTCAATCCCCAGTTAAAGCAGGTGATAGCTGGGTTCCATCTCAGCAGTAATGCATAGCTTAGGTCAGAAGACACCTATTGAGAGGGAATGGACAGCTGATGTGAGGAGTTTTGAAACAACTTCTGCTTGATTCATCTGACCAAAGTGATCTCCAACTTTCAAATTTGTTTAAATTTAATACCACAATTACTGACTAGATTTTAGCCCAAATGCAGCAATAAGGGTACATATTAATTTGTTACACCAGTCTTACGACTTCATGGGAGCGATTTTTTGAGCTTAACACTTAATGTGTACCCAGAACATCCAGTTTGGGTGACACTTAGAAGAGAACCCTTTGTGTTCCTCTGCCAGTGGCATATGCAAGAGAAATGTTACAGCAACTTGGTCGATTCAAGTTTTGCTAAAAGGGAGTCTGATACTCTTAAGTCCACAAGGATGGCTTTTCCATTTAATAAGATACTATTCTTTATTCTTCAATTTTAGGCAAAGGCAGAAATTAGTATGTGTTATGTCATGTTTTTTCTGATAAATTTTACAAAAGACAAACATATCTTAAAACAAATGTTCACCCTCCTTGCGTGTGCTTTCAACCTCTTTTCTAAACTGACCGTCTTTATTTGGTTTTCTTATCATTGTATTAGTCTTGAAAATGATCAAGACTAATCAAGATCAAGATTAGTCAAACAAAAATGATTGTCACTGTGCACTGTGTCACTGTTACACCCTCCCACCATGAAAATGCATGGTTCCAGGTGTCACAAAGGTACAGCTGGCTGAGGCTCCTGCACTCCTCCCCAAGCGTGCAGATTGATCACTCAGGAAAAGATGAACTAGCTGGGACTTTGGCCTGAAACAGTGTGACAGCAATTAATTTCTCACTAGAATTCCTGACAGACTTCAGTAAGCAAAAAAGTTAACCAATCTTTACCTCTTATCTGAGGGTTACACAGGTTGTAGATATTCTTTTTCTTGGATAATTTTTTCCCTCTCTTGAGGTTAGGGGTAACAGCAACAAAAGTACAAAAGTAAACTAATTCTTTGGATAAACTAAATTTACTTTTGTGCAGTAGGAACCCAATCCTAGGTACAGCACCTCATGCCTTTGGAACAATAGATGTTACATCATTTGGTACAGAAAATGGTGTGTCTGAAAAGACACGAACTGCATGCTGGCAATAGCTGAAGGTAGTAGTTGTCATTTTAAGACCTCAGAACACAACCCTGAAGAGCCAATACGATATGAATTACAAAGGGCTGAATGTTTTATTGCCAGTAGTAAAATCTGGCAGGAGCTAAAGATCAGTTTTGTGACATCCTGTGGGTAATTAAAGGCAGCTGTGTTAGCTGATAGCTTCTTGAGCTATAAAAAGCCTGTTCTCTGAGCCCAATCCCATGTTTTTCTTTGGGCCAGACAGGGCTGTTTTCTCATTTTTCTTGCCTGGAGAGGAGGAAAGAGCTTTTTGGGGACTGCTGTAGGTACAGGCCTGGGATATCTTACTTTTTTGCAGTATTTGGAAAAAAGTGAAGAACTTGCTTGTCATCCCTTAAGTTAAGGGCTGTGAGGCATTTTGGAAATTTAAGAACTCCTTTTAACATAACATGTCTATAGGATTATCAGTCAAATGATGTTTAGAGAGAGGATTTTATTTTTTAATCTGAAATAAGGAAGAGATAAGGACAATGTACAAGCAGCACTGCAGGTAACAGTTTGTTGAGGCTTTCTTGGTTATTGAGGACTGTTATCTAAGAGTACGTGTGGCCACTGAGAGCAGTGCTGCCCAGCTCTGCTAGTCAGGAGCAGGGAACTCAGAGCTGCAGGGGTTTGCAGTTTGCAGGTGCCATTCATTTACAGTAGCTAAAGTAGCCTCCCATCAGTCAGGTGCTGCTGCTTTTACTCAGTGAGAATACAGCAAATTTTAATCACATTTGCAAAGTAACTTCAACAGCTCTAGTACTTCCAAACCAATAAACTAAATTGTAGATTCCTCCTGTTTTTTCTAATTTAACCTTCATACCACAGTAACTACAGGAAATGTTATCTCTTTCAGGCTTTGTTGTTTCTGTATTCTAAGCACAATACTGCCTTAGCTGCAGCAATATGAAAATGGAAGATGCTTTTCTGGAATATATCTTGCTTCCAAATAGAACTTTATCAGTTTCCTCAGTAATTTCTGTATCCACAGACTTTCCCCACTACTTACAAGATTTCATGAAATGAACCCCATGGAGCAGCAGGAGGAAACTCTTGATCTTTCAGATAGTCTGGTTACTGAGCTTGAATTTGGAGCCAAACTGAGATTGCCTTGTACAGTTGAGTTGAGCCCTTTAAACCGTTTAAAAGTATTTTTGTTCCTGAAGGCCTGTTGTCATATGTGCATATATGTAACAGGAATTTTATGCTATCATCTCTTTCTTACAAAAGTTTCATACCTATTTGGTGTTTTCTGGTGAGCAGCTCCTCTGAGCACATCCTTCCTCTCTCACCAGGTAACCGACTGACTCCAGTTCCCTTCCTGCTTTAAGGTGTGGCCTCTTGCTGAGCCAACCCACTCTTTTATAGCTCCTATTGTTCTTACAATAGTGGTTCTTACTAGTTGAAGTTAGGCCTCCTCCTCATTTTGATAATTAGCCCAGCTGCAACTCCTTAGGGGTAAGATTACTTCAAATACCATCTCCATTCTATCCCCCCACAAAGGCCCAAAAGAAAGAGAAGCTGTTTTCATTCAGAGCATCCAAGAGAGATTCAAAGACAGAAAACTAATGACAATTTAAAGATTATTCCTCTTCTGTTTGGCATAAGTGGGTCTGAGGTTTTGGTGAAGATATTTGTAATGCTTGCTATTGGATGATTCTTGCTTTAAGCATTCCAGGAACTATCCTAGGACATTGGAGTAACATTCTGAAAATAGAGACAGTAAGGTTCTAAATGGAAGATATTGCCCCCATGGTTTTACCTACTGGACAGGTGCAGCTCAGTGTTAGGAGTGGTTCCTGCAGTGCTGAAATGCAGAGCTGTGCTGTTGGAATGCTGTGTGCCATGGCACAGAGCATGGGAATGGTGAGCTGTGCCGTGGCACGGTGTATTGGAATGCTGAGCTGTGCCGTGGCACGGTGTATTGGAGTGCTGAGCTGTGCCATGGCACAGTGGATTGGAGTGCTGAGCTGTGCCATGGCACAGTGGATTGGAGTGCTGAGCTGTGCCATGGCACAGTGTATTGCAATGTTGAGCTGTGCCGTGGCACAGTGGATTGGAATGCTGAGCTGTGCCATGGCACAGTGTATTGGAATGCTGAGCTGTGCCGTGGCACAGTGTATTGCAATGCTGAGCTGTGCCGTGGCACAGTGTATTGGAATGCTGAGCTGTGCCATGGCACAGTGTATTGGAATGCTGAGCTGTGCCGTGGCACAGTGTATTGCAATGCTGAGCTGTGCCGTGGCACAGTGTATTGGGATGCTGAGCTGTGCCGTGGCACAGTGGATTGCAATGTTGAGCTGTGCCGTGGCACAGAGCATTGGAATGCTGAGCTGTGCCGTGGCACAGAGCATTGGAATGCTGAGCTGTGCCATGGCACAGAGCATTGGAATGCTGAGCTGTGCCGTGGCACAGTGTAAGCTGGAACCTCTTGAGATGCATAGAGGAGGGACAGTACTTGATGGTGAAAGGGTGCAGCAGCTGAAGCCAGAGAACTGATTTCCCATTTAGAGAGCATCAGATGTGTCTTTGGAAACCCACAGTAGTTCTCAACTTTTGTGCAAGGTGCCTGATCTCAAAATACCTGCTTCCAGAAGTGTCTGTCAGCTGGAGCCCTTATCTTAGTGGGACATGCAAGATTAGGGGCTCATGGCCATGTTTCAGCAGGGCTTGTCAGGGCAGCCTTGGTATCAAAGGCTTGCACGGAGTGATTGCACAGGAGGGGTGGGAACGTGTTCTATCATGCAAACACAGCTGGGATGGGAGTGGAGAGTTTCTTTTTTATTTTTGTTAGCAAGTTAATTTTCTCAGAGGCCCTAAGATTTTCTGCCCAGCAGCAGGGCTGTGTTCTAAAGTGCATTACTGTTTGAAGTCTGCCACAGACCTGGACATATTTACTCAAACATAAATATGACCAGTTAAGGAAAGGAAAGTTTTCTTTCTTTCTTTTTTTTTTTTTTTTTTTTTTTTGTCATTACTGTGGGTAGTTCAGAAATCAGGCACAATTGCTACCAAAAAAAAAAAAAAAAAAAAAGCCAACCAAACATAAAAGCCCCCAGCATTTTGTAGCAGAAGCATAGTATAGAAACACTGGTGACAGAACACTTCTTGCATGTGTTCCTGGATATTTTCTCTCTCAGTCATGCACCTATACCAACGGCACAAGTTTAGTACCTGTTCAGGAAACATCTCCAGCAATGTCCCGAAGTTGTCTGCAGGCCTATGGATGGCTTTAGGCCCTGTGGTTCACTTTTCCAGTGGGTTCAGAGCTGCCATCCTTACCTGGCTGGCTCAGCACGTGACAGAAGCAATACTTGCTGCAGTAGGAGCAGCACATCTGAAGTCCTCATACATGGATGCTGGAAGACAGCTCAGTGACCCGAGTTTAAGATGACACCTTTCTTGCACAGCCCTGACTTCACAGAATCTGGAGCCAGGCTTGACCATCCTTCTTGCATAGGAAGAATAGGATTTTCAGGGGAAAGGAGAGGAATTGAGCCTGGGGGGTAAGGAAAGAGCCTACAGGAATAGTCACAGTTCTGTAGTGCATCACATTCTGTGGGGATGTTCCACATTTCCTGGTACACCTGATGCTCGTGAGCCCCCTTTGGGGGTTCCTGCTGTGATCTCTTGGATCCTGATATGAACAGCAGAAAATTTGGCTCTAATGTTGTATTCATTTACCCCAGCAGGAATGAGGAGTCAGTATTTTTACACATTATCTCAAATACTTGTTTTGCACAAAGTGTCCTTTAAATTTCACCTGTGGCTTTTTGCCAGACACTGCTTGCACATGGTTAGTTTTGTGTACCCAGCTGCAAGCCCTTCTTATGAAAAGCTTTTTGTGCAACAAATTCAGGATCAATTAACAAATACAGAACATCCACATTTGCTTTCCTAAATGCTGATTTAGGCACATAGATCATATTCAGTAGGGCTTTTCTTAGAGCTGTTGAATTCTCAACAGTTACAGCAAGAACTCAGCCTTATACCCTAAAAGAACCTCTCAAATTGTCTCAGCTGGTCTGGCAATGAAGTTTCTAGAAACTGTGGCTAGACATGGCTTCTAATACCAAGTCCCACTTCCGCAGCTTCTTGGTTTCATTGCATGCCCGGGCAGTACAGGGAGGTTGAACAACTCCAGTGAAACCCATTTAACCTTGCAGCACAGCTAACACAGTGTCAGTCTAGCTGATGCCAACAGCTTGTTGCCTCACTAAAAGCCTAAAGGCAATTCTGTGAGACAGCTTTATGACCCATAATGGAAAGGAAAAAAAAACCAAACACAATCTCTCTGATTACTGAGGTACATTTGTTTTCAGGTTTGAGGAACCCGAACTGCACTGCCAGTTTCTCCAATAAAGCAGGCAGGGTTTTTTATCATGCTGTCAGCAAAACTGGCCTTGTTCTATACACTGTACACATTATCTAGCTTGGTTCAGCTGCAGTGATAAACATTGCAGAATCAAACTCACTGAAGTTTTCCTAGCACTGAGGGTCATACTCCAGGTGTTCTGTGCATTTATAGTGCGTTCTGGGAGCTCGGCCAAGGCGCAAAGTTTTGCTGTTGAGTAAAAGCAACAGAAGTCTCTTCTTGTGCCCCTTTACACCCCAGTCCTCATGTGGATAGACTGGACATGGGATGCCACCTGACTCCCAGCTCCAGCCAGCTGCACTACCTGCAGGCAATAGCCAAACTTGCCCTATATTTCTGCCTTACACTGATGTGCTCATCAGCACTTTAAGACTTCAGTCACCTGTGTGACTCAATATTTACCATTGCAAGGTGATAATTCTGATTATTAATAAAAGAATAAAGAAAGCTGTTCAATGTACACCATAGTAAATATCTGCCAGTTAATCCCTTTCATCTACTTCTATTTTTTAATCGAAAAGTTTTAAAATTCCAAAGCCACAGAAGCAGTGATAGATTTTGCATGATGGCCCTAATGAATCTCTGGAGCCCAGTGTCACCTCCATATCAGCTGTTGTTTTGTTCACTTATTTCCCTCCTGCTTTCTCCTTCTGCCCAGAGCTAAAAATCATAATTGAAAACCTGGAGGAGATTTTGTAACGGGAGGAGAGCATGTCTCTCTGTAAAAACAAATGTAATAAGGACAGATAGAATAGATTAAGTAGGACTTAGGAAAAGCCATCTTGGCTTCCAGTGCTGGAGAGTTACTCAAGAAAGGAGTGTTCATTGAGATGCCTCTGGATTTAAACAGCTTCTTGGAAGTTGCTGTTCACTGACCATTTCCTGACAGTAAAAGTAATGAGCTGCAATGTGTTGTGTGTTTTGCAGGTGGAGTGCGCGGGATAGCACGAGGTGGGATCGCAGGCCTGACGCTGACTGGCCTCTACGCCCTGTACAACAACTGGGAGCACATGAAGGGCTCCCTAGCCCGGCAGTCCCTGTGAGCAGGGCAGAGGACACGCTTGCTTAGTCACCAATCAAATCAGTTGTGAGATCTGTTGGTGCCCCTTGCTGTTTTATTTACAATTAGTGTGAAACTGATGGAAGCTGTGCTGGGAGGAACCTCTTGACACCGTGTAGCTGGACTGGCCCTTCCTGCCAGCCAGTTGCTGGAGAGACAACAGTATTTGTCGGAGCTGCAAGTGAACAGAGTGGCCAGCGAGACGGTGTCTGTGTCTCCTGGCCAGAGCTGCCAGGCATGCTGGGCCCCCATAGCTGATCCTGCTCGCTGCCGGGTGTGTTGGGTGCCTGTAAGGTTTGTGTCCACGGAGCGCTCCCTGCAGTGCCAGCGCCTCGCCCGGCAGCACAGCCCCAGTAGCCGTGGCACAGCAGGGCTTGCTATTCTGAGAGCACAAGACAAGCTAGCAAAAGGGACATCATCAGAATAAAAAGGGTGGTACTTACTCAAACACATTTCTATCCTTTGCTCTTCCTGCTACAAAAGCATTCTGCATCCAGTGACCTATTTATGGATTTATTCTAAAGGACCTGTGTGATGAAATCCTGGAGGAGTTGGTGGGTGAGGGGAAGTGGACAAGCAGGCTGATCATCTCCTGATGATGTTACAGTAAGGCATAGCTGGGCTTGACTTTGCTCCCTTATTTGCTCTAACAAATTGGTTGTTTATGGATGAAATAAGTTGCTGTTGCAGAACAGCTGCCAGTGGATTACCAAAACATTTGGGTGCTCTAATATCCCAGAACTCATTTAGCCAACAATTAGAAACCAAATAGTATAAAGACTGCACTCATTACCTATTATAGGACTTTTAATTAGCAAGAAACTTTTTGTCTGAAGTACCATATGTAGGTTATTGGCAGAACAAAGACCGTGATGAACCTACGTGGTCTCCAGTGTTAAATTTAAACCGTAGTACCAAGTATCATTTGCAGATAAATTAAACAGTAAGTTGGGAATTAGTTCAGTAATTAGAGTTACTGTGCAACAACTCATTCCTTCCACATTTAAATAATTAAACGGGCAAATTATTGAAGAGTTCTGAACACAGGGAAGGCAGAGCAAGGGAAAAACAGGAAACTTACTGGTCAGCAGACAGTATAATGCAAACCAAGTTTACATTTGAGTTTTTACTGCTGAACAGCTCTTAATAACTACATTGCATACACCAAAATAAAAACAACAAAAGCAGTAAAGGGAAGATGGTAGCTCTTAACCTTCCCACAAGAAGAAATGCCACTTTGCTAAGAAGCCTCATTGGTAGCAAATAACCCCTGAGACCAGCTTTTTATAGAGCACGTGCTCCAGCTAAAGAGCCATCACAGGTGAACTCAATTTGCTTTGCTTGGCTACCTGGTCAAATTGCTTCATGCCAGCACTTAATGTGGTATAAAGGAAGCAGGCCTTTTCTCCCCCCCTGTGTCAATGCTGGTTTTGTTAAGCCTAATGTTCCTCAATTCCATAGTGCTCTGCATGTTGTTATTGTGGTGTGAGAGCTGGACTTCCTTCCTAGCATGCATTTTTTGAGGGCTGTACCACCAAAGAAACTGTCCCCCCACTTCCAGGCTGTAGAGGGGTGGCGTGGCTTCATCTGCACAGCACTGTCACATCAGGAAAACAGGTGCACTTTCTTCTGAGCTTTTTCTCTCCCCACTGGCATCAGTGCGTTGCTCCCCTGCATGTTTCCTGGTCACCACTGATTGGATTTGTGTTCCTGCACTCTTCACCATGCTGGATGAAGCATTGAGAACAGCTTTGGGGGTTGATGGGGTGCAGGGGTGGCTTTTTAAATGTCAGGAACTCTGCAATGTCTCTTAGGTTTTCTTAATGACTAAAATGTGACCCAGGAACTGTCTGCTCTGCTTGAAGTGGGTAAACCATGGAGCTTAACAAATGTATTCTTCAGATGCACTGGAGATAAGACAGAAATGAGCCTTTTCAAGTTCATAGTTAGCACAACCTTAATGCTAGGCTGACTCTCATCAGCTTAGCATGTTATCTGGTGTGCAGCGCACTCACATTTCCTGGAACTGCTCACTTCAAGGGCAGAGCTGAGAGCATTTTTCTGAAATAGCTGTGTTACAGCTGTTCAAAGTTTTGGTTCATAATCTGTATATGGAGTAGCCTGTAGCTTGAGCTGTGAAGCACAACCAGCACTGAAGCAGCTGTGAGGGAGGTGAATTGTACGATACAACAGAGAATGTGTTTACAATATTCTGTCATGACATACTACACTCATGATTTACTGGAAATCAGTATAAAGTTGCTACTTTAAATTGTGACCAAAAATATATCCAAGTTCAATAGGAATAAAAGGATGTAAAATCAAGTTGAAAACAGAATTTGGCTCAAGTTAGAGCCCTCCCATGCAGTGTTACATAAATGTGAGCATGGGAGACCTTGACTGCCTTGGAAGAGAGGGGGGTTTAGGTGCCAGTTGTGGTATCTTTGCTGATAGATCCAAGGCAGCTTTCCATGCTGTGACACCAAGTGAGGGAGCTGAGACAGCAGGTGTAATGGAAGGGTTTTGAATCTTGTGAAGCTGGTTCTGCTTAGTCTGGAACAGAAAGGCAAATCCACTTACACCATTCCCTGTCAGCATGTGACTTCTCTTACGGTTGGAGGAATTTGTTGAAAAATCACTATTTAGGGTGGGAATCTCTGGGCACCCTGAAGCAGCTTCTGAAAACAGGAGGCAAATGTGTGTTAGGGCAGAAAAACTATCCTGTGTTTATAGTCTGTTTCCTGTGATCTAATCTGGGACTTCAGAAGGAGGGGGAAAATCCTTTTGTATGCTTTAACAGAAGGTTACCCCTGCACTTAATAAATTCTAGATAGGAAACTGGAATGTTTTAAGTGGAGCTTTGTGCACTCTGAGTATTGGTCTGTGCTGTTCAATGCCAGGCAGTGCAGGGACACCAGAGGATACCCCAACCCTTTTTGGTACTTTGCCAGCATCGTTAATACCCGCTCTGTGTTCCTCACAGGTATTTCCCCCTCTGTCAGCCCCCCTCTCTCCCTGCTCTGTGGGAACAGCTGCCCCCCTGACTCCACAGCTGCTCTGAGGACAAGGAGTTGAAGGGGCTGATGGCCCAGGAGCCTGTGGCCACCCTGCTTCAGGGAGGTATGGGAGGGAAGGAAGCATTCCTCAGTACAGGGCATCAATCTCAAAGCTCACCTTGTTCAAAGAAAGTTCTCCAGCCATTTGAGAACCCCTGAATAGCATTTGCTTCCTGCTACTCTGTCCTTCTCGTCTTGGTATAATTTTGAAGTACTTTTTCCCTGCCTTTGAAAGCCAAACATTCAGGATGCACATTCAGGAGTTCTGCATGTGACCACTTCTAACAAAGAACTTCCAGTCCACTTTAAAAAAAAGGTGTGTGTGCACACCCCCACGTGAAATTTAAGGTATTGTGGCTCAAAGGCTGCCAGGCCCAGCTGTACATGTTCTCCTAATGAACGCTGCAGGCTGCAGTTAAATACTGGAAAATACTCAGTGGAGGAACCAGTCACACAGGGAGGCTGCTGCTCAAACACCACGGAGACAGAGAAGAACTCGCTTCCAATTGCACAGATGTTCTTCAGCCATGAGAGAAGAGGGCCAAATGCTACTAAAATCCATAAATCCTCACTAAGTCTTCACGAATGCTAAGAAGCAAATGGGTCATTTTGTCCAAGTCTATTTCTTCCAACAGCTGAGCGAAGCCCAGCTGACTGAGACGCACCAGCAGCATGTCCAGGGGGTCGCACTGCAAGGCAGTACCCGACTGGAGCTTCCCTCTAAGAGTGTAGCAGTGAGAGCGCCAGCTCCAGAGCTTCCCTGCCCTGGAGCTCAGTGCGGCTCCAGGCAGTGGTGAAATGAGCTAAAGCGTGTGAATCCCATCTGGACGGAAGCACAACTGTAGCAGCTTCCAGACAGAGGCAAGCTGGACGTGCACCACAGCAGGTTTTTGTTGACCATCTTGTAAATGAGACATAACGCACACTTTGGTTGCAATTATTTTTTAATGGAAAAGACTAATCAATGTTTCACATAAATATCAATTAGTGACAAGTCAGTTGAGTAAAGGAATACATACCCCAAGTTTTAAAGGCTCATAATGAACGGACAAAGTAGCACACAATGACGACTACATGGAATTAATTGGAAGAGGTGGGCTGCACGTCAATCCCATTAATTAAGTTCAACTGCCGATCACATCTGTTACTGGAGTTAGTCACAGTGCAGTCTTCCCATGGAGCAACAAGGACACATGAAGGGGAAAGTGAACTCCTAAAACACCTCTCTGCCTCCAGCAGAAAGCCCTGGCTATGAAAGTACAAAAGCCTCGTGTTGCTGATGTTAAGCCCTTTCAGGGTCTGGTTTCAGATGTGCAGTCTCCCCTTCTCAGACGAAAAACTTACTTTTAAATGAATGCACAGGATTGATCAGACAGGAATGTGTTCACACTGCAAAGTGACACCAAGGTCGGATCTTAATAATCATTTGTTTTCTACAGGGTTGTGAGGAACTCAAGTCGCTTTTATTCCCAGGCAGGCTGCAGGGATGGGGAGAAGGGGGCCTATTTTCATAGTCATTAAGAGCAATTTGTTAAGTGAGTAGAAGCTGCACCAGAAGCTGTGGAGCTTCACAGTTTTTCCATGGAGCCTGACAGGCATGATCCACGTTTCCATATAACGTCTTTTCACTCGTTCCTACAGACTCAAAAGGCTAAATATCTGAAGAGGTATTGCTCATATTATGTCCACAGCTTCAGGAAGATCCAAGTTACTGGACCTCACTTTCACATACATAATCACATGGAAACCACAGATTAAATACCTTTAAACTGCATCAGTGGGAGCCACAGTTTGTCAAGTTAGTGTTTCCCAATTAAACAGCAGGTCATCAATCTGCTGAAGGCATCTAATTCCCCAAATATTACCTTTAAATATTATGTGGCTAAGATGCCTGCTTTCCAGTGGTTTAGTCAATAAAAATTCATTATGAATTACCTAGAACTAACAGAAACACACATTTCATTTTACAGCTTTTTCAGTGACATCCAGATAGTTTGTAAATGCTGGGGACACAGTAGGGTCTGATCTACTGGTGCATGAAAATTAACACCCTACCCTGTTCTCTGAAAGGCTTAAAATTCACAAGAAGAGTTTGGATCTAAAACTAAGTTACCAATTCTCCAGTCACATGTTAGGTCCCATAAATCCATGTGTTTTTCAAAGTCTGGATTTCACATATTTAGCTGTGAAAACCTCCAAAGTGAGCAACTGCTCCATAAAACAAATTGCTTGCAAGTACAGCCCAAGTAAGCTGGAACCCAACGCATGACAGTTGCAGCAGCTGAAAGAACAGCAGCACTTCTAAAGTCACTGTCAAAGGTGGACATTCCACAGCACCAGGAAGATTCTGCTTTATACCTGCACTGGCCTCAATATCGTGTGACAACCCGTTAAAGATCCTTGTATTCCCATAACAGATACAAATTTGCTGGCACCTCTAAAGCATCAGATTGCTTATGGTCAGTGGGTTTACATTTCAGAATTAATGACAACAAAAAGGGATCTTCTGCACCAGAACTCTGTTAGATAAGGAATCTTTCTTTTTGTTATTATTTTAGAAGAGAAAGCAGATGGCCAAACACAAAACACAAGCACTCAGCTGGCTGCAGTCACTCAGTGGTGTGCGACTGGTAGCAGGAAGGGGATGATTTCAACACATCCAGTTCTTCACATCTAAACAAATTTAAAATAGGGTTATTATTCTCTTTGATAAACAGCAACACTTTGGGGAAAATAAACAACTATAAGATAATACCTTTGAAAAAAAGTGATACTAACATTCCTCCTAGAACTGAGGATCCTGCCTTTTAGGGTTTGAAGTACTCCTGCTAAGGACTATTTCCATTAATTTCAAAAACAATGACAAAAAGTTATCATCAGAAAGGAAAGACATGATGTCAGCTGTAAATACATTACTAAGCTAGAAAGAAGCTGCCTGGAGATTGATACACTAATTCCATATCTTAGTTACAATCAGAGTTACCAAGTCTCAATCAGTTGAGAGATTTACACAGGAACAGAAGTAATACCCTCCCTGGCCTGTGATCAAAAGAGGAGGAATAATAACAAAGGAGAATGGTCCAAGCTGTTAAAAAGATGTATGGGGAGGAAATTACTACACTGTTAAACATAACAGTGTAAAGAATTTAAGGTGACCATTAGCTGCCAATATCTGTGTTCTGTACCATTCTAATACATTCTGTATCCTACCTGTAGAGGAGACCGATACAGCCATTTTTCGTTATCTCCACTGAGTTTCATGCAGGCAAAAAGGTCACAAACTGTAGGAAGGCCAAAGTCCTGAAAGAGAATTCACCTTAATTACCAACCCCAAACATAAATACATTCTGATGTATCTTCAAATTCTGTAAAGTGTTCAAAACCAAAACTGATTTTTGAGTCTTCGAGATTAATACTTCCTTCATTTAGTATAACATATTAACTTGTTTAGTGCTCAGTAACTAATCATTGTGAAAACATTACAAGAGCCAAGAAACCTAAAAACTTTCACTCAGTATCGTTCAGAAGAGCTATGGCCTTGGAAGAGAATGAAGTCATTAAATTCAGTAAAGCAATAAACCTGGCGCATAAGACACAAAAGGATCAAAAACTTATGCTCACTTGTGCTTTCTTGCGCAGAAGCCATTTATCTTCCACTGGAGGCAGGTTTGCATTTTCTAGGTCATTTGAAGCCAACACCCAGCTGTTTACATTTAAGGGGAGGTGGAATGGAGCCAAGAGGTCTAGGAAAGGACTCTTGAAACTCTTGTCTGCTTTTTCCCGACTCTCCTTTTCTTCTGTGCTTTCTGCTTTGTGCTCAGCCTTGGCCAGCCAGCTTGTCAGAGGCCTCTCGAGCAACGCTTTCCAGGGTTCTGCGATCTCTGCTGAATAATCTGCTTTCTCTGCACTCACGGCTTCCCCTGGGAGCTGCTGGGCGGGGCTAAGCCAGGAACTGGCAGCAAACTTGGTCTTCTCATGCTCAGGGTCTGGTACATCTCTCTGGCTGACTGGAACTCCATTTTTGTCCTTCCCATCTTTCTTCAGAAGCCATTTGCAAAGAGCCTCTTTTCCACAGTTTTCATCACACACGCATTCTGAAAAGCTGGCGCACAGATCATTAGCTTTGCACACATCTTCCACTTTAAAGGGGGCCTGAGGATGCTGAAGAAGCCAAGCATTTACAGCAGATGTAGTGGGTGATTTCTTTCCATCAAGATGCTCATTCAGGCACTTCAGATTTCCCAGGTTCTCGATTTCCACACTTTTGCTCTGGCTGCCACGACAACTGGTACATGTTTCAGCTTTGAGGAGCCAATCATTCAAATTGCATTCCTCTCTAAAAGGTTTAAATTCATTCTTCCATTTCTCATCTGAAGCACTGCTTCCATTTTCTGAGTCAGGAGTAAGCAGCCAGTCAGAAAGGTCCATCTCTTCTTGTCCAAGGGATTCTAATTCCTCCACCTTTTCAATAGTGGAAAAGGACGAGCTGAGAGTAGAGGTGGAGTCCTTGCGACCAAGGGAATCTGTCTTCCCAGCAACATCACGCTGCTGATTGTGCAGGAGCCAGTTCTCCAAATCCTTCAGATTTCCCCAGGCTTGCTCAAAATAGCAGACTTTGGAAGAATTCAAATCCTAGTAAAGACACATTGAAATACATCTATTAACACTAAAAGGCAATGTTCAGTAACTGTTCGTATAGATAGAGCTCAGAGCATTCAGCTAGTGAGTGCCAAAGCGTCAGGTGAATGTGAGGCAGAAGGAAGAGTACCACAGAAGGTCTCTCATTCCCACCACATTCTGCTTGCCATCAGGTATTGTGTTTCCTCCTCTGTTCAAAACTAGGTTAGCACACAAAAGGTTTACCTGGCTGGGCTCTGACACACACTTTTGGGTAACCCATTCCTCAAGATTGGTGCTGGGAACGTAGGGAGCCTGGCGCACACCCACGGGCCTGCTTCCGAGTAACCAGCCAGCCAGCGAGGCACTCACTGTCCCACACGGCGCCTGCTGCAGAGACAGAATGCCTTGGTTAGGAGAAAGGCTCAGCAGTCTGCCTATCTGTGGTGAACATCAACACAGGCATTCAGCAGGCAGCAGAATTTCTGCACCTGAAGGAAAAACAGTCCCCTCTAATTATGAAAAAAAACCCACAGGAATTGGATAGTTCCAACACCAAGGAACATGCAATTAAAAAATCCTGTCAGTCACGCCCCACATACACTGTCATACTCTGTTCTTGCCTGTGTGCTCCTGGAGCAGCTACAATATCAGATCACTCTGCTCACCACAGCCACTGTTACTGGCTACTCAAGCATCTTAACAAACAAACACAAGTCACTATTAAAGCTCACATAACGTGCTCGAGTTCTCCTCTTTCCTCTAATGCAATTAAACTCTCAAACACAGGTCAATCTTACCTGCTCACAGTTCATTAGGGCACAGCTCTGCCCTGGGAACCAGGGAGAAGTAGTCTCTCTCTCTGAGGTTTGCTGAAAGAAAAGTAAAAATTAACTTAAATCTCCGTTTTGTCCAGTTTCTAGGACAAATTCTACAATAAAGCAGAAGTAAAGCACAGTTACAAATTCTCAGTGCTTTATGGCTAACAATGTTCTCAACATTTACAAACAGAATGGAGAAAAAATTACTATAAAAATACTGCCTTGAGTCTGCTTCCTTTAACAGAATTGTCTCAAAAAATACAGGAAATATGCTGCTTACATAAGAATCCCAAAATACTTTTATCACAAAAAGATCTACTATGTTTTAACTATTGCTATCTAAAGAAAACAGTAACGAATTTTCATCTGCAGGAATAGAGCAAGAATGCAGCAGTCACTCCCTCAGCCTCTTCCAAAATACATTAAAACAACTGTACATAAGTAAACTCAGTGAAAACTACATGCAATAATTAATAAACCACTGTGTATTTATTATACAGCTAAAATTATATGACTTGCACACAGAAGCCATTCAAGCTGTCACTAAAAGCAAAAGTATGACTTGGAATATATTGCTCTACTGAAAAAAAAATCTTTGAGGCAAGTATTCCAACGCAGGGAAGTCCTGGTGCTCACCATCGTTTTAATGGAACCAAATGAGGTAATAGCTTGGCGAAGGTAAGATGTGTCAGCCTCAAAATTCAGGATGGAAGACTCTTCAGGTTTGAGTGTAAGACTTTCCAGTCTGAAAGAAAAAGGTGATAGTTAGTTACAGAAAGGAAAAAAAAAATTACAATTCTCTTCATCTCTCCTGTTTTGGAAGTCAGTCCATTATTTTCTAAAAAGGCTTTCAAGCTACTTGGCAGTAATCAGGTAACAAAGAAGACTTTTGATACAGCATACAAGAAAGGAATGGCTATCTACAAACCAAGAACAGAATAAACAAAGCCAGCAAAACACAAGTTTCACCTTCTTACTTCAACTGCCATCAACAACTAATATTTGAAATAATCTGCATAAATGAGTACTTCTCCTGCTCATTTTAGTCCTGGTTTATCACCTCAGACTGTTGTTCTTATTTCTAGGAAGTATTAAAAATGTAGGAACAGTGAGATCTGTTAGTCTTATTAGAATAAAAAATCAGATTAAATTCCTAAGTTAAATGTGTTATGTGTTAACTTGCATCATAAAATATATTTACCTCTCCAGGCAAATTGAAATCTGGTTTGCCAGTTCGTTACTGTAGGAGTGTTCCAGCTGATGAATAAGGCAATTGAACTGTCCCAAGTACTGCACGGAAGACAAAACACACGTTATTGTTTCAGCTTCCAGGATTAAAATTGAGCCAATACTTGCAAGGACGACGTTTGCTTGAAAATGCCATGTGCAGCAACTGACAACCAAGCCTTACCCAGTAGAGCTGCTGTGCCTGCTGCTGCAAGGCCTCCTCTTTGAGCTGCTGGATCAGATCCACCTGCTCGAAGAGCCACACCTCACGGCTGCGCAGGCACTCCAGCTGCCGGCTGATGTGGCTGTGGATCTTGGCCTTGACCTGTCAGGAAACACACACCGTTTCTGCATCTGTCAAGCAGAGTGGACGAGCATGGGCTGCATGGATTGCAAACTACTGGTTGTCAGTGGCAAGTGGTATTTGTGGAGCGATTTATCTCAAAAATTCATCACAGTCACCCACAGCAGCACATGACTCAGGTCAGTAACAGTTCCAAGGCTACCTTTAAAGAGGCATCAAAGAAGAATGTAATTTGTAATCTCTCTCTATTCTGATGTTTCAATCATCAGCTTTTGGAAATGCTGCATGCCTAAGCTCGCAGAATTGATAAAGAAGATAAAGGTATACAGGAATACCTTATCAAGAGCATTGGCAATGTGCTTGCAAATTGCTAGGCAAATTTCAGACCACCATGATAATAGTAAATATTCTGGAATAATAAAAACTTTAATTGAAATCATGTTAGTTATTAAAGAATCTTTAAGAAGTAATTTAAAATTACCTCCCGCCAGTTTTCTTTAATCTGCTGTTCAGCTTTGACAATTCCAGATATAGCTGTTTCCAAGTCCTTCTTTGCTTGAAGGCACTTTGCCAGAGTGTCACTGCTGCAGGAATTTCTATTTCTATCTTGTGGTGGACTCATTCTTGAAGTGTTCCTAAAACACAATGGAGAAACGATTTCTTAATAGTTTCTATTCCTCTTTAACAGAAGAGGAAGGGCATCATATGAAGAACCATCTGCTCTACTTCACTTTAAAGGTGAACAAAAAACCCCCTAAGGCCCTACACAGATGCAAGTTTTCTAAACATAGATAAAGCTCTCCTCCAGGAGCAACAACGGTCTCTCAAACGCCTCGGCCCACGGAATTTGCACAATCACAGGAAAACCAACAGATATTTGACAACAGCTTCAGCCACAGGAGTTTAGGCAATCCTCCCCTGCCAGTCACCTTCCTCCAGTTTTATGCCGAGCCAGCAAACTCCAGAGCTGAGGGCTGATTCAGGGAAGGTTCAGCAGCAGTGTCGGAGCTGGGGGAGAATGGCCTGACCATGGGCAGGAAATATTTCAGCCGCCCTTCTTTCCTCTGCAGGCAGTGAGCTGGCTCCCATAAATGAAAAAATTCCAGTAGTTTCACCAACTGAAAACCAACAGGCTGCTACAAAGATCATTCTTTACTAAGCTGCAAAGGCCAGAATTTTCACAGCTACCCATTTTGTCCTGGTCACAGCTGTGGCAACTTCGCTTCAGCACAGTGTCAAGTAGAAGGGGCTCAAATACAAAAGTTCTACAGAAGTTATACTGGCAAGGATTCTGCAAGTAAGGGGGAAAAGATAGTATGGATTTTTACTAAAAATGGGAAGGATCACTGTAAGCACTTTTCCTAACCAGTGGGTTATTTTGTTACCAAAGAGTTTGAATTCTCCTGTCAGTTTAATGAGATTCCAGAAGCACTAAACATTGGTAATATTTATTCTATTTAAACAAGTTCTCAGCAATGACAACTATGGAAATACCCAGCAGATTTAAAGCACACACATGTGCCAATCTAAAATGTCACAAATTTTACCACAGCTCTGGAGGGAACTGAAAGTAGTTTTGAATATAACATGACAACCAAGAGCTTGTGTTACTGAGCAGCTATTTAGTATGTAATTTCCAAGCCCCATGATCATATAAACTGCAACCCAAAAGTCCTTCCACAGGAAGATATAAAAGTGTGTGTTTCACACAGGAGAGGGCTAAGAGCGGCTTTCAAGTGGAAGGTGACAGAAGAAACAATGTTCACGGTGGGGCAGGAGCAGAGGCTGCACCTCCCTCAGTTCCCTCAGCACCATGGGCTTGCTGTCTCTCCAGCACCTCTGGACACAAGACACAGACTAGGCACAACAGCCACCCCAAGACCCTCCACACAACTCAATGCCATCCTCACCACAACATCTCATCCTCCAGGAACTGGAAAGCACAAATGCAAGAGAACTCAAATGTAATATTGATGTTTATATTATTTTGCATCAAATCAGACAGTGCAGAAGTCCAAAATACATCATTCTCCACGCTGTGCTGTGAACACCAGTATTTGGACACCCTAGCTTGTTCACAGGTTCACTTCTATAAGGTTTCATGATCTTCACCATGCTAGCAAAATTCAGTAACAGGTAAGCTAAGCTTTTTCTCACAACACTCCCTAGACTTTATCTTGCTTTTCAACTCTAACATACAACCCAGAGGATGTAGGAGCCAATAGTGTAAGTGGGAGCCCTAGTTCCCAGATGTAATCTAACAAGTAGGTGACAGCAATACACTCAGCCAAGAAAACAAGGATATTAGGTACCTTAAAAACTATCATATACCCAAAATTAAATTTTAAAAATCATATTTTTATATTATTACATAACAATGTCAAAGTCTGAAGGGCTAAATAAAGCTACCATATTTGCTCACACAATAGATAATGTACTTAACAACTCTTGTAAAAATTATGTTTACCTACTTTATCACACTCTTCATTAGCAACTTCGTAATGGCACAACTGAATTTAAGAAGCTCACACACTCTTCTCTAATGATCTCTGAAACTACTGTTTGTTGCTTTTCCTTTTTTCAATGACTGCAAGAGACTCACTCCAGAATGTATGGAGAGAACGAATGCTGCCTTCCTCCAGCCAGCCAGCTCCTGTTAAAATGGCTGTTCTGAGGCTTTGTCGCAAATAAGCCAGTAAAACTCTCATGTTGAGCATGAGAGCCAATCCACTCTTCTTTTTCATTTCCACAAGCCTCTAACAAAACCAAGTGGGGGCAAGCACCTATTTCCTTGCTTCCCAGTTACTCCCAAATAGCACTGAGAATTTAAGATGTTTTCAGGCCACATGCTCTGATACACCCGCGATCACACAATTCGGCTCACCAGTAACAAAACACAAGCAGACACACGGCTGCAACACACCGTCACCCGCCTTGGCCATTTCCGTGCCATCAAACGGTTTCCAAGCACACGGGGGTCGCCAGCAGCCCCCGCTATGTGCGTCACGGGATGCACACCCCCAACAGCTGAGCTCGCACTTACTTTCCGCGCTCAGGAAGCAATCCCGCAATGTCCGGTTTATAACGCGGCCTCCATTCCCAGGCACGGCCTCCGGAACGCTCTCCGGAACGCTCCCGACCCTGCAAATTCCGCTCCAAGCGCCGGCTTGCTGGAGCGGCCCCTCGCCTTATCGGGTCGGCCCAGCCCGCGCCCCGCCCCGGCCACCGCGCCCGGCCGAGCCGCACGGCGCAGCGCGGGGGGGCCCGGGCGGGCCGCGAACACCGGCCCCGAGCCGGGACGGGACCGCGCCGAGCCGCGGCCGCTCTGCCCCGGCCGGGCTGCGCTCGGCCACAGCACCCAGCGCCTCCCAACACCCAGCTAGCAGCTGAAACCGCGTAACCTCAACGTTTTGCAACAAAACCGCTATTTCTTGCAACTTCGTAAGTGTGGCAATGTATCTTCTGCATGCAACAACAAAGCAGACCCGAGCGCTGAGACATCCCTCCCGGATGGAGCAGCAAGAGCCAAAGAGCTGCCAGCCGACCCAGCTGCCGAGCTCAGCCTTCCGTCCCTGGCCAGGCACAGCCCGGCAGGGAGGCTCCCCATCCAGCACTGAGCCTGCGACTGACAGAAACCCTGACACTGAGCAGCTCGGATGCCAGTTAGCTCCTGGAAGGACCAAAATGACACGCACACACACACAATTCTTGTCACAGCTACTCTTGCTTCCACAATTTCATACACACAGCTGAGGAAAGCACACAGAATGGCCGCGGGTGGAAAGGGCCTTGAAGACCACATCATTCCAACGCCTCTGCCATGGGCAGGGACACCTCTCACTAGACCAGGGTGCCCAGCGCCCCATCCAGCCTGGCCCTGGATACTCCCGGGGATGGGCCACGCACGTGTCCTCACCGGCATATAAGCAGCAAAAATGTCAGCCACGAAACCAGAAGAACTGCCTGAATGATAAGGAAGATTATATTATTGTTCCTAATAGTAAAATAACTACCAGTTTTTACAGAAGACTTTTGGCTCACTGGAGAGGTGTCACCACAAGACCCTGCAGCTCCAGGTGCTCTGTGCAACCTCCTGGCTGCTTGCACTCCACCCCTGGCATGTTACTTCCCACAGGTCAGAAACTGCTGGACAAAAATAATTTTAGGTTTTTAATTAAGTATCTGGTGGCTGGGGAGCAGAGGAGGAGGAGACAGCCCTGCCTCTTCTGCAAACAGGCTGGCAGGAAACTGGTTCTGCCAGCTTTTCACTCCCAGCACAACCATGTCCGCTGCCCATTGTTTTTTATTTCAAATGGGTGTGGAAAAATCACCTCAAAAACGGGGCTGTGCAGAGCTTTTGCTGGGGAAAAGCTTCTGAAGGGAATGAAGCCTCCCATTGAACAGGCTCTATTTATAAATGTGGAATGATTTCTTCCATTTGGCAGGACAAGACTGCTCCAAAGGCCTCTCTGACCTGTCTTTATGTGGCTTTAAACCAGCTGGCTTGATTGAACTGAAATCCCCACGGACTTCCATCTAACCCCACCAAAAAACAGAAGTTCCTCTTAAGAAGCTCTCCCAAATTAGACAGGCAGGAGTTGTGGTCAGGGAGTGAAGTACTCGAAGTACACGAGCTGAATCTGGGAACTTCCCATTTACATCCAAGCATAACAAGCACTTTGTACAGCGCAGCATCAGCACTGTGTACCAGTATCTGTATGGAGCTCCTCCTAGGGCATCATTTTACTCCAAAACAAGTCTACAACACCTTATTTTTTTAAGTCACAAGCCATGTGAAGCAAATAAATAACCTTTAACAGTTTCAAGCAAGAGAAAAAGTGAAATTAAACACCTTAAGAAATAGTAACAGAAGTTTCAGGTATTACATTTTTTAAATTCAAGTAGTTTTCACCTCTCTGCACAGTATATGGTCTGTGCCACGGACCTGAACACCTGTGACTACTTTTTCTACCTGTTTTAGCTCTGAAACAGCCCAGCCAGTGCACAAAGCACTTGTACTGAGACAATCTCACAAGAGCTGGGCTCTGAACAGTCACAAGTCACTAATGCAGCTGTGAAGAAGTCGGATCCCATGTTATTCCATCTATCATATAGATTTTTTTTATGCACAACAAGCACATAACTGAAATCACACAGTATCTGAACATGAAGGCCTGATATCTCTATGCTATAATTACCCAAAATTCCAAAGAAGATACCCCAGAGTGGGGAAGACACACGTTTACCTTAACGCAGATTGCACATTACAACGCATCTTCCAGACTATTGCACTTAAAACCCTTCGGAAAACAAGTGACAGCCCCCTGGTTCTGCCTGAAGCATCTGGCCCCACAGACAGCACTGCCATGCTCTCTGCACATCCATCTATCCAACGCCAGGCGCTCGCAGCGTGACGAACAGTGGTTTTTACATGGCTGCCGGCTTCTTTCCGCTCCCCTGACGGCACACCTTACCGAAAGTCTCGGGGGAAGGCAACCTTGTTCCTCTGTCATCTTTTCTCTTTAATCCCAGCCATAAACACCGAGTTTGAAGCTGTCAGAATGCTCGGCAAACCCCCGGAAGCTCTGGCTCACACCATTTACCAGCAACGAGCGACACAGGTCTGACAAACTTTCAACAAACACGATGCGGCACAGCCCCGGCCATTCCTAACCCAGACATCTACTGCTTATATAACCTCTGAGAAGCGCAGCTGCTAACAAAAGACTCTGCCTTTGCCATTAGAAACGTGGCTTTAGGAGCGCTCGCGGCACAACCTCTCCGGCACACGGAGAGCGAGATCAGCACGAAACCGCGGCCCCGTGTACCGTGCGAGCCCTGCGCCGCGGAGCGTCCATTTCCCGAGCGACCTGCCCGACCCAGGCCGGGCGCCTGGGCACTTCCCGCAGCGCGGCACGGGGTGCCTCACGGGATGCCTTACCGGATGCCTTACGGGCTTCCTTGCGGGATTCCTCACGGGATTCCTCACGGCTCCCCCCCGGATGTCTCCCCCGCCCCGCCGGCCCCGCCGCCCCCTCACCGCTGCCCGCGCGCCGCTCCCTCGGCCCCGCGCCGTCCGCCCGCCCGCCGGCCCCGCGCGCTCTCGCGAGAGCGCCGGCCCGCGCGCCCCCTGCCGGAGCGGCGGAGCGGCTGAGGGGCGGCGGCGGCGGGGGTGCTGCTGCTGCTGCTGCTCACGGCAGCCAAAATCCGGGAATCGCGGCTGACCCGGCAAGGCAAATCCTCCAACGTGTATCACGGGGAGAGCCACCGGTGTGGGTCTTTTTCGTGTCCACCGGAAACTTCCCGGAGTACGTGGCTTGGTGCGGCTTTCCCCAGTACAGGTTTTGGGTTTTCCTTTCCGCAAGTGTGAAGAACACCTCCCGATTCTGCCTCCCCGCTTTCCAGCCGGGAAAAGGATGCAGTAACTGCTCCCTGCCCGCACGCTTTACCGGTCGGGGCGAGGAGATCGGCTCAGCCGGCCAGAGCGAGGCGCTGATCACGCAGAGGGCTCGGTCCCTGCGGGGGCCGTCCAGGAGCTGGACTCGCTGCTCCTCGGGGGTCCTTTCCAACACAGACTATTCTGTGATTCGGTGAGATTTCAGCCTCTCCGTGACTACCCGGCCAGCACATTTGCGAAGTGCTGCCTTTCGTAAGTGTACACTCAGCATTTAAAGCTTAACAAAGAATGTATGGGGGCTTCAAGCAGAAAGGACTTCAAATGGAAATCTAAGTAGCTAAGTACATGTGGTAACCGAGTCACAATTTCCCACACATTTCCTCCTCTGGGCACAGTCCAAGGAGCCGTTCTTCTGATCAGGACCTTACTCGCGGTTACAAGTACAAATTATTCAGTGCTGACATAAGAGAAAGTATAAATCAGCCGCCTAATCCCAGATGTGCTGTTACCCTAGGAACAAGCATTTCAGGTATTTGGCTTCCTTGCCTAAACATGTAGCAGACACAGGGTGTGTTATATAATCCTCCTCTCTGTACTTGGATTTAAGAGGAAAAATAATACCAACCCTGCCTGACCTCGGAAAACCAGGAGCGCTCATACACCTGTTGTGCTCCCCCATGCAGCCAACCCAGCAGGACTGTCCCGCGGAAAGAAAGCTGCCTCTCCTGGGCAAGCAGGCACAGTGGACAATGGCAGGTTTCTGTCATGTCTTCCACAGGCTTGACGAAGGCAATATCATAATTCAGATGGTCTGAGTTTTTTTGTTGGTAGAGTTGCTTCACAGAGTACACTTTCTGTGTGGATTCATTGTGGTTAAGGTCATGCCTTCCTAAGAGGATTTGCTCTTTGGCTACATCTTCCATCTTACCTCTAAAGGAATATCAGGGGTAAGGAACCATATGCATCTTTTAATGGTCTCTTTCCTCCCACCCCTCATGGCAGTACACACTGCTCCTCCCCCAGCCACAGCCTTTGCCATGCCAGATGTGCCTTTTTATACAAACCTGCACAGCAGATCAGAAAAAGAAACTTAAAATTACAACAGCTGAAGCAAAAGGCAAACTGGTGATCTACTAAAATAGAGGCAAAAGGTTGGGGAGAGATGCAGTTTTATGGGAAAATAAACAGGACAATCTGCTCATGTTAAAACAGAAGCAAAGATGGAGATGTAGTCAGCAGTTCTTCAGCGCTGGATACAACTGTATCAGTGTTCACAATAACCCTCCAACCAGAGTATGAAGAAAAGCATTTTGGATGCATGAAAGGGATCTAAATACACATCAGAAATAGTTAATGAGGATAAAAGCCTGCAGCTTGTCCCTTCAGAAGTTTGTGACACCACATAATGCATGGCTACACCCAAGATTCAGTGCTATTTCTTGCTGAGTAGGAATCCTACTTACAGTTCTGCAGCATAAAGCCCATCCTTCCTTGATTTGGCAAAAGTGTACTCCTTTGTCACCCAAAGACATTTTTCCTTGCGCATCTGCAGTGTGGGAATGAAGACCAGGGAGAGATTCATCCCCTCCCATCCCCTGAAAACATGACGTTCGATAGAAAACTGGAAGCTTTCTCTGCATTTCTTAGGTATGGGCCTGCAAAACTTCTACTGGGCACCACTCAAACCACAAAAAACTTGAAGAATATTCTCTGGTGCAATGGCTTAACAGCAAATTTTCTGGGGTTTAAAGAAAAAAGAAGTTTGTTTTCTGATCAGATTGTTCCTCTTTCAACAACTGCAATAATGTAGTTGAAGGGCATCAGCTGTGTTAACTTCTCTGCTAAATGCTGCAGAGTGAGTTCCCTGCTCTACAGCGCTACCACACAGCTGAGCAGTGCCTCCATCCCTGCCTCCTAAACGGGGAATAAGGAAGCTCAGCAAGCCCGGCACGGCTGCGGGTGCAGCGGGACACCAAGGCAGACCGAGCTGCCGGCTGCTCCCTTCAGAAGCAGCAAAAGTCCCCAGGCAGAGTATGAAATTCTAGAAGAGTCGTCATTGTAGCCGTCAGGGAACCTCACGCAGGCTCCCGCGGGAATAGCCAGCTTCCTCAAGCTCTGCCGCTGGAAAGGGACTGTTTTCCCTTGTCCCTGCCAGCCCGGGTGCATGACCTCGCACGTATCCTCTCTGACGTGTGTCCTTGGTCCCCCTCCAGGCAGGCGTGACCTGGCACCCGGTCCCACAGCTGTGCGCCAGATCCATCCCCGGCCTTCCCGCAGGGCCCGTGGCCCCAGGGCGACCTCAGCCCCCTGCCCGCCCAAGGAGCCGAGCGGAGCAGCCGCCTCTTGCGCTCAAGTCCAAAGGCTTCACTGCCCCACAGGGCACTTTCAAAGCTCTCTGCACTCTATTTATTCACCTTGAATCTTTGCTGTTGGTGTCGAGCCACCTCAGTGCCAGAGAGGAATGAAATGTTTTTCAACTCCCACACAAACAGTTTCTTATATATACTGTAAACAGATGTTTCAATGGCCTTTTTCTGCACACCACACACAGCCTTCTTCCTTTCTCTAGTTTAGGGATTTCTCATTTCTGCAAATTTTTTACTTACTGTCTATTCTTCTATCCCACTTCACACTGAGCAAAAGTACCACCTACACCTAACTCCACACTCATCTTTCACTTGAAGAGGTTCTCAGGAAGGTCTTCTGTAGCTTCTCCAGACAGCCTAACCAAAGGCAGAACTTCTGGAAGAAATGCATTGCTTTTGTGAATTAGGGTCCCACCACAGACATGAAAAAACTTCTTACTTGTTGTGGCCCAAACCTATCAGTGCAAAAAATAACAGGCACAGCACCAAAGGACTCACACTAGAGGGAGGCATGTAAACAGCTTACAAACGATTTTAACTAAACTAAAACTATTTTTACAAACCTTCAACCTGCTTCAGAAAAGTTGTTCTATCACAAATATAGATTGAGCTGGTAGCAAAGCAGCAGTGTGATTTTGGTCACTAAACATTTTGCAGCCCCCCCAGAATATATACACACACATTCCAGTCAAAACTGGAGCAGGAAAAGGCTCATAGTGCAGACTTGGAACACAAGGGCTGCGTTACAGCTCCAGGGTTTGCTCTCACTTGAGTGGGGGAGCAGGTTGTTGAACAACATCCATCACACAATCGAAACAGATCTCTTCTGCTTTCTCAGAAACACGTGTCTTTTCTCAAGATCCTTCTTTAAGAAAGCAGTTATGGCAGCTTGACAGTAAATGAACTCCTTATGCTACTGTTAGAGGGAGGCTGATGCTGAAAAAAGCATGGAATTTAGAAAACACAGGTCACTATGAGAACAAGGAAGAAATTACAACAAAACCAATTATAACATCACATCATGCACTTAAATCAATGTAAAAGCTGTTCTAAAACTGGATTCTCTGAGGCAGTGGCATTTGTGGGATTTTCCAGACAATGTGAACACAAGACAGCATTCAAATCACCTGCACACAGGGATTTCTGCCCAGTCCCAGTCTGGAGTGCATCAGTTTGCACTACAACCAGCACCAGAAGCAGTGTAAGCAAATTACCTACAAGCCTGCAAAAAGCCATCAGAGGGGGGAAAAGGCCTGACTTTTTATGCATGTGTCTGTGTCAGGGGAAGGACCTCAATCTCCAGCTGCTGCTGGAGTTGCTTTAAGGGCAGTACAGCACTGGTCAGGTGCTGGCACTCAGGCCTGGACAGTTCTGTGTGCTTCCTGCACCACAAAAATCTGCCTGTCAGCAGGTCTGCTGGGAAGCACAAACAAAAGGGTGTTCGGGCAGGATTCACTGCACCCCAAGCTGTGACCCCATCTCTGCTTTACAGTAAAAATTGAGGTGAGCAGGGAGCAGAAGGTGCTGGAGAGGAAGAGCGGGTCTGTCCTGTGGAGCTGAGCACCAGGTGGAGCTCAGAGATGTAATCCTGGCCAGCAGGAGTGCACGGGAGCGCCTGACCCAGATTCCTTAAGTCCTACTACCTTTAACACCTCGGGGGACAAAATCTCCCCTTCATCTGGCCTACAGATACCACATGTGATACCTGTCTTTAGTGCCTGTAGGTGAGCAGAAGGTGGCTGGAAGGGGATGGAAGTCTGCAGCATCGTTTCCTTGCCTGCGTCCCTCCCCTTTGCTTTCTAAGCTTCCTTCAATGCCATCTGAGTGGCACAGCCTGTAGTATACTGAAAGCCTGATAATAAGACAGATGACATCTGTTTAGGTCACATATCTGAAAGGATTAATGCTCCCAAAGACTTACAAGCTACAGCTTAGTGCTCTGCTATCTGAACACATTGGCCCTGGTATATGTGATGGCTGTCAGCTCAAGGCTCAGAACTTCTACAGCTCAAGAAAGATGGAAGCTGGACATCCAAGCAACCATGGCAAAGGATCTGTACCATTCCCTTCATGGATACGGTAAAAGCCACAAGCAATTGTACGCCAAGTCTGGAGAATGAGTTCCAGGGGAAAGAAACAACTTCATGGCCCTGGTTTTGCCTGTGGCAGGGTGCTGCCCCATGGAAAATGGACATGGACATGCTCCTTCCAGCGGGCAGAGGTGAAAAGGGAGCACAACCATTTTTATATGGGGGCAGAACTGCTGCGTGCAAGTTGCTTTCTGGACAAGAAAAGGAACAAAACTCACACTAATCCATGTCACCCACAAAGTTGCTCCTGTGGAGGGGCAGGGGAGTGGGATGACCTGGACCACCACAGCTCCCTTCCTCAGCAGACATGAGGGGCTTGCAGGACACACAGTACTTGTGGAGGCAGTACCTGCAGACACGAGCAGCCCAGGGCTCTGCACACAGGCTCACAGGCATTAGATTCCCCTGTTTTGATAAGGGTCAGCTGGATCTTGTGGCCTGTGTAAATAACAGTGCTTTGGAAGGAAGCTGAATAGAACATTATATTCTCCATTTCAGATCTGTAGTTCTGAATGGAGGGAAAAGAAATAAAATTTAGAAATCAACCCTAGACCCTAAAGTCCCCTGAAGGGGAAAGACACAAGAGACTGACGCAGCAAGTTCCACTAAGTTACTTAACTGGTACCATGAGAGTTGATTAGAATTACTTATTTCCAACTCATAAACCCACATGCTGCCTCTTTCTCTCTGGCCAATTAACAGTATTACTTAGCACTAATAAACTGCTTTCATTTTCAAGGGGCTTAAGAAGACAAATTAATCACCTCAACATGTCTGAAAGGAACAGATGGCAATGAAGTATTAACATGGCAATTTCTCAGCTGGAAAAGCTCCTGAGAGAGGGGGCAGTAGCAGTGTCTGGAGGATACCTAGCCCTGTTCCCTCTGTGGAGCTGGGGTCTCTCGATCTCACCTCCACTCTCAGCTTCTGCTTTCACCCAACCTCACCACACATTACTTTTCCTAGAGCAAAGCTACACTGTTTTTCTTACTCATTCTTTAATAGTTACTTACATCCTTCTAGAAGGCCTCTTACCTCAGCACATCTCCAGACAGGTCACTACTGCTTTGGATTTAAAAGACTAAATGTCTATCCAATAATGCAATTAGTCCAGCCTGTCATTATTCTTACTGGCGATAAGCAGAGAAGTGATCAGGAAGAAACACATTGCTCTGTCCATACAGTGGAGATGCTCTTTTCCCTGAAACATCTTGGTTACATTTCAGTACAGAACAGCTGACTGCCTTTTCCTCTTCTCACTCGCCCCTGTCCCAGAGGACTGTGCAAAAGTGCTGTTCTGTGGGGCCTTTGGGCTCAGCTGTACAGCAAAAGATTTCTTAAGCTGCATCTGGAAGGAAGACAGGCTTTCTGTGGAACTGGGGTTCCTAAAGCAAAACATGTTCAGGTGAGGACCAAACAAACAAATACAATTATTGTAATAGTAACTGATGTGACAATGACTAAGCAACTGTTTAGTGTGCTGTTTTAGCTTTTTTTAAAGACCTGACTTAACTATGGATGGTTTTTATTTAAAGCATTAAAATAATACCTTCTATTTCAATATTTAACCCCAGTCAAAATTATCTCAAATTGAAACTGCAATGATAATGGTCAGTGCCAAATGTCCGACAGTTTTGGCCTCTCCTCTAGGAATAACAGTAAACACTACTTCAGAATGAAATTAATTCTTCTAACACCTTTTCAGAACTATTTTAGCACGTACTGATATTAGTATCAATTGCCTCCAATCTCTGCTGAGCCACTGAGCTAAGCATCTCAGCCCGTTATCAATCTCAGCCCTCAGTATCAATGTACAATGAAATCCTTCTAGAGACATTAGTCGGTGTCTAGGGACAACATGACATCATAACATATCCAAAACACTGCATTAACTGGGGCTGTTCGTGCATGTTAAGGTAAAGAAGGCACACTGAGACAAAAGCATTAAGCACCCAGTGTGCCAGTGCATCCCTCCCTGAGAATTCCTGGGAAAGGCAGCCCCAGCCTGCTCAGCTGGAGCTGGTACCTGAGCACTCAGGCTGGGGAGCGGAGGCAGCATGGTGCAATGCAAACTGGTCTTCAAATGGGCTTGGGAAAATAATACACCCTATTTCACCTAGCTTGACAAGCATCTGTGTTCAGCGTTGACCCACTCAGTTATAAATCTAGAGTGAGTTTTCCTGACACTATATTTATAATTAACAGTAGAATGTAAGGGATGTGGAATTTCCTAAGTTAAAAAACATTAAAAACGGAGTTTTCACATTTACAAGAGCAACATTTAACAGAGAATACTTAATATACAAAATGGCTGCATTTGATTTTTTTTTAAAAACTGAACCCAAATGCAAAATTATTTCAAATAACCCTTTTTTTAAGACTTCGATTGTACATGTAAAACAACTTGTTTTATCCCGGAAGCTAATAATCAGATGAATATTTTTCTCAGATTTCCATTATATTCTTGTACTTTAAGCCTTCCCAAAAGTGTAGAAAGTCCTCAGGCATAAACACTACTTTTTGTAAATAACAGCAACCCTGATTAATAAAATGAAGATTCAGAATGTCTGTAATGAGTGAGCATCTGTTTTTCTGAACTTGCAAATAGTTGGTATCCTTTGCCTTTACTTGTAATTTATTCTTCTCATTCAGGAATGATAATCATATTTAGGACTGTAGTAGCAGGTCATACCAGTGCACAAACCATAAGTAATTGACACCAGAACTGTATGAAATACAAGAATTGTTCCAGGTTTTGGAGCACAACAGACAAAGAATTCAAAGGACTTTGGCATTATTCCAGTCCCTGCTGCAAACTCTCTTTTTGACCAGTTTGATGCTGCTCTTATCATATCATCTTCTACAGCTGGGGGCTTTATTTTGGAGAGGTGCTTGGAACAGCAGGGGTGGGAAGGAGAATACAGTTTTTCCACATGTCAAATAAAGTATGGATTACAACAGCCATGGGAGGAAGGTACTCTTGCTATTTTAAAGCTTTAGGTTGACTCTTCAAATCTTGAATTCTCCTGCACACCCGAGGACAAGCTAACAGACAGCACAAGGTTTTATACCACTATAATGCTTAAAATTCTCAAAGTGTAAAGTTTGAAGAAAGGAAAAAAAATCAATGTTCAGTATTCTGGAGCATAAAATAAGCCTGTACAGAAACTGCTTAGCTAAACTTTAGTAACAGCAGAATAGTTTTAATTAGTTACTCATTACTTCCTTCCTCCTACTAAAGGTTCAATAAAAGGAATTTTAACATTCAGATTCATTAGCAGAACTTAGATGCTCACAGCTGCAGAGGCATCCTGAGTAAGGCATTCTATTCCAGGGGCTTCACACTTGGTTTGTATAAAACTCATTTTGAGGTCAGACTTCTTTGAGGCCCAAGTCCCAAGGTCTAAACAAAGCCTCCTGAACACCAGGTGAATTTCACAGGAGCCAGCTCTTTGCCCAGGAGTGAAAATTTGATCTTGATCTAATCTACATCATTAAATTAATGCATCACAGGACATTCCAACTAGGAGGTCCCACATTTAAGGATTTTATAGGTGAAAGTTTAAAGCTGTCCTAATGACCAAGGGTTCCTCTTGATATGCAAATGTCAGGTGAACATCATGGCATCAGTCTGCTAACTTACTGGAACAAAAACCAAACCAAACCAACAAAGCACAACTCCACACATTTAAAGTAAGAGTTGGTAATTTCACAGCAGTAAATTCTCAGACATTGCAAATTTTCCTTTGAGACAGAAATGGATGTTTCTCTTTTCTCTCATAAAAAAAAAATATTGCACATCTCATTTCCCCAAGAATCTTAGGAATTCACCAAAGGCACAAATGACACTAGAAATAGTATTCTCAGCTTCCCTGACAAACCTTTTACTTCAAACAGGCCCTGCACTATGGCTGCTTTACACTATAATTACAGGTTTCTCACTGAAAACTTGTTTGTGAAGTTGTTTCTAGAAGAAAATAAATCTTTAAGCTGCCCAAATGACCAAGGCACTCAGAATAACCTTAGGACTGTCCTTTGGGGAAGACACAAGGTCTCACTTTCAGCAGACGCCTGACGTCAGACTAGAGAGGGAACACAAGACAGGCAAAGGTTACATGCAAACTGTCCCCTGTGGCTTATGCAAGAGCCAAATAACCACTGCTCAGGATAGATGCAGATAAAAAGAACTCACTGGAAATGACTTTTAATATAAGCAAACCAAAACTGCTCGTGAGTTATAGGGTATGGTGGTGCCACAGACTAATCTGAACAGCTTCCATTTCAGGTGTCTAGAACAAGCATTCAGTAAGTAATCCACATTGCATCAGTCATCTTTGGTAACACGGTACATTTGTGTCAATCATTTGGTAAATATAAGTTCTGGATGTTTAGAGTGTAATTCATCATAACTACAAACTAATTGGAAAGTTGATGGAGTGTTCTCCAACCGTACATGAGCTTGCTAAGGGAAGAGTTCAGACTAGCAACACTGAAATTACTTCACAGTAATGTAGAAAAAAAGTTACAATTCTTTGTCATAAAACATTACACTAGTTTGTTATTTTGTCTACAGTTAAAGTGGGCTTATATCAGGATTATTAAATTGACAGCAAAACAGCTGCCAAAACAATTTAACGGAATGTGATTTAAGCTAACTTTGATTAAAGCATTTTTTCTAACCCTAAATTATTAAAATACAGAAAAAAGCCATCATTATTTCAAAAAGATGTATCATTTTAAAAAAAGTTCCATTCCTTACAATACAGCTTAAAACTAAGGTAGAAGGAATCAGTGCTACATTAAATACAGTCAAGAGCATTTGGATGGCATCATTTAAGTATAATATTATGTTTTCTGTTATATGGTCCAGCTGTGGACTTCTCCTTGCTTTAATGCATATTTGATGACCACTCCACTTTTCCCATTTGTCCTGATGGGGGCTGTCCACATATACTGTGTTCACACCTAAGAGTCAGCATTTATGTACAGTTTAAAAGCAGCACAGCTATCCTACACCTACAGCTGTGCTCACTCCACTGCAGTACTTGAGCGAGCGCAACAGCTTGGATATCTCAGCGAATGCATCATTGTCCTGAAAGGCCTTTTTTTCCCAGTTTTTTCAGCGGGTGACTCCTCATTACTTTTCCCAGCTGCCTCAGCAGGCTCTGTCTGGAACTGTTCTATTTGAAACTCGAGATGTTTTTGAATGGCTACCCCGAGGACTTCTGGATCCACAGATGCCCCGTACACTTCCCACGTCATTCCTTCATCATCCCATCTCACTTCACGAACTGGAGATCTGGGGGCCTCCAAGCCTTGCTCCAGGTTCACCTCTGGGAACACATGCGAGTGACCTTCTGCTGCAGCTGCTGGGCTCGTTGCCACCGATTTGCATTCCATGGTTGGAAGAGTTTGTACCTCGGCATCTCTGCGCTCCAGAGCCGGTTTCAGGCCCTTGGTTATGTCATTCATGGAGGTCATAGTCCACATATCCTTAGTTGTCACTGCCATGTCTGCACCTTGCTGGCTGCTCAGAGCAACACGGGCAGCCTTGGCCTCTGGAGGAGCTCTCTCCTGCGGAGCAGGTTGCAGTTGTTCTTCAGGAACGTTACAGCACTTCAGGATTTTCTTGGCATCCAGGCCCGATTCACTTACTGAAGACACCAGCTTAGGATATGTCAGAATGTCTGAAGCAGAAAAAGAATGAAAGTAGCCAGGTGCTGCCTGCTCTTTTCCTGTCTCACTGACAGAGCACACCAATCGCGGGATGAGCTGGATGGATGGGATGGGCAAGGAGTGGCAATAGGCCGGGATGGTGGCATCTGCCTTCAAGGCATCCTGCCTGAGACTGCAGGGCCCCGCTGAGTTGTTGTGAACTGTCATCACCATGGGGGAGTACGCAGAGTTTGGAATATTACCGTAAGTCAGACCACCATGAATAATTCCAGGGGCTTGACTGAACGTTGTCCTGTTTGGGAAACCATTTCCAGGCATGTGGGGTCCTAGAACAGCAGAGTGAAATGTGCCAGGATCTGTGTAAACAGTAGTGTTACGTGGAATGCTGCCACTGTCAAAGGTATTTGTGGGTACTTGTTGGTCTCTAGGTAGGACTGGAAGATGAGTCACAAAGTTTTGATAGTGAGATGTATTTTGATTTGTTTCTGATCCATATCTCTGAGTTTGGAAAGACATTGTAGCCACTGGTGGACCATGCCGGCAGCCAGAAGAGCTTAGGCTGGAGTGAGTAGCACTGGTTTCTATGTGAGTGACATAAGCCTGCTGTTTGCAGCTGCAGGTTAGGTCTGAGTGGCTTCTCTGAAGGGCAGTTCCTGATTCTTCCATTTTACACATGTCTTGCTGGTGAACAAAGCAAGTTGAAGAAACATTCTCAGCAGTGCTGCTCTTCACACACATCTTAGTGTCCCCCACTCCCCAGGATGCTGAGGACTGTTCAGTGACAAGAACATGGTTTGTATTCTTAGTTCTTCCCTCTGAATGATCATTGGCTGATTGGTCATTTATGGTTTGGACCTCTGATCCAAGTCCCATCATCCCAGGCTGTGAGGAAGACCATCCAGGACTCTGCACACTCCTTGCATCACTCCTGTTTTCCAGGATATGGCAGATGGTGCTACTATGGCTTTTCTTCAGCTCCTGTTTGTTTTGCCTTTCCTCTAAACTCCTCGAGTGCCCAATACAGGCCAGATTTGAGGAGCTCTTGGACAGGAGGTGACTGTTGACATTCAAGAGACTGTGACAAGTAGAACTTAGTGAGTCCTGGTAGCAATGGGTGTGGAGCTGGTGGCTGTCAGATGACATGGCAAAAAAGAGAGATCTGCAAGAAATGGTGGAAAAGAAAAAAACACAATTTAAGTAGGAAATAAATGTACTGGAAACTATAATCTCTACTGACCTTCTGCTTGGGCTTCCTGCCTTTCACAGTTCACAAGAACTTCTAAAAAGTACAGTACTTTAGTCTAAGCGTACTCAGACCAGTCAGTTTCCATCTTCCCTTTCCCCAAAGAGTTTTTTCCCTAAATTAGATACAGGATTTTTTGAAATTCTGGTGGGTTTTTTTCCAATTCATAAAACACAAAAGGAAAAAATCCCCCTTGGTTTCTACCTTTTAATAATAACTATCTCAACATTACCAAGTATCCTCTCCCCAAATTCACTGGAGCCATTTTTGGGACATCCAGAGATGTCATGTAACTTAAGCAAAGACACAAGTATTTTCAAACTAGATAGCTTTTCATCACAGTGGTCATTAAGCCAATGATGTTAACTCTATCATCAAAACAAAAAAAAAAGTTTACTTTTCAGTCTTTTGACATCGTCATTTCAGACGCTATCCAGTCACTGATGGAGCATTTAAACCTTGAAGCTGCAACAACTAAACAAGTTCTCCTTTTCCCCATACCTTTCCTAACAAGCTTCTTGATATTTCATGTTACAAGAAGATCACTGTTTCAGCCCACCGTTTTCCCCGAGCCCACACAAGTGTACTGCAGATATGAACAAAGTTGTTTTGAACCCCTGTGACAGAAAGGGCATGAAAACAAGGAAATGACCTCTACCAAGCCAGTGTGGGGTCACTGCCAGTGTTCCCAGAACAAATAATGCTGGGCAGCATTCCAGCTTGCCCTCACCTCCGGCACCACAGGAGGTGGCTGCAAAGAAGGATCCAGTGGAAGGCTGGAGGTGAAATTCCCCTCTCTCAGCACTGCCTCTGTTAAGGGTGCATGCTCTGGGCTCTCAGGCTGCTCACCTTTGCAAATCCACAAGTCCATGCTGGCTGTGGAAGGTGTGCACTCATGACACCAGAGGCAGGGTAAAAATGAAACAAGAAAATCTTTAGCCAAAGCCTCGCAGCTCTTCTGTCCTTTTTTATAGTGCGCCCAGTCATTTCTATTTTTATAAAACCCTTGTTTCTACCAGTGGGTGCAGTACCCTAGACATTATTAACATTTATGTTAGCAATTTCACATCTGAGGGGAGTTGTGATTGAAGATTATGAATCTCACCAAATTTTTGCTGATTGAATCACATCTTCCACTGATTGACTACACATATTGCCTTGGTGTCACAGAGGTGTTGCAACATTTGTACAACTAAAGGTATTTTTATATGCTCATATATATCTGTATCTACCCACAAAAATACATATATGTTTTTTCTACAAGAACTCACTGTGTTGAACAGAAAGATCCAGAGTATTTGCGCATTGCTTCCAGGCCAAGTACTACCAGATATTTTGTTGTGCAGATGTAGAGAGTGAAAGCCAGATTTTCTCATCTAAGACAGCTTTCCCTCAGATATACTCTATGCACTCTGCCTCCTTAGCAGGTCTCTCACAGAAACCTGCATAATTTCTTGTGCACTGTATCACTACAATAAAAAAGGAATGTGTGGAACGGGGAAGGTACATACACATGGTGAACAAAAGCACTCTGCAAATGTAACAGGGAAGTTCACTCCTACCATCAAGGACACCGTGGCTGCAAGGGCTCACATTCAACACTCTCTATGTGATCCTTTTAAAGTGATATTTACAGGCTTCAAGAGTCACGTACCAGTGTAACAGATAAGAACATGCCTTTTGCTCCCTCTGCCAACCAAGAGCTCTACAGCTGACCCAGGCAGCTATCAGTGCTTGTAAGTAATTTCATTTCCATTGTTAACGTTGGCAAGCTAACAGGCTGCAATTTTCCCATCACCTGAAATCCACTTGTGTTGGCTGTTTGCCATCATAAAATTAAATTGAGCATAACAACATTAAAAAAAATTAATATTTGCAATCACATTCTTAAAAAAATTCTCATTGTGGGTTGTGTATCAGGGACTTGTGACCAGCAGCAATATCCTCTAGCACAGGGTTGCTACAATTTGGACTGTATGCAGAAAAAAGGTGAATTCCCATCCTTCACATGTGTCACCTCTCCTGCAGTCACTTCTGCACATGAGTATAGTCTGTCACAGGGTTCAAAGGAGTCAAGAGGATTAAACACCAGAGCAATAGCTGCCTACAAGGTGAAAACCTTACATTTAATCTCTTTAAAAGATAACACCTGCAAAGGCTCTCACACACACCTGGATGAAACAACACTTACTAATGGCAATCCTCAGACACAAATATTGAGACTCAGGTGAAAGGAAGCGTCAAACATATCCTGTTACAAATGGTGCAAGGCTGTAGGAAGCTTGAAGGTCTCTCTTACAAAGTTTACAGCATTCAAATACAGACATGTACACAGAAGCCAGGGCCCTGTTTGCTTTCTTTGTGTAGCAATGGAGATTGCTGCAGAAGCCTCTGCAACTGAAAGAAGTGATGCATTTGAAACTGATTGTCACCTCACACGCAACGCATTCAGGTGGATGAAACAGACCAAACACAGTGACATCATGAGAGCAACACCCAGGGTGATGCTGGCAAGAAAACCTCCAGAGAAAACTCGGAAGAAATTTATTTTTGCCCCCCTGCAGGTGAAATTGTGACTGAACATGGGCCAATGTGGCATATATTACACACATACATGTAGAATATTCTAAGCAGCTACTCCCAACAGCATCTGAACATTGCTGCTCAGACAGACCAGTGTTCCACACTAGCGTCATTGCAACCATTCTCCTATGGCCTTGGGCCTTCCCAAACTCTGCATTTCACACAGGCACTGCCGGCACTGATTGCCCAGGGTGCCCAAAAATACCCTGAGAAGAGGCCCAACACTGCACACACACCTCCCCAGGTGCCAGACCTCCCACTGAGCCAGGGTCCAGCCCATGGCTTCTGGGAAAGGCTGGGAAGCAGAAGGGACTGGATTGTCCTCCCCACACCTCTGCCAGTGAGGGGCTGGGTCCCGTACAGAGAATGAGGTGCCAAACTTTTTAAAAATCCAACCCCAAAACATGGAGCCTCTGCAATGTCACAGCCATGCAACACCTTTGTATTCTGTGAATCAGCTAATCAGGAATGGATTACCCACATGAAGCATGCATAGAAGCACACTGATTTTGTGGGTACATAGGCACCCAAACCAACTTTCTCTGTGCGTGCTGGGCAGAGCAGACTGCTTGGTTTAACTTTCATTTTTAAAATGTAAAAATATAACTTATAGGAAAGGAATTTTATTTAAAAATATCTACTTTAAGTTCCGAGTCTGTCTGAAAGATTTTGCTTTGAAATTTCAAAGGAAATTCACACCTGAATACACAAATAAGAAAGTATGAATTTTTGAGGCAAATACTCTGCTATGAATATATAGAAAATTGTTAGACAAGCAGAGAAAGGATTAGGATAGAAATGGAATTAACATCCACTATTTTTGGCTTAGCTTCAGATAGCTTATGAGGGGATCTAGGCTGCTTTCACTAATTCCACTGAACTACTTTAAAGCAACAAATGTGTATTTTGCTATGACTTATGATTAAAGTTTTGACCTATTTAATGCACCAGTAAATTTAGTCTCAAAATATTAAATACAATGTATGTTATCAATTGAAAGACATTCACTGTAAATTGACCATGATTCTAAAATCCTTCGGTATTTTTGTACTCTGCACACATACTTTAATTGAAATTTTGACAATACGCTCATCTTTTAGTTGGAAACTCTTTCCCCTTGTCTCATCTGTCCACGTAAAAAGTCCTTTTCCCTCTTTTTTAAGAGCTCTCGTTTAGTACTTTGTTACTATAGGAAGTTAGCAGACAGTGAGGCAATGAGAATCACCTGACATGCTGAACAACACAAGTTAGCTGCAGAATTTGGGAAGAGTCAGAGAAATGCAACACTATTTACTAGAAATATGCATGCATGGCCAGACACTTCTCTAAATCTTCCACAGTTATTTTTTCTTTATATAACTCCAATGGTCAACCCACAAGTCAAGAAGATTTGTAATAATGACTGCAACTGTGTTTGACCCATCTTCACTTGGCTGATCATACAAGAAAAAAAAATTTTTTCTTAATTTTATGCTTTCAAAATCAGCATCTGACTGCAAAAAAAGTCATAAAATCAAAGCCAGTTTCAGGGGTGAGAGCACTAATATGCAAATGTGGAATTTGGAAAAGGTAAGCAATCTGATCCATACCACATTTTTGGATGATGATTTATTTTTGGATGCTGACCAGGACCCTCCATTGCAGCATGAGCCCTTTCAGAGAAGACACTTTCTGACAAGAGTTAGGGGGTTGCAAGGTCTTTGTCCAGAATTTGCTCCTTCATTTGCATCATTCTGACCCTGCTGTGCAATAATCAGCCCCGCAAAGCAAACACAGAACTTCTGCAACACCAACCTCCAAGACAAACACAATTACATTTTATACAAGAAGAATAGTGTCATTTTAATTAACTTAAGGAATATACTTGAATAGAAGGCTGCTAGATACAGGTTCTTAATTTATTTAATCTTATTACAAACACCATGGTTATAAATTTGAAAGTTAAGAGCAGTATATGGCTAAAATGATGGAACTTTAATTACACCCTAAGGGCCAGTGGCCAGCCATAAACACTGCTGACCCTTGTCTGGGGCACAAGACAGTACTCAGGAAAACCTGCATTGCTGCCCAAACATCCAAGCTCCCTCAGGTACCAGAGGCAATTCAGTATATTCACACTGGGTTCTCCTTCAGGCCTGGTATTTTATAAGCAATGTGGCTTCCTTACTGCAATCCATGACTAAACTTCTAAGATACATGTTTAATGTGGCAATATGGCATTAAAAAGAATATCACCTAATATGATACTCATTTCTTTTAGAGCTGTACCAATTTTACAGAAACTTATACCATAAAAAAAAAAACCAGTGTGCTTTTGTCTAAAAATTGTCCTTGCTTGCCCACATGGAAAACTACTTGCACAAGATAAGAACGATCTGTTTTGCTTTAGACAAAGATTGGCATGATAGCATTAAGAGATCTGATGGCCTCTCCCTAACTACTACTACTACTGAAGGAAATAGTTCATTAACAGTAATCACTAACATCTACATTGGGGGGAGTCAAACCACTCGAGAGGCATTGGCAAAACAGGATTAGCCATGGTAAAAAGCTTAGAGATTCAAGTGTCTGAGATTAGGAGTTTTGTTGTTGCTGTTTTTAATTGTTATTTTATTTTGGTGAGGTGTAAGTGAAAGGAATAAGCAGAGGAGTTACAGCAGGGGAAAGGTATCACTTGTCAGGGAACAAAAAATTTTCTCTAAATTCTGTCAATACAAAAAATAATTTCTCTAAATTTGGTCAACTAGATTAATAAAGACTCAGGTTGAGACCCCAATCACTTAACCTTTAATCCATCATCTTTCTGTAGGCTTTCCATTTTGGAGTAGCATTATAAACAAACCATGCCTTGTTCAGTTTAATCTGCTAATGCCCTTTTGTAAATATTTTCTATCATCCTAAGTATTTCCAAGTATCAGCCAGATCTACAGGACAGACTGGCTTGAGCATCCAGAGATACCAAGAGACAAACACAAGAGGCAAGCGCACATTTTGCATGCAAAGGAATGGGGTCGTTTTCCAGTTCTGCACTGCAAGAGGCACAGGGGACAGTGGGGCCATGGCACTGGGACCACCATTCACATGGGGGAGGGCGAGTACACTTGGCAGGCTGGAAAACATGAAAGCAGGAGAGCTGCGACCCACAGTGCTCAGCACTGCCAAAGCAGAGGTCTGGCCCTTACAAGGCCACCGGTCACAGCCTCGTTAGTTTCTGCTAATTACTGCTTTGGCTGCCAGGCTTTCCTAAAACACTTCTGTCTTTTGCCTGTGCTGTGCCGAGCACATTGGGCAGGTATCTCTGCAGTGATTGGTGACAAGACTCAGAGAGAAGAGCCCCCTGTACCCCAAGTGTTAATGAACCCTGGCTCTCTGCTTCCTGAGGGCACAGCAGAGATCTCTTCCCCAAACACTGAGGGTGCCACGGGTGCCCTGGTTCTTCCCAGTGGCCTCAGCAGGAGATAACAAATACCACAGGAGATAACAGATACCGCATTAGAAAGTGGATAGATTCCAACATTTGCCCATGCATCCACCTCAGTGCGGAACGACAAGGCCACTGGCACAGAGTTATCCCAACAGCTTAGCAGAGCCATGCAGGAAGGTCAGCATTCTCTTTTAAGGACCAGGGACAGCCTAGAGCCCCAGCACAGCCTGAGCAGAGCTGACAACTCTGAATTCTAAAGATAAAAAAGACTAAAATGAAAGTGCCAGGAGAGAGGAGCCTGATAAGGGTGAACCAAAGGAGACAATTTCAGTGACACCTTTAGCTGAATTCCAGGAAGGACAATTCACAAGGCCGTAAATACATTATTGGAAAATCAGAGAGAGAAGCATTCTGTCACAAGGGAGGCATGTGTTGGGACACTGTTGGGACATCCCATGTGTTGGGACACGACACCACCACATGATTTACTACTGCAACATGCAATGTCTTCTTTGCCACCTTTTTTATTCAATCATCTCTCCCAGAAACAACTTCAAAAATCTCTTGGACTTATCTTTTTTTAGCAGAATTTTATGAGCAAAACATTACTCCTACTATATCTCCATGTGGAGATCTGCCTCAGCATACAAACTAAGCTACAATATACCCAACAGAGATATTGTACAGTCATGTTTTGATGCTCACTTTTACTGTTTGACAGCTCACTTCTTTAAAGGTCATCTCTTCAGTTAGAAGACTTAAAACTTTAATTACAAATTAAATATGACGACACGGTCATTTAATCAGCTGTTTTCACCAGCTGGGGCTTAACAAAAGTCAAATACAACGACAGCAGGCAACATTGACCTAGAATCATGCTTACAGTGAATAGTGCATGCCTAAAGAAGTGGCATATTAATATAATTGTCTTTCTAGCTTAAGCAGAACAGAATTAAGCAAAATGAAACTGTTAATTCAGATGCCAGCATTATGCTGCTAAGAATTCATGGCTACTGATATCCACTGGTATTGCAGAAGTCCTGTGACAAAAATATTTGATAGTTTCTTTAGGAATTCATCTTTAATGTAGAAAATATGCAGTGGCCTATGCGCATTTGGATTTGTTTCAGAGACAGACCCTAGTGAGCCTTTTCCTCTTCACAGCAAGGGCTCAAATCCTATTCCTTCACATGTTCCAACTTGGAAGAGACAGAATTGGTCTAGTGTTGAACTCCCGCTCTTCAGAGCTCCACTTTTGTACCCACTCTTCAGCCCTGAGCAGACCAGCTTCAAAGCAACCCCACTGACCTGGAACTCTGCAGAAACACATGGCCATAGCTTTGCTCAGTAAGCCTCTGCCTGTCAGAGGCCCAAGCCTGCCAACTGTGTGAATCACAGCTTCCTGGGCAGCAGCATGAACTTAAAAATCATACAGAAAGCCAGAAGCATGCTTACAGCCTCCTTCCAATCTCAGAGTACAGCTGGATATCAGTGCAACCTGCACAAGAGGCCAGCAGTTTGCACATCCAACAAACTCCACCCAAAGGGGCTAAGTGATTCAAATATCTACTTGCAAATTTATGTGTTTGAGTAGAAAATATTCAATCAATAATTTTTGCTGTTTGCTCGAAAGCTTAACAGCGACAGTTAGAGGGAAGGCACGAACTCAGCTTATCTCCCCTGCCCTATGGGCATCCCAGCTTTGATGGCACTGCACTTCTGTGTGAGGGCAGTGGGACACCCCTCCCTGCCAGGTGAGCACCCCTGTGACAGATAAAGCTGTGTCCCAGCCTGTGTCACAGGGTGCACAGTCCGTGAGTGTGCTCTGTGCTGGCTGCAAGGAGGCAGAAAAGCGCAGAGCTGAGCGTGTCTGACGTGCCCAGCCTCCCCATAAAGCTCACTCCCTTGCCTCAGTGTTGTGCCAACAGAGATAAAAGCTTTACAACCAGCTGCAGTGGCAGACAAAGGAAGCCCAAATCTGCCTTAAGAATACTGAATATACAAACATAGCCACAAGCACAGCAGCTTTTCATGTTCACATATCATCCTTAACTGAAGGATGGCAATTCCTACAGCAGCATCAAGCAGCAATAATGGTGATAGAAACAAAGGTCTCCAAACATCTCCAGAGGATAAAGACAATAGATTTAGACAATTGGATTGAAGGATGCTTTGCCAAAATAATTAAAGATGGCTCATTATTCTTCAACATGTGATAGCTGAATCTCTTTCCTATCTAGAAAAATCTGGCAACTTACCTAGCAAAACCTGGAAATTTACCTTTATTGCTTGTTCCCCTGTTTCCCCCTGTGACTGAAGACCATACAAGGGCCACAAAATCCCCTTCAATTCTTTATTTAAATAAGAGCATTTATGAACTGTATGGAAAACCTTGGAGAAAAGAATTCAAAACCACAATCCATCTACCTGTAGAAGCTGCTCTCAGTAGTGGCAGAGAAAAGACTGACTTTGACATTGTGGACTGACATAAAACTGACTTCCAGAACTGAAAAGCCAATTGCTCAGTAATTAGAAAGAGGAAACAATTGCTTTCTAATTCTGTCTGTGGTCACTGACATAGTGTATGACCTTGAGCAAGTCATTCCCTTTGTGACTCAGTTTACTCATCTGTGACTCACAGATTAGATGCAGAAGCCCCTGATGTAGGTATTTAAAGGCTTAATTCATGATTGTGAAGCACTCTCAAATCCTAGAATAAAAGATATTAAATATAAGATGCTGGAGATAATGTATTCTGGCCCTCCTTTTGTAATATTTGGATTGGAAGAAATAAATAGAGCATCTCTACAGGAAGTTCTTGTTGCACTTGCAGAAAACTCACCTTATCAGTAAAGATACCATCTGTGCTTCAGAAGCATAAGTTTAAAGCACCCCCTGCAACTTTCCAGCATCATGAACACAAGTAATCTCAAGGATTTCAAATACTCAAACTCAGCAGAGTTTCCCAAATTAGGTGTTGTATGTATACAGTCTCTATACAATATGCGTGCTGACAACATGTATATTGTATATGCACGGTGTATTAAGTAGCAATGATTAATTATTATAAGCAGCTTCATTAAACTTTCTAAGCAGAGTTGTCACAACTGCAGACCACGGTGTCTTGCAGTGCCACATGCACTTGTAGGCTTTTATTTATTGTGGTGAATTTCTCACGAAAAAGAGATTCTGTGACTAATTTAAGCCTTCAGTTCACACTGCAAGCTGTCTTTTATATATCCTTAAGCTGGAAAAGAGCTGGCAACCTCTATCCAAGGGGCTGAGTATTGAAAAGAACTAAAAAGGGCACTAGCTAATTGTGTTTCATAGCATTAAAAGTTGCCATTGTAGTATGAGGTAGCTTTAAAACTATTTAAACAAGGAATATGGCAATAGGAAGTTTTCATTTAAAACTTGGTGTTTTGTCATAAAAAACCAATATGTCAAAGTGCAATTTCTGTCTGTCAGAAAAGCAACTGTCCCAATTCATCTGTGGTGGAATCAGACCCATGTGGGGAACTATTATCTATGGTTTTCAGAGAACATCTGAAAGGGATGGAAGGGAACACTTCCCTACTCTCTCAGGACTGAGAGGACAAAAACATTACATCTTGGCTAGAGGAGAGCCCCTGCCTCCCAAGGCTTGATACCAGAGACTGTAAGGAGAAAAAACCCAAGACAGAGTAAATTAACTGCCAAAGCAGCAGACTAAAGTTTGCAAATACTTCATCAAATCCAAGTATGTGAAGGAGTTCCTCTAGAACTAATGTTTACACCCTATGTAAACAAAAAAATTTCCCCTCCTCTTGGTTAATCTCAATCATAAACCAAGCTGCAGAAGTCTCCACTTCCTTGTTAACATGTAATAATGTCAGAATCACAAAGTTTTGAGGTATAAATTTGAAACAACTCAAGAACCACAAGACAATTCAGTTCCTGTCATCATTCAGGTTGAGGAAGATCCCACCTGTGTGACATGGACAACTAGAGAATAACTCTTCAGGCATCTGCTGTTAACTGCTAGCAACAGGATACTGATTATAAAGAATAAAGGCTCTGCTACAGGAATTCTTAGCTTTTCAGACATTGGTTTGACCATATTCAAGACTCACACAGACAGAACCCTAAGAAATCTGGTCTGACCTCATAGCTGTCTCTGCTTTGAGCAGGAGACTGGAATGGATGAATTCACAAGGTCCCTTCAAAAATGGCTTTTTTTTTATTCTTTTCATAAATACGTGCTTTTATCCCTCAGTGCCAATGAATGTCATGTACCTTCTCAACCTGAGAAGCTGAAATGTGCAGCCATTTTGCAATCCTGAACCACTTTTAATTGATTTGTGGAACCTGTACATTTTACTGAAACCTGAGCACCTTTTACTGAGACAGGAATGACTTTGGAAAGGAAGCACAAAGGTGATCTATAGGAAAGAGACAGTGACTGCAAAAGTTTCTTTCCAATCCTCTAGCACCTCTGTTGTTACTAAATCAAAATCATGCCATCCCTTTCACAGTTTAGAGGCCATTGAGAACCAAATAAAACTGCTATAACTGTTTTTCCTTGGTGTTTCAAGAAGACACTGATAAACACTGAACTTTCCCAGCAGATTCTCTGCAGAAAGCAATAATTTAAAAATTCTTAAAAAAAAATAAATCAGTTTATGAGAGCTAGGGTGGCTTTGTGCATTCATCATCTCTCCAGTTTCCTTGTCAGGGCTGCTTAGCTTGAGCTAGAAAGGAGTTGGATCTTTCCCTTCAGCTCAGATGAACTGGTTTCTGTCAGTCTTCTGCACTGTTGACTGGAGTAAAGCTCTGCAAGTCAAATGAAGGTCTTACAACTGCTCAATCCCATTAACCTTCATTTGCACACTCAGGTGTGCCCTTGCTAAAGATTAATTAGCAAATATTCTGCAGATGGAGAAAGACTCCTGCTCCTTTCTCTGCTTTGTATTAAATCCACACTGTGCACAAGTCAAGCCATCATTTTGCAAGAACTTCCCCACACAGGGACAGGCCGGTTTAAAGGTGATCTTTCTTACGAAGCTTTTTTTGGTGCAGAATGATGCTTGGCTATAACTCACATACCAAACTAGGAAAGATCTGGCTGATGTCACCTTCATTTCTTTGGCCTGACCCAATTCCCATGCTCTAAGTGCACCTACCTAAGCAGCCCCAAAGTGATATTTTTTGTGGTTCCTGTTGCTTAAGATAATTGCTCAGAGTGGAACTTTACTCTGAAGAACTTTAACAATTTTTCTAAATGGAAGAGGCCATCTTCTTCCCAACAATCTCAGGAAATACTCCTAAAGGAGAGTTCCTAACATGCAGATGGACTACAAGCTGCATAGCTATAGATTAATTCGATTGTGATAAGGCATCCATAGGAAATATTGCATCAAATGATCTTAACCAGAGAAAAGCTCAGCAGTGTCTTTCAGTTCACTGCCTTCTCATTGTATCCCCTGTGCAGATATTCCTGACCACTGTACTCCAACATTTATTTTAACATTTATTTTCATTCTCCCCCTTATTTTGCTTTCACAGAAAAGATCTCTCTCTCACAACTGAAATGCTGCTCCCAACCCCATCAGAAAAAAGAAAAAAGGCTATTGAAAGTTTGTTCAATTCACACCTTCCAGAATCTGAATAACCCAGAGAGATACTGTGTATGCATACAGCTTTACTGTTTACACCAGTTAAAAAACTCTTATTCCTGTACAATGAAGCTGCAAGAATTAACTAAAAGGCCAGTGCCTGCAGTCCCTATGGCGTGGCTCATGGCCATGGAAAATGATATAAGGAAAAAAAAAAAAGTTCAAGGCTGACAAGGAAAGTAAAATACAACATCATTTGCAGCCTATGAATCCTGCTGGACTGTTGCTCTTGGGCCAAAATGGTTTGAGACTAGAAGCAATGAAATAATGCACAAACCTGCCAAAGATACTTGCTGCAGCAAAAATATTGGTATGATAAGAAAAATAAGAATTTTTTTTTCTGATTCATTGGAAAAAATACTTGCAGAACAAATACTATTAACAGGTATCTTTCAAGTCTCTAGCATTGGAACTAATTCTCCTAGGCTGCATTCTCCTGCAAAATGTGTAACAGTTTGCAATATTCAAATACAAGGGAGCAGAGTGAAGTACACTCCATCCTCATCTAAAAACATTAACTCCAGGGCAAAGGAATGAGCAATTTAGTCTCTCTAACCTCCAGGAGAGTCCACTGGAGAAGAAACAGGACATTGTTGCTGTTCTACTCAGAAAAAACCTGCCTGCAGTCAGGTGTAACATTATCTCACTGGTACAAGCAAATACCTCTGCTCACCTGCAGTGGTTAAAAGCTACCTCAAATTCACCCTTTGTCATTGCCCTAACAGAAAGAAAGAAATAAAATCAAACTTCAGAACTCTAATGATCCTCAATAACAATTCTCCTCTGTTTTACCCTCCCTCATACCTCCTTATTTTTCAAGTGCAGCTTGAATACACATAGTTTACAATGGAAGGAAAAATGTGGACTTGACATGGTTATCTGATGGAAATTCACCACATTTTGTATTATAAACTAACTCTGACACTACAAGGCCATATACAATTTACTGCTCTTGTTTAAGCAGCCCAAAACAACTGTCAGATAAACTAAATTGCAATTCCAGCTTTCCCTGGAATACAGTTAAGATAAAGTGTTTGGACAATAAAAGTCAACAAAAGCCAGTGAATGGAGAAGTATTTATGGAGTAACCAAGACATGGCATGAAAACATAAAGCCCTCCTCTAACCCACCCTCCTGAATGAAAACTTCTCAAAACCTAATTGTTTTGCACAGAGACTCCATGCAGAGGTCTCTAAACTCAGATCCCACTACAGTCAATGTCCTGCAAACATTCAGACATACACTAAAACATGCAAACAACCATCTGCAAGCTTTCACCAATCTCCTGGTGCAGGAAAAGCACTGATAGTTTTGTATTTTGTATGAGATTATTACTTAAAAGCATGAGTCAATGGAAGAGAGGTAGATTTTGATCTATATAAGGTCCATCTCACTTATCTCTGAGATCAACATCTTGCAAAATGTATTTATTTTATCTTTCCTTTCCCATCAGCTTTCATGCTTAGAGTTCTCTAAATGGAAATAACTGCTTGCTCCCCCTCCCTTTTCCCTCTTCCCCTAAAATCCAGGAGTGCATCAGCATAGACTCTTGCTTTAATCACAACACATACAGAAAATAGTCTTCTACTTCTAAGGATTCTGATATAAAATATTGATCTAGTGACAATAAAAAGCCAAACCAAATCAAATTTGGGACTTTGGGAAAAACATGTTTTGGTTTAAGAGAAAAATTTTATTTGCCATTTTAAATAGCAATTGACCATTTATCTAGGAAGGTAAAGTGCAAAACAAAGCTGATATGCAGAAAGCACTGAAATATTCCTCACATTTCTCTTATGTTGGATATTCCTAGGAATTTAAAAAATATGTGATACACATGGTGGAAAACAGGAAAGTACACGATTCTCTGGCACATTAGTACTAAAAGGCAGAAATTTAAAGCAATAAAATTTATACTTTTCTCTTATTTTTAGTATCCAAACACTAACATGCACACAAGAGATAATCAAAAAGCATCTTCATAAACTCACAGATGTGCAGGTGAACAAGCTTATGGGGTTTTTCTCCCACAAAGAAACAGTGACATGTATACTCTGGAAATATTTAGCAAAAGACAAACACATACACATGTAAGCGAAAGACATCAGCACAAAAAAACCCACCTTCTACAGAACTACATTAAATTCAATTAAAGCTCGGAGTCACAGTTCCTCATCATTTCAGAAAAAGAGAAAGCCACCATTTCCTGGGATTTTCAGTGCAGCTATCAACCCCCTGCTGCCAAGACAGCACTTACAGAAGCCTTGGTCTGTCTCTGTGCAGCTCCTCTCCCTTCCCTTCCTCTCATCTGCTTTGTTACTCTCCTGGCAGAGCGGAGAGGACTCGGTGTCCTTACAGGAGACAGAGAACTGCCGTGGTCCTTACCTTCCCCCCACTCAGAGACTGCACATCCAGCTTCCCTGCACAAGTTACTTGGAGGGTATTTAAAAACAGATGCTCAGAAATCTGAGGAGAACAAAAGCCCAAGGAGTTCAGATTTCCTCTCCTTGATCCGCCTGATGCTGTTGACACTAAGGTGAGCATATGATAAGGGGAAGGAGGTGGGATTGCCAGAGAGCATCAAAGGCAGGAGACTGGGAGATGGGGTTCCCTCTGCCTCGACGTGGCACCCCTTCCTGGCTCCCCCCTTGGCTGGAGAGGAAATAAAATGGAGCCTAGGAGGGAGGGAGAGAGATAATCCTGCAGCTTCATCTGATTAGAGAAACTGGGCCTGTGCAGAGCTGGCAATGCCGCCAGGGAAGCACAGGGAGGGGAGGCACACGGGGCAGGAAGAGGAGGAGCACAGGGGGAGGAATAAAATTGTAAGGGTTAAAGGAAAATTATAAAAAGTATACAAAGGAACTGACTTCTGGGCCAAGGCATCTTGGTATGTGAGGGTATCAGCCTTCATATAAAGGTGAAATCACCAGAAGGAAACACCCATTGCTGCTGGCAATGTGGAACAATCAGAAAGTAAACAAATCAAACCCCAAGCCCAGAATGCATCTGTCCTGTGGGCACAGACTGGGAACAAGGATGTATCCATGGACTGCAAAGAGTGAGATTGTTTGTGCTGAGCAGGGAGAAGTGCAAAAAGCAGTATGCTACAGAGAGATTCCAGATTCTGCCAAACAGGACACAATTTAGAAACCATCTTCTATTGCAAGCCATTTTCCAGAACCTGTTTCCACTTACTTACACACATCTTAGTTGAACCAAAGTGACTTCCAAGGAGCTCGTGTCAACACACATCGTGGAGCTCGCAGCTGAGGCTGCCCTCCCACAAGGCTCCCACTTTTGCCATCCCCCTCTCCCACACCTGGCACAGGTATTTTTGGGCTCACGTTTGCCCACAGAGTGTGGCCATCCCCACCCCAGCAGTACTGCAGCCCTCAGGGGATCCCAGGCTGCCGGAGGCTGTGCCAGCCTGCCCTCCCTGCAGCGCTGTGTCCTCGCCCTCAGCCTGACACAGGGGCTCAGCCAGGCATGGGCAGGGTGCTGAGGGTGCTGCTGTTGGGTATCCCCCACCCCATCCTCACCCAGCAGGAATATCCTGCCTTGAGGAGACAGGCACACAGCTTCTCCAAGCTGCCAGGCGTGACCTGGGGTGCATCAGGGAATACCAAGGACAGATGTGACCAGAGGAGTCCCATCCCCATCCACAGTGGCCCATTTTTGTACAGAATCTCCTCTTTTGCTCACCTTTATGAGGGGTTACACTCAGTCCTTTCCCAAGGATCTCTCCAAGTTTCCACATTGTGAGCTGCTTTTATTCCTTTCTGGCCTATAACCTCCACTTAGAACTTCACACAAGGGAAGGTGGTTGGATCTCTAATGGAGCAAGGCGAGCGATGCCAAAACATCTGAAAAGAACCCTTTCAAGTCCTCTTTCTTTCTGTTCAGGAAGCAGTTAATAATTCTTGTAAACCACTCCAGCAGTTCTCGTTTTCTCCTAGTACCCTCCTTCACCAATACCCTCCTACCAGGCCTAGCTCAGCTGAGAGAGGGATCAACACCCCTCCCCAGTGCTTTTAGGAATGTACAGTTGCTCCCCGAGTCTTCAGAATGGGCTGCAAAAACAGTAATTTCCTGTGTGCTTCCAGGCTTTGTTCCTAAGATGCACTCCCCCACAGACTCACTGAGCAATCACACCCTCAGGCTGCAGGTCAGGAAGCATTTCGGGGGTTAAGAGCCATGCACGGGTCAGCAGCAGCTTTCTGGCTGCATTATTTTACCTGCCATGTGGTACAGCAGCGAGGCAGAGTAGGCACTTGCAGTCAGCTCTTTGTGCTGACCTTGACAGCCTTTCTGCCAGGCTGGAAACAGAAGTTCCTTGAACCTGTCCCTTCCAGCACATCCTCATCAGCATTCCTGCTGGCCCAGGATCATGCCCAGGCAACTCTTCCCATCCCATGGTATGGGACTGCAGTGGTGCTGCAGGGAGAAGGCAGCTCTACATCTTCCTTTTTCATTCCAGCAAAAGACCTTTGGCTGACATGGTGACACACACCCCTGGCACCTATAGCTACTCCAACATTGTTCCAGTGCCAGTGGCAAGCCATGGAGCAACTCAGGACGACCCTTCCACTCCAATGCATCTTCCAAATGAGTGTCAGGTTGCCCAAATGACATCCCAAGAACATGTAAAAGACAAAATGAGAGGGCAATACTGCACTTAGCTTTTCCCCTAAAGGGTTTAGGGGAATGAAGTTGCAGGGCTTTCTTGTCCCAGATTTTCTCTGTCCAGCAAGGTTCACTAATTTCATTGAAAGCATCAAAATGTGCTTACTGGAAGACACTGGTGACCAACTTTCACATCAACAGGTCACAAATCTGGGCATCCATAATGCAATTGGCATACAGCTTTCTCATTCTACATTTTTTGATGAGAAAAGGTGTTAAACTGCCTCAAATTCAGATCTGGAGAATTTATTCTTGTATCTTTCTTTAAGAAAGTTGATTTTTAAAGGAAGCTGAGAAATCAGTAGCCTACAGATCCATTAGGCCAAATCCAGACAATGCTGATGAATTTCTTTTGAGGAGAAGGACAGCATTATTTTTCACAATAATGATTTCAGAACTGTTCTGTCACTGTGGCTGACTAGCATTCATGTTTTCCTGAGAACTCCACCCAGGGCTCAGACATGTGAGAATGTGTCTAATTCCATGAAATTAAAGCCCTATGCCCAGCCATGGAAGAAAGCTTTCAAAATTACTGTTTACTGATTTGGGTGCTTGAGCTCATACGAAAGCAAGCCACCAGCCCCCTGACTTTGAGTCACCTGGTGTGAGGAGAGGCAGTCAGCTCTGCTTGCCTGCTGAAGGAGGGCACCACCCAGGCAGAGCTGTTGGATCTGCAGGCCAGCTTTTGCCAGTCTCCATCCAGGCAACCAGGGATTCTGCATTCAAGAGAGAAGTCCAGCCCTAACCCAAAAGCCCTTTATCTAACCTAAAATCCACTGGCACACTTTGGCCATCCACTCCTCTTCAGAAGAGGAAATGGGGTAGGGAAACCATCCTGATTGCTTGGTGCCTCCTAAAACCAGGTACTGAAGCCCTCCTCTCACCCCTTGCCATTTATAAGCCCACAGTATTTTCTTGCACTGCCAGGTCTGCTGTCATTTAGAGCAACTTTGTCCTGCCAGGTGGGTGACCTGAACCCACCCAGACTGTGCCTTCTGAACTCCTCCATCAGCCCTGAACCTGCTGAGCTCTGCTGCTCTTTGTGGGGCAGGTCTGAGTGCCCACAAACACTGCCTGCATTTTGTTTACATCTCTGTCTGGAGGCTCTGCATGGAAACCCCCCAAGGCTGATATTTGTTGTCTGTTGATCCAAAGCCACTTAAGCCAGTGAAACTGCACCTTCCACCAGGCAGATTTTATCTTAATGCATTTCTGGGATATGTTCTAATCTTCCACAATAAGGCAGCCCTCCAGGAACAATATGCTGTCTTGTGGGTAACACTGCTCATTTGCCTGAATGTCATCTGCCACAGCCAATTTGGATCAGGTTTTGGATTTCTCCATTGTAAAGCATTTTTGAATGTTTCTGAAGAATAACAGCCCCTTAGCACAGTCTGGGAGAGCCTTCAAGATAATAACTAATGCACCATGGGCAAATTTAAGTTTTTCTATGCCTATGACCAGTCAGAAGCTCTCCACTCCAGATATTACTTTTCCCTTATTGAAATTGGCATTCTGTATGCAGTACCACTTTTCAGTTTTTGCTTATTCTCAGACACCTAAAATAATTCCAGTCAGTCAGGGGTAGGAGCAAGCATAGCAAGTGTTCACATACACACTCAAGGCAACTGAAATGCACTGAGATTGTTTAAAAACAGGAAACTGACCATCACCTTCCATTTGACATAAACAGCAGGGTTATTTCTAACGGAGTTTTATAAAGAAAGCAATTCTGTCAGGTAAGTGATATCACATTAACTTCAAACTTTCCAACACATCCCAATTAATCACCACAAATATCATTCCATGAGGCTATGTGCCACATGTCTAACACATCTGTCAACCTAATTTGTCTACAAACACTCCATACAGAGTTTTGGGTATAAATATAAACACTATGTAGAGTGTTTCTATCCAACAAGCATCATGACAAGTTCTGCTTTTTGTGCCTGGGAGAAGACAACTGCTGGTTAGACATCCCAATTATAGCAGGCATGGTCTCTGAATAAGCCTCTATTCTGCAATTTTATTTTTTCTCTGGAAAGGAAGATGATTTGTGTGGGTTTATCTCAAAGTCTCCATGAAATCTGCCAGGTCACCTACATTTATCTTCATTGGGAATAATGCTGTAACACTACTGACATGACTTTTTTCAAGGAGCAACATAGATTCACTTCTCTTCTTTGCAGAATTAATCTTTTTGAAAGCTGTCAGAATTTTTAGACCTGTGAAAACTGGTGGTTTTGAGCTCTGTCATCTCCTTTCTTTTTCATCTTGGATATAAGAGCAGTTTTCTCAACAAAGCAGACCAGTTATTTTTCCTTTATTTTACCTTGTTACCAGTTAGCAAGGCAGCCCACTGATAACAATCAATCTCATGTACTTCAAAGACTTAGCAAATCTCTAAAAAGCCCTATTTTTAGTTTGGTTATCAAACAAATAGAACGGTAGCTTATGGAGAATGAAAACAAGCTCCCTTTTTTAAGCATGTTTTGCAATAAGCCAAAGATGATATTGCACAAAACCTTACATCTCCTCTTAAATCAGGGGAGTATCACATGGACACTCTGCTGCTCTACTTCTCCCAGATGTCATTTCCTCCCATGCACAACCACTAGAATGTCTTCCCTACACTTCTTTAATATCCATTAGCAGAAAGCAATAAATAATTGCACCAAAAAAAAAAAAAAAAAAAAAAAGGCAACCAACCCTTCTAGCCAGTTTTGGGGTAGCTTTAAGCTGCCTTTCATGCAATAAGGGCTTTGGCCTTTTGATAATTTAGTCACATGTTCAGCTTCGCCCTGCATTTGATTGCTAGTCTTCCATCTGTTCTGTACTCAACTGCAAAGGAGGGAAGCCAGGACCACATAAGCAGGCAGGGCTCCCAGGGCCTGCTTCCAGAAAAAAAATCCCACTACAGAACACCACACTTTGAGAAGGCACCACTCATTCTCTCCTTGTGTGACTTGCCCACCAGGACACTCTTGCAAGTTTGAATCTTTTTTATTCAAAACTACATTCATGTAGATACTAAGTGTCCTTGGTTTACTTTTGCAAATAGTGTCATTAAAAAAAAATTATTTGGTCTTTGAACAACAAAGTATGAGAGTCTGCTGTAGATGTTAACTGGTGCCCAGGGCTGAGGGCTCTGAACAAAGCCTGCTGTAGAGAGAGTTTGCTTTTCTTAATGGGAGTTAAGCATCTAAATAAAGACTTGAACTTTGATGCCTCAATTCCCACATGTAAAATGATGAAATGGGACCAGCAAGAAGCTGGGGAAAGTGCAAAGCAAAACACTACACGAGAGGAAAGCTCTGCAGACTGGGACATAATTTGCCTCATGCAGTTTGAAAAAAACGCAGCTCTGCAGCTCCAAGAAAGGCTTTGTTTTCCCATGTGACCTGCAATATTCCCAAACAACTCAGACCACAGCCATCATAATGTCTCATGGCCTGCAAATCAGCTCCAGTCCACTCAAAATTCCTAATCCAGACTCCCTTTCCCTGGACAACAGGCCTGGGTAACATATCCATCCTCATTTCTTCCCCATGCAGCAGGAGCTGCTAATCCTGGTCTCCCTGACTTCATCCAGGATTTTCTGAGGAGACAGTATAATGGAAGGAAGAGGGGCAGAGGCTTCAGGAAAGTTGGGGGAAATTTGAAGAGGGTCTGGATCTAGTCCCTGGGGCTGCCTATAGAGAACCAGTCACACAAGAGGCATGATGATCCTTGATTTAATGAAACAGACAGAATTATTGTACAACCAATACACCAGAGTGACATCCCAAATTAGACAAGAGCTGAGAGCAGCCCCACTGTATACTAAATAAGGCTTTCTGCACTAAGCCCTAGATTTCAAAGGAGCCCCACAGCAAGAGAACAATGCTATTTCAAATGTACCCAGTGTCAGAGGCAGTCCAGCAATATGGAGTGTAAGCCCCAGGCTAGCTCTGCCTGCAATAATCTGCAGGCTTGACTCTGTGACAGATTGAAATGCAGTAATAGTGTTTATGCAACTAATTCTTGTTCTAATCTATTAGTTTATGTAACCTTTGCTCATGGACATACTGACTCAGAGGTTTCAGGAATCTAAAGAAAATCTCCTTTAACTCTCTCCCATCCTTCAACCCCTGGTTGCCCAATAAACAGGTTGTCAGAGATCTTGTTCATTCTCTTTGAGAAAAACTATGCTGGCAGTGGGAAAAAAAGGTATCAGTTAAATTTCTCAAAACCAGTGGTGTTTTTCCCCATGCATACCAATGAAGTCATGTCATAAGCTCACCTGTGATGTGCAGGTGTCCTTCAGGTTAGCATTTCCAACCACAGCGTGTCCCATTTGAGACCGGGCTGGGAAAGGCACAGCAATTGTTTGCTTAGCTCCTACAGAGAAAAAAAATACTGCTATCTAGCATTTAGACTTCTTTATTTTCTTCTGAGTAAAGCAAGGCAACAATACCCGTGTCAATGACACTTATTCTTCCTAGCTTGAAAGATTTATTTTCATCTCTCTCATATTTCTTGTATTTCCTAGAACATTCTCACATCTATTTTAAGTCAAGAGCTAACCACAGGAACAGTGTGCAGAATTCCCTCTGCAGCAGTCACAACTCTAGTGATTACCACACAAAACATGCCCACATCAGCTTATTTGATCCCTTCCTGGCTAGGCTCTAACATAGAGTTTTGAAAGGATTGGAGTCAGATCAACCCTTTTTGAGGTTTTTTTTTTGGGTTGTGAGGTTTTTATTTTGTTTGGAGGTTTGGTTTTGTTTTGTTTTTGTGGGGGTTTTGGTTTGTGCAGGGTTTTTTGTTTTGTTTTTGGGGGGCTTTTTTGGGTTTTTTTTTGTTACTGTTTTGCCTAGGTTTTTTGGGTTTTTTTGTTGCCACTGGAATAGGTCACACAGCTGCTGCAATGTTGCCCTCATGACACTCGTTAAGTACCCCAGAGCTGATTTAATTTCTAACCCTTAGTATCGAGGATTCCTACACAGAGCAAACCTGATTTATATCAACTGCAACCAAAAGTATTTGGAGCCAAACCCCACGGTATTGAGTGTACTTAGGAGACATCACCATGTATTTTTGATGCATGCTGGACACTACCCGTACTAGATAAATACTCTGTAAACGGATCAGGCATTCCTCATTACTTGTTGCAAAAGCAGGGTAAGAATGGGCAGAGTGCCTGTTTCCAGCAAGTTCCTTTGCAGTGGGATGGTGCCCCAGTGGATTCCTGGTCACGCTGAACCGTTTGCTCCGGCAGAGCCAGAAGCTGGGTCCCAGGGAGGTCGGGCAGTTCCAGCACGGCCCTGTGGGGCCCTTTGCCAAGGAATTCCAGCAGGGACAGCCCCAGGATGGCGCCCGATGGCCACCTCCTGGCCACTGGGCAAAGACAAAGGCATTGCTTACCCATATGAAAGAACGACTTCATTATATGAAAGGTTTACTCCTTTTTTCCTACAATTAGCATTTAATTTTTTTTTCTTACATCTTTCACCCTCAAGATCTCCCTACAGTCCTTCCCAGGCTTTTAAGCAACCTTTAATTCTTTGTAAACACAAAAATGTATGGGATGACCCCTATAAATCTGTTGCTGCTAAACAGAGAGCAGTTTTAGGTGCACTGCAGAAACATCTTTACCTTAGAGCAAACGGATCTACAGCTTTCAGTATCTGATTCCAGATGTAAATGCTTCCAAAAAGACACATCACCTTTTGCTCTCAGTTAAAAGTTTGCATCCCCTAAGGCTGTACCAGTTAGGGCTGTATTACACATGGTGTAATTGCTATGCCACACACACGATTTTGTGCTTCCCTGCAAACATTAAGATGGATTAGTGTCTAGAGATTCACCTGCCTGCTCAGCAATCCCTCCCCACTTGTCTAATTCACATTATGTCTGGCCTAAATTCATTATCCCTCAGCAGAGAGGGTGAGGCTTAGGAAAAACTGTCTAAAATAAACACCAGACTTGCCTTAGAGCAACTCCTGTTGTTCCCTACAGCTGTGTGAGCAGTTCATTTTTCATGTGTACACATACAATCTTGCAAGGCCCTGCCAAAGTTACTGAGTTTAGATTACTCTTATCAAGGCTGGGAAGTGAACAAAACTGGAACAAAAAGTCAGATATTGCCTCCAAAAATCTTTAAAACCATGCAAGCCAGAGCTACAGAAGTAGTTTTCTCTGTAAAAATCTCTACTTGTGCATGTTATCTCTGAACCTGGAGTTTATTAATAAAGGCATTTTAAAAGGAACATTTTGTATTCTTATTTTCTTAAAACATCAACAGCCAACTAACTTTCATAATGCAATTTACATTACAAAAAAAAACTCTTGCAACCATAAGAACACATTCTAGTAAAAGCAAACCTGAAATTCCTATTCTAAAACAAAGGAAAGAAAAGTCATTAGAAAAGAATAAAAGTTCATATTTTTCCATTTTGCTTCACACATCCAAAAAAGTCACCTTTAAAAAACTTTTTGGTTTGCTCTATTATTTGCACTAAAGTCCATCTTTGGCCAGGAGGTGGTGCTATAGTCTATAAATTCTGTTGTTAGGCAACACCAATAGCTAAAGCTTACTAAAAGCAAAAAGAAAAGGTAAAAAAAAAGAGAAACATTCTAAATCCTGTAGAAGTGCTGGCATGCAGACTTTACCTACAGATGCTTTCATATCAATAGGTATTCTGTAACAGTGCTAAAAGATTTTCTGAGGAGGCACTAAAATATTTGTGTCTGTCAAGGATTTCAAATACCTAGCAAAACATGATTATCAAGGCATGGAAAAAAACCTGTCATGCACAGCTCTGAGCAAGCTGTAACAGTTTTTATGTGGCCAAGGCTCTGTTGAGCAGCTCTGGGCCATGAGGAAACTGATGGAACAGTGGAAGCTTTTTGCAGCTCCAGTGAGAGCATTCTGTCTGCCTCTCCCTGAAGAATGTCAAGGTTAGCTGCAGGTCAGATTTACTGGGCCAAGATGAAATGCCAAAGTAGGAATCCAAACCCCATGGCTAGGTTAAAGCTCTTTCCCCTTCTCTCCTTTCTTATTTTGCTGTCTTTCTCCTCATGCCCATCTAGAAGCACCAAACATGGCATCATCTGAAGATTTTTTTCTTGCTGTCCATGTTGCCCTGTGTCTATCCCCATTTTCCACCTGTAATTTTTCTGGGAGAGCTGTTCTGGATTGCAGTCTGCTTGACAGTGACTACCATCAGCAGCCAAGCTGAGAGAAAACAATTGTGGAAGACTTGTTCCCTTCTGGCTGCACTTCCTCTCCCGTTCTCATCTTTTCTTTGGAAAGGAAACTAACAAGTGACTCCCAGAATGGATCCAAGGGGTATTTGCTAAGAGAGTAGATATTTCTTTCACATATTCCTTTCTGAAACTATCAATTATCCATAGCCTGCTACGGCCAAGAACTAGGTGTCAGACCAAGGCCAACAGCAGATTGTGGGAGAAATTCTTATCTCAGTTACACAAGCGTGGATCTGGAGGAACTCCAGTTATTAAACAATCTATAAAATTAGGATAACAATAAGTATTATTTCAAAAAGGTTTGTGATGGTTAACTACCAGTAATTAATGCTGGTATAGAAATCAGGCAATGGTTGCCTGGAAATGAAAGGCACTATAGAAATTCTAAGTACTCATTATTTCTGCCATTTGCAATTATACTTTTCAATGTAATCTATTTGTTGTAGTCAGGGTGCCCATCAATGCTCCCTGCAGACCCCAATCTATTGTTCCTGAATAATTCACTGGTCTCAATAACAGCAGTTCACATTTAATTAGGGGAAAAAAAAAAAAGTTTACCTCTTTCTAGATGCCATTACAGATGAAGGTACCACCAACACAAAAGTCAAAATTCACAAACACGAGGGAGTGGGTGTGAAAGCAGAATAACTTGAATATATTTCACTTGAAATGAATGGACTGGAAGATCATTCTATGACTGCAAAATAGGATTGAAAAAACCAACAAATGAAAACCCTTTTATTGGATGGGATCTGTTGAAGCTTTAAGATTATTAATAAATTATGGTAGGAGTTAGACATCAGTATAAAATGATGCTATAATTACTTATCTTTCTAAAGACCTATTGATGCTTGTGATCCTACAACTATATCTCATTTAAATACTTTTCTGTTCTTTATCAAGGAATGTTCCTATAAACAGATTTAAGTAATTACATGCAATCAAATTAATTGTAAATCAGAACTGGAATAAAAGGTTTATACATCAAGTAAATACTGTTTTTTTCAAAGATATCCAACTTAAAAAATACATTATTTTGAATTTTATCCAGTCTAGTGGGAATTACATGAATATAGGATAAATTATTTGCTGTTACTTAGACTGGTGTCAAATGAACACTGTGACATCCCTGTTTTTAAGGTAACACACTCTGGAAATTGTTTTGTGACAGAATTTTTAAGTGGTCTTTTAAAGCTCAAGGTTTGACTGTAATATGTCCCTGGATAGGGACACTAAAAAATGTGTATGTTACAAAATACGCACCAGAAACACAGAATATTTGTAGTACAATATCTAGGTCCACAAAACATGAAACTCTTAGCTAGCTGTTCAGGGATTTAGGCTACGAAGGAGGCTGCAATCAGAGATAAAGGAGGGTACAGTTGTGTTTCATGTCCTGTGTTTATTCTGATTTCCATCTGTTGCAAGAACTCAGCATAGAAAGACTGGAACCGGGAACTCCACAGTGGAGCAGAGAATCAAAATGAAAGCTCCCTGCTCAACAGCTTTGCCATCACCTCCTTCCACAGGAACTTGGGGAGGGTGGGATCTGCCCCTCCGGGTCCCCCTGTCCCACGAAACAGGAGCTGAATCAGCAGATGGTCACTGGCTATGGCTCCCCAGATGTCCAAACTCCCACAGCTCCACGCAGGCAGCACGGCTTGTGTGGGAGCCAGAGCATCTGGGACTTCACTGGTCAGCACTGCTCTGGAAAGCAATCAGGTGTTCAAAGCAACTTCAGCACTCCTCACACAGCCACTAAACTGAGCTCAAGCAAGAAGACTGCAAGAGAAAGTAGACAGTTGCTGTCTTGCCACACAACTCAACATTTTTGGTTGCCTCAGACTGCTTAGAGACTTATCCTGACCAGCGCAAAACTGCTGAGGGAAAACCTCTACTTCAATGTTTGCACTTGTTCAATGGAGAAATAAGAGTGGCAAAAGCACCGACTGTGCAATATTTATTTATTTACAAGCAAAAAATTAAAATATATGAAGCTTTTTCTTTTTTGGGTAAAAACTGTCTAAACACTTTCTTCCAGAGGACTCAAAAATTAATAGAAAAAGCTTAACCATTCCACATTTACAGCAGAACATTTTAAATGCAATGAAAAGAATTCTAAGATTCTACAGAAACAGAGGACATTTCATTAGGATCCTACTGGTTTTAATTCCTTTATGCCTTTCTTTGGCTTTTAGATTAAACAACACTATGCACTACACATGCACAAATTGTGAAGAGAACATGTAATACAAACAGCTGTCCAATTTAAGGTATAGGTTCTTGTCACATACTGGCTGTGAAAGAAGCATTAGGAGACAAAAGGTGATGGCAAATACTTTGTTTCTGAAGTATGCATGAGTAATTTGGCTGGTTAAGATCTGGTTGGTTGTATCCATTACACACTCAGAGATTAAAGACCATTACGTTCATAAATACAAATAGGAAGGGCTGTAATTGCAATTGTCTAAGGAGATATGCGTTCTTTTGTGCTTACATATTTTGTTTAAGATATAAAAGAAATGCATCCACAGTCATGTTCTTGCCCACACGAATATTGAGAATTAAGCTACTAATATCAAAGAATTTTTCCGAGTGCAACTGTAGTTTTTGGAGTTCTCCCACACTGGCAGTGTCACACAGGTGCCCTTTTAGGGCTGACAGAGGACTTATGCAGCACAAGGGTCAGCATCATTCCTGCCCGATTCCAGCCCTCCCTCCCGGGAGGCTCGACAACGTCTGTCCTCGGGGAGCCTGGGACAGCGCGGGCTCTTTCCCGGACGGGTCCCTTTGCTTTTCTTGGCCAGAGATGCCTCTCTCTGAGCTGCTGCTCCCGGCCTCTGCCGGGTGCGAGCGGCGGGGGCGGGCCGGGGAGGGGCTGCGGCGCTCGGACAGCGGGGCGGCGGCGGGCACTCGGCCCGGGCCCGCAGGAGCAGCGGCACCCATGCCCGGTAAGTGCCGGGGGCGCAGGGAGGGAGGCGGGGAGGGGGTGCCCGGCTCCTCCCGCAGCCCCGGCCGGGCTGGCGTTTGGGAAGGCTCGCTAGAGCATCGGCCCAAACCTGTCCCTGCGCCCTCCGCAGCCCGCCGGGGCAGGGGCAGCCTGGAGCTGCAGGGCTGGCAGCACCGCCAGACAGAGGAGAGCTCGGCCCTGGAGACAGGCACGGCAATTCGGCAGTCTTGACACCTCTCCCCCCCAGTTATTTAATTTACACTGTTCGTGGGCTTAGACCGTGTCTTTATATGGGGATTAAAACTCGTGCTGGAGAAGGGGCTGCTCGTAAACTTGCTCGTACGCCAAAAGGCTTACTGCAAAGTTTAAGTAAAGCTTATTAAAAGCATATAATCACACAGCAAGCAAAAAGGGATGCAATCCCAGAGGAGACAGAGGATGCCTGTCAGGACCTGCTCTATGCTAGGATAAACCTGGTACCTCTTAGCAGGAGACAGTCCCCTGGCTTGGGTAGGGGGAGATGAAGTGGTCCAACAGGTCTCTTCCATCTCCTCTGCCATGATCCTGTACCACAGCAGGATACAATACATCAATTTCTCATGATGACAGGTAGTTATTTTAAAAGATACATATTTTCTCCCAGCATACAATGGATGCAGCTTATCTGAATGGTCGATTTTGTGACTAGTGCTACATTGTGCCCTAAGCGACTGGTTCTGTTGCAGATCTAATCTGATAAAATGGTCTAAAAGTGAGACAAATTCTCCTTACTCTCATTAAATTACAGGTAACTACTGAAATGAATAAAACTTTATATTTACAGCTGTGTAAATTTAAAAAAAAAAACAGAATTTGAGTCTATGCCTATGAGTGTGTCATTAATACTTATCATTCTGCAGTTAAATTCAGTACATACAAATTCATTTACTAAGAGACTGGAAACTCATTCTCTTACTCGAAAATCAATGCACACCTCATCTTATTGTCTTTAATGGTAAATGGTGACAAAGTGGCTATAGGGCAACACAGGACTGCTGCTGAGACCATCAAAAACTTGTGAATGAAGAGGACAAGTTAAACAAAGACCTGCACAGCTTACTTGAAATGTTAATCTTTCAGATCCTTATGTCAGACAGTACAAGTACCAGCCATATAGATATTTGTGTTGCTTAGGAAACCATTAATTTCTATTATGTCCATGGGCATTAAACTGAAGCATTTTTTCTGCATCTAGCCTTCTGAGATGCCCTAAAATGTGAGACTGACTGAAGATATACTTGAGCATGCCCCACAAAACTAAAAGGAACAAACACACAAAATTCCCATGCTCATATGCATTTCCTCATACTGTACATTCTTTTCAAGGAAAACCAATTTACCCACATGGCACAGTCAGACTTGTCTCTGTATTAATATTAACCCACACCAAGTAGGAGCTTGTTTCCTGTTGCACAGAATAAGGATTGCACTAATAGCCTGGCTGAATGCTGGAACCCACGCAGTTCACCCACCTCCTGCAAGGACAGCAAAGTGCTGTTGCTGTGGTACAGCCGGGAGCAGGGCGGCTGCTCATGGTGGTGCTGGGAGACAGGAGTGACTGTGTGACTCGGGGAAGCAGCCAGACAGTTCCTGCAGAGGCCTAAGGCAACACACCTGGAGGGGAGCTGCAAAACCAACTTGGCTCCAGTGACTCCACCAAATGCAGGAAAATGAGTCAGGATCAGATTAAGGCCTTTGAGGCGCTATGGGCAGGTTAATTTTATAGCACAAGGTAATTACTTAAGTGTTCTGTAGCTGAAGGACATTTCATGTCACTTACTGCAACAGGGCAACACTGAAAAAGATCAGCAATATATGTATTTGCAACTCACCTCCCATACTCTTTATAGCTCTAATGAATAAACTAAATTAAATGAAAATAGTTTGGAATTATTCAAAACTATTATTACTTGATAGTCAAAGCTCTCACTAGTGTTGACTGATGATTTTGTGCTTGTATTGTCTTTATTTTACTTGTACCATTGCATAGAGATGGCTAACTGCAAGGTACCTACCAAGCACAGACAGATAAAAAGGAATAAAGCATAAACAAGTTAACTACCTAAAAGCAGAGAAGAAGAAAAAAAATTCAGTACCAGTTGTAAGAAAATGCCAGGTCACTTCACTACTTCAGTTTCAGGGGAGACCTTGAGAACTGTCAGCATCCAGTACTCAGCTGCTCCTGAGCTGTCTCCCATAGCTGCAGAGTGGAAGATCTTTCTAGAGTACAGGTACAGAGTAAAATAAGCTTTGCAGCCTATCACTCCAGCATTCTCAGCAAACATGTGAAAGCAATGAACTGAGCCCATTATCAATTGTCTACCCTTGGTCTAATGAGAAATTTTCACAACAGAATTTCTCATATTCATATTAAATACATTTATTAAGTTTTATTTGGATTTTGGTTGGTTCACAGTAATTATACAAGATATTGTTGTATGTTAAGTACTCACGATTCCGGAAACTGTGTTTAATGGATATTTAACTTTGACTTCACAGATCAGGAAACACATGCATCCTTAGAAAGAAAACAACCCATAGCTTTACTTTGTTCCTTGTGCCAGGGTCTAGATTCAAGTCAACATAGATGAATAGTTGGAAGAACAAACCAAACCAAAATAATGGTACCTTTCATATTAGGTGCTCCAGGGTTTTTTCTTCCATTATGCAAGCTCTAGCACTTCTGCCATGCTAAGGTAAATGCTAACACAAAACAAGAGCCTGAACAATTCTTTGGCATTTGGGGTTTTTTTATGTCTGTAGTGTCTCCTATTGCAGTAACTGCCAGTGCTTCTGAACGCTGTAATCTGTCACTGCCATTGTCATGTGTCTTCAGGTGCTGCACCATGCTATAACCAAACAAAAATGTGCATGTGAGCTGCATGCTTCATTTAAAAATAATTTTGGAATGGTGTTTGTTAGCTTCAATATTCCTGTCTACACGCAAAATATACTTAACTTTAATCTTCCTATGATGTTTTGTGTGCTTTTATGTTTGAACAGAACAAGCAGTTGCTGTGGCTGGAGGTATAATAGGAGGGATCCTTTTGTTTGTTCTCCTTGGAATAACTGCGTATCTGCTCTGGAAAAAATTTTGCCGCCTCTTTTCTTATGAAAAGCTCATCAATCCTGTCAAAACAACAAACGCAGATGCCATTATCCAGGATCAGGCAAATTCTGAGATTCATCTAAAAAGCACAAGGTATCTATTTTCATTTTGTGTTTAAAGCATATGCTATGTAATTTATTTCAACTTGTCAAATGTCAAATGAGCAGGTGATCCAAATATATGCATGAACAGAAATAAAGGAGATCCCTAAATTATATGAAAATATCAGTCATAATCTGTTTTTAGGTTCCTTTAGGAAAAGGATAATTTAACTATGAAAGTGATGATTATTCCTGATTTATTTAAAAGAGAGAATATATTCAAGTGTAATTGGTGACTGGATAGCTTTACCTGTTAGACAAACCCAGCCTATGTTCCAGAGTAATTTCTAGTCTAATAACAAAAACAACAGGATTTAGTTCAGGAAGGAGACTCTCTAAGAGAATTAATCATTGCAGGGGGTTTGGACTCTAAAACAAGCAGCTGCAGTTAATTCTTCCTTTTCTTTGAAAGATAAATTCTAAAGGGAAGGAAAGGGGGTAAGAGAAGAATCTGTCAGAAGAATTAAGACCTAATGTGCCTCACTGCCTTTTTATGGATTAAGCAATTGATTTTATTTGCTTTTTGATTTTAGTTTTACCTTTGCATGTCTGTAGAATTTTTACATTGTGACATAAGAACAGTAAACTTACTACTCTCATCAAGTTTGGTTTCCAGCTTTAAACCAGAAGAGTCAATAGGTGCTGTTGTCTTGTGCAGGTCCAGAAGTGTTCCATTTATCATTCCACCAACACTGCATGGGCGAGACTGGATTCACCTGACAAATGAAGAACAGGTTCAGGAAGACAGGGACCCCTTCATGACCCCTCAGTCTGGACCACGGTCATCATTTCATTCTTTGGGTATGGCATTGCAAAAATGGGACTATTTTTAAGGGTAGGGTGGCTTTAGTATTATGAAGCATAATACTAGGGGGCACAGCAGAGATTGCATTACACAGCACAAGCCCTAAAGGCTCTATGCATTTATATATTTTATATATGAGCATTGGGCAAGAAGGTAGTAATTTTGGTCCCAGTGTTGTGGTACTTTGCTTATTTGGCAGACGAAGCAACCTCTCCTCCCATATTTTGTAAAGGCCAGGAAGTGTCTGCTGTCCCCAGGAACAGCAGTCACCAGGTGCACACCGCAACAACAAATAGCTAGAACTAACCTGGTAGAATCACAGGAATAAGAGAAAAGTGGTGCAGCCTACAATTACTCCCCCAAATTTGAGGGAAAAGGAAATAAAATATGAAACTCTTACAAAAAAAACTTAATTGTTAATAAAGAGGGGAATTTGCTTTACCCAAACACAGCAGTGGTTATAAAAATGCCGGCAGTGGTTCTTGAGGCTAATCTGAGGGTGCTTGCTTTGCCTTTTCTTGCAGCTGGAGCTTATGTTGTAGGGACCATTAACCCAGATCTGTACAAGGTTCCTGAAGACAAAAGCGAAACAGATTTTCCTGATGGCAGCATTGGCCGCCTCTGGTTCTCCATAGAATACGAGCAAGAGTCAGAAAGGCTCCTCGTCTCCTTGATCAAAGTCAGAAAGCTGCAGGCTCCTGCTGACTCCTGCAGTCCATTTGTGAAAATCTACCTGCTGCCTGATGAAAGAAGCTACCTGCAGTCCAAAACAAAACGTAAAACTCTTAACCCGCAGTTTGATGAAAACTTTGTTTTCCAGGTACTTTTTCTTTTGATGAGGCAGATTTTTGTTTGCAAGCATTAACTTGTCAAACTACAGTACATGTTTGTATGTTCACAACGCTTCTACCAAGAGAGAAGTTGTTTCCACCAGAGACAAGATTTTTTACTGGGGCTTCTGGAGATTCTGGACTACAGAACCGATCTTACTTCTAGTCTGTACTAAGTTAAGGATTCCAGAACTTGCCCTGGGAATAATGAAAACTCCAGTTTGAACTACAGCTGAGCAGTTCAGCCCAGCAGTTCTAGAAGTCCAGAAGGAGCCAATACTGACATAATGCTTTCACAGCTTTTGGTTTCTTTGCTGTGGAAGTAGGCTACACAGCAGAACCTAGGAGGAATCTCTGGGTTGCTATTTGTACAGTACTGCACACCTTTGCTTCCCATGCTAACAGGCTTTCAGCACAAACCACAACACCTTTAAAACCACAAAAGTTTGTGTTTCAGACAACTGAAAAAATATTTAAAGATTCTAAACATTTGTGTCTGAAAGTGAATGCATCACACAGCACTAGATCCATATGAGCTAAAAAAACACCAACTTCAGAGCTTTCAAGTGAACTCGTATTGCAGCTTGGATCTGGACTTCCACATAGCACAAATTTTAAAAGTACTTCAAATAATTAAAGGAAATCTCCACCTAAACTTACCACAGTTTGAAAAATATTTCCTTTGAAGTCATGCTAGAATAGGAAAGTGTCAGATGTTTTATAATTATTAATATTCTTCGTTTTCCTGTACAGGTTTCCAGTAAAATGTTGCTCCAAAGGACACTAAAGTTTTTGGTTTATCATGTTGATAAACAGAAGAAGCATCATCTCCTAGGCCAAGTTATCTTCCCACTAAAAAATGAAGCATTAACTGAGGACAACAAACTAGTCATATGGAGAGATCTGGAGAAAGAAAACTTGGAGGTATGTGATACCAGACTGCTTGGCACTGTGGAACTTCTGTTATTTTACAAGTATTGGAAGGATATAGCTGAAGTAGAACTACATCCTACCAAGTGCCTCAAGTGCAAAATTACTTCATAAACATTTGGAATCAAAATTCCCATCTTACCAGATGCAGATCCATAGCTGTTGTGAAGGGAGTACCCAAATGCTTAGAAAAAGTCACATGAATTAGGAGGTCATTACATAAGAACTTTTGTTATTTGCTTATCTCTTCAATTACTAAGAGCAGAAGAGGCAAGGAAATAGATACATCCTGGAAAAGAGTAATTCTGAAGGTTAGGAAGGCTGATCAATTGGTTCCATCAAATGTTACAACAGCATAAATAAAGCCACTACAATTCACTCACATGCCTTAGTGTGACAGAAACTATAAGCATGAAAAAGGATTGGTCTCTCCATTTGACCACATGATAGAGAGTTTTTCAGACATATATGACAGGTGTTGTTCTGCTTCCAAAGCCTCCTTCAGAGCATGGTGATATCCAGTTCTCCCTGAGCTACAATGACTACCTGGGCCGTCTCACTGTGGTTGTTCTGAGGGCAAGGGGATTAAAGCTGCAGGAGGAGAGCCCTGCTGCTGGTAAGTAGGATTTCCTCCTTGCTATCAGCTCCACAATTCCTGTTTTAATTTGCTGCTTCCTCATCTGTACACCCAGGCTTGTGCTGTGGGACTCTGACAGGAGCAAATAAACATCCTGGTGATTTGAGTGGAAGCAAGCCATATTTTGCCCTGAGGCAATTAGATCTTGATAGCTTAGTTTTGCTATGTTTGGGGTTTGTTTCATAATAAAAGGTTTGTGCTGTGGCAATTGGTGGTAACTTCTTTCTCCTGCTTTTGTACAGTGAGCAACATCCTTTTGCTGCTCTCCAGTCCAGAGAAGGCAGGATTTCAGGGGATATTGACATTAACAGTTGCCTCAACTCAAATTCCCAGGGGTAACAGCTGCAGGACAACTGCTTATGCTGAACACCTGTCCTGGGAGGAACTGAGTTGGGAGGACAAAATTCCAGTTTAGGACAGCCTGGCTATTGTTTAAAGGACCATGGCATGGACTCACAATTTTCTCCCTTAGTGCAGAGGGCTTTTTCTGGTACATCATACTCGTGTATCCCTGGTCTCAGAGATTACCTCAAAATGCTCTTTAAAATCCAACACTCAAAAGCAAAAACAGATGAAGAACCAAACTTGTATTTCAGTCTGTAGTGATTTCTTGCAGGGCTTTGAAGTAAACAATATAAATGCAAAATACACCTATCATTTAAAAAGAAAATAAGTTTAGTCCTCTATATACACACATCACTATGAAGTTTTTTTTGACTGAACAAATTAAGCCTTCAAAAAAGTCTCCATCAGATGAAGGGAAAGCACAGAAACATAAGATCAAGGATGCAGGCTAAGAATATGGCTGCTTATTTTAACAGCACTTAAATTGGAAAGTGCACTTCAAAACTGCACCCTCAGTACTTTATAGGCTCCCTGCTTTATGTCATGCTGTCATGTGTGTTACAAGAATCTTTCACAATCTGATGTTATGCTTGATATTGACTCCCAAAAGGAAGAAATTCCTTAAGCCATCTCCCAACTGCTTCTTGAAGATGTCTTTTAGTCTTGAATTTCTTTTTCTCTAAAGGTGTGTATGTCAAAGTCTCACTAATGAACCATAATAAATTCGTCAAAAGTAAAAAGACAGCATCTCTTCTGGGAACTGCCAACCCTGTGTACAATGAAACCTTCAGTTTCAAGACAGATCAGACAGAGCTGGATACAGCAAGCCTGAGTCTATCTGTGCTCCAGAGTAACAAAGGAGAAAGTAAGTTATATAAATTATTACAGTCATAAAAATTATTACAGTCAAGGTGTCAAATCTCTTACGTATTTGAGACATGTTTAAACCTGAGAGGAAGTAATTCCTTTTCAGCAATAATCATAAAACTTGTAAGAGTTTTGGGGTATTTCAAAGGCTGTCTCTTTAAAAGCAGAACAACTTATTTGTAGTTAAGCATATGTCTCTCTTTCAGAGGCTAGATTTCATGGAAGACATGAATAAAATCTCTGTAGACTAGTCAATGCCAGTACAAGATGCTGTGCCTTTGTTTCATTCCAGTATCCCATTAAAACAAGCTTATGTGAACACTTGTGTAACACAGCCTCCAAAACTGTGTGGTCGTTCACTCTTTCCAAGCCAATTTGAAAGAGGAATAGCAATTTTAATTCTCTCAGCAGAGAAAAAGAAGAGAGATTAGCAAACATCCCCATTCCCTGGCAGAAAACCTGATGCTTGAGGCCACCTCTTACCAACTGTTAGAGAATCCATTAGAGTTCTGCTCACAGAAGCAAATCAGAATTCAGTATTTCCACTGCTCACAAGAAAAACATCTTCTCTGCAGTGCAAATATGATCTCAATAATTTTCCCCATTCACAGCTGAGAAATCCAGGCATGAATAAACAATCTGGTCCTTGGCAGTGGCAGTACACATATTACAGCTCCCAGCTGTCTCAGTAACTGCATTTATTTTTTGCAAAGCCAGAGCATTGTGTGAATCCCACTAAGGTTGAAGATGCCCAAAATTAGGGCACACTTCCCCAGTAAACCTAAGGTAAAGGGGCAGGGCAGACACAGATCAGATATTTGTACCTTGAAGATGTTTTACTTTAACTTCAGGCACAAGGACAGGCCTGCATTGACTAAACACCCACTTACTGCCACACCTTTTTAATGCTGAACCTCAGCAGGTAGAAGCTACAGAACCTGAAGTCCAGAGTTATTTCCTGGAGGAATATTTTGGTATAAAAATACCTTTTAGAACTGGCATTACTCAGAGAAACACATGTTGATACTCTAATGTAGGCAAGGATTTCAGAGAAGCATCACGTGTGTTCATCACTAACTGCCTTTTTTTCCCCAGAAACACTTCTGCTGGGACGAGTAGTAGTTGGGCCTTTCATGTACACACGTGGCAGAGAACTGGAACACTGGAATGAGATGATCAGCAAGCCCAAGGAGCTGGTTAAACGATGGCATGCTCTCTGCCACAGCACGTGAACAGCACTGAGAAAAAAAACAACCTTAACATGGAAAGGCTCTTACTATCTTTCTCATCTAAAGGGTACAAAAATCTTTGCTCAGATTTTGTACCTGAAGAAGAAACTAATAAATTATTTCCTTGACCAAACACAAATCAAAGATTTGGTCCCTGATAGGCTGGGAGTCCCTCTTTCCTCTCTTCAAAATATGTGTTAAATTTAATTAACATGCAGCCGAGCAAACAAAACAGCCATACATGATCTCTCAGTATTAATTATTTTGACTGGTAAATTCCACTTCTTGGTCATGAGTTCTGGGCACAAATGATCACACATATAGACAGAGCCCAAGAATTGCCAGTGATGCCACCAGGCCTATCTGCCCACTGCTCCACATCACCACAGTGGCTTCACCAAAGGGGAGAGAAGCCCAGTGAGCATGCCAAAACAGACAAAGCCCAAAAGACACCGACTAACACATGCAGAACTTGTTTAAAATAGCAACGTTATATTTAAGACCTCTTTTGAACAGGAAGGATGAAGGCACTGCTCACTGGTCACACACCTGGAAGCAGCTGTTCACATCCCTCAGCACAGGGTATTTCCTGCAGTAATTCAGTTCAATGTTTTCAGCTGACCCCAAGTACAGCACTTTGTGCTGACACTAAGGGACAAGTAAAGAAGTCACAGAGTCACAAATGACTGGAGGCTATTCCAGTACTGGAGTACTCTGAGACAGTAAGATGAGGACATGTCCTGTCCTATTATATTTCTCTCTAAACACATCTCTGCTGGAGACAGAGCATTGATTACAAGAGCCTTGGCTTTGACCTAGTATGACCATTCTTACAGTGACAATCCAATTAGCTTAAGCCCCCGGGCATGTGTCTGTTTTAGTAGTAGAGTCCTCTTCATTAAGTAAATTACTGCTCTCTAAAGTAATTTAGAGCAATTATTCCTAATCAAAATAAAATAGGACATTTTTCTCTTTTTGATTGTTCACTGGGGACCTGAGCTCTGTACCCTTCTCACTGTACAGTCATAAACCAGACACACAGACCACTGCAGCAAAACATTTTGCACAATTATGTTCCATAACCTCTACAGCTGAAATCAAACCAACTTCCTTTCAAACAGGATACAATATTAATTAATTCAAAATCTTCAACATACTAGGCTTCTCTGGGGAGATGAAACCACTTTCCATTTTGATAATATTGTTACTACTTAAAGGAAATGTTACGAATGAGAAGATACCACAGAGGAATTGAAGATAACAGACCTCCCTGATCCACCATCTGATATGCTACACAGTACCCTCAGTCTGTCTTGCTAATTACACCGCTGGATATAAAATGGGCCGAAACTCATTACATTAAGCTGAATTTGACCAAGTGCTCAACCTTCATTATATCTAAAGGGATAATACCAGCAACTCAACCCCAAAGAGCTGTAGTCAAATTTCAGCCCCACAAAGCTACTGCAAACCAATGTGATCAGCAAAGTTACTGTGCTTGTTCTGGGAAGAAAAACTACTCAGTTATCACACAGTTTACATATTACTAAAATAAAGTGATTTTACCAAGTAAATTTTGTATTTTATTATTTCAATCATACCATTAAGGATCTTAAAAGTAAGCAGTTAGAAGTATTTCAGACAGTTGGTTTATGAGTTTGTGCAGAAGATGTATGCAATGCACAGAGCCTGTTAACAAACAGGGTGAGAAGTCACCTGTCTGACTTTATGTACAGTACGGTCCTCCTTTCTTCCCATACATTAAAGTAACAATACTTCCAGCTTGTGTGTTCAGTAATTGCAGCTAAATTGTGAAGAAACAAATTCTAATGCACTTACCAATGTACTTGTACTCATGGTCATCCAAGGGAAGCAAATGAGAAAGGCCCTTTCTGACTCTTCCTGAACAAGAGTTATTTCAAAGCAAGAAACATCATCAAATCAGGAGTTGTAACACAGTGTTTTCAACTGTCACATAATGAGCAATTTCTTTACCTACTGCCTTTTTATATAACATTCATCTGATCTCGTGCTTGAGACTTACCTTGAGCTGCAGGAGGTGGAATGATTACAAGACAATTCTGTTCTACAAGAGAAAAGAGCAGCAGCAAAATTGCTGAGGGTAAATGGCAAAAATTTTGCTTTTACAAGAAGGAAAGCAACCACAACAGCAAAACAAAACCACCATATGGGATAAGACAAACAAAAATTGTGTAACTTAAATATTACTGAATTCTTTCTGTCTTCCTCTAATATGGCAGATCTCAGGAAAATTCAGTCTCTCACAAGAGTAGTGAACTTTTCTGAGGAGAAAAAGGAAAACAGATACAGAAGAAATTGTTGGAGTTTATTAACATAATTATTAACACAAATATGCACGTATAAAAATATATTTCATGAAAATTCATCAGTGTTACTCCAGCAGTATATACTATTAGCAGATATTCCGAACCAATCCTTTTGACAGTTTTGCTTTTTTCATAAGTTAAAACCAAAATTCTTTATTATAGTTTTTTGAAGAGATTTGCTCCCTTCAGCTAAGTAATTTTTCTTCTGCTTCCCATCTGTGTGTCCTTATGGTCTTTGTTACTCAGTGTAGAGGTCAAAGATCAGGATGAAAATTCAGCAGGTGGAAATCCTTTTGCAAAGGATAGCTGTTCTCATCTAGCACGAAGTGGCTTCTGATTTCCAACAAATAGGATGCTTCAGTATCTGCCAGCAGTGCATGACACAGATCTGCCACTATTGTGCTGTAGGTTATATCTGAAGAGGGCACTACAAAACACAAAACAATTCAATTTACACTTGATTTTCACAGTAGCACGTAACATTCAAGTTCTATCTCCATGAAGCTCCATTGAATTACGGGAAGTGAAGTTTAACATCTGAATAGAAAATTAGCTGTTATTTTTAATTACTTTTAAAAAACAATGAGCTGAGCCTGTTTCTCATTAAACTGTTAACACCAGTGAATCACATAAAACACCTCAAGTCAAACAGGATGTATCAAGTGAAGCTTGTCTGAAACACAGCTCAGTGTGAAAACATGCCATGAAAACATGCCATCTCCTTCTAAAAGCTCCTAAGACATTCTATTTTGCACATAAGGAATCTATTTAGCTATTGAATATTTAGGTATATAACTACACCTACTTAGTTATATAATAGGTATTCACACCATCTCACCTCCTGTTGTTGCAACCTGTCCTCTGAAATTCTGAGTTTGTCAGACAGCCACTGAAATATTCTTTGATGTTGGTTGCTTAGGGTTTTTTTAAACTGTCAACGATCAAAAATTTTCCTTCCATTGTGAAATTTGCTGCCTGTTTCTATCACAAGTAATTCATGAATCAGTACCTACTAATCTCTTCAGCCAGTCTGCAGGAATATTGAGGAAGATTTTTTCCACCAACTCAGACACCACATGAACATAAATTTCATATCCTTCATCTTCTACTGTCATCAAAGCAGGTCTAGATCAGAAAACAAAGTTTCATGAAAGTTAGCTGCTATGGTTTGTTTTCTATTGAAGCAAAATTTTAGAAAGCACTACAATTTAAAATCTTACTCTACAACACAATACCAAGAAATAGAAAAATGAGAAAATCTCTATGTACTCATGCGTCAAATCTGTAGCACTGGAATCAGTAATAAAGAAATGGCCTTAAACTGAGACAGGACACTCAGATTAGACATTAGAAGGAAATTTTTCACTGTTAGGATGCTCAGGATTGCCCACGGAGGAGGTGGAAGTGCAAAGCAGGGACATCAGCTTAGGTGTATCACTTGGAATTGTACCATCTGTATCAACATCACTATATATCTGTCTTAATACATCACTTTATAGCCACATAATACCAAGGTATATCTGTTTTACTGTAAAAAAAAAAAAAAACAAAAAACAAATGTTTTCACAAACCACTGAACAAATAAAAATCCCTATTGGGAAATACTCCCAAGGTGATGCATTTTTACTAATTAATCAGAAGAAAATTCCAGTGCAAAAACATCAGGCTTTTCTCTGAAAAAAATGGACGTGTAAATTCTTCATCTGGATGTGTTCCCATGCTGAGAATACAAACACTGGAAATCCTTATCATTTTTCTACCATCTTTTGTCCAGGAGCAAATTGAGGTCCTTCATGTCCACTGAGATTTTATAGTCTTATGAAGGACTGGCAGAACCTTTTCACTTAAGGAAAAACCTCTTTGCACTTTGCAGTTAAGGAAAAAACCTCCCTGACAGGAAAACAAATAGGACATAAAGATGCAAGTCTATTTTGCTTAGAGTACTAAGCAAATACTAAGTCACTACCTGGTAAGATAAATAGGATATTTAAGTCCTAGTTCATTAAGTAATGGTATTTAAGTTGATGATTCATTAAGCTCATTAAGAAAGAGTTTAGAAAGAATTTGAGAAAAAATTTAGATAGAAAATTTACATATTCTAGAATTCTATCACATCCATGGTTGTCTCAAACATTTTCTAGCTACATGTCTTTCTAGTCACAATGAAAATTATATTTCAAAAGTCCAAGATAAATGTGAGAATTGAACAATTAGTTAATAAAGATGTACCTACATCAACTAGATCCACTTAGTTTATTTTCTCTAAGTGTGAATATCTGTGTCCCACAGTGCCATCTGGTGATAACTCACTATCTCTGCTATCCCAGAATGTTTACTGAAAACACTTGTCAATATTATTTCTGCACAGCAGAAACTGACTAATCAGTTTAAAAACATGGTTCTGCGTTCACGTGATTTCAGATTTAGGCTGGAACAAGATTTTCAAGGAGTTTTCCTTTGCTCCTCAAGCTTCTACTCCACCTCAGCTTTATCTGACACAGTACTGGGTAAACATCATTCCTGCATGATAATAGTAGTCAAAGAAATAAAAAAGTTAGATTTAAACTAAGAATATAATGTATAAATAATGACAATATAATACAGCAATTCAAAAACAAATTGAAAATTCATTAGAGAGACAGGGATGATTGCTAACTACACCCTTAAACAAACAATTTTAGATATGGGGGAAGTTAAAATGGAGGAAGTTTACCTCCCTAATAATACACATTACTTTAACTCTATTTTGTTTACCTGTAGAATGTTTTTACTTTGCTGTATGGCAGACATCTAATACACTGCTTATAGATCATGTTCTCATCTGCCTGTAGCTCCAAACCACATTTGGCACAACCTGAATATGTAATCATAGACAGAGAAGCCAAAACACATTCCAGTGAAGTGTCAGCGGAGAAGATGATTTGCTTGTACTGACCAGTGGAAATGGTAAATTTCAATTCCAAGATATGGGCTTTCACTTGAACCACTCCTACAAAAACAATTCAAATATGAATTAAGCTTTATTTAGAACCGAAAGCAAAATCAATGCCTACAGCTGATTAAAAACCAAAATTGCTATCAAGAACTTTCTCAGTTTTTTCCCCTTTGTTAACACATGCTCAAATTTTTACAGATATTTTAGTCAGTGAAAAATCCTGGTGGCTAAATATTATTTTAAAATGTATAAAAGCATTACATTTTCAGGTCCTATATCAGTACATGACACTATACAAACTGCCTGAATAAGAGATCAAAATTGTGAAGAATTTCCAAGTGATTTTCTTCCCCCTGTTTCCAAGACACTGAAAAGCATAGCTTTAGCAACTTAGCTTTTCACTATTTATATTTGAACTACAGTTAAATGCTGCAAGAACAACTTTAATCACTTCCCAGAATGTAACACCAACCACAGCAATCTTCTGGGTTTATCTGGGAGAGGATGACTGTGTCAAATGTCTTCTTTGAACTTTTGTAAGAAGCTTGCAATAGCAGTAGCTACTTCACCCTTGCACTGGAGAGTTCCAGTTTTTGAGAAACACTGATAAACTTTCAGTAATTAGTCACATCATTACTGGACTGGCTGGTGTGGACAACAGAAGTCAGCATTTCCCTCTGTGCTCCAAAGCTGCCTTTGCATGGCACCACACACCACATGCATCTCTCAGCTGAGCTCATGGATGAAGGCTGCATTCAGTTTGGCCAAGTACAGAGCAGCAGCCTCCAGAATAAATTCAGAACCAGACCTGGACTACTTTAAAAAAACAACCATCTTACCTCATCAAGAGAGCATCTATTTTGCCTCCTTATGCATGGCACAACAGACATTACAGAGCAATGGATAACATTTACCTGAGCATTTTTCTTCCAGGAGTGCAGAGAGCCTTGTCAACCCCATGAGGGATGTTTGACTTTTCTGAAATTTTTCTTTAAATTCAACTGCCCTTTTATCATCATCAAACAAGCATTCATAGGATGACCACGGGGTTGTGTGCAGTTCCAAGTCACCTGAGACAGAACTACACTGGACCAAAAGGTACTTGAAGTCCCATATGTGGTCTACAGAACAAAAAAGCAAAGGGAAGAGTTTACTTTCTATACCGTGGTTAACTTACAGAAAGTCAGGGTCACTAACAAGACTGAGAAACAAATCAGAAGACATTCTCATATGATCAGCTCTGGCAACTTCCTTTTAAGTGTGATGACATGTAAGGTTTTTCCTTTCCCTATAAACTTTGCGTAAGTTGTCCCATAACAGAAATTTCATTTCACCTCTACCAAATTCAGCTCTCAAGGCAACTGAGACTTTTGAAAAACAAACCAGCTCTGAAATTGGTTGTCAACTCTAATGCTGGCAATGTCTCAGAGAAAAAAAATCTTCATGTTATTAAACTTCCATTTTTTAATGTCCCTGTTTTTTAATCTTCTATCTCCACAATTATCAATTTAACATAAACCTAGTTTAATTTTTTTAAAAGAAGAGACTAGGAATTACTCAAAATTTGGTAGGAGTCACTGCTGAAACACAGTCTATGTAATTCTTGCAAGAGATACTTTTACTTAGTTACAGCTGGACTTGATCTCAAGACCATCAGGATATAAAGCCTGACACGAGTAAAGTGGAAAGCAGAAAATGAAAAAAGGAGTAGAAAAAACCCAGTAATTCGTGCTAAATGAGACAAGGATAAGGAAGACCCAGCAAAACTGGTAATACAGTTAACACTCATGGGTTTTTACAGTCACATAGCCAGTCACTATACAAGTAAGAGCATCTTGTATATAGATTCAAGTTTTTAAATATTTATGCCTTCTCAGTCTTCTAAAGTGCATTCAAATTCTCTTGTCTGCACTGCTTCTAAACAGAGGAGATACGTTAGAATTAGCACAAAATACATTACCCCTCCAAGGGGAATATTTAAAGGTTGAATGGATCAATGTTACCAGCTGAATACTTAAAAGGCACTAACAGCATCACAAAAATCCTTTTAGACCTACCAATAGCTACAAGGACCTTACCTTTTTTCCTCTGAAGCTGTGGGTACCAGGCAGCCCCTGCTCCCCACAGAACCATCCTATAGTGTTGATCTCTGTTCTGTTCTACAGTTAGAATAATTTTTTTTTGGCTGCCACCTCTGTAGCTGTACACAGATTCTGAGAAGAATTGAAATTACATTACTTCTACAGTAAAAAGCATATAAGCACATAAACCCCACGTGCCTCAGCTTTACAGTGAAACCATGGTGTTATCACATTTTATGCTACAATTAAAAGCAAAGAAGAACACACCTATGATTTCTTCTGGACAGAAAATAACTTGCTTTCTTCTGCAACATGAATCTAGTTTAAGGGAGTGCATAAAGTTAATTAATAAACTTTTATCCATCTAAGCACTCAGTAGTTGGACAACTCCCTTTGAAGCAGGAGGCATCTGAGCATCTTTCAGCTCCCATTCCTTCTGACTTGTATTGAATAGAAAGAAGTTGTACTCAATCTCTCAGCAATTGGAAGTTCCCATAACTTCTGTGCAATATAGTGGAAGAAACATTTCTCTAGAAGTTTTTACATAAAAGAAAACTACAGGCACAAGGTGAACAAGGCACACTAAAACTATTAGTAACAGTACATACAAATTGCAACAACTAACATCTCTACATCACTCTTATCCAGGACACTGTATGTTTGTTTCAGTTCCACACTACAACTACAGCATTTTCCATAATTAATTATTTTTGAACAAGAATACCTGGATGAAATATCTAACCAATATTTAGTTCTAATATCTAGATTTACATACGAGAGCAAATTTCTATCTATCTAAAGTCTACATTTAAAACTAATAAACATGCTACTGATGATGTGGGTAGAAATTTGTATCTTACTGGTTCAAGATGATAGTGCAATGTGATCAAATCTTTGTGCAAAGCTTGAAATCAAGCAGTGAGAAACATTTTGCCTTGCAAAATTACTATTTAAGTTCCACCTACTGCAGAAGTTGAAGTCCAGTGCATGAACTTACCTGTTAACACAGAAATATTGATAATTTTCAGGATTGAGTGCACCAAAGTATTGGGCTGGAGCTGATGTAGCTGCACATACCGAACATCATCCAGTCTCTGAACTTGTCTTTGTGGAATGTCTCTGAAGTGTGGAAATTCTGATGATATGTATGCCAATAAGCCACGCAGAACACCATCATCCACTAGAGGATAAACTTACATGGAAAAAAGGCAAAGTCACATACTGCTTGTTATGCTCAGAAGAGTAAAACTTGTGACTTGAAACATGTTTACACTGAAAAAATCAAAACAGCTTTAGAATAATTTTAAGGTAAGAAATTCCTGAGATATATAACACTAGATTTGAAATTAAACTGTACTTCAGGGTAGTATCAAGAGGAGGCAGATGAAGCTAAGTGCAATAATTTAAGATATATAAAAAAAAACCCCTTGTACCATAGTTTGGTAAGAAGAAAGCTGTTCTTGATCACTGACCCCAGAATCTGCCTTAAGAGCTGGCATCACAACAGTGGACATCACAAGGACAGGAAGAACATTGGTGATACTTCCACAGTATTTTCCCCTCAGTCTCCAACCCTCCATGGCCTGCAATTAATCACGTTCCCTGAATGGATCTACTTACTCCACTTTGCAAAAAAATTAATCCTCATGCAATCTCAGACATCACATGGACAGGTCCTGGGATAACTGCTCTTTCCTAAACTCAACTCATTTTTTTTTTTTTTTGAGTTCAGAGTGGTAGCCACCAAACTTGATCATTATCTCCATATGCCTATCTGATGTCATGTCCACACCTTGTGCTCAGGTGTTCCTGTCACATTTTTCTATTGTGTTTTGTACCTCTCAGTTGCACCCATTTCTATTTTACCCTGTGTGTGAGGCATTGCCAGCAAAATGGAGTACTTGAAATAGCTCTCTTACTGTGATTTTCATGGCAACCTATGCACTACAATCTTACATTCTTCTGTATTGAGAGCTGAGCAGTTCCCCAGATTCAGTAACTGACTGGAAAATGTTGACTGAAGCATGACCTCTCCACACCAAGGATTCTCATACATTATTATATCTGCAAGAAAAAAGCCAACTTTATCAACTCATGTGTTGACAATATAGAAGTGTATCCTATTTTTCTTGACTATATAACTGTCTTACATACAGATGTGTAAAGCACAGGGTTTGAGAGAGATCACTTGGAAACACAGTGATTTTTTTTTTAAATCTACCAACACCATTTACAATGAGTTAGTAAAATTTTCTCATTAGTTTGATGTAATTCTTACATTTATTAGCCTCCTAGCAGACACTGCTTATATCTGGTTTTTGGTAGCACTTGTACTTTTCAGGAACAACTGTTTTAAAACACTGACACCTTACAGAACAGCCCTGACTCTCCATGGCTGTGTCTGAGGGCAAGCTTCCATGGAATAGTCAATGTTGCCCTGGCAGGATGACTGAGAACTCAAATGATGTAAGTGATGTAAAAAAGCAACTTACAAATGCTTAGCCATAGTTCCAGATTACTTGTTACATTCTTCTACTTTAAACAGGCATTTTTAAGACCCGTATTTTAAAAAGGCAAACAAAAGAATTCTCACCTGTAAGCAGTACGATATCCCCAGGAAACACAGTGAGGGACCAAAATGCAGCACCACGCCACAGCACCACCTTTCTCTCAGTTTCTGACTGGTCAATAACAACAATTGTTGCCACAGGAACTTTACATGAAGATTTTGGTTTAGTCTTCTTCTGTATTTCTTTGATATGACAAGGATGTACAACTGCGACCAAAATATTGTACTTTTGATTTTTGCTGCAGCAATTCTTAAGTAGTGATAGTTTCTTTTGGAGTTTCTTGAACTCTGCCATCCTGTCTGGATCCACTCTCACCCCAGAAGCAGGCGGAGAAGAATTCAGTTTAGCTCTCTTGGATTTCAGCTGTCTTTTAAATGCTGAGTGAGATAGATGAAAGGAATCTTCATGCTTGCGGGGTCTTTTAGAAAAGTTCTTGTGAGAACAGTTCCCTTGAGAGCACAGTATCTCAGAGCTCAATGGCTCAATATGGATTTCATTTACAAGTTGCTCAGCAGGATCATTAAGCTCTTGAAACTTTTCTGCATTTTCCTGAGCACTTTCTTCCTGTTTTGTAGCTTTAATCGAAACATTTTCCCCATCATCCTCAGAACTGAAAAGTTCAAGAGAGCTTGCATCCTCTTCCTCATATTCATTTTCAGTCACAGTAGTAGTACATGTTCCAACACCAGAATCACATTGGAAGTGATCATACTGTCTTTCTTTAGCTTTTTTGCCTGCTTCTATTTCTGATAGTTTTACAATACTTTCCTGCATCTCATTCTGTGCAAAAACAGCCACCTGACTGGAAGTCACTACACTACGAAACTCAGTGTCTGCTGACACTGCAAAGTCTGCACACTCATTTGGCTCTTTTGGTTTGGACTCCTGACCTTTTTGGAAAAACATATCCATACATTGACATCGATGATGATGATGCTCACTTCTGTGAGCTGCCTGAAGTCCCACAGACTGTAGATGGATGCTGACCTGCTCAGGGCTGGCAACCAAAGCAGAAATGTCAGAGCTGTTAACTTCTGAAGGACGGGCTTTTCTCTCAGGGAGCTCTGGGCAGCAGGTACCTGATGGTTCCTCTTGTCCAGCTGATTCTGCACGGCCCTGGGGCAGGTGTTGATCTGCAGCCTGATTTACATCTGCAGGTGTAAATCTACCTTTGGATTCCTGACAATCAGAGCGAGTCAAACTTGTGCTCCTTTTAGGTGTGCTGGTACAAGTTAGTGCCACAGGGGCAGGAGATGGCAAATCTTCTCCTTCTTTTGCCACGAGCCTGCCCTGCTGAGCTCTGTCCCCACTGGCAGGGACCCCTGTGGGTGTGGAGCTTTCTGCATGGGGCACCGAGGGGGCAGCAGCACCCCGGAGCTTCCCAGGAACAAACCCAGGGCTATCACACAAACAGCGCAGCTCCCTCCACCGCTCACCAGCGGGGGCTGAGCTTTGCTCTAACCCCTCCCCTGGCCTCGGAATCCTGGGTGCTCCCACAAAAATATGAATTTGAGGTCTCTTTGACATTTTTGACTGCTGTGTAAGTTTGACTTTAAATACCGTGGTTTATGCAATAAGCACAATAATAAATATTAGCAAATGCAAAAAAAAAAAATTTACTTTTTCTTTGCAATTTTAAAAACACGTAAAATTCATGGGAGTATTTCATAGTTTAACTGGTAAAAAAACTACTTAACTACTTCAAGCCTATAAAAATAGATGTACAAATCTTAAAAAGAGAATTTATTTTAGAAATATTTAGCACTTATTTATGTCAAACTTGCATAGAAAAATTAATTTACAGCAACACCTAGTTTCTGATTCTGATACATGGAAACACATTATAGTGAAGTTAAAATTAAGTTTAATTATTGACCTATTTGTCTTCATTTACTATTGCTAATCAAACAGTCAAATGTGACTTCACCAATCAGTACTTGCTTTTAACTCATCTGAAATAAATGTAAGAAATCTTCACAGCATGGTTAGGAGATCATTTCATCTCCCAGAAAATTACAGTTTCAACTAAATGATTAAAATACTAGAGCTATTTAAAATTAAAGTTTGCTAGAAATGCAATATTTTACGTGCTGTTTTGGCATGAAACTACTGTTTCAGGCTATTACTGATAAATAATAATTATTTAATAACCACTAAGAGGTCAGTAAAGCTTGAGCAGGTGATTTAGGATTTGCTTTAATTCATTTATGTAGTACCAAACTACTCAAGAAATTACTAGCTTTTCCAGCTAATTAAAAATAAGCCCACTTACACAGCACACAAAAAGAAGACCTTTTAGTTTTTAAAACTCCTGCTGTATAATTATGATTTTAATATATGCAGAAACAAATATAACTGTTCCTTAAAATGCTGATTACAGCTACTTGTTTTGGGAGTGCTGTTGCTAACAGAAGTTGCTTCAACAGGCAATTCTGCAGACGAGGAGAGCACCAGAAAAAAATTTGAGAGCTAATCCAGCTGTAAATAGAAGGAAAAGACCACTGAAACAAATGCAGCACTGAAAAAGATGCAAATTTTTCATTCAGCACTTATTAAATTAGCAACCATTTTCCTAACAACCCCACTAGGGGTCAATAAATCTGCACATTCATAAGGCTCATGTTAACATGGAAAAACCATAAACACCCCAGAATAGTGAGCTCTGGTATACCACTGCTGTCACTGGAAAAGCAATATACAATCTCTAAAATTAGTTAGGGCAAAATACAAAGAAGCTACAAAACCTAGAGACTAGTACTGATCACTTTTATGGTTATAACAAAACAAATACCACCTAAAACACTGGAGTGTCCAAACTTCTGCAGTTGTACACTTAAATTTAGTCCCAGAAAATGGTAACTTTTAAAGGACAATAACCAAAGCTGTGAAAGCTTTGAGTTACATAAAGAATGGTAATATACAAATATCCAAAAGAACATAATTTATAGTCAACACTAAAGTAGTGGATCGGGTAAGGGAAAGACTAAGCAATGTGATAGTGAGGTTGAATCCCTAAAGTAGTGATGTTAATAAGTTTTGTAGATAAAAGGCTACCAATACATGATGTAAAAAGCTTAGTAACAGATCTGTGACAAACAGAAAATGCTACTAACAGTTCAAATGAACTTAGTAAATGTCCAGTTACATAGAATTTATCAGCCCCTCATTTTAAGTATCACTTCTCTTTTGCTTGTTGACATGTTTAAAGGTTTATAAGTTACACAAAAATTCAGAAAGTTTTCCTTAACTTTGCAGTTCTGTAACTTCTCTAAACTTAGGATTTGTTTTGCTGATTCACATTTTGCAGTGCCAGTACATTAAGGCCAGGCTGGATGGGGTCCTGAGCAACTTGGTCTAGTGAAACGTGCCAATGGCACAGGGTTTGGAAGTTGATGATTTTTAAGAGATTTTCCAACCTGAGCTGTTCTACGATTCTATGATCACACCAAAGGAATTGAATCTTGATGTTGTTTAATGAATGTTTGCAATTAAAATACAGCTTATATTTTCAAAACATAAATTACCTTAGGAATGGCAAATGACGTCTGCCAACTTTCTGATTCCTGTAATAGGGCCACTACTAAATGACCTGTTTTGGCAATTTCCAAGTGGCTTTTTGGATCAAAGATGTCAAACTCCTTCCTGTACTAGGAATCATCAGTACCTAAAATCATTTAAGTCTGTAAAACAGAAAGAAAAAAAAGATTAAAGTTTAAACACTTTTGCATACAGAGAATTTAGGTAAAGTACTGTTGCTTTGCTGCTTTAGAAGAGAATTATTACTCCCTTAATGAGTTTTGTTAGAGAAGTTCTATACCTTGTTATAAATAAAAGTTTGAAAGAACAATTCACTTCAGCAATTGTTCAGCAATTGATTTTTTTGAGCAAAAAAATCTATCAATTATTTTAGTATAATTCTACTGCCACAAAAAAAAATCCATTTTATACTGATAGTTAAATTCTCTGTGGGCAGACAGTGGGTTAACTAACTACACAGAAGACAACAGGAGCTAAAACTCATGAAGATACAACTGAAACCTGAATGCACATATCCATTCTACCTGTTAATTATTACACCATTTCCTAATTTGTGGAAAGGTGCTCTATTCCTAGCAGCCAATGAAAGCCAAGCTTTTTATCTCTGAAATGGTCAGAGTCTGATTGACGGGTCAATGATCTATTAAAAAACAGTAACTACATCAGCAAGTTTTACATTTGCAAGGCACTGCAACTGAAGTTTAATATACAGAAATATTTTATGCTACATAATATATTTCCTCCAATCTAAACAGTAAGACAGGAATTCTAAATTCAAAGGTTTTTAAAACAAAATGTCATTAGCAGATTGTTCATCTCTAATGATCTGCTGCACATAGAACAAAATTAAAAATAGCTTTAAAAATCCGCTTCCCTCTAGAAATGTTCTGATGCTACATACATGACCTTAAAGTGTCCCTAAAATGCCCTAAAAATACTCATCAATTTTATTCCATATTTTTCTGCTCATTAATAGTATTCACTCACCATGACAATCATTAAGCATTATGCCAAGGTAATTTAAGAGGGTGACACAGCTTCAGCTTCCTATAATTCTTGAATACTCACAGTAGCCACATGCCTGATCTCTGTTCTGAGAAGTTACATCCAAATAGTCTCACCAAGTCTTTACTCAAGCCCTGTACACTAAAAGTAAACCACACTAATTCAACTTCCAGTTAAGAGTTTCTTTATGAATGCTACACACTACAAAGTTTCAAACTACATATAAAATTACAGAAATAAAAGACAGTAATGCATCAGAAGACAAAAAACTATACCAATATAATGCAAAAGTGTACTTGCCCCTCTAGGAACACTAAAGTTTTAGAAGACACTGTATTCTTTTAACTTCCTGCTTTGATTTGCTTTAGCTTAATGATGAACATTCTAAACATTCTAAGTAAGTGGTTAATGACTTGACCCCTAAAATTCGCAAGAAAACATTATATTGTCCTTTACCTGCTGAAAAGCTGGTAATTAAGTAATAAATACATAAAGTAGGATATTTCTTAAATTCTAAATTTTAACTTCTATTGTGGCCTTTACCCTCCCTTATTCACATACTTCACTTTATACTCCTCCTACATGTAGTATAAAAAATTTAATGATTGATTCATCTACCTTACAACAGAGGAATCTGAATTATTCATAGCCATCTTCAGAGTATTTGTTTCAGTTCAATTCAAGCTGTAGGGATGTTGGGCTGGGCTTTTTCTTTTCTACAACTGAACCCATTGATTGTGGAGTAGAAAATCTACTAAGACAGTTGCTAACCAAAGGGAAACCAGAAAAACTTCTTGATGCAGAATTCTGATTACATCACAGGAAACTCTTCTGGCACTTTCACCGTGCTGCTCAAATCTCCCTCCAAAATTCAACCTGATCTTTTTAAAAAGCCAGATACTGCAGCTGTCCAGCAACTTTGAAAGAAGAAACAGCAAGCAGTGTAGTAACAGTTTCATACACTGAGAAATTGAAACAACTCCGGAATGAAGTGAGGAATGCATTACACGTTCCCTTGCCACTTGTGCAAGAAAAAGAAGGGAGATCCTTCAACCAACAACGCCTGCTGGCACTGCAAGTGAATCAATATATCAGCAACAGCACCTATCTACTAAATCAATAATCTTGGTCCAAATACATAGTGAGAGAAACACAATGGAAAATAAAAACTGACAGAAGAGCTCAAGCTAAGCACCTTGTAGCTGAAGCAAACTTACTCTACGTTAGAGTGAGGGATGTATCATGTGGGCTTCAAAGAAGATGCTATGTGAAAGTGAATGGCAGTCCAAGGAGATTTACGTGGGCTGCAGTAGCCCAGGCTGGTGGCACCTAACAGGGACTCAAGGGAACACAGATGGGGGAGAACATACACACACAGGGGCAACTGAGGAAATTAACAGGATAGGTCTTCTGTCATCCTCTGTGATTGTTACAAGCACTAAATACCTTTTATTTGAATTTTCATACAAGGTTTCAGTCAAAGACTGTAGTCCTTGACTGAAACTGACCTGTCTAATCAAATGCAATTTTACACCAGGATGATCATTTGGCTCACACACTAACACTGTGTTAGCACATGGAATACTGTGCACAGAGGCTGCTGTCAACCAGACCTGCTGGTATAGCAAGAACCCTGCTAGTTGATATCAAAATTGATAAAAATCACAAACCTTCATTTGCCTACAGCAGTATCTGTAATTAGTATAAAGTTACTTCTAAATGAGGTACTTAGGTTATTATTGACCATAAAATAATTTCTATTAGTACTTACTATTGAAGTTAAATAGCAGCATTCAGTATTTAGTTCTTCTCACTGGCTATGAACAGAGGACCACAATACCATTTGGACTCAAGATAGATGCAGCTGGTTTACAAGTACATAAAGCCTGTATTCAGCAATATCCAGCCATAAAACACGAGGTATCCAACTGTTTTTCCTTATTTGGAGCACTTTCAGTAACAAGATGATTTTTACAATAGAGAACACTTATGGTTTAGGTAACACAACAGAAACCTTCCTAAATACTCCTGCAGCAGCAGGGAAGTAATTTAAACCAGAAATCAGTGTTCTAAGCAGTTCCATAGCCTGACACTGTAAAAATGTTAAATCAAAATACTGAGTAAGAAGAGGCAAGTTGTTCTTCATAATTATTACTGAACTATTAATATACAAAAAGAAGGCAAGCAATCACATGGCATTGCTATTGCTAATATTTAATGTGTACCTACTTGCCAGCAGGATCAGGGCCTGTGGTTTCTAAAGTTGTGCTCTAGAAGGAAAATATTTCCCTGGATCTGAAATGAAGACATTTCTTCTATAAATACAAGCTCAGATCATATAAAAGGCATCTACTGAGCAGTTGCATCCGCCATTTTATTTTACCATTATTATTTTTTGGAACCAAATGATGCAAAAATCTGAACACTGATAATACTCTTCCAATTCAGCACTGAGATAGTCTTCATTGTGTTTGAAAATTGGAGTAAAGGTGGTAGGCTTTTGTGATTAACTTGATAATTCTTTCCTCACAGCCTTTGTGCCTTTCAAGATGGCCCCTTAAGTAAATTCTATTTATTGATTTTTGTTTTGCAATGCACAAAAGCATATAATTAAGAAGATATGAGCATCCAGTGGCTGCTACAAACAAAAGAAGTCAAAAGTTCTAGAGAACACTGACCTTTTGAGTAGAAAAGGAAGATAAAGGTAAAAGGTCAAAGATACATAAACGTGCCATGCATGTTTCGTTGAAGAACACTCATTCCCCAAACCCTTACTTCTGAGAACTATTTAAACAACTAAACTGCTATACCTTCTGTCAAGAAAGATATTATTCCATATATTTCAGCATATTAAAATACCTCACAATATTAGAATGCCATCATTGTGGCTTTTTTAAGAAAAACTATTTAGTTTGCAGAAAATTTCCACAGGTATCATTACCAAAGAAAATCCATGTTGGGACTGAAACCTGATAAACTGAGATGAATAAAGCAATACAGCACCTAAGATGAAAGCAAGGTAACTGGTCAAAGAAACATCATAACAGCCTGATCTCCATCAGATTAACTGCTGGTAGATTTCACTCATTAGGACCAGAAGATAGATAAATATAGATAGATTAAAAAAATATATATATACATAAAGAAATATTTAAAATACAAAGCCACCAATATTATTTTCCCATCTTTACAAAAGCCTTACTCAAAAAAGATGAAGTCTTATAATGAAAGCCTGGATGCTGACTGCACATACTGCACATTCATAGTCAAAAATGGGATATTGTCACAGTTTTGGACAACAGTCATAGGTAAGACTGTCCGTTTGCTTTTGTACTGTGGGAGACAGGGTGTTGAAAAGGTGTAATTCTTAAGTTTACCATGTGAAATAATCTATTTGATTTCCATGGAAGTAATCTACTAGTGCCAGGAAAATGTCTTTCTCTCCCCACCACAAGTGGTTAAGTTAGCAGTAGACCTTAACAGAAGCTGCACTTCCTCTTGCCTTTAAGACAAGTGGGATACTTCTCATTTGTCAGCATCACTAAACAACTCAAATTCATTGTCTGTCAACTGAAAAAATCAGTCACTCACTCCAAGAAGCCATACTGGAGCACAGAAGTCATCACTACAGCAAGTCAATTTCCAAGGTTGTTCAAAAGTATAAACTACACAAGGAGCTCCAGAAGAAGCCAGGTGGCACATGAGCCCACAAGACACCTTTAGACCAACAGCTCAATCACAACTTCATTTCCTTCATCACTGTTTATATAGGATCCCTCCAGAAGAGCAAACATTTAACCTTGCTGCAAACATAAATGGCAGCAAGTACTTTTTGTCAGGACTGAACCTATGGCACCAGAGCTATCTAATTCCCTCCCCATGCCAAGCCACACTGTGCACATTTTAGCTGTTCCTCTAGTGTGCAGCTACATCCTTTATGTGGTATGATTAGTGTATTTCTGTGAGGTTCAAAGGAGCTGGCAATCCAGTCCAATCAATAGCTGATCTCCTCAGTACTTCCATATCTCAGGAAGATGAAAGCTGGTTTTACACATTTCTATAGATCAGTGTCTCAAAAGAAAAGTTCAAACACGTGCTTTTGATGTGAGCATTGTAATTTAAACAAAACTCTTAAGAGATGTTAACTACATGCTAGCATGACAGTAATGACTTTTATATCCAAGTCTAGAATTTCAGTTCTTGTAAAGGCAAAGGATTTTGAAGATTCTGTTAATATTTCCCTTTTACACACACAACAATACACTTCAGCTGTGAGTGAAAAGGATTTGCTCTTTTATCTATAAGTCAAGAGGTAAAAGATTTTTTAAGAGATAAAGCTCCCTTAAGGAAACATAACCTTCAGACTTGGGCCAAACTGTCTCAGTACACTGGTGAAGAGCATTACAAAGATCACTGATGGTTCACTGCCCACACTTGCTCCTTGTTGTGGCCACAGAAGGAACACACCTACCAAGTTCTCTGCAGAACTGCATGAACGTCAAACACTCTTCCATGGCTATTCCAGTAAGTAGTAAAGTTGTTAATTTACTAAGGCACTGCAGGAAAACAAGACAAAAAATTCAGACTATTTTAAGTGAGTGAGAACTACAGTGAATCTTCTGGAAACAGAAACAAAGTTTTCAAGTATTTTGGCATTTACCTAGGAAAAAATAAAGACATGATAAATAAAGAAAATTAGCACTAGCTTTTTAATATATAAGCCTTTACATTTCAATGGTTTAGATGGATGTCGGTTTAGCAAACTGGTTAAGCTTTAACAGGGAACTGGCGACACTGAGTAACTATCAACACAGCTGACTGAGCCAAAGGTGCCTTTTAGATGCAAATTTCCTTATTTCAAAGAGGTAGCTTTTCTCTCAGACTTTAGGACAGCAATGCACTTTGACTTCTATTAAAAGTAATTTGACAAATTACACTTCAAAAAATTGTAGATCACAATTTCTACCCTACTGTGCCCCGAAAAGTTAAAGGAAATCATCACAATTGAACAAAATGTGAATGAAGTGTACCGATTAAATGCCAGAAACACTGATTTGGCCTGTACCCTTTTCCATGGTAATTCAGTCATCTGAAAACACCTCAAGAAAAATAAAAAAACTCAAGGCATGATGTAACAAGTCATCCTGGGTCTCCCTCTACTGTTCCAAGTCATAGTGTGTAGCAGCAGGGCACAGCAGCATAACCACTGGTAAAAATCTTCTAGTACCTTTGCTCTCAGTCAAAGCACATCATTTTCTTCACTGTTTTTGTTCAAGGCAATACCTCAATTATTATCTGTACTGTGCCATTATTGCTGTGTACCTTCACTCAGCTGCCTTTGATTCAGTAACTTTTATAAATGTTTTTACTACTTGCAGTACTACATAGTCATGCCCCTGAAATTTTAAGTTGTTTAACTTCCGAAGCTCCTGAAGTATGAAGATTTAAGGATGGAAACTAAAGAGATTTATCTATTTATTCATTTGTCTTCATGCAGAAGCTGATCCTTTCTGAAGTAAAACTATAAATTGCTTCTTTCTGCAATGCAAAGAGAGTAGAGATTATGAAGAAATGGTCACCTCATAGTTTAACATCTGTATAGGAACTGCAATCCTGTTTGCAAATGCAATTCTTTTTCTGTTTGCCAGGTGTTGCAAGTTCTATACCTGATTTTCAGTAGAATAGAAACAATAGGACTGATGTACACAAGGACAATATTGGCTACTAGTATATTAGCATATCCAGAAAACCATGTGAGCTGCTATACAAAGCTAAATCACAATAGTCTTCAAAACATATTTTTAAAAACACTAGCAGGAAGTTTTCACACAGAACAGAAGCGACAGTGCCAAGGTCAGAAATCTATATTTTTAACAGGAGTTCTATTTAATGCCCCAACACACATATGAGTTGGGCACTAAGGTAGCTCTGAAGAGTGTTTTGTAACCCACCCTTACTCCATGTCAAGTCACGTCATCTACAGAAAGACAGCTACTGCTCCATGTGACTCGTGGTGCTTTAGTGCCACACACATGCGCCTGAATTTTACATTCTGCAAAAACATGAAAGAGGAAAATTAGAGGTGAAGAAACACAAAGAATTTGCAATCCACTCCATATCAAAGTACTCTTTGTATCCAGCTAATGATTTGAGTAATTCCAGGTGTAACTAGCTTGTGTTAGGAAGCACATGGAATATAAATGAACAGCTTCGGTAGTATTGAGCATATGACAGGAAATGAGTAAATACATATTGTTTTGGCACTTTCCCTGCCAATAAATTTCACATTAAAACCTGTTTATATGGGCTTCCTTTAAAAGATTTTAAAATTAGCAGATAAAGCAGGAAACCCATAAAGCTATTACACTAAACATGTGATCCATTATCTTTCTCTAGAGATTAGTAATCTTTACAACAGACCTGAGATACAGGAATTCAAAAAGCAGTACAGTTTGTTCTGTCTTGGCTAATGTTCTGAATTACCTGACACTGCATTCCAAGAACTACAACTATGTTAACATTTTATATTAAAACTTGATCTTGCAGGTCAAACTAACATAACATCTAAATGAGTGCCAGTTTAGGAGCCACGTGCTCATAAAAAACATTAGGTGAGGTATGGCAACAGTTCATGTTAACCTCTATGAAACACTGGAGCAGAAGAAAAATTTGAGAAAATTAAAAGACATAAAACTTCAGACATCATATTTGTCAGCACAAATCTAAAAACCAGCAAAAGGAGATTTAGTTTATATGATGGAAATCAAATCAAAACATAATTGAAGGCATCTTTGCAAAAATAAAGATAGCATTCATTCAATAAATACAAGAGACAAGAGAGAATCAAAATATTAACATACTTCTCTCAACAGGAACTTTATGACATTACAATATATAAACAATATGTTATGAACTTCAGCTGCCAACAGAAAAACCATGTAGAAAACTGAACAGTCTGATCACAGTGAGAAAAAATTTAGTAAGTGATGGGTATGGATGGAAAGTTTCACAAAATGAGCAAGTGCAATAACTTGATTTGATGAAGCTGAAAAGAAAAATATCCAAAACAATGTCCACTTAAATTGCATTCCTCATTAAAAACGGCAAATACAGAAGAGGGAAGAGGTAACATAAGAATTAAGAACTGTGCAATCATAGTGTGTTTTTTTAATTCCTTCATACATTATAATGTTACTTGTCACTTCTTTCTCCATATGGCAAACAAGTAAGTTTTACTTTACCAGCTCTGAAGGAAGTAAAGATTCCAATCCCAAATGGGAAGAAGCTGCCAAATCCCTTTACCTATGCTTATCCCTTTAACTGGGGAAACACAGTGTTTAAAAAACAAGCACTTACATTTTATATCCAGGGAGGTTTAAAAGATAAAGTTCTGATCCTGGAAGCTATTCTATGCAGTTCCCTTCCCCAGGCAGCCCTGAAGTGACAAACTGTTCAGTGGGCATCTCAGCTTTGTTTGGAGCATGCAAACATGGGGAAGGCAGCTGTCCATCAGGGGCATCCTCTACTGCTTAGCATTGCAAAGCCACTGACACTGTAGTGCTGCATAGAACAGTGGTGCTATGCAAAGCTTTTCCTCTCCAAACAGAGGGCAGCTTCTTAAGACTACGAATATGGAAAAAATTAAAGCTCCTTAAAAATGTCTTGACTCACATTCACCTTTCAAGAATGAAAATTTCACTCTTGCAGCCAACATCAGTATTTTAGAAAGATGTGGGGAAATTTTACCCAAATAGGTCAAACTCTATTCCTTCAAATTCTCAATAGCTCATCTTATATAAATCAAAACACAGTTTAGCAGGGACTGAAGCTGTTCCACTGTAGAAGTTATCTAGGCTTTTCCACATTACATTGGTTTTCCAGCTCCACGACAGAAATTTGCCACCATGCTTCACAATAATAACAGTACTCATGATACTTCAAGAGTATCAGTAGCCCATTATTCTAAAAAATAAGCAGTGACTTCTCAGCTCAGGAACTAGAAGTCAAGAGCAGAACTACTGGCAGAAAGCTCACCACTGATCTTTAGGATTAGTACTGCTTTACAAGCACTGATGCAATGAGGGGTTTGAGCTTATTAAAAGAATGAAAGTCTCACACCTGAGAAGTCAGAGCTCTGCCTCCTGGGGCTCCTCTGCTGGACACAGGAAGGCCAGGGAACAGCACAACTGCAAAGTCTGTATGCCCAACAGGTCCTCTAAAATTAGCAATTCATGCAATTACACAACTAATAAAGTCACCTTCTGTAGCAGGCACAGGCCCTGCAAACCTGCCTTGGCGTTCAGAGACAGAATGCTGAGTCAGGATGACTGGACAAAAGGAGCCCCTCTCTCCCGCTCTTGGACCCTTGCTTATCTTTCTGTAAAGCTATAGGTCACTTTCCTTTAACCCTTACCATTGGACAATTTTCAATCCTCCCTAACCCTATATAAACCCCTGTTTCTGCCTGGCTCGTCGGAGCCGCTGTCCCTGAGACCCTTCGAGACACTCCGTGGAAGAGCTACGAAGAAGACCAATAAAGACATCGTCTTGGAACCTCACACAGCACTCTCCTCTCTTTCCTGGTCTTCCGAATGCCTGCTGCGTGCCCCAGCCAAGCCTAGCAAGCCCAAAGAGCTGAAATCACTCATGAGCTGATAATCACTGAGCTGAAATCACTAAAGGCTTGCTAAGGCATAGGCTAGGGGCACTGCCAGAGCTTGGGCTGATTAGCCCCCCTCAGAGCTGAGCTATCCGGCTTTGATGCAGCTCCTGGGTACACCCCGTATCCCAGCCAGCGGCATTAACCTTCCTCCAACTTATCTCAATTTTATGCTCTTTTACAATCTAGGGTGGGAAAACAGAAAACAACAAATCTAAGTTCAAGAAACCACACTGCTTTAAACAAGCTGATCTGACATTCTCAGCAAAAAAAGCACAATCATATCTACACTGGCATATTCCCAAAGAACTCATGCCAATCCCAGTATTTATTTTCTTTGCTTGTTGAGTAATTCCACCTTACTTAGCATTTCAGAAATTTTTCTAACCAAATATAGCCACAGGTCAAATTATATTACCTACTCTTCACCTGCCACGGTGCAATTTGCTGGGTGAAGATTTGCTGAAAGACTGACTTTATTTCAGATATGTTAAGCATACAGTATGAAAACAATTGAAATTAAATCTGCTGGCAAAACATAAATGTAATGTAATTGACAACCATTCCTCTTCTCCAAACTGACCAACCAAAGTAGCTTATGGATAAAGCCATGGGTAGTACTTGTTATTCCAAGAGAACTTCTGCTCATTCCTCTGTTACTAATTTCTCTGGATTCTTTTAATTCAACAGAATCTGCAAAAGCTTACATAACTCCTATTTTTCATCATCTTCAACATAAAATTAATGAACTGAAGTTGCATTAGACCTCACTATATCAGTTCCTAGGAATAAGTAAATTGAATATGCTCTGAAAATGATAAACATTCAAGACAAGAAGTATTTTACTTATCACTATGGAAAATAACCAAAGACTTTCCTATATTCCTTTAAGAAAACCAAGTCTGATAGGAAAGAAACTGTATGAGCTTATTAGAAAAGCAAATTCCAGGAGTTTCTCCTTAAGAGTACACACTGCCCATACTCCATAACTTCTGGCCTATATTAATTCAGATATGAGGACCAAACAAGTTTGTAGAACCAGCTCAGTTCCAAGCAATACTTAAGGTTAATATGTCCTCCCCATATTTTTAAGGCATTGGGAATAGATTATCATCTGGGTTTTTTTGGGTTTTTTTTATGGGAACTGAAGCAATGAAAGGTTTAAGTAACTTACTTTTGCTTGCACAGTACATTGAACCACGTGTAGAACCCAGTGAGTGATTCTTACACACTCAGACCTTAAACATTGCACTGCCATTCCCCAGTGCATAATCCTTCACCTTTTTGATAAGATACAAAACTATCCTTTTCACCTCAGCTTTTCACCCTACCACTTGAGATTTTAACAGTCAGCATCCCTGGTTATATCACTTCTGTATCTACAATTCTCTCTTCCTGCAATATGAGATTTATTGTCCTCCTCTGCTTTTATTCCTTACTTGAGGTCTCGGGTGCTGGTTTACAAGCACAAAATAATCCAATGATTCAAAGTCAGGATTAACACAGGGCATCTGATGTAACTATTTCTTTTTGTTTAGTTCCTGAACCTCATACACTATTTGAAGGAAGTTCTCTCTTACCTTATATTGTACAGAACTCACCCACACAATCACACCTTAGTTTTCAAAACGTTAAGAATTACTTTAAGTCCTGAGGCAGTGTCCTATATTCTACTGTGACTTTAGGACTCACTCTGGGAAAAAAATGATGAGTGTTTCCCCACATAACAGACTTTTTTTTTTCTTTAAGTTAACAGGTCCATTAACTTCTTTAACTTACATAACCTTCAGTGAATTAGCCATCTAATAAACAAGAATAACTTGCACCTAAAACTGAGTAACATTAATGGACTTGCACTACAAGCATGAGTTCAGTGGAGGTGAGGGGCAAAGTATTTAGGGAGAAGAGAACAGTGAAGGAGAGTGGCTTCTAACTCCATCCTTCACCTACTCATCTATTACTTTTTGGTCACATGAGGAACAATCTCGATTTCTGCTTAGGCAGTCCAATGTTACATTGATGTAAATGCCACAATGATAATGCAGCCTTAAAACCTGAGGTGAACATCTTGGCATGCTCTGTTCAAGAAAGCTGACCTCCAATGATAACTGAACAGTCCAAAAGCATACATTATTTAGATTGACATTTAGTGTTCCTTTACTAAAGAAAAACATCAGGCTTATTTATATGAAAACTGATAAAAGAAACCAGGATAAGCTTTCATGACTTCCATGGTGACTTTAACTCATTTAGTCAGAAGAATACAATATAGTAGTCCTTCTGAAACCAGAAAATCTCTTACTAATGATATGCAGAGACCCTGCCTTTCCAATACTTCAAAATAAGCTTAATTTCAACCTACTGGCTTTCAAAGGAAAAAAACAGAAGAGATGAAGTAGAACAGGTAAGTTAGACATCATCTTGCCAACATTGACAAGATTAGACAATGAATAATAGTCACAACAAACTGGATACAGTGTTTTCAAAAATTGTTCAAGTGTGCTCAAGAAGGGACAATTTAATTAAAACAGAAACATTTCCTTTTCTGACCTATATTCTCATTCTGAGATTCCTCTGGGATGAGCTATCCAACAGTGATTTTGTGCTGGATCTCTACATGCAGGGCACCATGAACAATCCTGAGGTCTCTGAAAGATGACCAAGAAAAGATATCACAATACACTTTTACATCCAGCATAACCAGCTATTCCCACCTCCCCAAGAAATCTATGATGTGTTGAACAATACCAGCCAGTGTACTCTTGGAGTTTTCTGATAACACCAATTTCAATTATACCAACAAACTTGAATGGTAATTCCTAATGCTTTGTATGTGGGCTTCACCCACCAACATATTTCACAGAAGATTTAAGCGTTCAAACATATTTTAACAATCTTGATTTCCATAACCACTCTAAAGTTAAAGAGGCTAAAGTTGATTTTGCTAATAGAAATGCAAACAAAAGCACTGCAGGAGACTAGTATTCTCTAGTTCATAAGAGCTTTAATGTTTGTTATTTAAACAATACACACTACATTTATGTCAACAACTTCTGACTGTCAATTGAGTATTAAACCAAGAAAAAACTGGTTTGCAGCCTCTGATGATTTGATTCCAGGTTGGAAAGATTTGGGGTATAATTTTCAGCCAGACAGCCAAGGGCACCAAGAGCTGCAAAAAAGATTCATTTCAATTGTAAATGTTACTTTCAAACAATTCTTATTTCACTCCTGGCAAACCACTTTCTGCTGTTATTTGCTATGTTAACTGAAGGAGACAGGAATTTTTAAAAAAACATCATTTCCATGAAATAAACTGACTAAAGTACTTTATTTTCCCCTTAACCTTATTTAAGAAAACAAAGCTGGCATGCTTACAGTGCATCTGGGGAAGATTTATGTCTGTATATCTATCAGCTTTCCCATTACTAGCTTTTTCATCAGCTAATTTCAAACACACTTAACAGTGAGATGAGAATCACAAATATTTCAGGATTGGGTATCATGCCCTCTTTTGTCTTTTAAATTCGAAATGAGGAAATATCAATCAAAAGCTAAAGATTATGCCACAATGACACAAATCTTACACAGATTCTCCCGGATACAGGAATTGAGAAAGGAGAAGCCTTCACACTGACCCACAAAAGCCTCTATCCTGCATGGCCATGTTGACAGGAAGGTCACTGAAATCAGATTAATTTGTTACTGACTTCAGCAAGCTTTGGGTCAGACCTGCTGCCTCCAGAGAGAGTTACTTCTTGTCCCATCCATCTGAAAACAAGAAGTGGTGTTACAGGGATAAGAGTCACTAAAAAGCATATTTAATGTTTATCAGCTAGATTATCTGGCAACACTCATTATCAATACATTGACAGTGACAGTGCCAAAACATGGCACTGAGAATTTCTGTGTATCTATAGGCTGCCTGACCAAGAGATGGGGGCATCAGCTCCTGTATACAAGAAGAGCTTTTTATATCTGCTGTCACAGAGCTGAAGTAACCAGTTGGCAACATCAGTCATCATGCACAGCAACTATATAAACAGATGGAGACAGAAGGTCTTTAAAGCTAACAAACATAAGCACAACCACTTTTCGTGGCAATTAAAAATATTCAGTCATGAAGTAGTTATCATAATTTATTCAATATTTTGATTTCTGCAGCAGAATTATTAAGAAGTTAGAAGCTCAGAAAACTGCTCTGCACCACTTACTGAGGGTTTTCCCAAGTACCTTTCACTTACAAATTAGGAATCCATGTCAAACTCACATCCTAAACAATGGGCTAACAGACTAATCACCAGAATTTCTGGAAATGTAAAGAAAAACAAAATCTTGTGTTTGATTAAATAATAAATTTAAGTATTATTTTGCTCATCTACAGATTATTTTTGTAGCAATGCCTCAAGTGAAAAACAAGACTCACTCTAGCCTAGTCCCTACAAGGCTAAACCTAGAACTTTCTTATTTACTTGCATGATTTTGAGTTTCACTCCCTACTTTTACAGTGCTATAGACAAGCAAAAACATTACTATTTACAGATGAAGAAAACAACAGCAGCTTATTACTTAAACTTAGCAGCCACTAAAAACTTCAATTTAATGCAAAGTAGTACATAAAAATATTAAATAATCAGACCACAGGTACCTAAGTATCTCATTAATAAGACAAAGTATTGAAAGGTTTAAAGCCTTTATCTCAAATGGAAATAATCTGAATACCTCTTCCCCAATTTTGCAACATTGCAGAAAGCACATCTCAAATTTGCAATATGTGCAAACTAACTTCTGCATCCTGCCTGGAAAACCACCAAATTCAGGTTCTTTTTTATCAAGGCTAAAGGACAAAAAAATGAAGAAAACCTATAAGTCTGCTCTCCAGATCCGCTATGGCTCAACACAGCTGAAGCTATTTATAGAGGAAAGCCTCTAAACCAATAGATCTCAGTACTGGTATCTTGTGCTATCAGTAAAAAGGCTTTTAATAAGCTTTGATCTCTGATTGGTTGTAAAGAGATGACTGAAATGAAGATTTCTAGTCAAGTGTTCACTTGGTAAAAGTGCTCATATAGACAGTCCCAAATTAACAAAATCTTCTGGGATTCAGTTAATTCATGTGCTGCCTGTGGCAGCATCCTACAGGGCCAACCCTCCACCAACAGCAAACCAGAAAACTGCTCCACACATCCCAGCTCATTCCTGTCACATCACGTACTGGCTAGGCATAAAAAGGGAAGAATATAATCAAGAAATATGGCACTTAGAGTACAACAATTAATTCACAAATTTGGAATTAAAATTAAGATCAGATTACATTAATTATTCCTTAGACCCTTTAATCTGTAGTATATTTGTTTCATTTAAAAATACATCTTTGAAAGAACAAATGCTGTACCAGCATTACCTCCTATTATTCTGAAGACTGAATGTTGGTACATTCTCTTGCAAATAAAGAAAATACCATCTCTACACATCCTATGCCAAAACCAGTTAGACATAAAGTTTTTACATTAAAGCATTGGGAAAGTGGAAAATAAAACTCATGAACCTGAGAACACCTCAAGTTAAAGATCTGGAAAATAATCACATTTCTATTTGGTACTATTTTAGTACATTTTGCCACAATATGCAGGCAGCTCCCATGCAGAAGGATTTCTGTGAAGTCCTACACACTTGCTGCTTGTCTTCACTGTGTCCATTTAACACAAACACACAGGATCTCAGCCAAGAGGTGTGTGAACAGCACTACACTCACCATTCCTGTCAGATTCACATCCTCTCATTCACCCAGCAACTATTATGCAACTGTCCAGAGATCTGTTGACTCGGCAGAGGCTGAACAGTTTCTGTAGCAGTTTGGGGTAAGAAAACAACCCCAGCTCTCACCTATTTACTTACATTACCAAGGTCTACATAAAGCAGTACAGCATAACATATAAGCCCAAGAAAAAAATAAAATAAGCTTTTTTTTTTTTTTTTTGCAGTTTCTGGCGCAATGAAGAAGGGAAACATAAATACTCATATAGGCAATTCAAGGGCAAACAACTTGCTTCAATTTTTACTTGGAAATTATCTCAATTCTTTAAGCAAAGGGGCTTTGCTTAAACTGTCAAGTGCTTAATGTGGCATGGCTCACAACTTAAAATGAAATTTTCTGAATCAACTGTAATTCCATCTGCAGTTTATCTCAAAAGCAGTTTGTCTCCCCAGAAGACAGTTTACCACAGAAAGGAACTGGTCCTCTGTACAAATCAACCTTCCTCCTGAGTGTGCTGTCTAACAGAGGCTCAAACTCTGCACTGGAGGCAACCCCAGGGTTACCCTGGCTTTGAAGGGTCCAGGCAGACAAGGGCAGAGTTAGCCAGAGCACTGGGAGGATCCCTGATTTGCAGCTTCTCTGCTCCTTCTCATCTGCTCTGCTCAGCTGGTAAGAAGACTGGGATGTGAGCTGGGAACAGCTATTCCAGTTTCTGAGGGAATTCAGCACCAGTACACCCCGGGAATGTTTTAGCCCAAATAGCTAGTACTTCAAATAATAAAAGGATTAAAGCAGGAAGTATTTGATTCTTGTTTCGGATCCTTTTTCTCAATAAAATTTTAAAATCCAACACAGAAAATTACTCCACCGGCTACAAAATTGCTAACACACACCTTAAAACACTAGACTGCTTTAGAAAGCCACAATACAGAGTTCATTATTGTTCTTATCTATAATAAAAACAACCTGCTAAAATTTATATTTTAAAAGCAGCTTACAGGATATTAAATCAAGTTGTTTGTCTCCCTGAGTTAAACTTCACAGATTTTAAATAGAAACTGATACCTGTCATGTACACACAGCTGAAAATGACCTTGCTGCAGAGTCCATGAATAACACAGACAGATCCTACCACACAGGTATTGGGTTTTCTCTACTTATCTCTCTCTCGGGATGTAGTCCTAAGACCAAAACTTTGTATGAAACGAATGAAGTTAGAGAAACTCCTGACTGAGAAGACAAAAAGTTATCTTTTAATTCACCCCAGCGATTTTGTTTTCATTGATGCCACTCAAATGTGAGTCTTCTGATGGCACCCCGCATGGTATATGAGAGTAAAGAAGACACAAATCCTCTTTGATTATTGCAACTACCACTTTCATGCCGGCTAGAACTCATTCTGAAGCATGCCATTTTTAATTTTCTCTGGCAAATTGATTTGATTCAACTGCTCACTGCTCAGCACACAACAATTCTGGAATGGGGAACACAGACAGTGTTGTAACTCCTGCCTCCAGAAAGGACTTGAATCACACAGAAATTTGGTACAGATCTGCTGAGTTTGGTAAACTGCCTCTAAACTGCACACGTTACTTCAGTCAAAAAAAGGTGCCAAATAAAACTCCCTAGTTATCTTATCTCTTACAATGTTTAAAGACTAAGAAATTTAACATGCTGATTTAGTTATTCTCAGCATTCAACCCACAGCTTGTTAAACGTTTTGCCAAATTCCAGTCTCGTTTAGAAATGAGGGTAGGTATGGTACAGCCACTGCTTCAAATACAACTGTGAAACTGAGCCTCTGGAGAGATCCACGTGGTTCCCACACTGTCATGTCCCATGCTCAGTCTCAAATACATCCACGAACGTGTGCTACACACAGGCTGCCACTGCAAGCAGCTGATAATTGAGTGTGCTCATAAATCAGAGAGAACACAGCTGAAAGCAGGACAGGAGCTAAGCACATTAACCTTAACATCTACTTCTACATGCTTGAGCAAACTGGCTAGTCACATCCTTCATTTAACCTGTGTGTTTCTGCAATGATATTCCAACGTACAGAACAAGGTGCAAATAATTACCTGATAAGGACTAATTGCCACAATACCTCTCATCACCTTCTTTCCTATGCGTATACAAAATTTAGGAACTCACTGAGCTCTAGCTAATGAGAACATGCAGATGACTGAAATCAGCTCAAAGCTGATACAACCCCTGAGAACACTGCAGTTCTGTGAACTAAACACCAAAATAGTGGTGGTTTTCCATAAACCACCTATAGTGTGGACAGAAAACCAAATCAGTGAGCTTGTTTATGAAGCCCTGTGTAAACATCTAAAAAGCAAACTGGCCTAAGGACCAGCTCCTTTCTGGATTTTTTTCCCCCATATCACTATCAAGGATCTTAGTTCTCTAGACTACAATGATAAACCATCTTCATTACAGATAAAAACCAGCCTGATTAGTGGTTCTTAAGAGAACTTCTTCAGATTCTCAGGACAGAGAGCAACATTAAATAAAGATAAAAATAGAGCATCAGTTGGCTGAAGAGTTTATGTGAGTTAAAGAATCCGTGACTAATCTCCCTGCTGACAAATACACACAAAAGTTAGATTATTTTCCCACAAGCCTTGTAGCACAGCCCATAGTGGTTAGAGAGATTCCCACAGAGATAAAGCAACTTCCTGGTTATTCCTGGCTTAGGGGCATTGGTCTCCCACAAGCCTAAAAAGAAAAAAATACCCATTGTATTTTCCAATTAGCAGCCCAAACCGACAGAAAATGAACAAGCCACTTAAGTGTTCTAAAATAAATATAGTTCAATAGTACAGCATACTCTCTCTCACGCTCTGACAGCGGACCTTACACAGCTTAAAGCAATATTCTTAGGAGATGTTGCCTGAGCTACATTTAAAAAATGGACTTGAATGGACCAAGAGGCAGCAAAATGAAAACCAGTCGAGCAGACAAATCTCAAAGTTTTTTCCAACCTCAGGGATTTAAGGGTTCTATGAAAGCAGCCATGTTAACACCTTTACTCGAGGCCTCTGTCCCCTCTCGGCAGGGCAGTCCCTTAAGCACACATGGAAAAGCTGGCTTCTCCCACAGGCGCCTTTCCCCGGGAGCGCAGAGCACTGTGCGTGAGCACGCCCTCACTGGCACTGTACTTGCGCTGAGAGAGGCCTCGTTTTTCACGCGGCTGAAGGGCGGCACGTGAAGGCTGCTGGCCCCGGGCTCTCCGCGGGCCGCAGCGCAGCCGGCCGGGGCAGGGCCCCGCGGGCCGGGCTCCTGGCAGCGGCGGCGCAGCCGGCCCGGCCTCCCGCCAAAGGAAAGGGAAGGGGCGGTGCGGCGGGCGCGCACTGCGCAGACGCGGCGCGGCCCCGCCCACCCGCCGCGCCCCCTCCCCTCCGCGAATCCCGCCGGGGGCGGCGCGGGGCGCGGGGCGCAGGCGCGCTCGGAAGGCGCGGAGAGCCCCCGCCCCCCGCGGGCGCGCCGCCCCCCCCGCAGCCCGCGTTTAAAGGCGGCGGCGGCGGCGCCCGGCCCCCGGCCCCTCCTGTGACAGCGGCAGCACCGCTCCGATCCTCGCTTCTGGCGGCCGCCGCCATGTACCGCTACTTGGGGGAGCTGCTGGCGTCCCGCCTGGCCGCCGGCTCGGTGCTGGCGGGCTCGGAGCCGGGCGGGCCGGCGGCGGCGGCGGCCGGGGGAGCAGCGGTGGCGGCGGCATGGGGCGGCGGCCGGTGTCCGCGGCGGCACTACTGCGAGGCGGCGAAGAAGGAGGACGACCCCAACTTCTTCAAGATGGTGGAGGGGTTCTTCGATCGCGGCGCCAGCATCGTGGAGGACAAGCTGGTGGAGGGGCTGCGCACCCGCGAGGGCATGGAGGAGCGGCGCCACCGCGTCCGCGGCATCCTCCGCATCATCAAGCCCTGCAACCATGTGCTCAGCGTTTCCTTCCCCATCAAGCGCGACAATGGCGAGTGGGAGGTGATCGAGGGCTACCGGGCGCAGCACAGCCAGCACCGCACGCCCTGCAAGGGAGGTGAGAGCCGCCGCCTCGCCGGGCCCGCGGAGGGCCGGGCCGCCCCGCCCCGCCGTGCCCCCGACCAGCCCCCCCTGTCCCGCCGCGCCTGCTGCCCGCCCGGCCGGCGAGGGCAGGCGGCCGCCTCGCTGTGCCGCCCGTGGTATCCGATACCCGAGGAAAGGCAGGCACAGGGCGGTTCCTGCCGCGCTCCGCTGTCCCGGCCCCGCGGGTGACCCCCGGGCCAGCCCCGGGCCGGGTGTCACGGGCTCCGGTCGGGCCTTCGCCGTACTCACCGCCTGCCTGGCCCTAGGCATGGCGAAGAGATTCCCCCGCCTGATTTTAACTCGATGTGACTCAGACCTCCATAGTGTTTGTAGGGAAAGGGGGGAGCACCATGCCAGAAGTGCCTGCTCGAGTCGGGAGCTGGAGGAGCCACTGTCACTCAGCTGGCCGTGTTGGCGAAAAGCTAGTGCTCCCACAGAAAACGTCCGTAGAGAAAAATTACAAGTTAACTGTGTTTCCAATACCGGCTGGATACATAGTTAGACAAAAGTGATTTTTCTGTGAGTGGCTAGCTCTAGGTAGGTGACACCAACGACATGCTGAGGGACCGAGAGGGTGAATCCCACTGGAGCTGAGCGGAGCTGGGCTCTCAGGGGATCGGCCGTGATCTCAGAGGAGTCAGACTCCCTTTTAGTCTGGGATAGATGGCATTTCCTTGAAAAACAAATACAGATGTCCTTCAGCATAACTTGCTCAAGTGCTCTGATCTTTGTGGACATTGGAGTATTGGAAACCATTTCAGGTCTCTGACTCAAACCAGAGCTTCTGTAGCCTGTAAACACTTTTTTTTTTCAGGGTACATCAGCTTTATAGTAAATCATGATGGTTACAGAAACAAAACAATTTCTTACACATGAAGTCGTCCAACTGCAAGACTAGATTAGGAAGGGTATTCTTAAGTAAATGTGTTTGTGAGAATCAGTTCAGCTGGTATATATGACATGAGGATTTCTCTCTGCAGCACAAATAGTGTGTCCTGTTAATGTGATTCCTAACATTCCAAAATCAAATATCTAGTGAGTGTCCTGTAACATGCTAAATTCTTACCCAAAAGAGGCTAACTCAACTTTTGGTTGTTTACTTGAAGCAAGAATTAGCATGAGACTCCAGCCAGCATGGGCGTGGCTGAAGTTTACTCTGTGTGAATCTACTGTTCTATGCCATTGCTATAATTTCTTTTAAAATACTGATGGATATCACACTGCTGTTGTATTTCTGCTTCAGTTAAGTTACTCTTTGCTGCTGCTTACAAAAAGTCTTTTGCTGCACAGCATTCTTAAGATCTTGCTTGCATAACAAAATGCAGTCCAGTGGCAAATGAAGTAATAAAATAATATTGATATATGATAGCTTCTGATATTTCACATTAGTACTGCTCATAAGTGAAGGAACTAATGTTTCCACAACAAATAATTATAAAATGCATTGAACATGAACAAACCCCACCAACTGGGTGATTGAACACTGTCTGTTCTGATACCTACATTTCTAAATCCTCACCAGAATGTCTTGATTTTTGGTGGCATTTGTTATGCCTGTCTGCACTGAAGCAAACACTGGAGCACTTACAGGCAATTGAAAATGACAGCTCAAGAAAGTAGGAAGTCTCAGTAGTTTGTCCTTTTCTTCTTGTGCAGCTCCCCACCCCCTCTGAATTTAGGGAAGGAATTGCAAATGATATTTCCTTTCCATTCTTCAGCACAGAGATCATTAATGGATTTCACCTTCTACTGCTCTCTAGGAACTTGCTCACTCACTATCAGGTGACAGATCTGAATTGGTAGTAAATTTAAATGGGATGTATGATAAGCAAAGATCGATTGCTTGAAATCCGCTATGGAAAAGGTATGAGGAAGTAGAAAATTCTGCTTTAAAGATGGAGTGGTAGAGATATTTCTGCATTTATAGTGCATTTGATCCACCTGAAATGCAACAACAATTTAAGCTTTTATCCAAAAGGGATTTTTGAACTAGAATCCTGGTACAGTCCATAGGAATAAAGGCACAAAGTCCAATGAAACACAACTCCTTACTCCATGTAACAGTATGAAATGGGGAAACTTGCTGAAGTGAGTGTCCCACACACTGTGGACCCCAGAGTCCAGTGCAGGTAATTTGCACCATCAAGAAACAGCAAGGGGCATAAGGCCCCCTTCTAAAAGAAGAGGTGAGCTGACAAGTGGAAGGCTTGCAAAGACATTAGGAGGAACACAGCCCATCTTTCATATGCAAAATTGTGACCTTTAACTTTGAAAACTTCCTGAAAAGTAAAATTTGGTAAAGCAAGGTTACCCATTCTGCTTTTTTTTTTTTTTTTTTTTTTTTGGTGTGTGTTTATGTGTGTATTTGGTACTAAGAAAGAAATGGTGTTTAGTTACTGCTAGGTGAATGCTAGCAAGTGGGGATGCTTTGTCGCGTCTGCTGTTCTTTCAAGGAGCATTATGCTTTAAAAGCTCATCTCTTGTATTTCTTGACGTTTACATAAACTGAAGGATAAGAGATGCTGGTTAGAGAATATGAAATACTGTTCTGTATGCAGATCAAACAAATGATCAAAGTACACTTTAAGATTCAAGTAGGAAATGTAGGAGTACAAAAGTTTTTAGGTCTTTTAAAGGCTGTCCTCCTTTAATTGTTCCTAATTTTTTCAGTGCATTCATACCAAAATACTTCATTAGTGGTTATATGTTACTTCTGTATGCCCTTCTGTTTATAAGGGCATTTACAGATTGAACCATGGACTAATGAAGAATTTATACTGTAAATCAAATTTTAAAATCTTGATTTAAATGCCCTAAACTTGGAGGCAGATGAATTACTCAAAGAAAAAGAGTCTAAATAAACATTTTAATTATATGCACTTTAGCAGCACCTTCTTATTTTTTCTGAAGGTTTGTAGTTAACAGTATAACATTTAGATGATGTTCCTTCTGTCAGAGGTATCTTCAATTTCTTTGCCTGCTCATTCTCTTCTGGAGTGAAACCTCAGTCCCCATTTAGTGCCCAAATGTGAAAACTGACAGAATCTAAATGCAAGGTTTATCTTTATAAATCTCACATGTGCATGCAAATGATACCTGCTGGTATAAACCAGCAGTTCCTTGACTAGTAGTCCTTCCATATCTCCTCTGTGCTGGCTTCTCTTTTGCCTGCAAAGTAGAAATACCTCAATAGAGTGAATCCCATGAGAGGACTACTTTGAAAATCCAGGTCCTGAGTGGATGGATTACTGTAGCCTGATACAGCTGCATGAGGGCAAATCCAAGATCAGTCTTACATTTTTTGTATAGGCAAACTTCTACACCTTGGTGAGAAACTTCACTGTCGTATTTCTGTTCAAGAAGTACAATGCTCTTAATACTCTAATTCTAGCAATCAAAAGCATTGTTAATAAAAATAGGAAGTTATTTAATGGCTTTTCCTACTTTAGTCTCTCCCCTCGAAGCACATGTAAGAGCAGAAGTCAGCTTGGTTGTGTTGGACGTAGCTGTCAGTACATAGCAGTGCAAGTGATTCTTCATCAGGTGAAGAAGAGTGCTTTTCTGGAGAAGAAGCATGAGGCACTGAAACATGCTGTCTTTTCAGTTTACAGCTTTTGCTGGTTTTCCACCTTATAGAGAGAACCCAGAAATAACACTTCTTGTTGAATCTTGTGGTGCTTACCTATTTAATTGTCGAGAAATTAATCCTTAATTCTGCTTTGGGGGTTGCAAACTTTTGCAAGTTGAGAAAGTGGTGATTCTTTTCTTTAGCAGTGCTTCTCTGCTGTACTTTAGGAATCTTTATGGAACCATCATGAATATCCCCGTTTAAGTGGTAGGTCTTGCAGCATGTCCAGCATGCAAATCCAGCTTTTAAGGACTCCATTTTCTGCAAAGTAACTGTTTACCAGAAAGGAAAAATCAGTTAGATGCCTCCTCATCCCTCTGAGAATATGGAATAAGCAATTTTCTTCTGCGTTGGAAGTCAGGTTGCTTATGCTCCAAATGTAGTATTTATACAACTGGAGTAATGCTGTGGGTCACATCACTCTTTCCTTTGCTGATGTGGTGCCTTGCATGCCAGTGGCCAGTACGAACAGGAAACCACAGCTGCTCTTGTTCACTGCACTGACAGCTGCCTAAAGAAGTAAAACAAACCAAGTAGGGTGCAGGAAGTGAGATGTCTGAATACAGATGACTTTGTTGGAAACTACTCTGGCAGTTCCTACTTAAAATAATAAATTCTTCTAAATAATTTCATCAGGTTCTGTGAAAGGTGTAGAACTGGTTAAGCTGCTTTTTATGTGGTTGCTGATGGCTATTTATCATTAATTGGTCAGTTTCAGAAAACGAATTGAACTTACTGCATTTTTACCTGCTTAGTAGTATAGAAGTGATTCTGTGTTTGTTAGGCAGCATTTATTATGGGAATAATGCTGTTAAGTGGTTTCAAAACTTTTTCAAGCCTTTTCCAACTGTTAACCAACTGTCCAACAGGTCTGTTATAAATGAAACCAAATGAATCAGAGCCAGAAACAGCCTAACTTGTTTGTGCTCACCCAAATGGCTGTAACTAAGTCGCAGCTGCTTCCTCAGTTCAGAAAGGCTTTAAAACCATCCTTAGTTCTGGACTAGATTTAGTATAACCTTCATTTACAGAGGAATTTTGAAAGCTTTGTCAAACATTACTTCTGAGTTCACTCCTTTATGTGAAGACAAATGAGTCTTTATTTGTTCAGTTGACTTGGAGGTGAATGAATTTGATTTCCTGTGTGGTGCTGCCTTGGCTGGTTAGTGGAAGGAGCTATTCTGCACTACAAAACTTTCCTGTTGTCTGGTCTTGGCTGCATTTATTCTGTCTATCAGGATTTATCCTTCTCACTTGGCTCATGAGTTCATATTAATGAGTTTCTTACTGCATAAGGTGACTTTTACTCATGCCAGCCTTGCCGCAGTTTTCCAGTTGCAGAGGTCCAAGGCTGGCACTGATCTCAGTGCCCAAAATACTCTCTGTTGCAGACACTATTGTGGTTAAAACAGTGTACATACCTGATGATGGAAACCTTACTTGCAAAAGAAAAACCTGTACATGCAGGACTTGGTCCAGAACATGAGCTGTCTCAACATTATATATTCCTTTTCTGAGAGGGTAAGGAGCAGTGCTATAAGGTATCTTGGAACCAGCAGAGCTGTTTATCTTGGGGTTGAATTAGCAGCTTTGATTTTTTTTAACTCATGCATGGGTGGAAGTTAAGAGCTTGTGCTTTTGGCCAGGGATCTTTCGAGTAAGACATGGAAATGTACCCTATGGACCATGCAACAGATGGAACTAAAACATGGACCATCTGTAACCTGAAATAAACCTTGGAAACTGATCTCACCCCAAAGGAGCGGGAGAGGTTTTTTGGGGGAAAAAAGGTAATTAGCCTAATGGTGATAACACTTGTAGTGCTACAGCTAAAGCTTATACGAGTGCCTTACTTTCATAGAATCATTAAGACTGGAAGATACCTCTAAGATTTGAGTCCAACCTTTGACCGATTTCCAAAGGTTTCTATTCTCTTATTGTAGCTTATCTGACTTCACAATTAGTGCAATAGTGGATATACATTTAAATTGCAAATGAAAAAATAAGGAAAGGAATATGTGTCTTGTCTTCTACTGTCTTTTAATATGCTAGTTACAATGTGAACCATATCAGGTTTTTGTTTTTCCCTTTGATATTCTTGTAAGCAGCTATGCCTTGCTCTTTTGGCTGTGAATCTTTTTAGTCTCAGCTTTTTCATATAATCAGCTCATACCGTTGCTGCGGTAGCCAGCTTTGTCCTTGATCTTAAATAGTTGTTTTCCCTTGCTACTGTTGGCTCTTTGTCTATTTATAGAGAGATCATACCTCCCTCAGCATTGGGCTTTCTGCATAAACACGTGTTGGGGAGAGGAATCTCCTGTGTGATAGTCTCCCTCCTGTTCTCTGGGTGATCCTAGCGTACACTTTTTTGTTGCACGAATTGCAACAGCTCCATCTTGTTAGAAATTACACTCTTAAGAAGAGCATGGAATTTGCCTGCCTCATGTCAGCACTGTGGTGGCTTCTTGTTTTGTGGCTCCTATGGCATTTGGACCAGCCAGGGCCAACTTGTGTGTTATTTCCGCCCTCTGCACACACCCCCCTGCACGTGGTAATAATAATAATAATATCTATGTGGAAGCAGTTTACTGTATCTCCCTGTTTCTGTCCTTGTTACTACAGTGTTCAGTGCACTTTAATGAGTGATCTAATCCTTTGGGTGGGGCTGAGGTAGTTCTGTAGGTGAGAGACTTTACTTCATAGCCAGATTCCAAGTGCATAGATTTATGTCCTATTTGCTTGCCTGGTAGTGCACTAGATTTGCCATATTCACATTTCAAACCAAGTCTTGTCAGTGCACCAGAGGTACTTTTTGAATAGAGAAAATTCTTGGCTTTTCTCAGCATGGATTGAAATAAACATGTTTGTTCAAGCAAACTTCAAGTGCAGCTTATTAAAAACATACAATAAGTGATATACTGAAGTATTCTGTCTGGCTGAATACCTTGTGGTCATTTTATACATACTGGTGCTTAAAGCAGAACAGTGGCATGTCTCTGTAGGGGAATGTCTGTCCTGCCCCAGCTTTGTAGCTGGCTAGTGCTGTGTAGGAAGAGATAAATATTTTTATCTCCTCTCTTGGCAGTTAGTGAATTGAATTTAGGAATTAGTGACTCTTGTTGATGATTGGTGTACAGTGTTCTTGTTTTCCAGTTCTGAATTACTCATCTTGCTTTGTTAGGTTTATCTGGAATTTCTTTGTCTTTAATAATTACAAATTGGTCACTGAGCTGTTTATCACACTTTTCAAATGGTTAAATAAGGCTCAGCAGTTTCTTTCTTGGGAAGGTTGGATTGTTTTTCTGAGTCTAGAAAAACGTGTGTGTTCTGAAAGGGTTTAAGAATTGCTTGGACAGTATGTCCCTAGTGAGTTAAGTGTCAGTGGATACTGAGTTTGATGGTAGTACAATCACAACTGCACTTGTTTACTAACCAAACATGAAACTATACATAATCCAGAGTTAAAACATTAAGGAACTAAGGCACTGCAGTAAGTGCTGGGACTAATTTATGGATTTTGCAGAATCCATAGGTGAACATCCATACTGAAGCTCCTTCAGACTGTGGACTTAAAGGAAAGCCTTTGGACAGGGTCAGGCAAGCTGCTAACCCACAGAGCTGCTGCAGAATCCAGTGTTGCTAACTGGGAGATTACCATGCCTGTAGTCACTCCTAGGAGCTTCCAGAGGAGATGATGACGTCTGTGTTGCTGAGTGTGTATGGCTAGTGTAGGATAGCTGCTGCTCTGGAAGGTTTCTTTTGATGAGCAAGCACTTTGCAAATAGAGGTGAGCGGAACCAATGCACCACACTAACAGGAATTGTCATCTGTAAAGGACCCAAATTACTTCCAAAGTTCACAAGAACATGACAACCAGAAGAAAACACTGAAGTCAAAGCAGGACAAAACTCTTGGTTAGATATTAATAATTTAGGCTGAGATGCAAATGTGTTCCAGGTTCTGGGGAACTTGAGAGACTTACTAAGATTTACAAGATATTTAGAACAGGAGGAGTAGTTTACCAAGTGTTTTGCTTTGAACTGTTGCTATGGCAACTGTTGAGGGGTTTTTTGAGACTTTAACTACCTCATGCTCGTTAGTAGCGAGGGCACATGTAGGTACTATCATTTGGGATCACTGCACAAGAAGCTCAGAAAATAGTGACACAAACTTCTCTAAATAGATTTGTAGGCGTACTAGAAAGGCAGTAGTCATCCTTGAAAAGCTGGTGGTTCTGTACACCACATTTTCCAAGGAAGCATAATAAACACGCTTAACATCATGGAACATATTGAAGTCTGTACAATGTAAAATCTAGTAGGATGTATAACCAATTTTCTTGGAAATCAAGGTCTTTGTTATGTGTATGCTAGTACACCCCTGGCTACAAAATGATAAAATGATTAAAATTATAACTAACTGCTGTTGCTATAGAATCCAAAGTAGCCTTGCTGATAAAGACTACTTGGATGTGAAGAGGTAGCTGAGTGAAGTGTAATAGCTTCATAATTCAGATCATAAAAAAGAAGTTTTAAAAGCGTAGACACTTCTGTGTAGTGATAAAGCCTTCTCTTTATACTGACAAATACTAAAAAATTAAATGAAAACTTATTTCCTCATTTAGAGACCTTTGTGCATAAAAAAACAAAGTTACTCTTAGCATACTGTTTAACTTCTTGGGGCGTGGTAAGGAAAGAGAATTTTCAACTGGAACAAGAATTCATATGTTTTCCAATGAAAAGTATTTTCCATGGCCATGAGTCATACTGTAACTTGAGGCTTTCTTCAAACTATTTTTTTGTAGTTAGCTGTAAAAGGCACTAGTTTCCAGAGACTCACTGAGTGGGACTTGCCAGAGTTTAAAAAATTGTAATCTTGCTACCTAACAGTGACTTTGTTTGCTTTTATGTGGTGGGAACCTTAAAAAAAAAAACAAAAACAAAAACAAAACAAAACAAACAAAAAAAAACCAAAACAAAACAAAACAAAAACCCAAAAACCACCAAAAACCAAACCCAGTATTTTATCTGTGCATATGGTCCATTTTTAGACTTAGGCTATTGAATGCATACTAACACTGCCAAAAGATGCCACACAAATGCGTGGCAATGCTCCTGCCAAATTATGAAGCTGTCAAACTAAATTTCAATGATGTCCAAATAGAATAGAAATTAAGTAAGTCTTTTATCTTTGTGCATCTGCTTGCAGATGGAATGTACAGCATTCTCAGATGCCTGCTTCTCATCAGTCTTAACAGCTTAGCACGAATAACTTCTCTGTCAAGAGGTGGCCCTCCTGTAGAGTAATTACAATTCCTGGAAAACAGTAACTGGCTGAATTGTGAAAAAGAATTAAGTGTTAGCACATCTTAAATGTTATGTACTCCTGCCAAGGAAGGGAAAAATTCATCACACCTGTCCACATCCAACTTGGGTCCGCATCCTGAACTTCCCCTAATGAAAGATTTTACCGCATAAACTAGAGAAGAATGACCAGTAAAGTCAGCACAACTCTCAGAATTGACTAGTCTTCCAGTTACAAAGATAAAGCCAGCAGTCAAGCCATTTTAATTACCACTGTTTAAAAGCCTGGTAAAGGAGTTAAACCTTATTCTGAAGTACAAAGTTGTCCAGAAAAGAACAGTTTTGACCTCAAGTCTAGAGGTTTCCTGTGTTCTGGTATGTGTACATGGCTGACAGATAGGCAGCTCAGTTGAAAGCCTGTCAGTACTTTGTTAGTTTTGGGGCTTTTTCCCTATTTACCTTCATATGAAAACTTAACATTTTTTACGTCAAAGTTTGTGGTAGTCCTTGACTGGAATACAAGGAACCAGAGATCTAACTGTTCTACATGCACTGGAGTAAATACTTGCACCAACACTTCTAGTTAAAGTGCTGCTTGTTTACCTCTTCAGATCCTATTTTCTGTATGATTTGCAGAAGAGGCTTCCCTCTCTTTTTGTGTTTAGCTTCTCTCTTTAAAATGTTCAAGATAATTATCCCAAAGTATTTAGTTTCCTTGCTGCTTTTCATATATCAATAAACAACATTTTGTGTGCCTGCAGGAGTACATTTATAGCAAAACTGCTTTGTATACACAGCTTGGAAGTTTGAATAGGTAAATGGGTTGAATAAATACACAGTGATCTAGTTTACCTGGGGGGTGGAGGGGCAGAGTTCACTTTTGGCCAACATAGGCTGTGACTCCAAACTTGGCTGGCTTGAGCAATACTCAGATGAGACCTGTCCCCAGAGTACCTGCTCAACCAAGAGGGAATGGTTTCCCCAGGCAGGACAGCCAGTGGCATATGTAGTGCTCATTCTTGCTCAGAGCTTGACAGAAGGATAACTGCTCCTCTGAAGGATCAGTATAAGACATATTAAAAAAACTCCAACACGTTCATGTTCTAACTTTGACTGGTCTTTTGGGCTGTGATATGTTCTACTTAAATTTTGAATATTACTTCCCATGAGAAGGTTATTGAAAGTTCAGCCATTAACTCCTTGCAGCTATCTAAGTTAGCAACTACTTAGTTTGCTTTTGGAGACCACCCTTCCCCCATATACACAACAAATTTAAATTCTGTTCTGCGGAGGCATGGTACTTTCTTTTACTGATTGAACTCACATAAGAAAGCAGCACTTGGCCCTCAGCTTTATTTGAGCAGCCCTTAGTTCCTTTGAAACTGGGATTGTTTCCAGAGCATTCAGGAATGGCTTTCATAGCAGCACAGTGCTTTAGTTTGGATAATGTATGCTGGTCTTTTTTCAGTCCTGAGAACCTGAATATGGTCTTCTCTTTACATAATAGGAAATTTGTGGTGCCGTGTTCTGGCATCTAAAGGACACTCTGTGCCTGCTGCAAACCACCGTGCAACTTGGCAGAACCTACGGCCAAAGATTTGGGGAGTAAAGATGGGAATAATAAATTATTCATGGCTCTGTTGTACAGTTGGTTAAGTAGGAGAAGCTTGGATAGAAACAAACATACAGCTGTAGGACCCTGTTGGTTGTGGCCACATGACTTTGGGCACATGTTGATCTTAAACATCGTATTCAAGCTTCTCTAGTTCTCTGTATCTGCTCTGTCAGTTTGGTTAAATATTTCCTACTCTGTAGCTACCTTCAGATACATGAATCTTAACTTTGAGTTCAATAAATTCATTGTATTTTTCAATTTTTCAGAAGACTGGTAAGAGTCAGGCAGGTGAAAGATCTCCTTACCTTTGTGTAACCATTTTTTTACTCAGCTCTGGGCTGCCTTGGATGCTGGGCTCACCCATTGTGCATCTGAGCTGCTGCCAGCACGCAGCAAATTGAATTTGCATTTGTACCATGTGTCAGCACACACTTGCAGCCCTGCTGAGTGACTTGGAGAAGGGAATGCAGGTGTGGGCTGACTTCCATGTGGGTGTGGGATGGGTGGCCTTGTCTCACAAGCTTGCTGGTGTAGGACTATTCCCTCAAAAATGTTGTGAAAAAAATTTGAACTAGCAGAGTGGTTTGTTGCTTTTTGTTTTGTGGCTGTGCCTAGCAGCCAGGGCCTTAAAGCCAAGGCTTAGAACTTAACAGGAGCTTGTATTACTCCATCAAAAAGATCTTGATTATAACCTGTACTGATAAGTTATGTTCAGGAACAAAGCTAATCTTGTATATACAATGAATGAAGTCCAAAACTAAAGATCTTGTGGAATGCTGAAGAGCTTTATCAGCTTCTCGAAAACTCTGCTCTTAGCTACCTGTCAGCTTGATTCATCTTCTTCACAAAGAATATTCACTTTTTCCCTAAGGCTGAGTGCTGCCATTAAGCTACTTCAAAGAAAATTACTGAAGTAGTGAATATCTGCTACATAAAAGATAAACATTTGAGTAAGGAAACAGGGTCTCATTCTTTATCTCTTAGAGTAATTAAGTTGATAAACAACCTATTTGCATGCTAAAGATTGTTGGTGTGGATTAACCCTTCCCAATTTATAAACACTTATGAAGGTGTTGAGTGAATTCCTGTTTTTTCTCATGTGTCTTTTGCAGGTATTCGTTATAGCATGGACGTTAGCGTGGATGAAGTGAAAGCCTTAGCATCTCTCATGACGTACAAATGTGCTGTGGTTGGTAAGTGTTCATTTTCCAAGCAAGATTTCACTCTTCAGTTTCAATCAGTACTGATGTAATTACATAGAAAAAACAAACATGTAAAGGATTAAAATGAATTTCAGACACTAATCTCTAATTTATATCTGTATCAAGGTGGGAAAATCTATAGTGACTAAAATAATATGTATTCCCTCTCCTGTCCCTGAAAATACTTTAATAAGGTTGCATTTTCGTTTGAAAAGTCCAGATTCTGCTAACTACCCTCTCCCATAGAAAGTACTACATCTTGAACTCAAATTCAAGTATGACAAACTTGGATTATTAGGGAACTAATTTTAGGGGGAACAGATGGAAGCTCTGAAGGATTCAGGCAGGGGAGCTGTGGAGAGCAAAGGATAAAATTCCTTTATGGGTTATAAAGAGGTATAACTTGTACACAGCTACTAAATTGTAGAGGAGTTTGGAGAGAATCTGCATATTATGTATAAGAAAAGAAAATACTTTCCTAATGTATATAGATGTGCTTAGGACTCCCAAAGTAACATTTTTGAGCTAAACCAGTAAAATATAAAAGGTAAAACTTATTATTTCTTCAAGTGTCAAGTACAAGAGATATTTAAGCATAGAAAATTTAAATAATGAACTTTCGACTTTTAAAGACCATTTTCAAAGTGCCTTGAAAGCTCTCCCATTTTTATGAGAGTACCTAGATCAGATTATAACTTCCACTTCAGAAGCCATAAACGTAGCAAAACCAAAATCACCACAAAAATCAAAGATATAATTACACATCTTTCTCATGTGTTCTGCCTTTTAATGTTGAAAAAGTAAAATGATTTTCCTTTGCATTCTTGTAGATGTGCCATTTGGTGGGGCAAAGGCTGGTGTCAAGATCAATCCCAAGAACTACACAGTAAGCCTAATCATAGATAAAAATTTGGGTATCTGCAATACTGAAGCCAGCCAGTTAAAAAAGCTCTTCTAAGGGCATTATTGACCACTTAAAACCTCCTGCCACTTTCTGCCTCTGTAAAGGCTGAATGTAGCCTGTGCATGCAATAGGTAGGAAAAGAATTTTTAAAAGGTCTGTGTTTCAGAGGTGGAATACTTCAATTACTTAATTTATTAATTTTTTCTGAAAATCAGGAGACTGCAAATAATTTGGAACCTGGAAATTTTTTAAAGTTGATACTGTTAATAAAGGCTTAAATTAAGTTACTCTTCAAAAAAAAAAAGTTAATGTTTTTGTTTATTTTGACTAATAGTTTTATGCTCCATTAAACCATTCTATGCAGCGTTCCAATGTGAATAATAACTAACTTGGCTTATAAAAGGTTTACTGCAGGCTTGCCTTCTTGCCCTAATTAAAACAACTTGTACAGAAAGGAATACTAGAATACATAACAGATATTCTAAGCTCAAAGCTCCTGTAAGGATTTGTGTCAAGTCACTTGGCTGTGTTGATTGCACAACTGGCAGGGCCAGCTCTTGCTGTTGCTGGTTGTAAATCGCTCACAGAGGATATCAGATTTGTTTGCTGGAAATCTCTGCTGTGGGCACAGGTGGTTCTTCCTGTGCCATGGTCCCAATTTGTCATGGATCAGAATGTACAGAAAGAAAGCCCAATGTTTCTTGTGCTGCCTGAATACCAATGGTCTGCCAGGGAGTGGCATATAAATTATATAAATTATGAATCATCCTTTCTTCTGAAAGAAGAGGGCGTTGGCTTGTGCTTGGGCTAAGTTTGAGCAAATACTCATAAGCACTAATGATATCTTCTGATATTTATTCCGTTTTCTCTATAGGACAATGAATTGGAAAAGATCACAAGAAGGTTTACCATGGAGCTGGCAAAAAAGGGCTTTATTGGTATGTTGGGCAGCTTTTTATTCAAATTTAGGAATCTGATTTATTGTGCACTGACAGTGTCCGTTAGATGATATCCTTAAATAACAGTATTTTTGAGAGCTGAAAACAATTAGCATAGAGAACTTTCAGCAAGAACCACAAAGAATTGAGTCATTGCATCCTAGTGCATTTTAAAGGGAACTGTGTCTTAACTTTTTCTGGTGGCTGTTCTAGCTATGAGAAGCCACAAAAGCTGAGGTCACAGTATCCAAAATGAATCACATTTCTCTCAGAGTTAGATCATAAAATGGTGAGCATATCTGTTGCAGTTTTAATCTTTAATAGCAAGCTCTTCACTGTTACTGTTTCCTGTAGTCTCAGTTGAGGCTTTTGGCAGGTATCTGAGGAAAGAGAGGAAGGAAATAGAAGATCCACCCCAGCAAAAGTTGATGGCTTCACCCATGGCAACCAGAGGCTGCAAGGGAAGTGTAGGCAAGAAGCATAGGAGCCTGTTGTAACAGAACCTCAGCTTCTCTAATGTCAGTAGGGGCTTCATTCACACTCAACCCTGAGCTGTTGTGGTAGCTTTGCTGTCTGGATATCTCCTCTGCAGAAAGCTGACTATTACCAGCTCAACTTTTAATTGAAGGGAGCAGCTTTACTCAGAGAAGGTTCTTACTCAAATGAATAATGAGGCATGTTACTAGTTAAAGGACTGTCATGTATTCCTGATATCTGACTGCCTTGGGAATGTCCATCCTTTTATCTGCATTTTCTTGCTCCTCAGCCAGAGTGTTTGCTGCTCTTCCAGACAGAGCATTTACTATCTAAATTAACCTCCTTTATGAACACACGTACTGATGTTACATGTGACTATGGTTTTACTATACACAATGCAAGCTATAGTGATAATCAGTTCTGTGACAATTAAAATGGTTTGATAAAATTATCTTCCTTTTCGGCTCTCTGGTTGGTGCCACACAGCTTTCACAAACCTTTTAAAAATACTTTAAAAAATTGTTGGGGCAGAGTTGCATATAATATCCTGATTAGCAAGTTTCTATGGTCTTAAATAGTCTGGGGAAATACTATTTTTAGCTATCTACAGAAGTGGATTTTTTGTTTAAATTTCAACAGATGTGTGAGACTTCTTTTAAAGGTTTATTTCATCAAGAAAGAGAAATGAAACCTTTCTTGAAGTAAGCAGTGAAATCAAATGCATGTGCTACAGCACAGTGACTAGGTACAGCCTACCTGCAATATTTAAACTCACCCAGGAACAGAAAGGAAATTCTTATGCAGAAGAATCCAATCAATATCACAGTATATAGAAATCATACCCAGATAGCACCCTCCCTGCAAAAAAACCCAAACCACTCCTCTTCTTATTGACAAAGTGGCCTTCACCTTTTTTCAAATGGCTTATGTAAAGGTTGGGGGTTTTGATAATATTGTAGAAAGGTGTGATACAGCATCTAAAACTACATTGGATCCAGAAGAATATGTTGCTTGCATAATAAACTGAGGATTAAAGAGGAAAACAGTTCTTCTCTGCTAAGGCCTGCACAGTTCCCAAGGGAATGAAGATTGACAATAACTATTTGTGTTGGACCCTTAAGAGGTGTTTTCACTGTTGCCAACAGGACCTGGTGTGGATGTTCCTGCTCCTGATATGAGCACGGGGGAGAGGGAGATGTCCTGGATTGCTGACACCTATGCCAGTACCATAGGACACTATGTAAGTCTTGTGCAGAGGCTTTCAAGCAGAAAAGCTGCCTAATCATATCAATTTGTTCACTTACTGGATCTAAAAATATTATTGCAAACTGTGACAACCTCCGTGAGGATTTTAGGGTACAGCAAAGGAAAAATAGCTTTAAGGATAATATTCTTACACTAGCCTTAAAAGAAGCTTCTCTGATACACTACTGATTGCAGCTGTTCAACAAAGATAATACACTGTTTTTAAAGGTATAGACTCTAAAATTGGTTTCTATTTCTATAATTTTCCTCTGTTTTTCGTTGGTACTGTAATTACTAATTTAAAATTGTTAACTGATAACTGAATTTATAACTTTTATAAATACGTGCTTTTGTTCATTCAAGAGACCATGCAAATTACATTCACATGCTATTGGTATAACTTCTAAAAGTTTTAAGACTCTCTGCAGTCTCCTAGAAGTAACAAGTTTCATTGTGGGCTTCAGCAAATTCTTCAAAGTGTAAAACAAAGGACACTGACATAATTTATAGCCCAGGAGGCAATAAAAAACAATTTAAAGCTTTTAAAAATTACTTTTTTAATGCTAGTCCTTGGTTTGGCCTTTGTCAGTGGGGTTATTTGTACCTGTTAAACCAAACATTCTCGTTGTATGCTTTCAACAGGTCTGTTCAAAGAAAAATGCATTGTGGACAACTCATTTGTCAGTAGCTGTGTATTAATGTGTTATTATGCTGTTCTAGTGCATGTTTGCCTATCCCAGCTCCTCTTTGCTTGTACTCAGTGCAGTCCCTTGCAGCAGCTCCCCTGAAGCTCTGCAGGGTGTGTGCCTCGGGCATTTGTGCCACCCACCACGAGCCTTGCGCTGGCACATCGCCCAGGATGTGCCTGCTGTCCTCAGGCATCTCCTGGCACAAGACTTGTCTGAGGCCTTGGACAGTAGGAGGTGGAGTGGCACAGGTTATTCTAAGTCTGAAATGCAGTCTGAGGTATCTTATGGAAGGAAAAAAGGAATGCTTGAGGAATCAGCTGTGCCATGCTGATTAGTTGAGTTAAATTACTTTTGCACAAAGCTCTCTGTTAGGGATATCACTGTAAAACATTATTTGCTTTTTGCTATTCACATAGGTAAATATTTTAATGAAAACTTGATGTCTGATAAAATGGCAAAGTTATGACTTTAGAAGGACTTCAAAATGCTGGGTGCCAACTAGTTCCCTGAGTCAGAACTTTAAAATTCCAACTTAGAGCAAAACTACTGCCTCAAAGCATTGAGTTTTAACATTTAATCCATTGCACTAAAATGTGTATTTCACTGTGATTCAACAGCACTGTGTTATTGAGACTGACAAGAAAGATCACAGCAAGTGCCTGCTTTAAGATTTACTGTACTGAAGAGTTCTCATGCAGTTTTATACAAAAGCTCCATTTTTTAAAAATTGAACTAAACCCTGATAGAGAAGTTTTCAAATGGATGAATTTCTTATTCTTACCACTTTATAACCTCACCTTGTTGTGTAGTCCTACAAAATCTTATGATTCAATGACAACAGAAAAGAAAATAACTACTGAGAATTAAAATTTGAATTACCCTACAGCAGCATATTTTTAGACTCCCTCTGTATGGCAGTATCCTATTGAAAAATAAAAAAAACTGAGAGGATTCAGGAACGCTTTTCTGCAAAGTTAATTAAAAATGGAAATAAGAGGCAGGAGGGAAATATTAGTTTCCTTAATTTTGTTGGGTTGCTTGTTTGTACTCAAGAGAGTGGTAGAGCCACAATAGCTACCACAATAGCTATTGTGGAACTCCAGAGCTATTGTGGAAAATTATCAGGTAATGGAGAAGGAAAGTGAGAATTCTGACAAGGCTATAAAAAGGGGAATAATCCATCAAAACCAGTTTCTAGAGGAAGATGTTTCTGTCTGTTTGGCACACCAAGAGCAAAAATAAAGGTGATTATGGAATACTAAGAAGATAAAAATGACCATGGGGGAAGAAGGGAAGGGAACTAAGAGCAGAAAATGAGCAATGAACAGAAGTGAAACAAGCCGTAATTGCAAACACAGATGGAAGCTGTGCAAGGCACCACTTTCCATTCAGTGGAGTGGAAAGATAACTCTGGTGAGAGGGATCTCTCTGAGATACAGACCTGATGGCTCTGTGCTTGCACACTGCAGACAGCTGTGTTCAGGGAGTTCCAAGTGGGAAGGATAAATCAAATAACAGATATGAGCAGATAAGGGAAGTTTGCTCAAAACCTACCACAGAGCGAGGAAGTTGGAGAGACAAGGAGAACATCATTGCAGGGGGGAAAGGAGTAAAGAAAGGAGCAAAGGTTAGTGCCTGAACATCACCAAGTTCATAAGCTACCACTGCTGACATAGAAGTCTTTGATGCTAGCCATAAGCCCTTTTTCAAGGTTCTCTGTAAAAGCCATGCTCTTTGGTTTTCACCCAAGATGTTTTGAAAGTTTTTGCTTATTGACTTGAAACCAAAGATTTTAGGACTTTGACATCAGCCGTGGCTTTTATATGTGACTTCAAGAAGTCCTGGATCTGCCCTCACTTCATGCTCTATTTTCTTGCCAAACCATGCAAGTTGTTAATAACTACCATGTTAACTGTTCCAGAAAATCCATCTGAAGTTGCTGGATCACTGAGTTACATATGGCTGAAGTTTCTTATTAAATTAATCCTTTCCGCTCTTCTGTACTTCCTGACACTATCAACTGACTTTTGGTACATAGGAAAGGACTTTGATAAATACATTCTTATATATGGTGGGAAGCTGTATTTCTTCACATATTTATAAAATATATTCCCTCTTTTGTGAATGCACAAAGCCCAAAGCATAGTTTAAGACCATATAGCAGAATAAAAACCTGAAAGTCCATCGAAGCATCAGGCCAGGTCGTTCCAAGAGAACACTCCTGCCAATGTTTGTTACAGCTGACATGCCACAAGAGGGAGCATACAGCTTATGGAGAGCAGCGAGCTGGGTTTTGGGAGGCTGAATTAGGAATTCTGTGGCAAGCCCAGCATCACTTTCATTGTGCTTAAAGAGGCTTATATGTTAACTCACTATCGTTTTCAAACAGTAAATAGTTTTAGTCTTCATTATGGCTCTAGTCTCCTCCAGCCATTCTGCCTCCACTTACTTTTGTCTGCTCCTTTCCTTCCTCTCACCAAGCATCCTGCACCACAGGCATGCAAATGCCTTTGGCACAAGGGATGGAGCAGAGGGAGCCTCCCAGTGAATGTGTGGCTGGTGGAATGGAAACCCATCCGGCTGCTGGCACTCTCATTTCAGTGGATTCTCTTTTATCCCTCCTTTTTCACTTGTGCTGGCAGCCAAGCCACCGTGTGACTGTGCTCCCAGGGTGTGGGAGCATGGGAACCACTGGTGACAGAAGAGGGAGTTCCAGTGTCTGGTTTGGAAGAATTTCGTTCATGTTATTAATTCCAATTGGAAAAACCAGCTATGGTTTTCAATGGCTATTTTATCTTGGCTAACTATCTGGAATATGGAAAACTTAATTTTATTGCCACCAAATTAAGAATAGAGGCTTGATTGTAAATGCTGCTTTTCTGAATAGAAGTAATAAATACACAACTTTTCCCATATGACCTTCAAACTGCAGATTAGAGCATCCCTGTATTCTGACTACCGACCTCATGCCTTGTTTTGTAATTGTAAAATATCTGAATTTGTTATTGAGGAACACTAAACACTGTTTAAAGATGATTAAAGCCAGCTCAAGGATATCAAAAGTAGTGATGTAAAGAAATTGTGGCTGTAAATAGGAGCTGATTTTAAGAAACATTCCTGAGAGCTTTTTGATTTGACTGCCTGTGGATGTCACCATGATATACAGACTGAAGTTAACACACACACTTAGAGGCAACAAAAAATCACAGACCATATCCACTATTGCATGACACAACTTTCCTGACAGAATATTCTGAGGTGTTCACACAAAGTGAGGAAGGAAATCATCTTTACAAACTAAATTCATTTAAACTATATCATGTTCTGACTCTTAAACTTTCTGTTTGCCCTTATGTCAAAAGTGTACAAAACTTCTTGTTCCAGCTGTTTTTTTATTGATTAATCCCATGTCTCACAAGTCCTTTGCTGTTTTACAGGATATTAATGCTCATGCATGTGTAACTGGTAAACCCATCAGCCAGGGTGGGATCCATGGACGTATATCTGCAACTGGCCGTGGTGTCTTCCATGGAATTGAAAATTTCATCAATGAAGCCTCATATATGAGCTTATTAGGAATGACTCCAGGATTTGGAGATAAAACATTTGCTGTTCAGGTAACTTTTTTCCTTAGACAGTAGGAAAAAAAGTAGTACACAGACTTTCAGTAGAGCTGTTTTTAAAACAGGCCCTTAAAAACTGAGAGAGCTTTAAAACTTCCAAGTTAACCTTTACTCTCCAACTTTAGAAACATTTTTCAAGCAACACAGGTCTCCTTTATTTTAGACTGGTTTTTATAAACTGAACTTTCAATTGCACTCTACAGGCACAAAGCCTAATCTCTATAGTCATTATGATCTTGTAAGCTACAAACAGCAGAATGAAATACTGTTACACGAGGTCTTTAAACTAAGCACACTTTTCAGTGAGCTGTGACACTGGTTTTACCTACAGAAATTTTGTTGCAATGTTTTACAATAAAAAATTAGGAACAGGAGAAAGTAAGGGTTCCATTACAGAATAAGCAGCTGAAAAAATAGAAACTAAGACCTTATCCTAAATTTGTAGGGTTGAATATACATTTTTGGTGCTCCTAAGACTTGGGGATTTATGTACTTGAATTTTGAAAGTGATAGTCAGTAGTATGCATTATCATTCCTAAATTTTCCAAGAGAGGAAGCTTGTTCAACTTTAAACAGTATGTTAAATGGAGCGTTTGAGGAACTGATTTGTTTTGTTGCTTTCAAAAGTGCTTGTTAGAAAAGAAATAGCAGAGTAATTGTAACCTCCAAGTTGTCCTCTAGTTAACCTGTGGTCTGCAACAAACATCTCTGCCCTGCACAGGCCCAGCAGCACACTCCTCTCCCTGCACTTGGGCATTTTCAGGCCTGGCAGAGGACTAACCAACAGGCACTTAAGCAAAATATAGACTGAAAACATGGCCATAAGAAAAGCAGAAAATTCTGCGAGGAAAACGAACCTAGAGCATTTCAGAGACCTAAAGCATGACAGACTCTTCTGCCAAAGTTTGCTTCTAATACATCTGCAAAAATCCCAAATATAACTGAAGCTGTGTTATACAGGAATTGATTATTTCTGTATAATATATATTTATCCTATATATTTATAGCTTTTTTTTCAGCACAGAATCGTACAACAAACTTTCAACATTGATCATATGACTTTTTGTCTGCTATGTGTGTTCTTTTACTTCCAGAACATCAGCATCCTGGAAGTAAAGGAACTTAATGGCCTGGAATTAAGTCAGTAGTCATACAAAAATCCATTAATCCCTTTAAGAGGGTGCCAATCATAAAGTGGATACACAAAACATTCCCAGGTTGATAAACATCATTGTTTTGACACTTTCATACTAGCATTACCTCTTGCTTTCTATATTTCCAGTATAAAACACTTATCACAACTGTATATTGCTGGCTACAGTGCATCATTTCTGCAGTGAGATTCAGACAAGAATAGCATGTATGTAGATTTCTTCCATCTTGCCTATGCACATCTAATGCCAAGATGTGCCAATAGATGAAGAACTATTTAAAACTGTATTTGAAGAACTATTTAAAACTGTATTAGCCCTAGCAGTAATCATCATTTTAACTGGAGGGTTGACTGCTTTTCCCTTTCTCTTTCCCTCAGGGATTTGGTAACGTGGGCTTGCATTCTATGAGATACTTGCATCGTTTTGGCGCAAAATGCGTTGCTGTCGGAGAGTTCAATGGTTCCATCTGGAATCCTGATGGGATTGACCCAAAGGAACTAGAGGATTTCAAATTGGTACGAAACTTAGCTAAGCAGAAAGAGTTTCATTTTTGTCAGCTTTGCAAGTACATAGAATGACTGATGACTGTAACTAGTGTTGTGATATTTAAAGCATGCTGCAAATAGTCCTTACAAAATGGCTTAGAATTATTGATTCTTCTGACTTTCCTTCTTATCCCCAACAAGAATGCAAATGCGGGTGGTTCCTTTTTTACCCTTTAACCTTACTCTCAAAAAAATGCCTGTATGTGTGCAGGCTAATTACTTTTTTTTTCAGAACTGGAATTATTATTATTATTGTTATTGTTATTATTATTATATTGCCTTTCTCATGCCTAAACTAGAAAGGATGTCTTAAGGAACCAGGGCAAGGAGGTTCCTGAAGGATTCCTGACTGAGAATCACAAGCACATGGTCATTTAAGATGCACAAAGTGTACTTTTGCTGTTTCTTACCTGTTGGATGTTTCTGAAAGAACGAAAGCCTGCCTGGCAGTGTGACTTGAATGTGTAGTTTATAATGAAAACTGGATGTGGTCTTTTTATTTCAGCTTCCAAGTGAAGCAAACTTGAGGGTACAGTTCACAGGCACTAAAATACAGTCTTCTACTTAAAGCTTCTTAGGGGCTTATTTTATGTGTCTTCTTTTATATAGGGAATATTTGAATTTCTTTATCATCATCTTTCTCAAAAGAATGTAGATTCTATTACTAAACAAAGGCTATCATTGTAGTACTGAATTTTAAAAACCATTTGAATCTTATGTGATGCAACTTATCCTGGGTGTAGCAGACTAGTGAGTCATTTCAGTTGTTTGAAAGCTATTTTAAGAGCTGAGAGGAACCTTTTTTTTTAAATATTCCAGAGCCCAAATGTTTCTCAGTGTCTTTATGCAGAGAGCAGTTATGCTTCAGTCTTGGGAACTTTGTTCCTGAAGCTTTGTAGCTTGCTTTTTATGTCTAAGTAAGGATAGGAATTACATTACGTGCTGCCTCTCTAGTACTTTTGCTTCTCCTTTTTCTCACTCTGAAAGTCAGAAGGGAAGAAATTGGCATGAGTGCACAACACACTAAAACCACTGAGGTTTGTTTTCTTCACACAGCAACACGGGACAATCATGGGCTTCCCTAAAGCAAAGCCACTTGAGGGCAGCATTCTGGAAACAGACTGTGACATTCTCATCCCTGCTGCCAGCGAGAAGCAGTTGACCAAGGCCAACGCACACAAGGTTAAAGCAAAAGTAAGTCAGAGAGTTCAAATGGAAATGAAAACCAGAGATGATCTGTTTAAGTAGTAATTTTCAATAATCAGCATGAACAAACCCAAATCTATTCCTCTGAGTTACTCTGTGCTGTGATTTCTTTCAGATTATTGCTGAAGGTGCCAATGGGCCTACAACTCCTGAAGCTGACAAAATCTTCTTGGAGCGGAATATCATGGTTATCCCTGTAAGGCTCTATCATGACCTTTGATTTTCATTTCAAAGGAACATTTTTGTGAAGAGTACCAAGACCCTAGTTATTGAAGGCTTTTATTAATAGCCATTCATTCTCTAAGAATGTTTTTTTAATAACTGATGTCTAGGAAACAGGTGTCAATGTTGCTGAAGAATTATAACATTTATTAAAGACCTCACTACAACTTAAATGCCCAAAGATAATGATTGTTAGTTGACATTTGCTCAATCAGAAGTGCACTAAACACAGTAACAAGGAAGAATAAATATTCTGGCCAGTTTGTAGACATGGTGTGTCTGGATGATGCTCTGACAGAAACATGTACTGCAGAGTGTATAGATAGTTTGAAAAAAGTTTAGTGATAGTTTGAAAGAAGAAGACCTAGCCAGCTGTAATGACAAATTTTTTTCACAGAGAAAGGGTGTCCTGATCAAGTGATCTTGCTAGATAGAGTAGCTGATCTTCAGCCTTTACTCACTGAGATGGCCTAAGAATGCTCTAATTTTCTTACACTTGTGGTAAAAGAGAAGTAAGTAGTCTGTCAAGCAGATCTGAACTTGATGTGTTCTGAAGTCAAGTTCTATTTTAAATCAGTAGAAGTAATCCTTGAAGAAGAGGGTGTTGTCCTGTAAGAGTAAGAACTGGATTGTCTTCTGTGCTGCAGTTTAAAGTAATAATGCTGCTTGCTTTTGCAGAATATGATAGCGCTTTGTCACAGGGTCACAATTCAAAATATTTCTTCTTTCTATGCAGGATCTTTACCTGAATGCTGGTGGTGTAACAGTATCCTACTTTGAATGGCTGAAAAACTTGAACCACGTCAGTTATGGCCGTCTGACTTTCAAATATGAAAGAGATTCAAACTACCACTTGCTCAGTAAGTGCTCACTTCTGCTTCCACACACTGTTTAATTAATAGACTGGACTAGCAAACACCAAATGTGGGAGACATGGAAACAGAACTCTTTTAAATTCATCACAATTTCCCCAGAAGTCTGTAATTGCTGCTTACTAAATAATGGAAAAGGTTTCATAGGTTAACTGACCTGCAGCTCTAATGACTTAAGTTAAACACATTCTTTTCTGGTTATCTTTAAATTCTTTCCTCAGTTTTGTAAAATAGTGAAGTCAAGCTACTTAAGTGAAGTATTTACTACTTCTAAATAAACTGCACACTTTCAGTTGCACACTTGGTATTCAGGAAGCATTCAGATGAAGTTCAAGCAGGTGCCATTGTTCTGCACATACAACAATAAAGGATTTCTATAAAGGCCAATAATATAATAGAGAGAGGCACTAGAAAAACCTGCTTATGGCTCACAGCTCCACTTATGGTCATTCTGTGCTGCCTGCTTTCTGGGAAACAATAACAATTATGTGATGAGAGGAAGCTCAGTGGAGAAGAACTGGAGGATGTTGCTCCATTTTAAACAGTACTCTGTATAAAACATTAGAATCTTGAGACACTGGACTTGACAAAACATATACCTGTATTGTTTTTAATATAACCCTTTCTCATAAATCATGCATTTTAAGGTGTGTCTAAAGTAGGGGAGAGTTATAGCAATTCTCACGTAAATCCCTTTCTTAACTTTGAGATTGTGTTGTCTCAAATGCTCTTTGTTCCTATTTAGGAATTTCAGAATTCCAAGAACTAAGATTAAATAAATATCAGTGAAAATACCAAAGTACTGTTCACTGTCCTAAGGAAAAAAAAATCCTAAAATTTCATATTCTTCAGTTACCTGGCATCTACTTTTTTTCCCCTAGTGTCTGTCCAGGAAAGCTTGGAAAGAAAATTTGGGAAACATGGGGGAACTATTCCAGTTGTGCCTACAGCAGAATTTCAAGATAGGATATCGGTAAGTAGTTGCTGCTGGTTTTGTTTTTTTTTACTGTTAGGGGAGCTGTACTCTATATTATCTATACTGATATTGTAACTGAAATCTAAATTTTACCATTGTAGCTATCATGGAGCGCTTTCCCCCGAGCAAAGCATTAGTGTATGATTAGCTTGATGGCCAAACAAAGCAAGCAAATGATCTGAACTGCTTCAGAATATTGGAAATAAGCTATTTTTGATTTCTTTTACTTCAGTCCATGCAAAATACCTCCAAAATAGTAAAAAAGCTACAGTTTTAATACAGATGCTTTTTGTATTTTGGAGCTCTTGTTGATATAGTTTGCCTGGTTTTCCAAAAACCTTTGAACAAGATATCACACTACAGAGAGTTTGATGTTTCTGTAACTCCAGAATAACAACTGGGTGAAAAAATTGTAGCTTGGTCCTTTAAGAGAGAGTCAACAGGCAAAGAAATGTCAGGTAAAATTCATTGCTATCTATTGTGTAGCAATACATGGTGGGGAAATTTCCACGTGAAGGGATGGGTTGTGAGCTCATCCATTTGCATTTAAAAGGAAATTGTGGAGCTGATGACAAAATACAAGCCTAGAAATCCACTGCAATCAATAACCAAATCCAGCATTGGAAATTGTTCTGAAGGGGCAAGACTGACTAATGATGCACCATATGAATTCAGAGTGTGCTGCCTTCTGAATACTGTGTGCAGGTTAGGTCTCTGCATCTTCAAACACTGCAAGGGTGGCAAAAGTTCAGAGCAAGATCACAATGATAGATAAAATACAGGAGCTTCTCTGACATGGAACAATGGACTAACCTAGGTCCTTCTAGCCTGAAGTGGAGACAGTGATCTGTAGAATGAGGGATATGGAAGGAGGTGGGTACGGATAGACTGTTTACTGCAGGGAATGCTGGAAGATAGTGAGATGTGTTCCAACAAAAGCAGCACAGTGAGGTGCAGAATGAAGAATAAGGGGATGGTTCCAAGCAGAGCAGACAGTTCAGGTGTGCAATACTCTGCCAAAGATACATGGAAACTAAAAGCATCAGTTGGTTAGGTTTTTAAACTCTAATTCAGGAGGAGGTGGGACAAATGAGGAGGGGAGAAAAGTCCAGCAAGTTGTGAAAAACATTAAACCATGCTTCCTCAGGAAGAAATCAGGAGAAGTGCATATAAACTTGGACTACAGTCAGATGATAGCAATAGACTTTAGCCTGATCCAGAATGGTACATTTTATACATGTTAGGCTATATGTAGCCTGTTATGGGTTCTGTGGCTTAAAGCAAATGCTGGATCTCTTAAACACAAGCCATAGAAACTGGCCTAGTACATTCTGCTTCCAGCCCAAATTGGTATTTGAAGGAAAGCAAATGTTTTGTGGACCCAGATGTCAAATTATTAGTAAATTACAGCAATCAGGGTGATGGAACATTGAACCTGTAATGATTCATCCTAATTTTTCAACTGCTTATCGTTCTGTGTATTTAAATTTTAATGGGAATAAAGCTGTGGAGTTGCTAAGGGCTAATGTAATGTGGAGTATATGAATTTGGGATCTATGCCCTTCCTCAAACCTGTCTGTCTTCAAAACAATTGCAATAGGTTGTTGACTCTTGGAAACTTTTTTGTTTGATATTTACGGTGTGGTCTGAAGGCTGAAAACAGTAATTACTGCATCAGTAGATAATGGTAGCATCATGCATCTAGAAGCTAGGCCCATAAAAATCTTCAATGCTTACATCTGAGGTTTTAGAATTGAATTGACCCTAGCTAGCTCTTCACATAACACAGTAAAGGCTATTTAGATTCTTCACCCATCATTAGAAGAGAATGAGTGAGCAAGCTTCAGTAATTACAGGAATCCAACATCTCATTGTCCCCAGCACACAATGAGGACCTTTTTGCGTCTTGGATTAAACCTTGATTTTATTCTCTATTATTGCAGGGTGCATCTGAGAAAGACATCGTGCACTCTGGGCTGGCTTACACGATGGAACGCTCTGCCCGGGTAAATATTGCATAACTCTATATACTTCCATGAAGGAAAACTCACATGACTTTGGGACAGTTTTTCAATAGGTTGTACAGAATTTCTTTGCAATTAAAGGAGTAGATAAATAGTACATGATTAATGAAAGTCAGAGTATGAAGAATTTCTGCTCTGTGCCATCATGGCCAACTTTAACTGGGTATAATAAATACCATAGATTATTCTGGTAGAAGTAGTTTTTTCTACTTACTGTAGTAAGTAGAAACTTTTTAGTTGTCTTCTTGTACCTGGCTAATCTGGGACATGTACATAAGAGTGCTTTACTTCACCATTAGCAGTTTTGGATTAATTCCTCAATGCTGCATGTTTAATTAGTGGGACAAAGGCTACTTGAAACATCTCATCTCTCCCTATCAGGGTAAGACTTGAAAAGGGGTATTATAGTGACCTGGGAAAGATGTCTTTCCCTTTCAGTTGTCAGTTGTAAGGGGAATCAAGAAATTTCAGAATTGATCCACAAAGGGTCAGAGCTCTGATACCAATCTAGCAGCTCCTTACTTAGATCCTACAAGCAAAATTGTTGAGCTCTTATGGATAAACCTGCAGAAACTACATGTAACCTTTTCTGTTTCAGCAAATCATGCGTACTGCCATGACATACAACCTGGGTCTGGACCTGAGAACAGCTGCCTATGTCAATGCAATTGAGAAGGTCTTCAAAGTGTACAATGAGGCTGGTTTGACCTTTACATAAACAGGCCATGACCGCTCCTTGTTGTATCCCACCCCTCGCTGTTAATGTACCCTCTTCTTGAGAAAGCTTATCACAAGTTTACATGTAACCACAAATTTTCTTTTCTTCTGACATTATAGTGGATTCTATTCTCAATTAGTTTCAGTTCCAAACTAGTCTTTTTTACAATAAAAATCCATGGATTAGGAAATTGTATACAAGTATGTATCTGAAGATAACAGTTCATCTGCACTTGTGGGGGCCATTCTGGGTGTTTCGCCTACAAAACAAAATGGTACATTTTATGTATGGAAGAGTGGTCTTGCCACCTGAGCCACTTCTCAGACTTCAGATCAGATACTGTACTATATGAGCACTTAGCTCATTATTACTTCATGCACTTTTGTTTAATGACATAATTTTGGCTTCAGCACTTTCAGTAAGGCCTTGTATGATCAATGCTGTGGCATTGTCAAAGGAAGAATGGGCCTCCAGCAGGGATTAACTTTGATAGGAGTCTAGTTTTTATTTGTAGTAAAGCTTCAGGCCTGATTCTCTTAAGGCAATATTTTTTCTTTAACTGAGCTACTGTTACAGGACTGCCTTTCCTCGCTTGTTCAAGCTTTTTAGTTTGACTATCATCATGACGTTTGTAGCGCTGACAGACTAATATTTTTATAAGCTGAAACTATTGAGCAACTCTAGTTATGTTTTTAATCAAGTATCTACATAACTACTCTGACTGTAGGTTGTTTCCTTTTTTTAAGAAAAGGATATTCTGAATTTGGTAAGTAATCACACTTAGATTTTTTTGGAATTCTTTTTCAGTCTTTTCCCTTCAGAGGCTTTCTGAAAATTAGATACTGCCTTGGTGAACAACTAGAGTGAAACTGAACCCAGAAATCATTGGCCAAACCACAGAGGAGTTAGAATGCTGCTATAAACTTAATTCACTGTCTTAACACACACAGCCTTTTTTTTTTTTTGTCATCAGGAGGTCTTGAAGGTTTTGAACATAAAGTACAACAAAATGGACCTCAACAAAATATTGGATCAAGCACAGTTTTTGAAGTTTAAGGCTTTTGTCCCTTGGAGTCCCCTTGAAGTGCCAGATGTTATTTATGTAATGAATATGAATGTTTTTTTTAAAAAGACAATTAGTCCCTCCCAGAAACTCATGCTTTTTTCCTAACTACTTTGTAACTGCATGACATAACCTGGAGAGAGAGCAGTTATTAAAAAAAAGTTGACCTTTCCAAACCAACTATGCCGGTGTATTACTGTTTTCTATTTCATGCAATAGCTTTCCGTAGCTACAATCTGCATCTCTTCACAGCACACATGTCAGTTCACTACCTGACCACTACTAAGATACTGTCCCTGAATTATCTTAAGGGGCTCACTAATACAGATCTTTGTCTCTTGAGCTTGCCTGTCAGCAAGATTGCACATATTTAGTAAAAAATTTCAGGTCTTTTTAGCTTATCCTCAAAAATTTGTGTGAAGAACTATTTAGTAGTTAGCATGGAGCAATAAACCTGTGTGAGGCATTTAATTGGTGGCTTACTCCGTCATGTATGCTAGCATCTAGGGCTATAAAAGTACTGCAGATAAAACAAGTGCAGCATATCTATATACACACTGATACTATTTTAAAAAAACATGCACCCTTAGAGCTTGAGAATTACTGTGATCAAGGTATGGATCTCTAAACACAAGATCTGTATCCTGGATCATATTCTTCAGTGCTGTTTTTACATAAACCATTATGGTTTTAACAGTTTAGCTCTGACAAATTGTAACCAAAACGTGGAGGCTAAAAGCTCACAAATAAACAGTTATATTACGAAAAATAGAAATAATCTTAAAAGTAGTGTTGCATTATCTGGCAGCAAATTCATTTAAAGCAAAATTCTTACTGTTGTTCTCTCTCCCCTGCTTAATTTCCTCTATAGCTGGTAGGGCAGCCCTAGTTTGGCTAGGCAAACTTGAAAAATGGGACCCTTTCAGTGCTGGAGCAGACAGAAAGCTGGCATAGATAGCTAACTGGGATATCTTCTACCTCCTATCAACTTGGAAGGGAAAAAAAGCAAAAGCCTGCACCATGCCTGTATTCCCCAGTATATAAGCATCCTCTGTTCTTGTGTACACACACATTACCACTTCTTTTCAGGGGATATCTTGGAAAAAAAAAGCAAACCTAACACCTGGCATGATTTTACTAAACCCAGAGATGAGTCCTTAGGGTTCGCTGGATCTCTACTCAGCAGCTTGACTGCAGTAGTTACTGACCTCTTGTTAAACAGTCATTGTTGGAGACATGAATCCAAGCATATCCAAGGGTGGGTGTTACAAATACTTAAGGTACTTCCAATCAAATAATTGAGATTCTTGATGAGACAAATGCTTGGAGGCTGACTTGGAAGCATGTCAGCTGATTTGCCCTTTGTAGCTAAACACAAGAACTAAATCCTTATCAGTGATCCCTGACTTCTTGCGATAGCCTGCTCTGAAATAATCTCACACAGTTCTGAGCATTGTTGGCCTCACTCCTAACATTGAGACAGTTAAGAGGAAAAAAAAAAAAAAAGAGTTGCACGTTCCTTATCACATTTTGTGCACGTACCTCTCAGCACCCAGCAACAACAACAGAGAAGAAAGCAGCAAAATTTTGGACGTTTTCTATGAGTTAATGTGATTTCAGAGGTTTGAGTACAAAGCAGCTTTAGCCTTTTCCCAGCCCAAGCCACAGCTGAAGAAGGCAATCACTCTCTGGGATGCATGTTATAAATACTGGGGTTTTTTTTACTAAAACTGTAACTTCAGTTAGATGTTGGACCCTCCTTACATATAATGTACATACGCACACAAACACCCAAGTCTTATCTGCCAGCTAATAACCTTACCACTGCTTGTATTCACTTATATGCCACTAGACATTTACTAAGAAACTTGCTGTACTGTTTGGCTGGTAGCCAGTCAGGACCTGAAGTCAGACCAGAACACAGGTTTGTAACTGCTCTGGCTCACACCTACTACACGGAGCAAAGCACATCCTTACTGGGTGTTGGTAAGCTCTCATTCAGCACTTGATACTGCTTAGGTACATAGTTTGTGCTGAATAGCAGCTCAGCAAGTACTCCAAAGCTGCAAGTGAAGCCCATGAGGATGACAACCACAGTGTTCAGGGTCACATGTCACCTGCAAACTACTAAATGCAAAATGTTTTTATTATACAGAAGAGCAAGCAGAGCAATAATTTTTTTTTGTCCCAGCAAGGAACTCAGTACTATACCACTTTTTGTTTGTTGTCAACTGTCACCATCAGGAAGAAGTGTCAAAGCAATGGAAATTCTTGCTGTGATTTCAAGATGCTGGGTAAGTAACCTCTAAATTATTCTGTTACTAACTGAGAAGTCTGTAGTATCAGATTCTAAGATCTCATTCTAAGTTCATAGGCACAACAGAGTGTTCCTGGCTTCTGAGGATTTTTTCTGGTTGTTGGCGCATTACTCAGAATCACCTGGTTCTGATTCTTTCAGCTGCTGTTCCTGTGTGGGTTTAACAGGAGCCCTGCAGACACGGTCAGTGCCTCCTCTGTGGCACAGCACTGCCTGCTGTGCCTGTGCTGTGCAGAGCTGCTGGAGTGGCCCCAGTGACTGACAGCTACTGCAGCCAAGTGCTCTGCTGGCAGCAGTGCAACCTCCTGCTGCTGGCATTGGCTCTGAGCGTCACAGTGCTGCTGTGCAGTGCTCACATACACCTCAAACACACTTGAGCCTTCCTCAACACAGGACCTAACTGTGGTTTTACCAATGAGATCAGAACAAACACAGTCAGAGAGGCACAGCAGTTCTTACCTTGTCTGGAGAGGGCTGGCGGGTGCTCAGCTTGTGACACCTGTACCCACACACAATCAGGACTTAGGCTCAGTGACAAATGGGAGACCAGCTCTCAACACCTTGACTTTACATGCTGCCCACTTTAAGCCAGCCTTTACTCCACAACAAAACCCAAAAAAACAACAAACCAAAAAACATCTTGGCAGTAGTAGCTTGACACAGCTCTAGTTGCCTGCTCTGTGCAGTAATCCAGTCTTTCTAGACCAGTGACTGTAAACGTGTTTTTATATGTGTAACCAAAGGAATACATGCAGGCCAGGCAGAGTGTGAGTATTGTCTTTATTTCAGAGTATATGTAGTAGAAACTTGTTTACAAAAATTTCAGTGCTGATACATTTTGATCTTTATTGTCCAAAGCTTTTGCCCCATGAAGTTGCTTGGTTTGCTACATTTTTTACAGCTTTTTCACCAGTTTCAGCAACTTTGTAGACTTCATCAAGTGCTTTTAAAAGAGAAAAGAACAAAGGTAACTGTAGCATCATTGCAATAGCTACCCCTTTCCCAGCTGGTGTGGGACAAGAAGCAAGGCAGGGTTGAGGACCCTGTCTGGGTCCTGACGTTTTGGAATAAACACAAACATTACCGTACCTTTCTGACCAGCAGCCTTAGCCTGCTCTGCTGCTTGCTGCACAGTCTGGTTCACAGTGTCAACTGCAGTTAAGAGGAAAAAAAAAAGTCAATTAAGCAGTCATTACCCTTCCCCTAATTTCAACAGTCACATTTTCAAAGGGTTCCCTAAATGTTTCAGGGCTGGAAGATGAATTATTATTCCATAAGGATGGGCATTCTGATCTAGTGGTAGAGGTGCTATTAGGACTCTGGTTGCAGTTCCCCACAGCATCCATACATGTCGGTGTTGATGCAGATCATGGATGTTAATGTGGGGGACCTAGACTGTTCAGAAACAAATGCTGGTAGAGAATTGGGTGCAATGAAACCTTCCTTTTACTTAGCCTGGCTAGGATCTGCTGAGAGCAGTTTGATTGGTAAAGATTCTTTTACCAGCTGCATAAACTGGTGCTCACTCTCTGAACTGGCATGCTCTATGAGCAGCACACCAAAAATTATTAGTCTAATACTTTCTCTTGTACCTAAAGAAAATGTATTCTGTAAGAGACCAGAGTATTTTTAAAGGCAGGGAAAAGTTCAATAGAAGAGACATACTGAAAAATGAAGAGCAAGAGAAAGTATTGTCTTAAAGCCTAGAAAATAGTGGTAAATATTTGGATTATCAGCTTCCAAAAGCTGTGATCAGGGAAGTCTTGCTTACAGGAGTCAGAAGTTTGGGGCAAATGGCCTTGCATTGGACCTGTATTTATTTTATTACCCTAGCTCAAATTACTATTTTTAGAAACACCATAGATGTCTTCTGCACAATGGGTACTGAGGGGGTGGCTGACTGAGCAAGATATTCCTGATGGAAGTGGCAGGAGGGAGAAATGCTGAGGTGAGACATTTAAGTGTCTAAAACTTCAAAGGTCTCCAGGCTTGCACTGAATGTCTCTTCAACAGTGGTTTTATTAAGTGTCTTGTAAAAACCAGTGACCTATTTCACCTGGAGCTTGTAGGACATTTTCTACTACCCAAAAGACATGCTAATTATCATTACATGCCATCTTTTGCTGCAGTTTCCGAATGTCAATGATGTTCACTGCTCATAAGATGCAGCTAAGACAAATGCTTCCCATAGCAGTCTTAGGTCACAGCCAAGTTTGTAACTGCCTTCAGAACCCATGGGATAGATGCTAATTTTAGATACTTGCAAAGCTCAGTTGTGCCACTCTGTACTTGGCAATGGCTCCTGGGACTGTGCCTTTGGGGCACATGCAGGCACAACAGAAGTAGTTCAGAAACAAGGTAATGAATAGTTGCAAAACCACCAGATAGACAGTCTTTTTTTACTTGAAATCTGGCATTAATCCCCCTTTATTTTCATTTAAATGGGGGTTTAGAGGGTACCTCTAGGATCCTTCCAGTCAGTGCAGTACTAAGAGTGGCGTGATGAGTTCAGCATCGTGTGCTGTGTATTTACTGCCTGACATCAAGGTACATGCAGATTGCACAGAAGTGGCCAAGTCAAGCCAGTGCCTGGGACCACCCTCTGTTGTTCCAGAATCCAACTCCAGCTGGAAGAGCCATGCTGCAGTGCAGGACTTGCTGGGAAGGTATAGGCAAAGGGCTTCAGACAGATGATATCCAGGCTTCAGACAGATGATATCCAGGCTTCAGACAGATGATATCCAAAGGGCTGGTTCAGCTTCAAGTGCTTGGGACAGAGGGACAAGGACTGCAGCTACTATTTATAAACTTTGCTCTTAGAGTTTGTTGACTCCTAAGCACTTAGTTCCATCAGCTGATGGAGATTAGCACTCAGCTCCTCTGAAGATGATAAATGTCCCTTCTAAAACATCCATATTGTCTTCCAGCATAGGAAACAGCAGATGTTTCCCTCATGTTAAAGAAGTTAGAAACATCAAAAAGCTGCCACAAAATACACATTTCTAGGACTACTCTATGGCAGAATCAGAAAGAAATCTTCATTTGAAAAATTGATGGCTCCCTTTCAATTGCCCTCATCCTGGTGTTTTTCTTTCATGCTTCAGCATAAAAATAGCTGAATTAAGAATATATCCAAATTCTTTGGAAAAGAAGGTGGCTGTGGGATTGTTCATCCTTCATCTTCCCAGCAAAAAGAACCAAGTAATGGTAAATAAGTAGCAGGCTTCCCACTTGCTTCACTGGGCAAAGAGCCCACAGGTAATATTTCTACAGCATTTGAAGTCACAGGCAAAATAACTGGTTTCAAGAGTTTACCTAAATGTCATGTAAAGAAATATGAAACAGTTTCCAGTGCTCACATCCTAAGCACAAACACTTCAGGAACCTCAGCAGTGCAGGTCTCCATGTTAAAGCTCCACTAACAATGGTTATTTAACTTCAGGGCCAGTTCAGCAAAACTCTCTGCAGGAGTGAACTTGGCTCATGCCCTGAGCCCCTGCAGCTGCACTTGTGCTCTTGGTGGGGTGTGTGACTGCAGGACTGGAGCACTGACATCAGGGCGCTTCACTGCGCCTCTCTGGGCAGCACCGGGCGGATCAGAGCCCTCAGAGCTGGGACACTGCTGCTACAGAGCTCATACTTGTCATGGCTGGTCATATTAGGAAGCAAAGCCCTAAACAAGCAGCCTCGCCTCCACTCTCAGCTTTCTGCTGTCCTGTCATCAATGCATCATCTGGGCACCCACTCACTATGAACCAGAATAGGAAAAGTTGTTGGAAACCCAGTAGTTAATGTCAGACCTTCACTTACTATAGTGTTAGAGGGCTTGGAGATTACAGGATGTGCTGACCCTACCCTTGAGGGCAGCATCTATAGAGTTCATGCCCCGGGGGCAGATTTGCTCCCAGCAGCAGGGGTGGGAACAAAGCAAATACTTTAACACCCAAGGCACAGGAGGAGGGAAAGGAGCAATTTGTATTTACCTGCCACTTGTGCAGCGCTTTCAGCTTGTTGCACGGCTTCCCCAGCGAGCTTCTTCCCAATACCGAACATGGTTGCGCTCAGTCCTCTCTCCCCGGATGAGGCGGGCGAGTGAATCCCTAAGTTCGGTTCTGTTACACTGTTTGGCAAAGTGCAGCTTTTTATAGACAAAGCAGGACTCCTCCCAGTAGTTAGAGGGCAAATGCAAACTGGAACCGGGAAAAGTCATGAGCGCTTGTTGGGTGATTAATATACCAGGCATAAAAGGGTGAAGAGACATTAATGTTTGTTATGATTTCCTCCCCGGAGAGAGGGCGTGGATTCATCGGCAGAAGTTTTCCATAGCCCAGGAATGAAAGCTTTGTTTTTCCATATCGGGGAGTTGGTAAACAGTGTGCATGCCACAGCTGTCCTGACCAAAGGCTCCAGTGCCGCAGGGGGATACACAGACTGGCACAGCCCGTCGTGAACCGGGCAGAATAACATTGCATTGCAAAACATTCCGCTGAAGAATTGCTTAAATCAACTCTGTCATTTCAAAACCTTACATAGAAAAGTATCCAGTTTCAGATGATTCTTGCCCACATTCTTTTGATCCCCAGTGGGACTTAAAATTCACAGTTATAAAAAGAAATGGAAGGCACTAACCCTGCTTTCTAAAGTGTCTGATGAAATCTTTATTGTGTTAGAGTAGGCTCATAATTTTGTGGTGTGTCATAATTAATATTTTAACCTCTTATTTACGAGGTCTGGTTCAGGAGAATAGGTTTGTGCCCTTCCCCACTGTCTCCACAGCAAACACTTTGCAGGACCCAGCACAGCCTCCAGAGTCTCGGGCATCAACAGCAGCTGGTGGGGTTCAGGTGGGCTCACTCCAGCTGCCAAAAAGCTGAGCTGCCCAGCCTTGTCCCCCCAGCTGTAGATGGGATGTGCAGGAGGCAGACTGCGAGCATGTGGCCCCCACAGAGCCCTGGTCCCTCTCACAGGGCACCTTTATGTTGTCCAGCCACACAGGAGCTGACCTCACCCCAAAACACTAAGCTTACTTTTTTCTGGGATCACAAGCTTTCCAGCAGAACTACTGTTGTGTGTTGTACTGTGATCAACAAAGGGTTTCACTCTGGTGATCAAATAAATATTGCTGAAAGCAGGGTGAAAATGCATCATCTACCTCAGAACAAGGGTTCATGTATCAAACTGTTCTGTATCCTACAGCTGCCACCACAGGTGCTCTAGGAATATGTCTCTTGAGGCCAGGCATGGCACTTCATGAACAACAGTTCCTCTGCAATGTCCCTTTTCAGCATTACAGTAAAAGCTCTGTTTTCTTCCCACCACTGCCATTTTTTTGTTACAGACCACAAAGTCCTACTTTATATCAATTAAATAGGATGTAGAGTTACTGAGGGTAGTGGGGGTTCCCTTCCTCATTTTATCTTCTGACAGCAGGGAAAGGATTATTCACCTTTTCAGATTATTATCTGAAAGGATTATTCACTATTCAGATAATTATATGAAAGCAAATTCTACCAGAATGTGCTTACAAAAAAAGAAAAAAACACAGAAGGAAAGTAACAATATTAGTTTTAAACTGACATCAAGTCGAGGGTTGTTGACAAAGTTCAAAACAGACCTGCAAGCAGGAAAAAAGGAAAACAAACACAGAAATATTTCAGATAACTCAGACCAGCATCTGATCAGTGGAAATTCTTTGCACAGCAGCCAAGAAGTAAAACGTACACATTGTTCCCTGTGACATCCTCAACTACCCACAGCCAGCCTTGTTCACAGGAAATTGCAATTTCCTAGTCCTGTTCTGCTGCTGCTCCAGTTACTGACAGCAGAGAGATGCGCAAAGACAGCAAGACTCAGAGTCAGCAACAGGTTTGTGTATTTGCCGAGGTGTGTTATCACATGACATTATCACTGGAAATACCCCTCCTCATCCTATCCCAATTCCAAAGTGAAGAATGGTTCCCACTGTCACGCACTCCAGTACCACAAGTACAGCTTTTTTTTGAAAGCCACGTTAGCTCATAAGCAACTTCCATGGGTGTAGACTGATACAGCACCAGCACTGGCTTTCCAGTGAACATCAGCACAGAAATAAAATTACAGAACCAACCCATATTACACGACACCAACGCACTGCAGGTACATATTGAACTGTAGCATGGGAGAGGAGAGAGCATGTGCCATCACAACACTGCCTACACACAGGTAAAGGTGATGTTTGCCTCACAGAGTGAAAACACATAGCATTAAAATACACCCCACTTTTCAAATACAAAAACGACCCATTTTCTCAAGGCATGGAAAACCAACGAGGGGGTGCAGCTCCCTGCAGGCAGCAGGCCTTTGATCACGCCTGCATTTAGACTGACACGGGCTGCACTCAGTGTCACGGTATCTGCCAGTGCAGCAACACATCTCACTAACTGCGCTCCCCAACTGCACAGCTCCTGGCACGGAGCCCCTGCGCCACAGCCGCTGCTCTTGCTCTGCAGGGCCCCTCACCCTGCCCGGCACAGGGACACGTCCCGGGGAACTCGGCTCGCTGCTGCTCGGGGGCTGCCGAGAGCGGGCCTGGCTCCGCCGCCGCGGGGCTCGTCCTGAGGGCGGCCCGGCCCAGGCCTCGCTGAGCCGGCACGGCGCCCAGGGCCGGCAATGCCGGGGCAGAGCCGAACGCGGAGGCTGGAGCTGCCGAGGCACAAACACAAACACTGCCGGAGCTCAGCCACCAGCCAGCACGGGCAGACACGCCGAGTTGCAGAGCAGAGACAAAGCCCAGCACCTTCACCATGGGCAATGGCTGCAGGGCCTTCATCCCCCAGGCTCGATCGCAGCGCCCACCCTCCCAGCACACCGCCACCTCGCATGCCCGGGTCCTACCTGCCCACCATGTCCTCAGCCAGCAGCTCCCCCGGGGAATCCTCTCACAGCCCCTTTAAAGGCTCCCCAGCCTAGACCCACACAGCCAGGCAGCCCCAGCCCAGGTGCAGCAGGTTTTGGGTAACAGCCCTTATTTGCCACACCTGGTGGGGTTTTGAGTGAGGGTCCACCTGTGTGATTGGTGGGAAATAAACTTCAAATGTGAAAGGAACATCACAGTCCATTTGTCCTATGGGCAGGAAACCCCAGTGCTGCTGTGGCCCCTGAGGGCAGACACTGCTGACAGCCCCAAAAGGGAGCTGGACAACGTTGTTCATAAGCTCAGATTTCAAGGAGTGGCTGGGATATCCTTTCCAACATTGCTAATCCAGCAGTCTTGGTTACCTGGGAGGTGGGACCAAGAGGGCCCCAGTTTGCTGCCCGCTGCTGCTGCTCCTCTGTGTGGAGGAGGGAGGTGGCGTGGGGCCTGCCATCGTTAGGCCCTGGTGTAACCGCATCACCCGGGCACAGCGTGCAGCCTGCACAGCAGCTCCAGCTCCAGGACATCCCAGGGGCACATGGGCAACAGCATCCAACACACCAACAGTTTATTCGTCTCCAGGTTTCTTGATCTTACTTTGCCACATGACAGGAAACTACAGCTGCAAAGACTGGTTTCAGAGAGATTGGATTCTTGATAACCTCCAGACCACTAATCACAGTATTCACCCAAGAGAAGGATAAAAATCTGGTAAAAGCTGTGCCCCACCCATGCCCCTGGCCTGTTGAGCTGTGAAGAGGAGATGAGGAGGGCTATTTGCCCCTCAGCCCCCCGGGAAGGTCTCTGGGGCATTGGAATGGGGCATGGAGCAGAGGTGCTCGGGCTGGGCAGCCCAGCCAAGTTGAGACACGAATCCTCGTTGCTCAGCATTTCATAGCTAAGGCAGCTGCAGGCACACCCAGCACCTAATATAGGGAAGTCTGAGAACTCAAGTGTTAGATAACTTCACGTGTCCAGGGCTGATGGCACAGGAGCTGCCAGGAGCTCTAGGGATGTCTGCTTTACTTTTACAGAACATCTGGAGGCTTCAGTTGGGATAGGAGGATGCAGTCCTGAGCTGGGTCATGGTCCCTATGTGATGCATGAGCGAGAGAGAGTCCCAAATACTTCCAGACCAAAGAGCACTGTGACTAAGGCAGGGACCTTACTTGTGGAGCAAAGTGCTTAAGTTTAGACCTGGAAACACTTGCCAGCAAGTGACTCAGACTCACGGGTGCCCACGGCACAGCGTGCACCCTCGGGACAAAGAGATGTGAAATACTCCCATCAGGCTCCTGAAGCAGCAAGGGCATCCCTGCACTGGAGAGCAGGAGTCAAGAACTGCCTCTGGGTGCTCCCTGGTTGGATGCATAAAGTGATTTCTCCTCTCTTAATTCAGTGGGTGACCTCCAGTAGTCCCTTCAGCCAGGCTGTCCAGTCCCTACCCTGCCAGCGCTGCTGCCAACCCTGGGCCAGTGCAGTGGGAACTGACAACTGAGTAGTCACACTGAAGACAACTGGAATAAAGGGATATAAAACTGCACACCAGGAGTCAGGGCTGCATTCCCCATGTACAAAGCAGGAGGAGCAGTGTCTGTCATGCAAGGGGACAATAGGTTTTACTGGTGAAAATACTTGCAAGTGTACAAATATTTTTTGTAATTAAGTTATTTGCAGGCAGAAGAAAAAAGGTGTGATGGAGAGTGGTGTATGTGTCACACTGGTGTCTGAAATGCTGAGCCTAAAGAGCACAGTCTCTGAAGATTTCACCATCAGGAAGGTAACTATGAAAAGTACTAAATAATAAAGTACTATTGGGGGTTGCCCAGTAACTGAGAGTGCAATAGTCTAATGCTTTTTCTGTGAGCTTGTACTTGGGTAAATATTTAGGCTTTTAAAGCTTTAAATGACAGGAGCCATTGCATAGGGCATTGCTCTGTGCAAAGCCCTGGACTATGTTTACTCACAGATGGTCTATTACTTATAAGGTTCTGTAAAGGCTTTTCTGTTCGTGCAGTCCTTGTGCAGATTGCAGACAAGTGTGGTCTTTGGGTCCAGTGATGAACCAGTCTCTTCTTGGACCAAATTCGCAGACACTGGCTTCCAAAAAGCCCTGGACAACCCCAGCGCTTGGTCAAGAGGTGCGAGACTCTGATACCTCAAACAGGCCTGGACTGCCCTATTTCATTGCAGCCAGACAGTTTTGGACATGCTTGGATTTTCTTTTGTAAGACACAAATTATATTCTTACTGAAACAGGCTGGTAAGGCTTCAAAGCAAGAGTGAAAGAAAAAAGGGGGAAAAAAAAAGAAAGGAAATATTGCCTAGCAATGAGAAACAGCCTGAGGCTGAGTTAAGAGCACTTACTGTGAGTGAGTGGATATTAGTGCCTTCTGTTGACAGAGGCAGCACTAAGAGGGCATCCTGTCTGGCTGCACAGCCTCTGATTGCCCAGCAAGCAGCAATCTCAAATAAATATTTCCATCTCCTAGGCGAGAAGATTGCCCCCTTGCCTGTGTGGCAACAGCTCTGTCCCTGCACAGGCCATGGCTGGCTGGGGCTGCCTTGGAGCACCCGCACAGCCTGCACACAGCCTGCACACAGCCTGCACACGAACCGTAGCTCAGGCGTGGCTGGAGCAAGAGCAGAGCACCCTCAGGGACCTCTCTTGCACCTCAGTGCTGCCACTCGGCTTCAACAGCAGTGCCCCAGGTGAGCACTGGGGTAACGACGATTCCAGGGCTTGTCCCCAGGAGATTTAGCAGGACATGTGTTGTGGGTAATGGAAACAAGACATTTAGATGGGCATCAGACTGTAGGAGAATGGAGAAGGGGTTAGACACCACCTTCACTCCCAGACACCACAGGGCTCCTCTGCAGTGGGGGCTGTTGGTTTCCATCCTTCTGCCAGACTGCAGAAGGGTTCAGTACTCCCCTCCCTTACAGTGACCTCACAGGGCTCTGAATCAGAGAGCAAAAGGGATTAGCAAGACACTGTGCGATCCTTCACTGAAAACCCCAGCAAAATAATGAGATTATTAAATAACAAGATGATCTGAGTAGGGCAGATCTTACAGTACCTTTATTTATCTTAATCTAAAAATGCAGAGGATAGGAACAAACAAACAACTGACAAGAAATATAACTCCAGTGTAATTTTTGATTATTGGAAGAAGACTCAGTTTCATCACATGACTGTTCTGGTGTCCTAATTATGAACAGTTTCACTGGCTTTGTAAATACACTCAGCAAATGTGGCAATAATCACTGAGCTGTTGTAAGAGCAGGGCAACAGCATTGCTGAAACCTTTTCAGCCACGTTGACAATTGTGAGCAGATGTGCTAAAAGATGCATTTTTTTCTGCTTAAAGGATGAGAAGGACCTTCTGCCTTATAAAATTTGTATTTGAAGAGAACAAAATTATCCAGATATCAAATAGCTCTCATTTTTCTACACAAAGAAGTAGGTAATAGCAGACCACAGAGAGATTTATACAAGCAGTACTGTTGACTTGAATTAGCATCATTTTTTAAATCCACATTTTTTCCCAAAGCCAGACATTGCTTCTGCAGCCTGTCCGGCCACTTTTTCTACTCCATCTTGTGCTGTCTTGGAAGCCTTGTCAAAAGCTGCAAGAGAGGGAAAAAGATAAGCAGAAAGTTGGAAAAATGCAACATGGTTTAATACTTATCATAGAAGAGAGGTGTGAAAATTATTAGACTACAAAAAAAGGAATGATATATCTTCAAAAAAGGTTCTGGACATTTTGCTGCTCCTCATCTAACATCAACAGGTGCCCAAGCCTGCCCTTCTTGTCACATCCATGGAGCTGTGGAAGGTGTCAGCTCTAAGAGGATACTGCCAGTGTGTTTTGGCTTTCATGAAATATTTTAGACCCCAAAATTGCTAATTCACCCCTCATATTTAGAATCTTATTAAATTAATTTAAAAAAATAATCAGCTTAGTTTTTAGTTTAACTTGTTCCCAATGCCCAGCTGCAAGATGCCAACCCTTGCTTGACAACACCATTTCACCTGCAGGATCAGTAATGTTCAACCCCAGCTGCTGCCCCAGCAGGTGCTGGGATCCAGGGTAGGGCTGGACCTGGACAGAGCCCTGCCCTCAGGGCTGGGGTGGGGGGAGCAAGATGTAACATAGAGTTACTTAATCCTCTAGAAAGAAGAGCTGTCCCCACAAGTTTTCTAAATAGGAAGCCAATGTCTGAATGCTGTGCGTGAGACTCGGTGGCCAGGGAGTGTCAGCTACAGGCTGCCAGAACATGCGTGGAGCTACTAAGCAACAGATCCTGAAATCCTTCTGTGAGATTTATACAGGTTGTTATAAAATCGTTAAAGTTGTTATAAAATGTTAAAGGTTATACAAAGTGGTGACTGAAACCAAGGACTTTCAGGCTGAGAACACCTGTGGGACAGAGGAGAATGAGCATGGGCCGCTTCTGGCTTGTGTTGAGCTTCTCCATCTTGATTTGAACGTCATTGCTCCTACCTTTCTGGCTCGCATCTGTTATCTGGTTGACTGCATCCTGAGTGGCCTGCCCCAGTGTGTTTGCTGTAATGAAGGGAAAACAAAATCAAAATCCTTCCCAGCTGTTGGTGTTTCTGGTTACGGAATTCCGTACGTCAGTCAGCTTTCTGCGTGCCTGCAGCAGGCTGTGCCCCTGGCAAGGGCCTGGGCTGTACAGAGCAGGCTGAGGCTGTGCCCTTCACAGGGCACCCTGGGCACTGTGTGCTGCCACAGCAGCTTGCCCCGAGATTAGCACTCACCTGGCACCTACGGTCAGCTGAGCAAATCAATGGCAGTTAAGCAGGAGATAAGAAAAGATTAGCAGTGAGTTGGAATGATGACATTTAGCTGCAAGCTGCTTATTTAACACTACACTTGCTTTTATTGATTTTTCTACCTTATTATGCTGGGGGTAGGTTGGCCATCTAACGTGCATTTTCCCTATGGGCCGTTTGGGACTAGAGCCTGTTCTAAACTGGAAGCAAGTGCATTAAACAGAGCTGGACAGGAGAAAGGAGATTTTTACAAACAAGATATGAATAGAAGAAGAGGAGCAGAAACTAGAAACGTAACAGATCAACTCCAGAATATGAAACATTTAAAAAGTGAGATGCCTTACAATTGTAAGATAGCTGATAGTTTATGAAACAGTGAAGTGCCTCCTCACTGGCAGGAATATATTCAGGATGCAGCAAAGACTATTTTGTTTTCCAGAAAGGGGTTCTGTAATGTTTGTGGGACTACAACACATTTATCCCCAAATGTATGGAAACTTTCTGTAACTTCAATATAATCAATGATGTTACTCATGTATTTCAGCTATACAAGGAAGTGTTTGCAGGATCAGAATCCTGAACCATATCCAATCAAATTATACACTACCAGGAAAGAGCAGCAGGCAGACACGGTAGAGAATATACTATAAAAAGCTACTGTAAGCTGTACACATTTTGCAACTTTTCATTTGAAGGAAAAACTTTTATGCTTTGCATTGAGAAGTTGGTTTCCAATGCCAGCGCTAATGACAACAGTGCTCAGCCTTAGAGCATGGGCATTGCTATGACAGAAATGTGCATACAGGGTTTTTTAAACCCTGCACTCTGGTGATCACTGCTGAAGAACACAACAGAAACATGCCCTGTACACTACAAACTATCCATTGCAATCAGTGTATTACATTACCAGAAGGCACTGACAGGCCAAAAGGCAAATGTTAATCAAAGCTTAATTCCAACATACTAAAAGGAGTGCTGATTAAAAGCCACTGCAGAGCATGAAAAAAGACCATCCTGAGCAATGCAAATGGTAAATACAAAAGGTTGTTACCACAAAAAAAAGGCTTCGCTGCTCTAAAAATATTAAGTTTAACATTTTGGAGAGTGAGAAGAGTTGGACAGTGCCCAAGAGCCACAGAGGGAGAAGTGGGTGAGTGGGGTGAGGCAGCTTTGAGAGCCACGGCTGCCCTGTGGTCTTCTCCAGGCGATGGCCAAAACTTGCAAAGTGAAGAAAAAAAAAAAGCTGTGTCCTGCTAGCACTGATGCAGCTATGGGTTGTGGTATTCAGCAACTAAGCCCCCCTCCAAATATAAAACAATATTTAATCTTTCTTACCAGCATCTTTTGCTGCACCTTCAGCTTGTTCCTTCAGTCCCTGGAAGCTTTTACCCGACATTGTGGCTTCTGATACCTGTTGAAGTCCTCTCTTTTGATAAAATTGAGCACCTGGTGATGTATAGCACACTATGTGATAGTGTCCTAACTTGTTCTGGTTTTATACATCTGCCAGGAGACCTGCTGATTCTTTTGGGGGTGATTGGTACAATGGGTGGAGTTCAAAAGGGAAGAATGAGAGCTGAAAATAGAGAAAAGCTGTTTATTTACCCTCCCTGATGAGAGGGTGTGCCCAGATTGAGATTTTTGCTCCATCGCACTGTCTTTGTTTGTTAATTTGTGCCGTTTGTTTTTTTTATAACCAAAACTGAAAAAAAAAAAACCTGTTCCACCATCACAGGCAGAGGAAAGCCACTGAACTGAGCTTTACAAGTGCTGGAAAACTACTGAAGTGCAGTGTGTGGGCATGGCCAACTTTCATCCCCACTAGGCTGACTTCCTTCTCCTTCCTTCAGTCCCTCGGACTTCAATCCCAGCAGACCCTCATGAGAACAGAAATCAGCCCAAATTTGTTTCTGTTCTTACAAGTTTTAATCACAACCCCCTTTTCTTTTCAGGTGGGATAATGTTAGATGGTGAGAGCTGTTATTTATGTGTATTTTTATAAGAAACTGCTAATCTGGTCATCTTTCCAGTTGCCTGCTCAAGGTGGATTGTAAATCCCATCATCACAGAAGGCCTTGCCTGGGTAAGGCAGGTAACCAGTGCCAGCACTAGCAGCTCTCAGGGGAAGGGAAAAAAAAAAAAGAAGCCAAATTAGCAAACCCACATTTTCCTACTGTGGCTTTGTGGCAAGATTCTTTTCATTCAGAAATTATGTTTAAACTCACTTCCTTTCCTAGCATTACCACATTAATAAAAGTTTCTTGCTTTAACCTCTGGCATTTCCCAGGTTTTCACTAGCCTTTGGAGTTTATATTTCCTGCCATCAATCCCCAGTACAAAGGTACTTTGTACAAGTAAACTATTGGCAGAGTCAGGAGCCAAATGGCTCTCCAGTTTTGTGGGGTTTGGGTTCCTCATTGCCATTTTCTGGGGTACAAAGTGTCTCTGTTTGGATGGCCACACTCATACCCATATTTTTCTTCCTGAGAAAAGATTTGTGTTGGTAAACAGGCACAGATGCCACAGATGAACCAGGGTGGGCACTGACGGTTCTCATAAGTTTAGGACTTCATTAGTACCCAAGAGAGGAAGAGTCACGGAAAACAAGGTTCTGAGAATTCCTCTGCTGCTCGTGCTCTGCCTGTCATTTCAGAGAGCTCTTGTCAACTTTTGCACCACTCCTTTGTTATTTCAAACAGCATTCCTCTTTTCCCCTCAATGGGTCAATTAGACTTTTAATTATATATTCACAGCAGGTATCTTTTTAAATTCCTTGCTGATTTCTTTCCTGGAATGATCTTCTTACTTGAATTCACAAAAACTCAGATAAAAAGACACCCAGTATTGTGAGGCTCTGGCATTTTTTGGAACCAAATCACTAACAGAGACCTACTTATTTTTCTTGCCCAAACCTGAGAACACAGCCACAGCAAAGCCACATCAAACAGGTGGATTTCAGCTGTTCTCAGCCCATTAGTCAGGAAGATTAACTTTTGTGTGGAGTGTTAGTGAAAGGAAGGAAGAAGCTCTCTGGAGCTCTCTGGAGCTCACCAGGCAGCTTGTCACAGCTCAAGAGAAGATGTGCCCAGGCTTCAGCAGCAAGTACCTCCCGATGCCCTCCCTCTTGTTTCCACTGCAGGGTTTTCGGTGCAAGAGCCCTGCAGGTGGTGGCTGGGATAGTCAGGGCTGAAAGGGACACCAGGAGTTTAGGAAAGCATTTAAAACTGAAGCATGCTTACATCAAGCATTAAACATGCACCACATTAGAGCATTATTTTATAGACTCATAATCAGTTCAGGTAAATATTGCTCTCAAATTCTGTTCTAATACCTACCTAGATTTCCCCAGCTCCAACTTCTTCCAAGCCAAAATCTCTGTTCAGTATTTTGGACTCAATATGGGTGTCTGAGCTGTGCCACTGCTTGCTTTACCTCCTGCTCAAAGCATTAGGTAGCATGAATTCCTGAGTAAAACTCACACTGCTGACAGCACGGCAGCATGACTCCTTATCTAATGTAATCTTATCTTTAGCATCAATATAATTATTCTGATTCCAAATTGAGAAAAAAGAAAAGTGAGAAAATTACTCTTGCCCAAATTGGCATGGCATGATCATAATAATGCAGCCCAGAGCAGAGGGAAGAGGGACATTTGCATAGTATTCATTCCATATGATGGTACCAATAATCTGTGCATCAGGTGGCAGGCTGAGTTACAAAATCACAGCAGAAAATTAATGGAATATATTGCATAATATTTATCCACTCTGCGAGTTAACATTACATTTAAAAGACAACAGTAAGCCTTTTGAACTGATGTTAGATATTAATTAGAGTGCTTAAAAATGAGGATTTGAAAGGGTGGAAAGTTAATTTGGACTTTTGCTCCATTCAGGTCTCAGTATCTGCTGAGCCTGCAAGTAGAAATCCTGGTTAATGCCAGCTGGGGCAGGTACCACAGTGCGGGCAGAGCCACACACCAAGGTGCCCCCAGAATTTCAGGCTATTCCAAAAGTTACTCCACCTGGTAATGCCAGGGTGCACCACTGACACTGGCCAGGACCAGAAATCCAAAAGTCCCAGCACCCCCAGCAGCACTGTCTGCTCACCTCTGACACCTCTGACATGTAACATGTCTGACTCCCTTCTCTGTGTCTGAGTCCTCAGGCTTTTTCTCCACATTCTGCACCTTCACAGCTTGTGATGAGCAGTTATTTGTGTTGGGGGAAAAGAAACCCAAAACTGATTCTTTAAGTGCTATGAGTGCTTCACAACCCATGGCCCTGGAAATAGCTGGCAACTACAAATACGCAGCTCAAACAGCTGTGAGTTAAATCTAAAGCACCAGGGGGAAATTAGAAATTGTTCTGGTTTCCTTTCCTTTCACACATCTTCTGTGGCAGCTTTGAGCGCCCTCTCATATATCAGTGACCTGAACCCTTCTGCTCTACTACCTGATGAAGGTCAGAAGTAACTAATCAGAGCTACAGCTTATGTTTTACAGAAGAAAATGGGCAAGCGAGGTTAAGTAAAAAGCATTGGAATTTATTTGGGTTTTCTTAAATTTTAATTTTACCAGAGCTGGGATTTATAGATATGTGTAGTGTCCATTAGCAAGGCAAATGCAATGATGTGTTAGGGCTAAAAAGTTCTACACAAATCACTTCAGAAATTTACAAAGTGTGCAGTGTTCAACATTCATGGCTGCTAAAGGAGACTGATATTAGTGTGGAAGGGATGTGATGTTGATGCCATGAAACAGAAGTGTTTTAAGAAATGCAATGGTTTGCTCATAGATAATTATTGTAAGTCATACGTCAGTAATTTAGGAGATCAAACTAATATTCAGTTCAAATCCTGATATACAGTTCTGGGAGAAAAGGAGGTTTAACTGATTCTTCCTTTTACACAGGTGGTAACGTCCTCCAGGAATTATCAGTCAGCTCTGCTTCAAAGTATGAGATCAATGTAAGGCCAGAGCAAATGGAGTTCTTTACCTTCTTCAATCTTGAGGTAACATCCAGGTGAAGTGTCATGTTTCTACTGTCATCTGGAGCACCTGAAACCACCCTTAAATACTGGGACTGCTGTGGAGTCTCACAATATCCTGCAGATTCAGGACTAGAAAAGACAACAAAAAATTGTCTGGTCTTTAAGTTAGAAAGGCTAGGAAGATGAGAAAGGCTTGTCTCCCACCCTAAAATCTGGCATGGGACTGGGGAAATAAATAACTGGTCCTATCCCAGGAGTGACTGGCTGGGAAAGCTGAGGAGGTGAGCTGGGATGTAAAGTCTACAGAGAGAGAGAGAGCTGTCTATATTTTCTAGGCACATTGAGAGGAAGGAGTGCTGTGGCTCTGCCCTTCTGGCACACAGTTGTGCTGCCCACCCCACATGGGCTTAGTGGGAGAGGAAGGGTGGAGAAGTAGAGCTGCTTTGCAAGCTGGGATCCATGCAAAAAAAGCAGTGCCAAAGCTTGACAGAGAAAGTCTGTGCTGCTTCAAACTCATGGGGGCAGGGGTTTGTCTGATATTCAGAAAGTGCAGTTTTGATTTGACCTTTTTCTCATCTGCTATTAACAGTATGGAGTATCTTCTTGTGATTTGGTGGGGTTTCAGCACATTTATGAAACAGTTAAACCGAGTTTCAATGTGTCAAAGAGATGAGAATGTGATTTTATAGAGAACAGCATTATAAAAACAGCCCTTCAGTTTTTACTTGGGTACTCTGTGAATTCAGTTTTAGTACATGCATTATGCAGACACACAAATAGGACTTTCAAATGAAGTGGGATTCTAAGTGTATTATTACCTGATTTGCATTTAAATTAGTGGAATGCTGTTTGGAATATTCTGTAGAGAGCCACTGCTTCCTCTCCTTCATCCCAGACAAACATATTTGAAAAATCAGGTCCTGCATGCCCTTCAGCCCTTGGCTAGGATGTAACTGGGGGGGAGCTCACAAAGGCTGTGAGCTCTATCAGAACAAATCACTCAATAAAACTTAACTGCAGTTTTACATGGAAAGGAAGTTTTGCTGTTACAAGGAGAAAAAATGGTTTTCAGCACTTTGTTGGTCACTTGTATGGTGAGGCTGATGCAACACTTGGCAGCAGCTGTTCCTGGCTCGTTGGATCCCCTCAGAGGTCAGAGTGCAAGTGCCCAGAGTCCTCACTGGGGACAGACAGTGGCCACACTGTGCCTGGCACTGGGTGCTGTCTCATCACAGTGGGATTAAGTTAACAGCTGGTGTGGTGTGACAGTGGTATCACATGTACGAAGTCCACTTCAATAATTCACAGGGTGAGATGAGTAAAAGAAATTCTTGATTGTACAAGACCTGTCAGCAAAAAATGATTTTGTTAGTGTTTGCTTCCCTCAGCACTTACCTGGGCCAGGGGGTGCCAGCACTTCCATAGTGAAAGTACCTTCTTCTGTGGGATGTTTCTGACACACCTCCTCCATCACTGCACTTTTCACTTTCCTTCCATCACCTCTCATCACACTTATCTGAATACTCATTGAAAGCACAGACTTCCTTTCAACGAACCAAACAGATGCACAACAAAGTTTAGTTGAATAATTATTGGACAATATTTTGTCTCTTTAATCAACAAAAGAAACAAGTCCTCACCTTTCTTACCTCTGACAAATGTGGCTCTGACCTCTGGCTTCTGCTCCACAGCTGGGTGACAGCCAGTCTGAGACAGGGACAGGGAGGAAATAGAGGCTCACTGAGCCATTGCATGGGCACAGCACTACCCTGTTCTCACTCACTGGCACAGGGTACTCATGTTGGAGGAAACTGCATGTCCTGGCGTCTGTCTCCAAGACTTGGGACGCCTATGCAAGATGCATAAACACTCTCTGGGCTCTGACTGCCATGGGACTAGACCAGACCTGTGCAGGGTCTGCGCCTGCCTGGGCCCCGAGCAGTGTCTCCCACGTGAGAGGCAGGCAAGTGCAGAGGCAGGTCTTTGGGAAACATTTACTGCCCAAATGTTGGGCAGTAGTCAAGCAGTGTTCTCAGTCCCACAGTTCCAGATACAGGTGTGTAAATACTGGTAAAACACATTCACTTCCACGGGAAGGAAACACAGAGAGCAGCACGCTGCCCTCCCAAGCAGCCACGCAGCTCAGTGTGGCAGAGATGTGGCACAGCATTCTTAGCTCAGTAATTACCATTCTCTCCTGGCTTAAGCCCTTGGAGCCAGGGGCAAAGCCTGCTTGAGAGATGGGCATTTGGGGAGCAGCTTACTGCTCCTTTGAGTTACAGCCTGCTCCAGCCTCTCATGCATGCCCTACATAGGGAAGGCATTCACCTCCAAATTTTTGCAAAACGCTTTTTTTGAAACACACTTTTGTTTGTATCCCCATAAAGCAAAACCTTTGAGCAAAAGGTTTTTCTGTCTCTCTCTAGTGAGCGCTGAGAATAGACTCCAGCCTCCTGCTGCTGGGCATGAGTATCTCTTTGTGTCCTCTTACCTTGGCCTCAATTTTAGTTCCGCTGTTTAATTGGCAGATACTTGCAGGACACCAGAAAAGAGTATGCACATATCAGATACATTTTCCTTTGAGGGTCCTTGTTACCTCTGCTAGGGCTCTTTTGTTCCCTTTCTGTGTTGAGATCAAAGACCCACTGGGATGGAAATCCTGTGGTCTCTGCAAGGCAATGCTTCACACATACTGTTATGCCTGAAGGAGGCTGCCAGCACACTTTCTAGATGCTTCCATGCCACAGCAAGTCTCTTCTGTAATGCCTTCCATAGTCATCATCATTTAGCAGCTTAATGAAGATTATTGGTCTGATTTTGAAGCAGTTTAAATCTCAACAGTTTACACTGGCTTCTCCTGGATTCGTGGGTGCTCTTCCTGCAGGTAAATAAAAGAACCCATTTTTATATCCACACCTACTGATGTGCTTTAGACGTAGCCCATTATTTACAGCAGCATTTTCCTGCTCTCTACCCTGGTGAGTGTGGAGGGTCTCTGCTGCCCTCACTCAGCAGCTGATCTGCAGCCTGACTGAGTGCTGTAATTGATACCAGCTCCGTGTTCATAGTGCACCAGGAGATTCTCCTTTGGCACCTGCCCTCACACTCACACGTGTCACAGCAAGCCTGCCCGTCCCTGCCAGCAGCAGTGCAGTTCTGACCAGGTCAGCTGGTGCCCATCACATTTCTTTAATTACCTTCTGGCAGCTTGTTACATCCTGATGTCAGGACAGCTTTCTGGTGCAAACAGAATAAACTGAGCTCAACGTCACCTTCACATTCCTTTAAAAAGCCTCCTTTCATCCACTATTACCCCCACGTACTCTCTTAAACATGGCAAGTATTTAAGAAGTGAAATATTTGTATTTCAGCCCTGAGAGACAGAAAGCTAGCCTACCTACAGTACTGTTTTCAGAAATAGAATTTTTCATGATTCTTCATCTCTTACAACATAATTTAAGGCCCTTACAGTTTTAGGTAAGGGCCTAAATACTGCACTTTTACAGGAAGAATGCATCAGTCTCCAAGGATCCATATCTAAAATGTGCAAACAAAACCAACAAGACAAAGAACTTGTTCAAACACCTTTTATTAGTTAAAAAAAAAAATGTCCACAATGCCTATAGATCCCAAGTGCCAGTGCATATGGATGCAAGACACAGATTTGTGAGTCCAACCAAAATATACAAAGCAACTGGGAGGCCAGGAGGGAGGTTGGGAATGCCACACAGCCCAGTACACACCTGCATGTTACTCACAATTAGAGGAGTCTGGCTTACATAGATTGTACAACTGGTTTATGAAGCAAGTGCAAGACTACAGAGCTGAATGTAGTTAGTCTATGGACAGTGGGATTTTCCTGTTGTGGTGTCAGCTAATACTTCCATGTATGCTCTTGGAATGGTCTCTTTTGAGCAAGAATTCCTTAACTTGATGGATCACCTTCAGTTTCACCCTGTGAGAGAAGACAGGTAAGAAAGCAGGTAAATATTTCCAGTGGAAAACATAAATAAATAAATTTAGGAGAAAAATCAATGCTGACAGTCACCATACAAAACTCCACAAACAGTTAAAAACAATGAGGGCCATAGGTAATGCAGAAAATAAATCAATTATCCATTCCTTCTGGAAACCAGACACACTCCTGGTGTAACTCCAATCTCTGGGGATAACAAGGGTGTGAATTCACACGTGGTGCAAGTCAAGTTAATGTGGGGCCAGGCTCCACTGGCAGGAGTGTCCTGCTTTGTGCTCCTGGGTCTGCTCCTGCCTGACCCAGCCTGACATCAGCACTGCTGCAGCCACGCAGCCATTGGGATTGTGGGGCCCATTGCTGGGACTGGCAGTGGGGGGTGATGGCTGGAGGAAGGTGAGAGATGCAAGATGAGACTTTCAGGAGCTTTGGGGACCATGAAAACAGCCTGAGCTTCAGAAAGGCTGAAAACTGTGGGGTTTGGGTGCATGCAGTACTTGTGGAAGGAACAGACAAAGGCCTTAGCACTGAAATTGTAAAGGAAATACCACATGAGAAGTGTTTGCCCCTGTTGTCCATGTTGGACAAAAAGTCATCCCTGCTCAGGAGCTGAAATTGGCCCAGAGACAAATTTTTGACCCAGAGCTTCAAAAGACTATTGCAGGTAGAACAGTGCAAAAATTAAATGAACTAATTTAAATACAGAAAAATCTATAGAGAAACCTAACTTGTTATCTAAATCTCTTCTAAAGCATGGCTGCAAACAGGAAAAAGCTATTCCATGTGATGACAGAACCATAAGACAGCATTAACTTTAATATGTGCATTTGTACCCCAAAATCAACCCAAATCAGGCAGCAGTTTGCACTCCGTCCATCTGTCACTCTTGAAAAATTCCCAAGATAAGGAAGTGGCAAAAACGAGAACAGATGAGCTCAGGTTTTTGTCCAACAGCTCGGGAAAGTGGGAACAGTGATGGGCTCCTTGCGTGGTAGTTCTAGAACCTCAAGTGGCAAGGGGGAGGTTCTGCCCGGGGGAAAGCAGTAACCCAGAGAGGCCGGGTGTGGCACCACTCACCTCTCCTGCCGGAGCCCCCTCTCCCTCCAGCCGGGGCTGCTCGGGCGGCTGCGGCGCTGCCAGGTCCTCCTGCCAAGTCACAAGCAAGATGTTTGTCCTTGCTGCCACATGCAGAGTCATCACCCTAATCTTAGACAGGCTGAGCATTACACACACAAGGAAAATAGCAGCTTGAATAGATGGCAGATACTGCTTGAAATCCATTTTTGTTGTGCAGCTGGTTTGAGCAGATATCTATGAAAAAGCCAACTCAATTTCTTACAGCCTGGTTCAGGGTCTTTTTCATACAGAAAATTAGTTCTTTTTCTGTCATTGAGACCAGAGTTTTGACTCCATCAGTGTGAAGAAATTTGGGAGGAACAAATAAATTACCCAACCTTTCCCCACATTATCTTACCCTAAGCATTCATTGCATAGACTAATGAATCGAAGATATAGCAGTACTGCGGTGCTGTTAATGTCATGCTCCAGAAAAAATATCCTTATCAAAGGATAAGCCTTTCTTTTTGTTTGAGTCCAAGCATTTACTTGAGTATTTTGGGCTCTTCTAGCTACTTGCCTACATCTTTCAGCTACCTTCCTATTCGCGGAAGAAGAGAAAAGGTTGCATTACCAGGTAATTATGTTAAACACAATTTGGCCACATGGGAAGACAAAATCCTGACCATACTGGATGTGCACAGGGAATGGACAGAAGAAATGCAGAAATGCACCTGGGTGGAATCAGTCAGTGAGAGTAAGAGGAAGAAGAAATAGCAGGACCTCAGTAATTTTAGTTGAGTTCACCAGAAAACTCAACTAAAATGACAAAGCTTCTCTGTTCTCTTCGAGCACACATGCCCAGCAGCTCCCCTGAATGACTCTCTTCCCACATCAAGTCAGGGCCACCATAGAGGGAACCAGAGACACATATATTATGGAAAGGAGAAGTCAATTTTGTACGGAAGGCAAAGTTACAAATGTCAACATTTTGGAAACACAAGGCAACCACTTTGCTAGATGCTGCTGCTGATGCAATGCAAATCAGTGTCCCTGCCAAACCTCCTGTAAACAAAATTTTATGCTCTGTGTGTTTAGGGGACTCTGCCTTTTCACTGTCCAGTCAAAACTGTTCTCATCAGTAGGATAACATCCCTGCCATGCTTGCTGCTTTTTGGACTGAATTTGGGAATAAAAAGGTGATGTGAAGTAAAAAAGAAAGATAGATGGAGTTACATAGATACAAGGTAGAGTCCATGAAAATTTAATCTGGAAACTGAACTTCAGATCCATGTGTGGCAGCAAGGGGAGCCAGGAGGTGGAAGCACTGCAACCTGCATGTCCTACCTATGAGCTTCCTGTTCTCCATGCAAGCTACTGTAAGATCAATCCACTGGAGACAGAAAATAGCCGAAGTACAAGCTGCAGCCCTCTGCTGATGTCTGTCACAGCTGCAGGCATCCTTTCTTCACCCTGCTGAGACCAGAGCTGATCAGTCTGTTTATGGAGAGCACCATGTGCTGCTGCTGTCTCCAGATGGGAAGCACAGTGTGACCATCTTCTCCTAAGGAACCTGCCCTTAACTTGCATTGCATTGTTGGCTGAAATGATTCCTGCTGGTACCAGCCTGAGCTGTATTAAGCAAGCTTAGGTAACCAAATGACATCAAACTGCACATCATGGAAGTCAGTTTCTCCTGCAGGGAGACCTGCAGGTCTTCAGGAGAGGCCACTGCTCTGATGGAGCCACTTGGTCACAGTCTTCCTGAGATGAGTCAGCTCTCCTGCTGCCAGCAAACAGCTCACTACTCTGAATTTATGGACGCTCATCCAGCCTCAGGATCCAGCCTGCAGCTTTAAAGCACTTTACATTTGCATTTACATTACACTTTGCATATCTACACCTTATAACTCAACAGTGCACATTAGGCCAAAGCAGGTAAATAGCCTCAAATTGTATTTTGAAGCTTTACAAACAGATTTTTGACTATTAGGTGGAAAGGAAAGAAACTTCCAATGGAAGCCACTGACAATAGCTGCAACAGCAGGTATTTCATAGTGTTTTGCAGGTGGAGTTACCAGCTGCTGTGTGAAATTGTGAAGGTCAATCAAAGGCAACTGCCTAAAGTGCTGAGCTGCATTGAGAAAATGGGAACAGCTCACAGTAACATAAGGACCAGTGCAGTGCTCTCCATCTTTCTACAGGGTATGACCACCTGCTGTTCCTGTGGGCAGGGAGCTTGGCTCTGGTAGATGTGGAAAGAGTCCTGGGAGGGGGACACCTTTCTCAGTACCACTCTAGGGATACTGTATACAGGAGCAAAGGGTGAGCTGGAGAATCCCTGTTCAGCTATTGTGCTGCTTCTTAGATCCCTTAGATCCTGCTCTCTGCCAAGACTGCTCTAGAAGGCTAAAAATCAACCATCTATTTTTAGAAAGGGAAGCAAGTGAGTTTCTGGAGGATGTTTCTAAGCTATGTTGGAGGAGCCAGCACAATAGCAGGATGAAGAGGTGTCAGGCTGTGTTAGGGATGGCGCTTCACAGCCTTTTTCTCACGCGCTTCCACCCTGCTCGGAACAGGGAGCAGAAGATGAGGAAGGGCTGCATTCTTCAGCTGGGTGTTACCTGGCTGGGGATTTCAGGCACTGCTCAGGAAGACAAATATACAGAGGAGGACCATGTGGTGTAGGGGTCTCCACTTTGGACAAAGAGCCAGAAGTTCCTGGGCACCAGCTCCAGCTATAGCTCTGACTCACAGAACAATGATGGGCAAGACAGAAGGGGTGAAAATCCAACCTCCTTGGGGGGCAGAAAGAGTTTTGCCATTCCTGTCAGTGCTCATCTCCTCATTAAAAGGGGTAACATTTTCTAAGCTAAAGGCATGTTGAAACCATGAAACAATTAGTAATGCTCCTCCTGCTCTTAAAGGGAGAGCCAAATATTTCCCTTCAAAAATCATGTGTTTTCTTAGAAAAAAATACTTTAAATGGAAATAAATTAAATATGTAGTTTGCTATGGGCTATTTTCTTCTGGTTTTGGGTGCGCACTTGAATATTTTTTTGCTAATGAAGCAGGAAAAGTGAAATACTTGAACATAATAGTTAAGTGAAACACAAGACTCAGAATTCCTTCCAAGAATAGTACACAAGTTTTTAAATATTTTGTGTGTTTAAAAATATTTTTATGCAGAATATATGCACCACAGATCTCTCTATATAAAATACAATATTTCACTAAGGTTATGAAACAGAGGTACGTGTTCAGCTATCACTAATTAAAAACTCAACAAATTAAGACCTGCCATTTATAAAAATAATGGTAAGGGATCTTAAATAGACTGTACTATAGGCTTCTGGGTTCATATGTTTTAATAAGGTGTTTTAAAAAACTGATTTTGAAAGCCCAGAAATACTGGAAGAAATTAATTACAATTTAATTCATCAGATTTCTTATTTTCACAGGTTCTATGAAATTCCCTTTTTCAGGTCTTCAGCAATTGACTTCTCCACTGTCTGAGTTCATATACGAAGTAGAATTTATATTTTTTGTCTATATTATCTTGCAGGCCAGTGGGAGTTTTGTTGCTGTCCCCACATATTCGGACATAAACAATCTCACTAAGATTATCACCCTTATATAACAGAGAAAGCAGCCCAGATATTGGATGCTGGAATATACTCATCTCAAAATCTCAAAATATACTCATCTCAAAATCTCAACAAATTCAGTGGCAAGCAAGATATTATTATTATTATTACTATTTTAAGGCTGACAAGCCAGAGAGGTTCACTGGCAGCCTAATGTGCTACAAATTCAAGGGCCCTCAAAGGGACATCAATTGCATAAGGTGGAGAGGTTCAGCCTCCTGTAGTGCTCTTGACCTTGGGTGCTGGAGCAAACACGATGCTGCCTGGCAGCATCCCCACACCACTCCCTAGGAAAGCCTCAGGCAGCCTGGCAGGTCCTGTGGACGAGCTGTCCTGGACAGGTTTCAGGCTGAGTGCTCAGAGTGATGCCAACAGCTCTGACTAAGGGGCCAACCCTTGATTAAAGTGAGTGGACCCACCAAAAGGACAGACAGACGGGCATGCAGGATTCCTGTCTTACCCTGCAAATCCAGGTAGTCTTTTGTGGTGGCTTTGTTTTTATCCAGCTCACAGCCAGACTCTCTGAGAGTCTCCTGGGACTGCTTATACAAATGATACATATTTAACAGGAATACTATGGGATTGCAGGGGTACAGCCTTGAGCCATGGAACACATCCATGGTCTTGTAGGCTTTAAGGCTTCACCAGTGCCACTAACTCAGCTATTTTGCATGGGAAAATGTCTGCCTGAATGCACTAATGTGACTGAGAGTAGAGCACAGAAAAAGTGTCTGTAGGCAGAGTGCCCCACTCCACGCTGCTTGTGCAGTCTCCCGTGCTCCATGACATGTGGAAGGATACCACTGGGATGCATCACTGCATCAACTAAGTACAGGGAAGCTTGAATACAAAAGGGAACAAGTTTCAGCTATTTATTCTACCTAATAGTTGGGTGGTTTGGCTGTTGATTTCCCTGCTCCTCCTGCTTGGCAGCTCTGCATTTGGTGCCTTCTCAGATGCCCTTGGTTGCTCTCTCCTTGTGGCCCTTGCCCAGCCCAATCTAACTTGGACGGGAAGGTCACTCAGTTTCTGCTTCTAATTCCTTCCGTGTGACAGACTGTCTCTGCATCAGAGGCGTTGCAGGGTGTAAGTGAAGGGAATTAAGGCCATGAACAGCAGCCTTTCCCATTCAGGATGTGCAGTTGTTATGAAAGAGATGAGCCGTGGCGTGGGTGCGGCCCACGTGAACCAGATCAGGTGCACAGAAACGCTGCGATCCAGAGAACGCGCCCAGCGGTTGCACATAACTGACAAATGCTCATCTAATTAATGGGTTGAAGTGCAAAAGCAGATCAGACCCAACTCAAAGTGACAGAGTCATGAACTGACAACTAATTCATAAAAACTGACACGACAAATAGATCTAAAGGGAAGATTTAGATGGAAGGTGTAGGGAAGCATCAGTTAGTGGGGAAATTGTTCCAAACCCTGAGGGACATTTTGAGAGCGTGTGTATGTACATGGGCTTGTTCCCAGCCACGTGGTGTCTGCATTGCAGCAAGCTCTGTGCTGTGTCATACAGACGAAGCATTAATCCTCTTCTAAGACAGGGATATTTAGTGGATGGTTATCTCACTGGAATCTCCTAGTGTCCAGCCCAGGGATGGGGATGGGTGCAAAGCCACAGACAGAACATGCTACTGACCGGTTCTGTTCCTTTTTGTATTGGAAAAATTGTGGAGGTTTTATAATCTTTTAATTTACCTATTTTTAGTTGATACTTAAAAACTCCCCCAAATGAGTCAATTCTTTCTCGTACTCAGCAGTGACCAGGTCGATGCCAAAGCCCTATCAGGCAGTGCCAGCACAGCTCAAGGTTGTTCTCATCTGGTGCTTGGCACCCCTCCATAGGTGTAGGGTTACTTCAAGCCCATTTCCTTCTGCGTGGCTCTGAGTGCTCCCCCCAAGGACAGTGAGGAACAGCAGGCTGCCAGGGTGTCCACACTTCAGCACCTGCTGAAACTGTGATGCAACAAAGAGCTGAATTCTTTCCCATGGCCAAAGTCACCATCTGATACACCTGCACCCCACGGCTATCCTGAGCAAAACTTACCCCAAAACCCTTAGAGTACCCCTCTCTTTCCTAATGTGTGCCGGCCACTGATCCCAGCTGTCAAATGCACAGACTAAATGTCAACAAGCTCCCTGTAATTGATATTAATACTGGCAATGGCCAGCTGGGGACATGCCTTCTTGGCCACTGGTGTCCCCAGCCCCAAGTCACCCTGAGCACTGCTCAGTGCCATGCAGTCATCCCTGGCACTTTGAACAGCCCTTCTATAGCAGGGAGCAACACTGCAGATAGTTTAAAGCTCAAATAACACGTTGGCAAGTGCTCTGTGCAATTAGAAAGAGGGAGGATATTGTGGAGCACAAACAAGTCGCAGGACTGGATGCTCTCTCAGACTTCTGGGGCTGAAATGCTTGTGATTATTCCAGGACTGCAGGATTATAAAAGTGGATATTCACTGTTTAAACATTTAAAAGCTATACATTATCACTCTTAGTGTATCTCCAGTGGGTCTCCCTCATGCATTACAGTGCCTGGTGCTGCTATTGGCAGACTCTAGATGTATTTCCATTAGCAAATTGTGTAACGTGACAGGAGCAGTTCTGGAGAAAAAGCAGCTGGTGCTAAGAACCCAGCACAACTCCTTATACTCCTGTCAGGGCCCTCCCTCTGGAGCAGCTTTGGCTCCATGGCAATTATCCATTAGCAGTGGGGGTGCACTCAATGTGCACGTGGTGCCCAATCTTCTCTGTCTAGCTGGATCTAAAAGATGTCTAGCTACATGCTAAAATATGGTGAGTATGAATAAAAGATTTGCACTCTTAAGCTGAACTAATCCAGCAGAACAGATGAACCTTGCTTCACAGAAACAAATGTTTTTCCTGATTTTTTTCTCCTGTGATTTTTCTTGTTTTTCTCCTCCTGTTTTCAGTCTGCTGCCTCAGCACCTCTGCTGTTTGGCATGACACTGTATCCAAAGCAGTTTCCTGACTCCATTTAGTCTGTCCTTTGGCATGTGACACATCCTAATTTTTTATTTCTTAATCAATCTCCATTTTAAGTCTAAACAATTGGACATCAATGGAAGACATCAGAATGACAGTTCAGATGCCCTCTGGAAAACCTGCACTGGTTTTAGCTCTGAAATTAGCTGTAAACTGTAGCTGTCAGTCTTTGAGGTGGGGTTCTCACTGAGGAGGAAAGGAGAAGAGGATTGCTGCTGCTCAGTCCTTGCTGGAGGGGAGACAGCTTGCTATCTGCAGCAAGGATTCCTACCATCAGCAAATTCCTCACTCTCCTGGGTCAATCACCCCATGGTCAGTGGAAAGGTAGGAAGGGGTATTCTGGCCCCATGGAATTAGGAATCACTGTTTGCACTCCTGCAGCCTAACTGCTGTTCCCTGTGGGAATAGAGATTAAACTTATCCCAAGGGCTTAGCAGAACTCCTGTATCTGCCCTTTTCACATGCTTTCAGGAGGACATTTTGCGTCACTTGTAGCTGCTGTTCTCCTCTTTTGTTAGGCTATTCTCTCAGGATTTATATGTGTGTAGAAGTTTTGTTTCACATCACAATGTGTTTATGTGCAGGTCAGGAAATTAATCAGCCGACTATCTGAACAATTAAAACAATTTTGGCCAGCCTGGCTTTGCTTTGATTCTGGGTTTGGGTTTGCTGTGACTCATAAAGCTCATGTGGCCATCAGCAGCACCGATCACACTCTCTGAAGAGGGGAGAGAGAAGGGCTTACCAAAGAGCTGCCAAGTATTGGCCTCGTGCTGTACAAATGGGTGCTGTTTGTTACCAAAGCATCCTCTCTAATGATCAACACTGCCTTCATCTAAGGAACTGTTCTGCTCCTTCAGACGCCCCTTAATCCCCTCACTGGAAGCAGCCCCGTTTGTCAAATTAGACTGGAGAACAGAAGATGCCTTGTTTGAATCTGGCTTAATCTGTGCACAATTTGGGCCTTTTATCAATAAGCACTTGGTTGTTGTCAAAGCAGCACGAAGCAGAGCAGCAGGGTCAGGCTTTCTGCTGGAAGCAGGCTGTGCCTGGCTTGCTGCTGCCCTCTGCTGCCTCCGGAGCTGCCGTGGCCAGGGCAAGCCTGTGCATCCTGCCAGCACCGCACAGGGGTGAGGGCAAGTGCAGGCTCCCGTGCCTTCCCACTCTGCACATCCCTGAGCTCTGACTCAGTCCAGATGCTCACTGCAGCCCACACACATTTCTACTCAACTCCCTGGGAAAAATGCTTTTCTACATTCGTAAGAAAATGGAGAGCCAGACTGTTGCCAGCAGTGCCCACTGACGGGACAAGAGACAACAGGCACCGAGTGATTCATGTGTCCATCTGAACAGAGGAAAACAATTCTCTTTTTCCTATGAGGGTGGACAAACACTGGCACAGGTTGCCCAGGGATATTGTGGAGTCTAATTCCATGGAGATATTCAAAACCCACTGGGACAGTCCTCTCTCACTGGCCCTAAGGGGATTGGACTGGATGATCTCCAGGTGTCCCTTTCAAACTAAATGATTCTGAGACTATAATAGGCATTATATGATAATATTAAGTATTATACAAAAGCAGATATTGCTGAAAACCTTCCATGAAATAAGTAAAACCATCAACTGTAAATGTTTGCAGGTTAATCCAAAGGCTATTCGGTCCTGCCTATCACAGAGCAAATAAACACACCTTTTTTACAACTCCTGTAGTGGCCACGATGGTCTCTGCTCCTTCTACAGTCTTGCTTGCCACTGTGTTCACGCTGGCTACTACAGCTTCTCCCACCACGTTGGCCTGCTCTTTGGTCTTCTCAGCAACTGCAGTTTCAACAAAAGCAGAAAAGTCAGCAAACTAGACACTGCCAGAAGGCTGCCAAATTCCCTGAGATGACAAATTATTGCATTGATGCGACAGAAGAAATCAGCCCTGGTGCAGTCCTTGTTTGGATTTTTTAGATGAGATCATGTCTGCATTTAGATCGTGTATGTGAGGATTTTTGTCTGGCACAAAATGCTGCTTAGAGAGCAGCACTGCAGCCTGTCAGTTTTGTGGGCAACTGGAGAATGAAAAATTCACTATCAGATACTAAGAGACAACAGTGTAAATAAGGTATTTTGCATTGCAGACAGTGCATGACCTCTTTCAGGTTACTTTCTGTTTGATTTAATCAAAAAACCAGCAATAGTTAGGAAATTCTCCAGGCAAAGGATCCATCCATCTTCCTTCAGGACAGTCCATATGGCTGCTCCTCCTTGGAGTTGGGGATACCCCAGAAGGGACCTTTAGGTCCCTGACTCTGCAACTGCGTGACAGGACTCTCCCAATGACCACAGTTTTGGCCAGACAGGATCTGATTCAAGTAAATCCTCTCCGTGTGCTAGGCTGTGCACCCGACATTGTGAAATAGCTAAATAGCTGTGAATCATCCCAGTCTGCCAAGTAACCTGCGGTAGATTTTTCCTGACCTACTCTACTGATTAAATATTTTCTCCCACCTGTGTCCACTGCAAATGCCAGACCCTGAACCATCACTCCTGGCAAGCAGCCTCCATTCATCAGTGGGAAGCTCAGGCAGATCAGTGGTGTTCCACAGAGACCTCCCACTTGGCAGGGGTGATGGCCTTCCTAAGAGGTCTAACAGTCACCACGGATTTCCAGATCCCTCTCGGGCTGTGCTCTTACCTGAGGTCACACTTTGCACTACACCCTCCTTGGTCTTGGTGCCTGTGAAAGGAAACACAGTCCATCAGTGCTGCCTGGAAATTACACCCTGGCTTCTGGACACAGATGGTTTCCTGCTCTCAGGAACTGCAGTGAGGAGCCAAGGTGCTGCTGGTACCTCCTGCTCAGACACAAACCATTTGTAGAGTCAGAAAAGAGACCAGCTTTCCTCCCCAGTAAAGCCAAAGAGTATCTTTGTGTTGAGAGCTGGACAGCTTCAACAGCAAATTCTCTGGAGATGCCTAGACCTGAAAAATCTTGATTATAAAAAATTGTCCCTGCAATATTTCCAAATTGAGCAGTTGAGTGGTGGTAAATCAAATTTAAGGTAGTTGTAAAAATGACTGCGAATAAAATCACCTGGTAACATCTCACCTAACCTCACTCTTGCAAGACAAGAAGTCACATCCATGACTCTCCCCTGCCTTTCAGCAGGCTACTGCTGAAAGTGGTAATTTAAAGTCTCACTCTATACCACTAATAAAGACTCCGGAGAAACCTGAGAATGAATTTACAGAATGATCACCTACCTCCTACATACCTACTTACTAGATTCCCAGTTTGGTGCCTCAGCCTAGACTGTAAGTGTCTGCTCCCAGCAATGCATAGAAAGCAGATGGTTTTATCTCAAATTATGAAAACACACCATATTTATGCTTACATTGTAATTTATCTCACTGTTCTCAATGCAGAAAAGCTAACAGGATGTCAAGGCATTCAGTTTGCAACACAAATAGCCCTGAGGAATAATTAATCTCTGTGATTTTCCTCCACACTTGAAGTGACAAGCTATATATCCTCTGTACTTGATACTGCTGCAGATAAGTTAAATCATATGGTAGATGGGCAGCCCCCATGGTAACTAGGTGCTTTACACATTAAAAAAATAAAGGATCAAATTGATCTCTCTTGGAAGTTAAATAAGCCAAAATATTCCACTGGTCCCACTTTCTTATATTGCAAACCATCTGCACCTACACAGGTTCTCTTCAGGTTTCCCATACTGATACAACAAAAGGATTTCTATGGCCAACTATCAAAATGATAAAAATGGACAACAACCAGGCAGATTTTCGACTCCATGATAGTGGAGCATCCATGGGTGTGGAGGGAGAAACCAGTTACAAACCACAGCTCATTCTCATTAACAGCCTGAGAAGCAAAACAGGTGCAGTGCCCTGATAACAACTGATACATGTTATGTATTATTGAATGTAATTCTCAATTGTTGATTTATTTTGGTGGTTGCAATGTTTGCCTGGGGCAGAAAAAAAAACCTGTTCTACCAAAATATGCCCTCAACATTTCACTCCACCTTGCTGAACTGTCTTAAAAGTCAAGAAATGAAATCTTTGTACCTTTAACTTGTTACTGCCGTAAGCTACAGTTCCTAGTGATGCACATGATACAAGTGCACTGCTGTGAACTGGATTTCATAATGGTGCCCATGATACAAAACAAGTGAAGAAGCACAGCATTGAGCAGAGGAGGTGCAAGTCTCAAGCCACGAATGTGAGCCCCTAAACGGGCCAAACACACAAGGTTCAATTCAGGCACCATCCTGCTTCATTTTCCCTTCCAGCAGAAAGGAAAGTCTGCCACAATATTGATTTGACATACAAGGTTGTCTCACAGCAGACTCAGATCCTCAAGATTAGCCCTTTGCCGGTTTTTGGTCAAACAGCAGTGGATAGGTAAGCAAAGTACATGATTTGCTGTACCAGCCTTTCATGCCTTTGCAGTTTTGCAGTAGACACACTTAGTGAGGCAAGAGCTGCAGTTTTGTAGCCAGACTTTTTTGCCAGACTTTTAAGGGGACTATCTGGGCTCAATTCTTTCACGGGGAAGAGTATGGAAAATAATTCCAGAAAGGAGGGATGCAGATAGAAGGAAAACATCCGAATCCATTTCACGACAGAAGCAATGTCATTGGGAAGAGTCACTGCTGCAGCCTGGGGAGAGCTCGCCTCATCCTCCCAGCCCAGCCACACCCGATGACTCAGGCTCCCATCCATTATGCACCGCATGAAACCCGACCTTCCGGCCACGCTCCTGCCAGCAGCCCGCATCTGTTGAATCAGAAAGCAATCACCTGATGCTCAATCTCATTTCACTCATTAGTCCTTGCCTGCAGCTTGTGTACCCAGAATGAAAAGTTTGTGCATCCTGTCTCTTCTGAGTGCCGTGAGTCATCTGCCCGTGCTTTGGGACCGCCAGGGTGGGACTGAGGTGGTGGAGCGCTATGCCCTGGGAGAAGGTCTGGAGTAGAGAGGGATATTTTAATGGGCATTAAATCCTGCAGGAATCACTCAGTTTAAACATAGCTTGGTGTGCTGGGGCTTTCTGCAGCACACACGGTCGAAAATCATTCTGGAAAACTAGAAGTGCATTCTTTGCTGAGGCTTCCTGAACTATAGCATTAAACAGTATTAATGACCCAATACTCCGATGCGGCTTTGCATTAAATTCATTAATTAACTTCAGCCGCACTTATATCCCTATTCAAACCAAATTAAAAAAGAGAGCCCACTCAACCATCTGCTGGATCCATACTAACCGTGCAGGGATCTCCTGACATTCAGCACACTCAGAGGCTGTTAGAATTTAGAGAGCAGAAGGTGATTTCACCAAGCACAGAGGTGACCCATGATACAGGACTCCTCCCTCTCCTTTCCTGCACTCTCTTCTCTACCCCACGGGTCCAGCAAGGCCGGCGGCAGGGCAGGGGCACCACATTGCAGGCTTAGCACAGGAGGGACACATCTCCTGCCTGGCATGGGCTGTGGGAGCTGAACCTGTACGGATCAGAGGGGGGATGAGGTGGCCACAGTGTCCCAGCGATGCTGTTCACTCCAGACAGATGCCTCTGAGTATTATTTTCTCCTCCTGGGCAGCAGCAAGTGACTCATCAGACGTGGTGGTTGTGCCCAGACGTTTGGAATCCTCCTCAGAGAATCAGCAATGACTTAACACAAACCTGAATAAAAGTCAGGGATCCACTTCATCCATCCTAGGCCCTGGGGATTTTGCTCTCTTTCCTGATGTTCTCAAAAGACCCTTGAGGTTCAACACAGTATTATTCTCCCCTAGCATCCAAAAATTCAAGTCTCATCACCTAATGCTCTAGACGAAGCTGCTGGGATAGGGCTCTGCAAGGGAAGAAGCAAGGAAGGAACAGTTCAGGTCTCTGATTTACTGTTCATGTGGCACACAGTGACCAAAGGCAGCATGAACAACATACTAATCACTGCAGTTTTAACCAGTATACCACACCTCCAGCTTCTCTGGCAATTAAAACAAAACCCCCATTTTCTGAGCTAATCAGCATCTGGTCTTTACTTTTCCTGCCTATGAAAGACTGAATTTTCCCTAAAGGACTGAGCTTCCCAACAGGAACTGAATCAGGCCAAGGCAAAGCTCTGACCCGTGCATGACAGGGCAGGAACCAGCAGTATATCAACAAAGCAAACCAATACAAGGAGAAACCACTTAATCCTCACCTAGATCCTTATTTGATCCTCATTCAGAGATTAAGATTTCAAGGCTTTTAGTTTTAGGCTCATAGGAAACGTCATTGAAAAGGTCAGAATCTCCTAAAGAGAGCTCCTGGCTCAACCATGAAAACCAGGTCACAGTATGGAGCTGTACAACGTGACTGAAAAGAGATGTGAGAAATTATGCATAAAAACTCTGAATAACCCCAACACAACTCAGATCTGGAAGCAGATGGAGCAGTAATGATGCCACAATGTGACATCCACATGTGACATTTCTTAGACTGGTGTTTCACTTACTGTAGTTGGTTTAGTTGTTTACAGGGATGCTGCTTACCTTTTTTTTCTTGTGGGTCAGCTTCAAATTGAAATGTGAACTGTTACATCCATTAATTTCCAGCATGTCAATAATTAAGTGTTTAAAAATTCAAAATAAAAACATTACTAGACCTGCTACATACAAATTTTGTATTTAATTTGTAAAGTACAAATATATTTCTGCAGCTATTGGCAGTAGAGCAGTTTTAAATATAGTAGCTAAGTACAGCTGTGGATGTTGCAGTAGGATAGCAGGAATAGCCTGCATGTAAACTTTCCTACAAAAAGAAACACTCCCACATCCAGCAAAAATAAAGTGCTGTGTGAAATGCAGTAATCAGCAGTGAGATAATCAGTCTTGGGAACCTAAGAGTCTTTAGTTTGTATTATATGGAATATCTGACCATCCAGCCATATAATTGCATGTGCTAGATAAGTGGAGATAGTGGGTTTCAAGGGTGACCTTGAAAGGAGAGGTTTCAGCCCATTAACTGTGAAAGAGGTCTCTAGGCAGGACATCAGGCACGCTGTTTTCCAGATCCTATTCTTTGGGCAAAAGGAATTTGGGCGTTTCTTGTAAAGCGAGATTAATGTGTGCATGGGCAATGAAAGAGGTCAGTGAGGAGAAGGATTTTAGGACAAACCCATTTATTTGTGGGGAAACAGATGCATCCTGCAATCCCCTCATACTAACACTGTTGGCTCCTCTCAGGGACCTCCTCAGTGAGTCCCTCCCAGTGTGGAGGTGAGGCAGAGACCGGCAGTGCTCGTTTGCCTGGAGAGCACCTGACTCACCCTGCAAACAATCAGTGAATAGTCAAACAAACCTTACACCTGGGCATCTGCTCCTTAACAGCATTCTGCCTTCCCTCAAGTCATTGTTTCCATGTCTAACTTACAGCTGGGGAAACTGAGGCATGGGGAGGTTGTTGTAACCCAGGTTTACACAGCAACTCTGCTGAGCTCAGGATCTTATCCAGACTATCCTGCTAGTCACTCTGAAGCTTCAGCCACAATATCATTTCCCCAGACTTTCTCAGAGACAATCTATGCAGCTTTTCATGCTCAAAAGTAGACCAAAACTAGTTCTCTCTTACCTACATACATTACCCCTTCTTTGGTCTTCTCTGCAGCCTCTGTCACTCCCTGCTTGGTCTTTTCTGCAGCAGCCACCACACCTTCTTTAGCAATGGAGAAACCTTTCTTAAAGACATCCATTCTTGTTGCTTGTTAAGGTATTATCTGGGATGATCTGAATGAGGGAGCAAAAGCAGCAAAAGGCACCTCAAGGCTGGGACTGCAAGACGCAGCCTTACCCTCGGCAGATCTCAGCTTCTCTGGCAGGCTCTGCCTTTGCTCTTCCTCCAGTGCTGGATGAAGGCAGTGTGGCAGAGCTCACAGCCCTCGCTGGCTCTTATTGATGAAGTGTGCTGCAGTGTAGCCAATGCCCGTGTTCAGCTGATACTGAAATATTAATGATACGGATCTGCTTGGAAGCTTTAATAAGGGAGGGGGAGAGGAGGACGATGACAGCAGTAGGTAAGGAGCTGTCTGGAGAATTTCCAGACAGAGAGAGCTTTTAAAATGTGCTGCGATGCTCTCAGTGAAGGATGGCCTCAGTGAAGAGGGAGACTTTAGCAGAAGAGCTGAGTTCCTGAAAGGGCAACTCCCCGAGGCTGCAGCAGGAGCCAAACACCAGGGGCTCTCCTGGGCCCCAGAGGGCGGAGAGCACATAATGCTGACAGTGTTTGTAGCAAACAAACAGGGTCAAGGTTTCTTGGTCTGGCAGTTACCAGAACCCAGCCTGCACAAAATGGTAACAGGAACATTATTTCTAGTAAAACCTCAGAAAAAGGGAACCAGCTACAGCGTGGTGCTCAGGTGAAGTGAACTTGAGGTCCCACCTGCTATGTTTTGTCAAGTGTGAAGTCATTCTGTATAAATGGAGGGGTTTGCTCAGCTGTACATCCCATTACAACAGTTCATTTCTGAAAAATCAGACACCTGTTGGGGGAAATCCTGTTTCCTATTTGTTTCTCTGACTTGCTGTAGACAGAGCCCTGCGCTGCTGCCGCAGAGTGAGACAACATCTCACACCAAACACCATCCCTCATGTCAGAGCTGCTGCTGCAGAGCACAGCAGGGTGAGAACAGCCAGCACAGAACTGGCTGGGGAAATCTTACAGAGGATCCATCCAGCCTCAAGGCCTGGCTAGGAAAAAATACCAAAACATGATCATTAATCACAGCTGGATATCCTAATGTACTTGCAATTAAAGTGTTTTCTGAAGTAGATCCTAAGCTGATCCCAAATCAGCTATTGCCCTGCCAGCAAAATGAAGTTCAGTGCTAGCTGTGAAAGCAATTGCTGGTGCAGCAAGGTGATTTATTTATTTATTTATTTTTTAAATAGTGTCAGATGGGAAACTGTGGAAGCCACATTGCATCAGCCTTTGAGTCCAAAGCATGACCTGCTCTGGCTGTTTTTCCTGCACCAGGCAAACAGAATATGAACTTCAGAGGCTGAGCTGCAATTTTGAAAGATAGCACACCACAACATCATGAAGTGCAGTGGTCTGCAAGCCACTGCTGCCACAAGTTATCAGCCTGGAAGTGTCAGATGGGGAATGACTACACAGAAAAAAGTCTGAACAAAAAACGTTGTATCTGTACGTACATGTAGACATGTATATGAACAGCTCTTACTGTGGAATTAATTCTTCAGTTTTTGGAACTGTTTTTCTTACCCCATATTGAAATTATTGAAAAGCTGTTGATCTGGGAAATAACATATACAGTTCGTAATCCTTTTCTCACAAATAAGTCTCCTTACTTATAAATGAAGAACAAATTTCCCTCTGAACATAAAGGAGCCAAATCTCTGTCAGACTAAGGAATTTATCAATTGTTAATTTTAAAAAGTGAAGGAATCAGAGGAAGGTCTGCACAGCATACCAATTATAGGACCTCACATAGTTCCAGAATGCAGCAGCAAGAAGTGGAAAAGGTTTTTCTTACCATCTGTCAAAATTCCCCCTAGGTGGTTGTTGCTATGGCTGGTGCTCCTTCCTGCTCCCAAGGTGCTCTCAGACTGAAGATATCTACACCTTACTGTGCCATACAACTGTGGTTTAACCTTGCTGCTCCTGGAGCCAGTCACAAAACTGCCATTGATTTCACCAGGCACAGCCAGGAGTCTTCTTTTAACTACATTTGTTTAAAAAAATGAATTTACCATCTTTGGGAATTGCTCCAGGGCCTATTTACTTTTTCACCAGGCTTTCAAAGACCATAAAAGCAAAGCACAGACATTCCCAGGGTTATGAGTTTTACTGGCATTTTCAGGAGAACACCAAGGCTGATAAGGCTGAGTGGGAAGCATATCTTGATTTCGTTCAGCTATTGTTCTGTCATTGTGATTTGTACAATTCAATTTTACGTATTTTGCATTGCTATAAAAGGTAACAAATACATGAAATATCAAGCCATCCTGGAATGTGAAACATGAATCATCACCAGATTGAATTAGCCAATACTCAAGTGGGATACTCCTTTCCTGCCTTCTCCTGTCCCAATGACCTTGGAAAAGGCTCACAAGACATATTTCAATGCTGTTGGATCCCTCCCAGACAGCAGGCAGTTTGCACAGGCATTGTTGTACCTTGAAATCTTTTTAGGAAAGCTCTGAACTCAAGACAACATCGTAGGCAATCTATACAGGGCAAGCATCCCCAATGGCTCCTCAATGTTTGCCACCTCCAGGTGACTGCAGGATCCTTCTACTCAAAGCAAAGGATTCAGTCCCAGTTTGTTGCCAATCCTACCTCAGACAAAACTAACAACAAGATTAACACAAGCTACCTTGGCTTGAAGATTTTGCTAGGGACTTCACTTTCTGCCTGGTAAGGTCTCCCCCTTTGTATCAGGTAAGCTATCAGCAGAGAAAGGCCTCCAGCAGGCAATTCAGAGACCCCAAGTTCCTATCTCACCCGGCAGCAACCTCTTTTTCTCTGTTTTCTGCCTTGCAACACTAGGAGAAGCTAGTTAAGCTACATCACTCTAAACAAATCTGTAACTCAAAAACATTTGGCTGATCTGCATAATACCAAAAGAAAGCCTTATCTTGACTTGTGCAATGACAAACCATCCACTTGCTGTTCATTTAAAGTCTGAATTCTGGCTGCTCAGACTTGGCTATTGAGCCTCTTGCTGGATAACAGCAGATTTTCTTGAAACTTCCCCTGAAAGGAGCAGTTCCCCACCTCTCATGTGCCTCCACCTGTCCCTGGGTGTTGGTGGCTGACCCCGGGAAGCAGGTCTGTGCAACATCTGCCAGCAATTCTGCAATATGGGCAAGGAATTCTAACTCAAGTCTACATATTCCCAAAGCACTGATCCAAGGCAAAGAAAAGAATGCAAAGCAGAAATCAACATTCCCTGTCCTCTACTGTCTTTTTCTTTGTTCCTGCAACAGATTAAACAGGATTTTACTTAATTTGGGTCTCTTCCTTCTTGAATTTTCCCAGCTGCAAGCTACTCTGCCCACAAAGACTTAACCTTGTCTTTGACAATGAACTTATGCTGGAGACTAACAGCTGACAAAGTCATTTTGCAGGATGAAAGGAGTGTGATTCGGTCATATTCTATTGAAGTATTTAAATTGTATATGATATTGTGTGAAAGACAGGTAAGGAAAGGAAAGACAGACTGCTTTTGTGGCTGGTAAATATCCTTTGTTGAGGAAGTTATTTTATGGAGAATAATATTAACGCTAACAGGATCCAACCTTGCTATATATAAACAGAAATCCTTCCTCTCTCTCCATTTATGAAAACTTCAAAATGCAGAAAGGAGAACTATCACAGATCTGTCATTTCCATGCCCTAACGAAAACAAGCAGTTGTCTGACATCCTATGGCAAACAGTTTAGGATTTGAATCCCTGCATGTATGTTTGCATAGGTAATGAGCTAATTTCCTCAGCCAGGGAATGAATAACCCAGGGACAAGCCATTTTTCAGGAACACACACAGGGATGAGCCACATGCAGCGCACAGAGTGCTGCCAGTACAGCGATCTTCCGTGACTGATCTCTGCTGTCAAATACCACTGAGAGCTTTTGAGCAAACCATTAAAAATACAGGCAACAAGAATTCATCTTCTCCCTCTGATGGACAGACCAGCAAACGGAATTGCTCTCTAGCCCTGCAGTCCCCTCCTGACACTCTTCTCCCCGCACTCTCTTCCTCCAGAGCAGCTGCACACGCATGAGCGCGCATCGGCAGCGGGCAAGGGATGAGACAGCATTTTCCAGATCTAAATCCCAGTGCCTAATGAGAAGTTATCCCCTTGCTGTGCAGCTATCAACAAAACTGTCTTCCCAGACATAAAATCCTTTCAGTTATTCAGTCTGCTTCAGAGATTTGGAACTGGGATATAAGAATCTAAAGCAACACTTGCTTTCCATCTTTTCTTGGCTTTTAAAACACTTTTTCAAGGATTTTTTTTTTTTTAATACACAGATTTATAATTTAGGTCTATTATTAAGAGCTTTACAGAGTAAGCAGTGAATCCAGAAAGACAGAAAAGAAACAAACAAATTTATCAGAATCTATTAAGTGAAAACTGAATTTCTAAGGGCTGTTTCTCCAGAGACATGCTGACTGGAACAGCCAGAGTGTTTGCTTCCCAAGTACAGCCAAGTCATTTATCTGACAGGCCATTGATCAAACACATTGTTTGGCACTGTTTACTCCAAGGTTGCCCACCTCCCATCCATCTGTAGCTGCAGGGCTCTGACCCTAAACAAAAGGAAAGGGGCCAAGATGAGATTTTGTACCTTAAGCAGATTACCCAGGAGATGGTGCTGGCATCTGATGACTTGGTTATGGAATTGCAAACAGGACACTGAATTCTTGGGGAGGGCAGTATCAGAGGGGGTTAAGAGCTGTGTTTAATGGACATGGTTAGAATTACCAGACAAGGCAAGAGCACTCCTGACACTTATGGGCAAGATCCCAGGGCATAAGTGATCGATCCAGTGTAAGCGGCAATATCAACTCTTTAAAGACCAGCTTGAAGTCTGAAGAAGTTGGAACACTTTGAGGAAGTACTTCCTGGAAATACTTGGAGAAATAGTATTTCCATGAATAAGAGCACAGGGGGAAAAAAAGTCACTAGTGATTGGGGACGAGGAGTGGAGGAACAGTACCTTTTGGTTAGCTGATCTTAGAACCACTAAAAACTTGTGAGAACAACCAGGGCACCTCCAAAGATCCCCACACCACTATTAGTATAACATCCCTTACTGAATGGGTTTTGAGGATATTTTTGGAGTAACACTTCATTATAACACTTCACAATACCACTTTGCAAATAATGTTCCAAACCATCTTTTAAATTGATTTCAGTCACCCATTTTTTCACTAGAGCAGTGGTACCCAGCTCTGTAAGATACACCAACACTAGACTAGGCAAACTGAAGGGTGACTAAATATCTACTGATGTTAGTTGGTGCAGAGATGTCTTTCTCATCTAGACATCTACCTCCTAGAAGACACTGACCTCAGAAAGCAAGGAGCAGGTAGTTACAGCAAATATGTCTGTTTTCCCTCGTTCCATACCGAGGCAACAGCTCACAAAAAAAAAACAACAAATGAACAAAAACCACAAAAGAAAAAAAAACAAACAAAACACACACACATAAAAAGAGGCAAAGTTGTGGTGTATCTCATTCCTTAGTAGGTACACTCTTCATACCTGCTCCTCTACAGATATAAAAGAAAACTTAGAGCTCATTCTGCCAGCAAATCTGATGTTTTTAACCAATGTTATTCAGGTACCACAAATTATAAGAGCAGTTACACTAAAATCTCAACTACTGTTCAGTAAGGAAGTTTCTTTGAAAAATGAATACCTTTCCTGTGTTCATGGCAGCATCCTATGCTATGCCTGCCACAAGGAAAGGGACTTCATCCCTTGCCTTGCTCCATATTTAGCATCTTTTGTAACCACTGCCAAAAACCATCATGCTAAATTATTAACCTGCAAATCTGTGCCTGCTGCACCCACAGGGCAGCACCATTACAAAGGTACAGAGAACAGGTTCTTGCACCTGGAGGGGCAGCAGATCTTCTGAGCCAGAAGGATGGCAGAGAAACACTGCCCCATCACTTGGGAGAGATCATACCCATGAAGAATGATTTCAATACCTGCAGCACCAAGTCACTTCTCTGCAAGCCAGGATCTCACTGCAGGTCAGGCTATACCCCTGTTGCTTGTTTTGTCTCATGTTTGCTTCAGTTCCTTCCTGATAATGGTCTTAATATGTAAACAAATATAATGCTTAGGTCACATCCAGTTACTTGTGAGAAAAGCACATTTCTATGTGAAACATGGCACATGAAATATTCACACATTGACATGTGTTACGGCAGGATGCACACAATTCAGAAATAAAAGCAGCAGGAAGGAACAGAGGGAAGTTGCTAATTTTTTTCAGTCTTCAGTCCAGACCTTGTGATTTCATCTCCCTGGAGAAGTGACTGCTACAGCAAGAACAGGTTTTCCCTTAGAATTAGCAAAATCTCTCCCTGCCTGGCCCCATACGTTGTTGTCACTGCTTTTAGGCAGCAGTGACTACCACAGGTCAGGAAGGGCACTTCTGTGTTTCTCTATGTTCTTCTATTAGGCATAAAATAGAGGCATCAGGAGAGGGGTGCAAATCCAGCCAGTCATAAGGAGATGCAAATTCACAGCCTTTAATAACAAGGCCTTCCAAAATCCTGGAGAGATTTTTCCTCTATTTTTAGCTGGTGTTGGAACAAATCCATAAAAGCTTTACATTTAATGCTCTGCAAGACATACTGAACTTTGGCTGATCATCTCATCATTCACACTGCAAGATGATCTAGCAGTTCTGCATTCCCACTTCTTTTGTCAGTGGAGCATCATTCTACTTCACTTTATTCTTTAAGATGCCAGAGCACGTCAAGACAGTGAAAGAAGAAACACAGTTAATGAAAGCAACAAAACTAAAAGCAGCACCACCAGCAAAGCAAAACCAGGAAGAAAACTACATGCAACCTCCACAGCTTTTTTAAAAAAAATATTATTAGAATGTGGTGACAGAGGTAGCTCCTGACAGCAGATCTTCTAATGCTAATTAAAAAAAAATTAAAAAAAATTAGGCCTGACACCCAGAGATGACAACCCAAACAGAAATTCTTAAAAATGCTCTATTAGCCTGGCCTCTCTGAAGGACAACTTCATGAAAATCTTCCATTTTGATGGAAACAGACTATGATTCCCAAAGCTATTTTGCAAAGGTAACAGAATAAATTGTAGGCTCTTTTTTACTGTACATTTGCTCTGAGTCCCTCAATACCCACAATTTGTTCTTTTATATATATATAAGAATAAATAAATATATATATATACCACATAATACTACATATTATACCCTGCTGCTAAAGCCAAGGTATTTCAGCCTTTAAACTGTACGTAAAACTTCCATATGCAGCACTGGACCAGGCAGGTCTGTGACATTTTCTGGCAGTGTAATGAGAGTCTGTTAGAGCACTCAGTATTTTCTTTCCTTTCTTTTCTCTTCCTTTCCTTTAAGCTAACATCCTTTTCCTGTGCCTGAGCGAGAAGGCAGTTGATAAAAGCCGAGTTCCTGTTCACAGATAAGTTTAGAAGGCAGGCAAGCTCAGAAGTTCCTTGAATAAGCTATATTCCTACCACCTCATTTTCCCCCCTGTCAGAGACGTCTGAGCCCCACACAGGAACCAGGCTCGCATTGTTCAATAGCCACGGACGTTTCCACAGTAGCTGGGAGGGCCGAAAGCTCTTTCCGCTCTTTGTTACAAATTTTTTTTTTATTTTTTCCTTCCTTCTTCCAACTTTCCAGTTAAAGAATATTGCCGGGGCATTTCTGAAGTAATTCAGGCTGAGCTTCAGAGAAAAGAACACGAGACAGGTGTAAGTGGGGGGAAGAAGCCCAGGATGCTCGTGAAGCTTTTGCTGGTCTGTAGCACAGTAGGACTGGCAAAGCTGGTGGAACACGCAGACCATCATGGAGATCGTGATGGCTCCGTGCACAGCTTAAAGCCACGAGTTCACGAGAGCTCTGCACACCCCCAGAGAACTCCTCTGCCACGCCAGGAAGGTTACTGGGAGGCAGAAGGGTTCAGGGAGGACACTCAAGATTACCCTTCAAGTGTGATCTCCTCACATCAGGAAGAGCGAGGGGATTTGGAAGCTGCGAGCCCACAGCCCCGAAATGGGTAAGTACCCCAGCATGTCTGTCTTACTCATAACAAGAGTACAATCCTCTCTGATATTTTTATAATCTGTTGATACAGGACTGTTTTGATTAGAAGCTTCTCATTAAAATACATTTGATTTTAGGGGCCAATCTGTACCTAAACAAGAGCGGTTTAAATGCTTTGACTACACAAACAGAAAGCTGACTTGCCTGTGGAGGATGAAACCACAGATGGGACCAGCTCTCTGCTTAATCTGAACAGCAGAATGGGGTTAGGGGTGTGCACACACCCAGCAGAGGTGAAGCTTCCCAGTTCTGCCAGAAACCAAAACACTACCTCTAGCAAAGCAGAACTAGAGGAAGTTATTTTACTGACTGTTTCTTATCATGAACCAATGCTGATTATTTCTGCTGAGCATGGCAAACTTTGCCCATTAGCAGAAGATGCCTGCCTGCAGACTTGGGCCTTGGAAATGGAGAGAGAAAGGTAATGGCAGGATGTTAGGAAAATAAAAATAGTGAGGAGTAAATATAATGAAGGAAGGAATAATGAATAAGCATGAAAATTACTACAAATTTCACACCCCCAACCCCCTTCCAAGGTTTTCATGCCAAGAAAATGATTCTCATGGTAATCTGTAGCTGAAGAGTAGCCATTCTGAGAATAAAAGGCATGTACTTCACTAGAAATATTCCAAAACCCTATGATTTGTGTAAGTTTTACAGGGCATGTAAGTAGGTCTCTAAATGTTTAAAATAGATGAAAACCAAGCAGGACAGTGAATGAATCTTTTATAGCCTTGATGGATGGATACAGCAGAGCACTGTTCAGGAGAGCTGAAACAGCAGCACACTTAGTGCTGTTCACAGCCCAGTGCTTTAGGATGCCCTGGTATTTTTCCCTTTAAATGCTCTTGAGGAAAGGAAAAAAGTGAGATGGAAAGAGACTATAAATCCTTGCTCATGTCATGCTTCCTTTTCATGCAAACTGAAGTATGAAATCTTGTTTCTAATCTCACCTACATGTAAAATTAAGGCCTCTCTTCTGCATGTAACATGGTGAGCGTATGAAAGCCTTGCTGTCTTTCATACTACACCTTCCCAAAAATCTATACCTCCCCCTAAAAGCTCCAAGGCACTTCCTAAAGCCTGCAAGGCTTCCTGATGGGTAGTGGTAGATAATGACGTGCTCTGTTAATTAACCAACTCCTGGTTAATGCAGTTCACCCATGGTCAAAGGAAGGAAACAAGGTCCAAGGGGCACTCTGGGCTTCCAAGTTACTCTGCAAGGCGGTAATCATCTGACTGCTGCTTGAAATGCTGAAAAGATTCTGAAAACTCCTAGTACTATGAAAATTCAGTGCTGTAAAAAGGTCAGCATTACAGGCCAGCAAGATGCTGTAATATACTGTCCTAATCAGGATTTCTTCCTTGGCTCTGTAGCTCTGTTCAGCACCAGCTTGTCTAATTCAGCTCAATACCAGCTATGACTCATCCTAATTTCCTCCCAAGGAGAGAAATACTTCCTTCTTTTATGGAGATAGTTGGATAATGAGTCAAATCATAACATTCTTCCCAATTATAAAGATATGTGGATGACTACAGACAATCCAAATCCAGCCTGGCAGCAGCTTTAAGGTATTTGCTGTTTTGTAGTGCTGTCACACTTAAGCACACACAAGGCCAGGCAGCTGCTAGGTCTTAGGAAAGAAATTGGAGACTTTGAGAGGAATTATATCTAAAAGTAAAGGGAAAGAGACTGAAAAAGAAGGGACAACACAATGCTTCTTGTAATTACACTCCAAATCCTAAAATGGTTGAAACAACACACTTTCAGAGCATGAAGTCCTCGTGTGCCTGTCAGCTGCTGTGGCTGCAGTACCCAGCTAGGCACGGACAAGATGTTGTCATCAATCTGGTATTTCCTCCCTACAAGTGTGACACATTCCCTGGAAAAAAGTCATCAAGAAATGGGGTTTATATCTCTCAGGAGGAGAACAAGAAGAAAAGCATCAGGAGTTAAATAGGAATTGAGAGATAAAGGGAAAGAAAGACATGCCAGAAAAAGGTGTGACAGACATGCCAAAAACAGTCCAGCATGGTGGAGAATAGTTTTCTACCAAAATGATGCCTTACATGTAGTTTGCTTTTGAAATAGGAAAGAAAGTCTATGGTAACTTAGTCTTTGTGACAATGTTTTGACTCTCATTATTTAAAAAAAATAAAAGCAATATGTGTTTTGTTCAACCACTTCTTATTTTCTCTTTGTATTAGGAATAGTGGTAGTTACAAAATATTCTTCTATTTTAGAAACATGTAGAGCATAATTTTTCATATTGCAATTATTCAAATTATTGAGACCATCATGACTAAGTACTGCAAGGTATTAATCAGAATCCTCTGGGGTCTGTTTCAATATGTGAGATGAAATGACTCATTAGATCCCAGTCAAATATGCTGGATATGTTATTTTGCTAATTCCTCTAAGAAAAATAAGATTTTTCACGTTTTAAAATATAAATCAGTAAGAAGTCACTGGCCTTTAGAGGAAGAACTAGGTAACAGTTCAGTATCTCAGCTGTTGCTTGTATCAGAATAAAAAGGAGAAGCTCTGCATGTTTAAGTGGACAAGTGTCTGTACGTGTACAAAATCAAAACTATCAAAAGAAGCCAACTTTCCAAAAGAAATCAACTTTTATATTGCTTTTCTCCCCAGCAGCTGTGTGGTTTGACCTCAGCTATTTTATTCTACTGCTGAGGTAAATGGATCCACATGTACCCAAAACTTTCAGCAGAATTAAAAAGGGAAATTAGGAGACCTGTACATCAGGAACAGTCAGGCTCACAACTCAGATTTCATGCACTTAGTGCTGTATTTCATTAAAGAAACCAAGACAAATGAAGCATGTAAAAGGCACATGCAGCTCCAACAGCAAAGCCCAAAGCTGCCTGTACCCTCAGTTAGCCTGACCTGTCTGTCAAGTAACACTGTAAACCAGATCACTTAAGCATTCCAGGCTAAAAATAATCTTAGGAAAAAGCAGAGGTTATTTTTAACATTCCCCCTCAGTAACAACACTGGCAGAGCCAGTTCCCAGGTGGATGGCTCACCCTGTAAGGGAGAAATGGACCATGGGGCTGGAATGGGAAGGAGCACAGCAACTACAGCTGCCTTCCCCATCTATCCCAAGTCTCACAGAACTTCTGTTTCCAGAAGTGTCATAATTTCCAAGTGGTCCCTGTTCTGGTTTTGCCTTGCAGCTGGGCAGGTTCATTTTTCTTTCTTTCTTTTTAATCTGCAAAAACACAGTGTCATCTCCTGGGATTTTTTTACAACATATCCACAAAAAATGGAAAAACAAAATTAAAAAGTCTCCAAACTCTACCACCTGACCTATTATACATGAAAGGCAGAAATCTTCAGCTTAAATAAATCCTTAATTTCACTAATATATTTTGAGTTTTGGTCACACAATTCTGTGAAGTCACCCTTGATTAGAGGAAGGTTTCCTGATGTCAGCCAGGTGTGTTATCTCTCTGAAACACTCACCTCTTCCTCTCATTCCACATCAAGGAGCCACAAAGAATCAGGCCTGTTCTCATGACTACCCAGTGTGTCAAAACATGTAACTATCCTCCCAAATGTACACGAGCAGGGAAAACCCAAATCACTTATTCTAAGGAAAGTCAGTGTTCAATCTTAATAGCTTATTATTTTTTGTCTGCTTTTACAGGAAGAATCCATTAATTTAATTAAGACCAGTTCCACACTGACTCATCTATTTCTTCAAAACAAGGCAGGGGCTTTTGTAGGAAGCTTATGGGATACTGAAATTTCCCACCAAAGGGGCACAGAACATACACTTAAAATAATACAGTTTGGATAAAGTGCAGCTAAAAGTGATCTTTAGCCCCCGACATCCTGCAAAGCAGTGGAACAGCCTTTGAGTGCTCAACAATAGCTTTGGCAGTGCCAAGTGCATGAACAGAGGCATTGGTTTCCTATCAAAGTTAGGCACTTGGCTCCTTTCAGGACTTCAGGAAATATTGGCCAATATTTGGCCGTTGTTGAATGGCTCAGCTGCAGGTGGAATAGCTCCCCATTAGCCTGCTTGATGCAAATGACACAGCTCCATTCCACACAGTGCAGGAATTATTGAACCCTCTGTGCCCGAGGGATGGATTTGTTTCACAGCTCATTACTGCAAGCTGCAGCAATTAATTTCTTCAGCAGATAGCAAGGGAGCTCCTGTTTCAGCACAGCCACAGAACCACTGTCAGCACTATCACCACCTGGACCCAACACCTTCCTGCTTGTGCAGTGACCAGTGGGCAGCCCTGAACAAATCCCCCCTTGTGCCCCAAACATGGTCAGGGCAAACCTTGATGCATGCTGCCCACGCCCTGAGCACGTGCCAGCGGAAGCTTGGCTTCCCAAGTGGTTTTGGCTCCCTGGCATCAGCACAGGTGTGCCAAAGGGGACCACAGGCTGCAATTCCTGCTTCCAGGTGAGGTCTGACAAAGGAGTGATCCGGCTGTACTAGGGGTGAACTTAAGTCTGCAGGAATCAAAGGATAAAATCCAAGTGTAAGCTGTCCTTTCAACGGGCTGTAAATCTTCCATTGAGGGGGAATAACAGAAATGAGGTAATGGCTGTGGATGCTCTTGAAGAGGAAAATCCTCTTGCATTGACTTCTCTGGTATTGTTGTACAACAGTTGGATTTGGCTCAAAATCAGCTTCCAGTCAAGCCTCTGTTCCTTGAACTCCTGCTCTCAGTTCAGGACTGCATTTGCTCTGAAAGTCTTCACTGTGCTATGGTTTTGGACGTCCTGCAGGACAGGACTACCCCAGCTGATAACAGTTTACCTGTTGGAATACACACTGCATTCTGCCTGGGCTACTCAGGACTCTGGAAGATTTCCAGCACTGCATGGAAACCACATGTTTGAAATTACCATTGCCATTCTTTTCAGTCCAGTTTGTTAAGGTGAGCGGCAAATCAGTCTGCTCTCAGCCCATTGAAAACCAGAGTGTTGCATGGGATGAGACACAGGGAGATCCCAGACCCTGCCTGAAAGGGAGTTCTACTCCTTTTGGGAGTTTTCCTGAGGGAAAGGAGAAATATGAGAGTTTCTGCTGTCTGATTCTAATACAGAGTTGCTGGCTGCCTAGGAAGAGCTGGAGAATTCACTGACAGATCACAAGGCATCACTTGTCTGCTAATTAAAAACCCAGTGGCACACCATGCTCCTTTGGAGAGCCAGTGCCTTCCCCAACAGCTGAACACTTTCTATATTCCATAAAATATAAAAAGATACATCTGTCTCAATACTGACATGCACAGTCTTAGTTTGGATTAATTTAAATGTGATGCTTTATTTCTGTTTTATTGAGGCTGCTTTTTCTTGTCAGTGAGAAATTTACACGGAGGGAAAAGCCAACCACAGCTAAAGCCTTATTCTTCTATTATTCTTCATCTAGTATAAATCAGAAGTCATTCTGTACAACTCAGTGGAAAACCACTTGTTTAAACTAAAAGAACAGTCTTCTACTACCTTCCCATAGCACACTAAGCAGGAATTACTGCTTATCTGGTGCCTTTTGTGCTGCATAGGAAAATGTTATGGTCCTGAAAAGTTTTGCACACCATGAGTAGTAGACACAGGCGTGGCTAGGCAGGAGTCTTCAAAGTAATTATGGACACTGGCATCCTTGAGAATAGAAACCTGAGGAAACTGATGGTGAAGGACAACTCAGTTGGACCAGTACAGCCAAAGGAATAACAAAACTTATGAAAAACATCCCAACATCCTGAATTCCTGAAGCTTTTGTTCAGGCAAAAATTCCACTGACCTAGGAAACATCTAAAATTACGCACTGCAGTGCCAATCAAGAGAATATGTAGCAAAGAGAACTAAAGTGTGTCAGTCCCTCACTGAGCTGGGGAGCATTACTCACACTCACAGACAGGCTGCCATTGTCTGTGTGAAGGAAAGACACTACCCCATATTCATCTGAGCAGGGTCAATTACTGCAGAACAGCCATCTAACCTTTTCTCCTGGTCCTGTGGGTTTTATTTTGTTTCCTATGATATAAGGTGGCCCAGTCAAATCCTAGAATCAGAGAAAGAACTGCCTCCATTTTGCAATGTTTCAATAGATCCAACATAAGAAAAAAATAATTTTCGTATCAGTTTCTAAACACCCGAAAGGTTCAAATAAAAAGAGCCTGAGCTAACCTACATTTGCTGAATCTTATTTAAATACAGAATGCTTTGTCATCAGATATATTTAACCTCAGATATAAGAATACAGTTGCCTCAGATTTAGGCAGAATTGAATAGGTGCATGTGAAGACACTATTTAATAAGATTAATTCATAATTAGAATGAAGTCTAGGGGAAAAAACCAAAAAAAACCAAACAAAAACCCCCCACCAAACCAACAAACAACACCACAGGCTAGCAAAGAAAACGATTAAAACACTTTTTCCTGGTTTAAAAAAAGCAGGGATTAATTTCTTTGCAATGTGAACCAGGAAAAGCCATTAAACAAATAAAACATTAGCAGCCCTGAATTTGCTAGGGTTCCCTCAAGAGGTGCTTCAACTTTCAGCATTGTGATAAATGCTACTGTTCACCACATTACAGGGAAGGCTTTTCTGGTCTCCTCACATGAGCAGCTTCTTTCTGCCCCTCTCTCTTCCGGGCAGCAGAAGCTTGCACCAAAGGAAACTGTATTAAAGAGAATAAAAGCAGAGGGTGTTGAGTTGGTTACATATTCAGTGAATGAAGCGACATAGTTACAAACAGGAGAATAAATGCAGCAGCAGAGCACAAAGCTGCTGTGTTCCAGAAACCAGCTCAAGAAAGAAAGTGCTATTTGTGAAGGAGCAGCTCTTTGAAATTTCACAGCTTGATTCAGAGCCTTTGGTGCCAGAGAAGTCCTGCATGCCTCACTGAACTTTAGATCAAGCCCTTCGCAGTCTTTTACATTGTTGCACTTAACATTAAAGAATGACGTATTTTCCTTCAAGGTTAATCCCGTTAAGGAGTATTTTTAGTTACAGATAGCAAAGTTTCCCTAAAGGAAGCATTTGACAAGTTGTGCAAAAAATACTGCAATAGAAGTTTCATCTTTGGGCACATGAATCTATTTGGCAGCTCATTACAGGCCTTATCTACTTACTTGAGGAAAGAATAAACTTTGATAAGCTTTATGGAACTCAAAACCTCTGAAAGTTTTTGTGATTAAAACCACAACATGGAATTACATAGCCCTTCAGCTCCACAAACCAACCTTCTAGATCAAGTGAGAGAAAACCAGTGAATATACAGTAAAGAAAACTGGACATAAAGAACTGTGACAGGCATTAAAGGATGTTTTGACTGAGAGTCCATCATATTCCCCCCTTTTTCCCCCCTCATCTTATTTATTCTGCTGATTACTAGTTCAAAGCAGGCATCAAGTTGGGATCAACCACTGATTCAATTTCTGATACAACATAACACCTTTCTACAGGTGTTGGGAAGCTCACCAAGTACCTCCAACACTTTAACATGTTTTGAAAAGGAATCCTTGTGCTTTTTGTTCTGTTTGTCCACATCCACCTGTGCAATACAGCAAAAGCACTCACAGTCCCACAGTGCCTCATTCTTGCTCGCACAGGTTGATGCATGTGCACATTTGGCTTTGCTCTATGTGGCTGACATGACTCCAAGGAATTCTTGGGAAGGACTTGCATATGGTGGGAAAAAAAACAACAGCCCAGATGATGATTCACTGGGTGTGGATTGTTTTCATTAGGAAAGAACAAAACCCTGAAGCCAAAGAATCCTGTTTTAAAAGGAGGTTTCCACACTGAATGCAGACTACTGCCTGGAGCTGGCAGGCATCCTGCTGGCAGGGGCAGGGATCCTGCACCTAGCAACGACACCAGTGAGCTCCAGCAACAGTGCCTGGGCACTTTATTTCCCCAGGAAAAAGGAGAGAGGATTTGAGGGGGGAAAGCCTCTCCCAGGTATGCCTTGCCAAGTGCATGAGAGAGGACAGCCCAAAACCAAGCACAAACCAGGACCCTGTTCTAGAGTTATTTAACCAACACCAAATACCAGGAGAGTGCCACAGCTGTTAAAGCCTGGCAATGGTAAACCCAGTAAACTTAGGCACACCTTGGAGGCAGATGTCACCAGAGCACGTGTACTGGTCTGCTGGATTTTACTGAGTGGTTTTATACTCTGACACAAGCAGTGTTTGGCTCTGGAAGAGTAATACTTCAATAAAAATTTGAGGATTTGTCTTTTAATTCAGCCCTGTAAGAACCAAGACACCCATTGATCATGGGTCCAAAATTTCCCCCAGTCACTTGTAAAGGCCTCAAAGCTACAACTCAAGCAAGTTGTTTTGGCTGGAAATCACAACAAAGACAGCAGCCTCCTTTCCTGTCCTGCTTTCCCAGCACTGCAGATTTCTTTGCCAGATTCCTGCCCTTGCTTCTAACAGATGAAGAGTTTTGCTTGCATGAGTGCTTGCTGAAATCTTAATCACATTTTCCTTAAGAAACAGGGGAGCAAAACCCACAAGCCTGGTGAACTGTTCCCAGCGAGCCCAGGCTGTCTGCCCTTCCATCCTGATGTTTTCAGCTTCCTTGCAGCTTTGTCCCGGTCTCCTGGCTGCTGCAGTGCCAGCTTCTGCTTTTGTGCAGGACTCGGTTCCCCATTGTTACACCAACTCCCTGAGAGAGGCAAACCTTTTCCATATATGCTGATAGCTGGAGATTTGGTTCCTGTATTCCCATTTAAAAATACACTGCCTAAAGTTCAGCTGTTTCCATTATAGTTATTACTCGTCACTTCCTGCCCCTTCTGGTCTTGGATTTAACCATCAAACTTCAGCCAACACTCGACTGCCAAGTCTTGACTTTAAAGGAAGAGGCTCACCTGCACTCTGGGATTAATAGGTGCCTATGTAATTCTGACTTGGAAAATTAATCAGACTATTAAAACTCACTTGTCCTTGCTAGAAGCATAAAACTAAACCCTTTTACTCCCAAAATTATTTTCCTGCAAGTGATGGGAGAAATTATTTTGAAGCTAGCCTACTTCACAAAATTTACTACATTATCTTGAAGAAGTAATACTTAGGAAGATATTATTAATGGAATTAATGTTGGATTAAGTTTTCAGAAGCAGTCTGCCTCAACCTGATGAGTCAGTCATATGGCATCTGAAATGGCAACATGCCTAGAAAGGCAATTTGACATTTAAAGTGACATTAACCCACAGGTTATCATGGGCTGGAAATTTCTCCTGCAAAATGAAAGGACTGGAAATGGAACTAATGCATCAAAGTTTAGACAATCAGCCCTTTTGTAACAAACACAGATAAACATCTCAAATGAAAAATGAATTGGGAGTGGAGGGAGAAGGTAGGAATCATTTTCCACTTTCCTCATCATACAGCTGGGAAAAAATACAAAGTAAAAATAAAGGCCTTTCTGCATTTCACTTTTTCTTGGCACTGTTACAGCCAGGGACTTAGAGACCTACTTCAAACTGTTTTCCCACGTTTTCCCTCCACTAGGAACTGGTGTTCCTTCACGCAGTCCCGCCTGGTCACATACATAGAAGCCTGCATGAAGGAGAAGTACATTGTCAACTCCCAACAGCCCTGCCCAAATGGAGCCCCAGACTGCCAGAAGATCATGTAAGTGTCCTAAATAAAACCAGTGAAGAAAACAATATTTTCTCTGAAGTATCTAAAAGACGTTTTCAACAGTACTGAATCATTATTTCTAGGGGAGTTTAAAACAAATTTCTATCTTCCTTGGTAACCGTTTTGGAACAATGTGTTTAATAATAAAACCCTCTCTACACCTCATCAGAATACTACAGCATTCAGGATCAGTCCAAACTTGATTGCAAAGGACTCTATTACAATAAACCTAATGCCTTGACCCTTCCTCCCCAGGTACAGGACAGCTCTGAAGCCAGTCTACCAAGTGAAACAGAAGACTTTGAAGTCTTTGCAGTGGAAATGCTGCCCTGGATTTATTGGCAAGGACTGTGAACAGCGTGGTAAGCAAAGCTGGAGAACAAGTACAGGAATGAATGACTAAATGCCAGGCACAATGGCAAGAAATGAATCTGCCTAATTTTTCTCCTTTTTTTAGAATTGATGCCTTGTTTTTTTCAGCCTGCTATGTCCCAAATCACTGCTACTTTGAGACAAGAGCAGTCATAATTAGCTGCAATTAATAGTTAAATAGCATTAGCTACTTACTATTCTGTTAATAGCACCTTTGTAATCTTTATGCATGGAGAAAGGTATTAATTTGCTGGAAAGCCTGTCAGACGTGCATCTTAGACAAGTCCATCTAGGAATGCCTAATTCCAGGTACAAACTGGTGACACCAGAAAGTAACACTAGTGTGTGAAATGCCCCTATGGCCAGTACACAGGATGAAATCATCAGAGTTGGAAATCACAAGGTGTCCAAGTTCAGAGGAGAGGGCAGCCTTCACTCTGCAGTTGGCATTGCTCCTCCTCTCTGCTTACCCTGGCTGCAAAGGCACTGGCTCCTCGACAGGGAGCAGCTCTACAGCACAGGCAGGAGCAGTGCCCAGACTGTAACCTCCAGGAAAGCTCCAGGCACAGCCTTTAGAGTGAACTACTGTCACCCATTGCACTGGTGAATAAAGCAGTGGGGGCAGCAGATTGAGGGAGGGGATTTTGCCCCTCTACTCTGTCCTCCTGAGACTCCACCTGGAGTCCTGCATCCAGCTCTGGGGTCCCCACGTTAAGGACATGGACCTGTTGGAGTGAGTCCAGGAGCACCTCTGCTATGGACGCAGGCTGAGAGAGCTGGGGCTGCTCAGCCTGGGGGAGAAAAGGCTCCAATGAGATCTCAGAGCACCCTCCAGCACCCAATGGGGCTACAAGAGAGATGGAGAGGGACTTTTCACAAGGGCATGTAGTGGTAAGACCAGGGGAAATGGCTTCAAACTGAAACACGGCAGGTTTAGTTTACATATTAGGAAGAAATACTTTGCTGTGAGGGTGGTGAGGAATTGGAACAGGTCTCCCAGAGAAGCTGTGGGTGTCCCACCTTTGGAAGTGTTCAAAGCCAGGTTGGATGGGTCACTGAGCAGCCTCGTCTAGTGGGAGGTTCCTTGCCATGGTGAGGGGGTAGGAACTAGATGGTTTTTAAGGTCCCTTCCAACCCAAATCATTCTGTGATTCTATGATCTGTGCAGCTGCCAATAAAGAGAGAGGGGAGATAGCGTGGTTTAAAAACTGAATGGTGGTTTTAAAAGTGGCATTGGCAAGATTTAGCAAATAATACTCAAAAAGCAGAATTTAAACAGATTTAAGAATAAATAGATTTAAGAATTTAAATGGAAATAAGGGAATTTAAATGGATAAAAGGTAATTCCCTCTAGCAATTAAGTCAACCATAACAATAAAGGCAAACATATGTCTGAAAATTTTTCCACAATCTACATCTAACTCACCTACAGACTCCACAGATAAAAATCTCTGGAGGTTCAGCTTTTCTTCACAGATAGCTTTCATTTGTGGTTTGATCTCTTTGTGAACTTCACTCGTAATATTGGAAAGATATTATCAAATGCAGTGCAACTATTTTAGTCTCTCTATTGTTACATTCATTGACCAAAAACCAGCTCCTCCATCAATTCCTTCTCATTTGTACAGCATCATTCACTGCTGCTGCCAGTTCAGGTAACTGTGGAACAAGAAAGAGGAATTTGCAGATCTTTAGATGGGACCTCCAGAAAAGAAAAAAGCCCCATTTATTTGCAATAGGCTAATTTCTTGTGAGCAAAGCTTGGCATGAGTTAAAAATCCCTTCACTATACTGCACAGCACTGCAATGTTTGCCAGTGCAAAGAAAGTAAGTTCTCCAGAGAAGGTGTTCTTTCCTCAGGAAGCCTGCCTCCACACCATTTACACAACACATGAAATTCCTGTGTGGTCTTGCTAAACTGCAGTAGTTTCTGCATTTAAAACACCTTCACAGCTGTATCATATCTCAATTGCAGATCCTAATTTTATTCTGGTGCCAGGAACTGAAACTGAAGGACAAGAAGAAGAGTTCTCAAACCACAGTATGTGCTTGAAGTTATTTTGTTTGTCATCTTTTTACCTCTCAGTCACTGATCAGGAGAAAGAAAGAGAAAAAAAGATTTGAAGCTGTAATTTTCAAGTGATAAGCTATGGACAAACTCTCCAGTGAAAGCATTCTCTGGGAAAGCTTTGAAACAGTACATTTATTGACATAAATGAGGGCTTTTGCTGTAACACTCTGTGAATGTTCACAACAAAGCATCCCAAAGTTTCAAAGCTGTGTGGTGAACAGTGGATGCCAGCTGGTGCAGAGCCTTACCCCTTTCAGTAGCATGGATGTTAACCCCTTGCTCTGCAACGTGGGCTCACAGGACAGCACACCATGCTCACAAATCTACCAGAAAAACAACCCACTGAAAACGCTATTTTAGAACAGCTCCCAGTAACTCTGAGATTACAGTTACAAGGTACATAGATTTGCATCTCAGGCACTCCACCCTACCAGGGTAAGTAGCACGAAGGACCCTCCCTTACTGCCTGGAAGTGGTGTGGCTTGCAGTGCTATGAAGTGCCTTTCAGCAATTAGCTTCAGGGAAGTATTGCACACTTTGAAATCTACAGCTGAAATTCACAAGTATTTATTTAGAAAAACATCACTTAAAGGGCCCCTCCATGAGTAAACTCTGACACACACTGTGCTCCTGATTTCTCAGTGGAATGTCTCAATTGCTCTTTCATCCCCTCCTTTTATACTAGGCTGTTAAACCTTGCCATCCTTTCAGTCAATGGCTTGAAAAGAGTTAGTATTCCAAAACATTTGTATGGCATGGGGAGATTTCTAATTAAGAGCATTTTACTGCCATCATGGCTATTGTAGCTGAAGTTCTCTGCAAACATTTGAATATATTAGGTTTCCATCACTGTTGGAAAAAATCCTTGCAGATAAACTGCAATTTAAGGTGCCAGAAATCAACAGATCCCCTAAATGTCAGTGCAAAATTTTCAGAATGAAAACCAGACAGGTGTTCTCAGAGGTCTTGCATGAATACCTGTCACCTGGTCGCTGCACCCTGTTGCATGACTTTGTTTTTCTAATCTTGTGACTAGTGTCAACATCAGTGGATTCAAGAGAAATGTTCGAAGTCATTCAAAATCATGAGGCTTTACTGGATGATCTTCAAAGTGATATTCATCAAGCAGCCAGCACCTTAGGTGACTTACAGAGACTATTTGAAAACAACGGTACAAGCATGGTGTTAGAAGTGAACGAGAGCAATTCAGGTGAGAGGTCTGATGCAGAATTATCAGCCCGTGACAGGCCCTGTGAAACCACACAAATCAGAAAGAAAATGTGAAAGCAAAAACACCCTGATATTCCTTGATCTGCTGGTTGCTTCTACAGAGAGAAAAAATGGGTGCAATCCCAATGCAAATGAATGAACCAAAGAGTAACTAGAAATGGGAGAGGAAAGACATTGTTCAGACTATGCCTTAATCACAGAATAAAGAGGTTGCTTATATTTAAAATTTGTTAACCTTACTATTCTGCTTCTCTTCTGTGGGGATGCAGAGTTTAGATCTGTTCTTTTTCCATACTCACGCTCTATTCGCTGATGTGTGGAATAGCACACTGGTGTTTCATGAAAAAAGGAAACATTTGACCCATCTCTGGAACAGTGTTTCTGCCATATACAGGAGTAGAAAAAAAAAGAATGGCTGAATTTAACCTACCATAGTGAGCCACTGGCTTGTAGAAACATTTTCCAATGATACAGACTATACAGTACTCAGTGAACTTCAAGGCACTTGAGTTTGAACTTTAAAGTTAGAAACTGAGCCTTAGTATAATTCTCATACAGTCCAGATACCTCACAGATTTTTCAAGTTATTTACTCCTGACCTGGAATATTCAGCTGTTAAGATGCTGTATAACCTTGAGGAGTTGAAAGCATGAGAAATAACATTGTGGCACATCAAAAAAGGAAGAGCCCACTAACTAAGAACTGTTGAGGAAATGGACAGTTATGGCCACTGGAAAAACCACCTGTCCATAGGTTTCAAAAAGCACCATTTTTAAGACATAAATGGGGAAGTCAATACATATCCAAATTATTTTTCTGCACACTCTTAGATACCATGTGCTTCACAGTAACCTTGATTTAACAATAGTTTTTTTTTTTGGAATTGTTGAACTTTATCATGAGGTCAGATTTTGGGGAGTAAGACAGCAACTACCATAGAAAAAATGAACACTTGAGTTAACCTGTATAGATTGTGTTCCAAAAGCAGAATTTAAATTTAATTTTTTTTTCAACTGTATTAACAGATCCTCAGGAAAGGCTTCTGCAGCAAGTTTTGTTTCCTCATGTGGAGAATTTCCTAAGGAAACATTTTAACCCAATGTGGACAAGTTTCAACAAAAGTTTACAGAACCTCTCCAACATAGTAAGAAATCTGTCCCATGATGTGGAAGCCAACAAGAAAAGCATAGAAAGATTCCAAGAAAGCACTGTGCCCAAGAAGGAATTCCAGGAGCTGGGAACTAAATTTGAATCAAAAGTCCAAGAAAACATAGTGAAAGTTGATCAGGCGAAAAGAGATATAGAGAACAAAGTGCACATGGAGCAGGCTAATATTCACTATAATCTCAGCATGCTCAAGGCAGATACTGACACGAGACTCAAGAAGCTTCATAAGATACAGCAGTCCCATTTCTTAGCTTTGAACAACAGCATAGCAAACCTGAAACAAGAGCAAAACCTTCTTGAAAGTAAACTGGAAGCTTTGAAAAAAAATTTAACAGAAGTCTCTTTACATCATGGTCCCAAAGATGAAAACAGCCAATTAACCATCAAACATATGAATGAAATACTGTCAGGGCATGCCAAGCAGCTTAAAGAACTTTACATGGAGTCAGATGTGGCCTTTCAGAATATTGCAGTTTTAGAGAGGTGGTTTAAGGAGTTAAAGAAAAACATCTCAAAGTATAGACCAGAAGATCTTACAATAAGTTTAGCTGAGAAATCAGTTATTATGGAAGAAAACAACGCAGCAATGGAAAGGCAGATATCACAGCTCAACTACACTCTCTCAAACCTTCAGGAAAACTATTCAGATCTGCTGCGGTACATGGAGGAATGCAATTGCCAGAGAGTATCTACTGACACTGATGTGCTGGAGGAAGATCCAAGGAATAGCACTTATTCCCTTGAAGATACCCAGCCACAGGATATGAAACACTTAGAGTCAGTTTTCAGAGATTTCTTCAGGAGTGAAATTGAAGAGCTCTCCTCAGCTATTCCGTCCATCCATCTGTCTCTTAACCTCCGTCAAGAAGAGAACAGACAGCTTCAGTCACAGGTTACAGCTTTTTCAGAAGACATGGGCTTGCTGAAGAAGAAAGATGAAGAAATTCATCAACACATCAAGTATCTCAACAGCTCTTTTAGCTCTCTTTTGAAAGACGCAATGCGGCACGAAGAAGCACTGGAGGCTTTACTGAGACACGAATTTCTGGATGTCTTTTTTGAAGATGATTTTAGTAGCCTAATACCATCAGTATTTCAGCTGCAAGAATCTCTCAGACACTTCTCAGATAAACTGCAAGAACAAAATGTGACTTTAGAATCTCTTATGAGGAGATTTCATCCCTTGGAGAGAGGTCACCAGAATCATCACGACGCTCACATGCCTCCTAAGCACTCTGAGGAGGAAACACAAACCTCCTCTACTCTATACGAAGTCAGCAGTCAACGCAGCGTCATAGAACACATGGAACCCAACTATGAGGCTGCCAAAGATGACTCCTCGGAGAGCTCAGCCTATAATGATATCATGACTCTGAAGAATGATATCAAACATCTGAGCCTGGCAATCCAGAGGCATGAATCCAGAGGTGACATGAGTCTCTGCTGCAATCATACAATAGCAAATGCAATTGAGCCACTCAACGTTTCTGTAGAAATTCTCTCTGCAGATTTAGCAACCATCAAGCGGAATCTGGAGGAACATCTGGTGACTTTCAGAAAACTATTTGGAAGTAATGAAGAATTAGATGCCTCAAATATAAGTCTGGATGTTACAAAGATTCAGTCAATGCTGCAGAAAAAAGGGAGAAGGCAACAGAAAGGTCAAGACAAACAAAGAGACAAGAAAAGGTCTGAGAAGCACAGAGAAAATACACAAGCAATAAGTGGAAGAAATACAGTGCAGACAGAACTTGTGGAAAAAGGTGTGTTCTCTTCTTTTACTTGCTCATGTACAGGTCTAGCTTCTTTCTAGGCCCTGATGCAAGTTCCACACACAGAGCATGTTAGTATTAGTTATAAGAACTATCAGGTATCTTGTGGGATGCTGGAGGGAGAAATTCTGACATTACTTACATCCTCCCCCTCCACCATTTTAAAAAGAGAAAAAAAAGCAGTTTGAGTGAGAACCGAGTTGATATTCTGCTGTAGGTTGGTTAAGGCAAATAAAATTACACCCGCTATAGCTGCTAGGAAATTGGTATTAAACTAATTAAACTTCAGGTCTTTAGAAGACAAATTTTGTTTGTAGATGCTCATGTTAATGCAGTAGCAGTCTTCTCTTTGGAAGCTGATGTGGAATGCTTTTTTCCCTGTTACTTTATTACTTGGTTCTGGAAGGATTGTATTCAAAGCACCAAATCCTTCTCAAGACAGATGCATTAAATGAACTGCTATAATTTGCACAAGTGGAACAGGCAGGACTGACCACAGAGCACATACTCCCTCTCTTATAACCAAGCTTCAGAGACAAGTTTTCAGCTTATACTTCACTGGGACTGGCCAGTTCCCTTTCCCTATAAGCATGTGACCATAAGCACCCAGTAATCACAACCACTACAGCTTTAACACTGGCTTTTATGATTGCAGCCCTTGCTATGGACAAATAACAGAGCAAAAACCAGCCCCTTTAGGCAGCTGTGCTGCAAAACTGCAGTTAAGACTGAATAAGCAGATAACATATTCTTAACTGATTTATTTTTGGGACAGTAAAAGAGTGCTATTTTTTCCCCTGGGTGGTCCCAGCATTATACTTCTCCAAGAGTTCCAGGGAATAATTTGATCTACTCCAGTGCACATAACCATTTCCAGTGTCTAGCTTTGCAAAGAAGCATATAAAAATCAGGCCTGAGAGGGATTCACCTTATCTCCCATCCTGATGATCCTGGGGAGAGAAGAGTGCTCACTCACTGCTAAAATCCTGTTCCTCTTTCTTTTGCAGACTCATTGGTGGCATTCCACGTGGGATTCTCAGAAAGAAAGGATAAAGAAAAAACTGTGAGGTTTAATGAAACTTACCTCAATTATGGAAACAGCTATTTCTCTGAACACGGCCACTTTAAAGCACCACACAAAGGTGTCTACCTGTTTGTTATCTCTGTGGAGTTCAGCTCAGGACCAGCACTGGGACAACTCTCCTTCAGCCGTGGGTACAAAAGAACTCTCTCAAGCAGTCAGAGAAAAACCCCACATGGAAACACCATGACTACTTTTGCTATAGCAGAAATGGAGAAGGGGGAGACAGTGTGCTTTGAATTGCTGCACGGCTCTGTAGTGAAGCGAAGCCCACCTGGGACAACTATGGGTGGATTCCTAATATCTAAAACTTGAATAGTGACATTTATGTTTTATTAACCTCCTTCCATAGATGCAATGGATGCATTCATTTTTGCTTCATCTGTGATGTATTCAATGCTACTGCATGTGTTTAAACATAGCACTACCCTAGGTTTGTCTTCATGCTTCTTTTCTGGAAGTGTTTGGCTTTTGATTAGTTGCTCATAAGCAGCAATGGGATTCTCTTTCAAGTGAAAAGCTAATGGTTTGGACTCCAGATGTATCAGCACACACACATTCCCAAATCCTTCCAATGTGAGAACTGCACATAAATGTTTTGTGGGACTTTCTTCACTTTGAACACAAATTTCTCCTTTCCCTTGGCAAAAGAATATCCTCCCATGACAAATACCCCCAGTCAGTGTCAGGAAAAGATTTTAGGTAGGACTGCACACTCTCATGTTATGTGGATGGTATCTTAAAACCCAGAAGCCAGGGCAATTTTACCTTTTAGTTCTCTGTGGACCAGAGACAATCTTGGAAACTTCTGCAACTCACTCCAGTGTTTCAGCCTGTGCCCAACAGGAACACTAGAAGAGATCCATCAAACTCAGTAAAATTCACTCTATTGCCAGTATTTGCAAGCAAGGATCTCCTAAAAGGTCCAGTCTTTGTTTCTTGGCCTGTGATGTATTTCAGCTACACTGCAAAAATTTAAAGCATTGTTAAGATGAGCTACATTTACATTTAGACACTAGGAAAATGTTTACAATATTTTAGAAGTATTGGTGAAAATGCAGTTTATTTCTAAAGTTAATCCTGGAGAATATAATGAATTCAGCCCAGAGTTCAGTATTTAGTAAATATTTTAAAACCAAGCAAGCAAAACCAAAATCAAAAGGCAAGCTCAGTGGTCTCTTGTCACTGCTGAATATAAATTTATAATTAGAGTAAACCAAAGAGTAGAACTTCTGAAATGTAGAGGGCTTTTTTATTTCCAAAACTTCAAAGTGACCATGCCTGGTCACGTCTTAAACTTTTCTTCTGTCAAATAAAACTTCCCAAAGACTTTCACTCTAAAGAAGTTCAAGTATTGTGGTATTTATATCTATCCTAATACCTTACAAAGCAATATTAAAACAATTAAATTTGCCAAAATGAAATGCACTTTGAAATTTTCAGTATTTTTGATGAAAATACAAATTATTATGTAAATTGCCCTTTTAAGGTAGCATTTTTTAACAAATCTATTCTGCTGTTAAGAATTTTCTCCTCATCTACCTGTATTCTGAACAATACTAACCTATCATTAATTGTTAAAAACCCCCAACACATTGGTACCAACACACAATGCACTTAAAGCAACAGTCTGACAAGCAGACAATACCTATCTTTTGAAATAAAGCAACAAAGCAATTTCAGCTGACTTGCTGAGAAGATTGTTTTCTCTATCCTGAAAAATCCAAGAAAACTAACAAGAAGAAATGCTCCTTATCTCCTCCTGGCCAATGCAGATTTCCACAGGAGATGCCCAGGCCAGGTGTTCCTGTTTTTCTAGCATGGAGCCATGGTTCACACTGCTCCGTTGCAGACAGCACAAAGTGCCTGCAAACTCACTGTCATTTTCTGTCCCACTTCTGCTCAAAATATCTGAGGGAAGAAAGAATAAAATTGAAGAGGTGAAATGAAGAAACCATCAAATTGTAAGATCAGGTTCTTTCAGTACAAAGCTCCCATCCTGGGGTGACTTGCCTGCGTTTTTACCAATGTTCCTCCAATTCCTGACTTTTGTGGTGGCAGCATTCTGCAGAGCCAGGCCAAGTGTGCTGCCTAGATCAGGGTGGTTCAAGGAGCACCTCCTCTTCAGGGCACACCAGTTCTGCATCTACCAGTCAAGTTCCACAAACAAGCACCACTGGGGAGTATGTGTATGTTACATATGGGGGATAGGATACACCTATATATTTCAGAACACTTTGTTTTTAAAGCTTTGACAGAAAGCTTCAACTGGAATGAAAACCACTTGGAAATGGACACAGGAGGTAGCAGAGACCATTGCAGTTCATTCGGTCAGGTTTTGTGTCCTTCCTTGTGCTTACCAGAGTACTTTTGTTGAAGAATATGCCAGGTGAGTTCAGAGAACATTGACTCCAGAGTGAACAAAATGTTAAAGATGTTTTTGTATTCTAAAGATGTCTTCAAATAGGTGCTTAAGTTAGTCACCTGCACATACAAAGGAGACACACTTGACTGGAAGACTAATTTTTATGTGGCAAAAAATTAATGAAAGACAATGGGATAAATCATTCTGTGGGCTGCATAAGCCAGGAAGATCGACTTCCTTCTTAAGCAACAAGAGAACAATGATTAATCTACTGGGCTGTGGTTGTTTGTTCAAAGCAATAAACCGGCTTTTAAATAAGCCTCCATCTAAACCACTCCTGCATTTTTTTGGTGGGATGGTTGTTTGGGCTTTTTTGTTAGATCAACATAGCCACACCACTATGACCTGTATTTTTAGGCAAACTAGAGAAATCAATTTAATGAAGATAATTTAAAATTCAGCTATTGGTTGGCTCAGTGGATTTAGGAGAATTTCCAAACATGAAAAACAACCTGAAGCTGACCACAGGCACTGGGAAGAGTTGTCTGTAAAAGCTTCAGTTTCCCTCACAGCAGACTGACTATAGAGTAATGTGCCGGATGGCCAGGCAGCAAGAGGCACAGAAATGTGTGCTCACTTCAGGACACAAATATATGTAATGTCAATGTGACACTCATATTCAAAAATAAAAGCTTCCAGCAGCTTTTAGTACTTCCTAGGAATCTGCCAGAAAATATTGCCACGGCTTCAAGTTTCTGTATTTCCAGACTGAACCACTAAGCTTTGTATCTTAGTGCCTTCATGGAATTATTTTGTTATTAATGCTGCTTTATGAATGTCAGTATCTTATAGTACATTTCAAAATTAAAGTCTCCTAATTTTTTTTTTCTTTTCTATTAATTAAGACAATCTCCTTACCGTACTCCAAATTCAAGTACTGACTGTATCACATCTAAACAATTTTACTTTCTATAGATCCAGCAATGCCTGAATTCTGCAGATAATATCCACATCAAGTCAGAGTCTGAAGCCCATGGAGGTCTCCTCATGAAGCAGACTCAGGAGGTGGTCAGCCCACAGGAGTGGTCCTTTCCCAGCTCAGATTCACAGCTGATACTGATCTACTGCATTCACATCAGTGAGAAACACCAAAGTGGTGTTCTGGGGAAAGGTGAAGATAAAACTGCAGAAGGAATTAAGGAAATTAACAAGATTATATCTGATCCTTTCTGAATTCAGTGATACTTCTGCTATTTATTCAAAGCTTGTGATTCAGTTTGCTAACTACTCGGTGTGCTTTTTGGTATGCCCACAAAACATCCATGTGCAGTGTTTACACATTTCACTGGATACCGCTGTTTCACCTCTTAGATACAGATGCCAACTCATCAGTAACATATTTTATACAGTGGCCAAACCCACCCCTTTATAAAGGAGAACATTTTGGTATTTATTACCAGCAGGCAGTAGAACCTTCACATCTCAAAACTGCCCAAGGTCGTTCCCAAATCCTTTCCTTAGGACACAGCACCACCGCGTGGCTGTTCCACGAAGCAGCACCGAGAGAAAAGCTGCTCCTTAGAGCACGGACAGGCGCAAACACTTACCCACAACTTTCCTTATGTCCTCCTGCAACGCTGACACGAAATCCCAGTTTTAAATCCAACCAGGACCACTGCAACCAGTGAAGACATTCCATTCCAAAATAGCCACAACCGTAGGAAAAACGTTTGCTTTGCCAAGATGCTAATTTAAGGAGACTAAATCTTTGTGCAGTCTAATTTCCTGGTGTTATGTGTTAAGGACAGAAAGGTTTGAAACGATATTGCTGATCTTTCCACTGCACTTTCCAGAACTATACTGCAAGAATTTAACACCTGATTGTATAGGGAAAACAAACCCAGGCTTATAATTACAATATACTGGCAACAGTTTTTATGGTGTTCAGATATAAAACCTTTCTAGCTACGGTAAAAAATATGTATTTAAATCAAAAGATTACTCCTGATTAAATGCAAAAAGAGAACAGAAACTGATCTTACTTCTTTCTCCTTGTAAACTAAAGGTGGACTCTATGGAGAGTAGAAGCCAATGGATTTCTGCAATGAGAAAACAAATTCTGACACTCTCTTCATAGTACTCAGGCCAGGTATCCCCTTGACTGGTCTTCATTCGCTTGAATCATAAAAACCAGAGTGAATTTAGCAGGATATACAGAAGCACCTGCATATTTTTGCAACAAGCAGTACATACAGATATTAAACTCAAATATCTTAATTTGGATACTATTACACAAAAAGAACATTGTACACGGAGGGAACAAAAAACAATTACAAAATTCCCCGTCCCTTTATTTTTTCTATTTTTACTTGGTAAGCTTAAGGAAAATTTATATGGATAAAATCAACATGTAGGGAACCTGCATATGTTCAAATAACAGTATTATTTGATTTCGACTTGCTTTTGGCTTTGCTGTAACACAGGGATAAAAATCAGGAGAAGGAAACACTGTTTTTTTACTGTTGCACCCAAATTTAAATATCGTGCAAGGAATAAAGAGCTTGAACTTAGAGAGCACCAAATAATTTTCAATATCATTGAACAATAAAAGCAGTAACTAACAACTTATTCAGAGACTGTGAGGGGAAAAAACCATAAACAAGGTACGAAAAAGTAGGGAATTATTTAGTTACAGTATTAGGATTTCCAAGTTATTACATTTTTAAGGCAAAATCTTATAGTAACAAAACACATTACTAATGTGTACTAAAATAAGGTTATTTACTTAAAAATGATACATTGGACATAATCTGTGTACAGAACAAGCAATTCATGGTAAACTCAATAAGGCACCTTCTAAAGCAGATGCTGTACAAAATACATTAGTGTGTTACATTTTTAAAGTAGTATTCTACACTTCTGGCATATAACACACACAAGAGTGTGACCATTTGTCTTGTTCCACTCTTCTTTCATATTTTATTTACATCTTCTCTAGGTTAACTACAATGTTATTTATTCTTCTTGTATACAATATAGTACATTTCAATTTGGGCATGTCATGTCGGAGCACAAATGTCACTACATGATGTGGGCTTCCATAATTGCATTAAACAGTAAAATATCACAAAGCAACAATTACATTAGATTTGTTGAAAAACCAGATGTCATGCGCCCTCTAGTTCTGCTGTACAACCAAGGCTGAGCACCATGGTTCCACAAGGACTGTGCTGTGCAACACTGCCAGCTGCTTTTAGACATCACCCCTACCTGGAATAAAGACTGTGGGCACAGGATAAAGACTTAACTCAGAGGCACTGTCAGGAGAGTGAGCAAAGGCTAAATCATTCTAATATTTCACAGAAGATGAGCATGTAACTTCCCTTTAAAAATATCAGCAATAGCAAAAGAATGTTTATTAACTTTATATCTCTGCTCTTCAAACACTTTTAGACCATTACAATACTGTCTGTTAAGACAGAGTAGACAAAATGCACCCAAATTATTTGTTTTATAAACACATTCAAATGGTCAATTCGATCAAGATCTAAAATTTGATTCTAGACTACTATGGAGGTAAGTTAAAATATTAATTTTACATTTCATTCAAGACCCCAAAACAGGATAATTAAAGACACATTTCAGAAAAAGTGATGGATATTGGGAAAATTGTTTCTTGAAGAAAAATTATATTAAGTAAAATTCAGAATAAACTCAGATTGTAAGCCTAATTTTCTCTGTAGGAATACCACATTTCTGGTAGAATTTACAATTAAACAAGGAACACAAAAACTTTCCTTTTAGTTGCTGTAACAATAAGAATGAAGTGACTCCAATTATTTCCATTTAAAATCACATGGAACAGGTTCAATAAACATAAAAGCCCCTCTATTTGAATGTTTAAGAACTTCCAAGGCACAGTCTTGATAATCCCCAAGGTATTTTCCACACAGTTGATTTTTGTATTAAAAAAAAAAACAAACAACCAACCAACCAGAAAAACAACCACATTTGCCAGTTTTGGAGGATATTTTCTCAAATGACAAATGCTTAAAATTTTGACCACCAAAAATCAGATTAATCACAGTCCAATAGAAGAATATTTTTACCCTCTCTGAACTTAAAGGCTTCTGAACACTACAGAAAGCAGCAACTTACCTTTGGAGTCTGCATTAATTATGCTTAGTTAAGTAAAAATTAATGGGCTGGCTTAGAGCACATTTTTTCCCCTCAAATGATAAAGTATCAGTACAGACATCCTTTAGTGTTAATGTTTTGTTGAGTACCAGAATCAAGGAAGCTGCTGTTCAGCACAGCAAGAACTACACATGATACATTTGAGTATGAACACAGTAACTGAAGTGCTGATAAATTAGGTTTAAGGCAAAAAAGATTTTTTTCCCCCCTCTCGAAAAGTCATCTTTGCAGCAGTTGGCTCCCTCTATGTTAAAGTAAACCTGAAAATCAATTTAGGTCCTAAGGTGTCTAACCATCCTATTGCTGCCTTGCAAATAACTAAACAATGGAAAAGAAAATAAGTGAAAATTTAAAAATTATTGAAATTCATACTTCCAGAAGGGGCTTCCCAAAGAGCTGAGAAAAATGAACTAAAAAAAAATTCACAAAAAATGTTTACAGCAAATGATGATGTGGCAAATTCTAAAAGAAATGACACAATACTCTACATAGGACGGGGTTAATTTAGATAGATCTTCATGCTCTGAAAGTTTAAGCTAGCAGGGTACCTACATAAACATTTTTTCCTTCTTATTGATAAAAATTCTAGAGAAGGAAAAAAAAAGCTTATCCCTTACTGTTTTTGGCTTATACCAAAAGTTTTCCAACTACCTGTGCAAAAATTATGTGCGAAGACATGATTAACAGTTTCAAAATCATCATAAATTTCTTGGCAATGGACGGAGAAACTTTTTTTTAAAAGCCCTTTATCATGAGGATTGTGGCACAATATCATAAATCTCTCGCTGTTTTCAAATAAGTTAAAGTTGACATACCTATGAACTTCTCAGCCAGAATACATATTAATACTTAGAAGGCATTACTAAACAAAAGTAATGACTTTATTTAAAAAAAAAGTCCCTTGAAATAGCTAGTTTTCTATAAAATATGTAGAACTGTTAAATAAAGTCTGTACATCACAATAGAAAATAAAAATACTGCAATCTTTTGCCTGACCATTTACATTATGGGAACTACAGGATTAAAAGGAAAAGGTAACATGCTAAAAGTTTGTAATTGTACACAAATCACATTACTTCTGTGTTACATTGCTTTGTATCAGTTGTATTTTCAAGGGAAATTTAAACACATCAAAACAATCTCTATGTAAATATTTTAAGACAACAAATAATCTGGCATAAATCAATCTGAAGTTTTAACAATTTCATCAATTCTGGTATTATTCTTTTTTCTTCAAATCTCAACTATGGCATGTGTGTGCATATATCTAATTGTACAGATGTACCTAGGACTAGGCATTTATTGTATTTTTTTTACTAAAGCACACAACACACCGTATAAATAGCTTCCCTTTTTAAAGTTATCTAGAACAAGATTTACAGTACAAAATTATAGGCACTTAAATTATCAAATAGATTCAATGGTTCCAATACTGTGTGTTCAATCTTCAGACGATTCATGCTTTGAAGCTTCAACTTGAGTTATGGTACTATTGTCTAACTTCCACGTAGAAGTGCCAAAGGAGTTATAAATCAATAATTCTACTTTACAGTAACCTCATGGAGGGTTCTGGCTTCTATACACCTTGTGTGGGTCAGTGGTGAAAATGGGGAAACCTCTGTTTCTCGTGCAGGATGAACAGTTGGCACAATAAAACCAAGTTTTACAATTGTGCTAACTTACTGTATCTTCATGCTTTAATTTCAATGCCATTCCTCCCAAACTTAACTAGAACTTACAACACCCACTGATTTACCTTGTCTCAAATCTTCACTTCCACTAAGTGGCCCACAGATGTGGCATCCTGTATCTACATCAGAGCAACCCAGCTCCAAATCTTCTGCACGCTGTGGATCTGATCTTCAACAGTTCCCGTACTCACTTCTCCTGGTCTTGACCCTTTACTGCATTCTCTGATCTTCAGAGCACCCAGAGCTTCCTGCCTTCCCTCTTTTGTGTCTGTAGACCAGACTTGGTCTCAAGCCTTTGAAAACTCACCTTCTGCCTAGTTTTGTCAAATGATGAAAGAGCACATGGTACAGCTGACAAATCCCTTCCTTAGTGGGAAGAAATTCAGAGCCTGAACTCCTATCAGAGTCCCAATTACAGCAGGAAGGCAAAACACATCACCATCAGTCTTTCTGCTAAGATGTATTCTATGGCAAAAATGCTGGTTGCATGTGGCACTGTGAAAAAATATGACAAATTTCAGGGATCCAATTATGAAGCTCTCTCTAGACTGCAAGTGAGATGACCAAAGCAGCCTACATCTCTAGAAGAGATTGTTTCAAGCTCCTTACAGATTTAGGCAGGCATTTCTTAATTAGTTAATGGTTCACATTTTTGCAGTTCTCCTTGTGACCAAATAAAAAAACAGAAAAAAAAATTAAAACTGAGACTTCTGAAGATAACTTATTGGCAAAAGATTCAGTAGCAAATCTCTGATTGTGGAGCCACAAAATGCACGGAGCCCTGACCATAAAACTTTGTTCATTTAAATGGTTTCTTATATATTCCAAATGACAGCAAAATAATCCTGGCACACACATAAAGGCATAAAGAACTGTTAAACTGAGTAGTATCACAAACAGATTAATAACCTACAGGCTGTTTCACCAAAACTTGGTATGGATTGACTAGGTTTTATCAGGTAGAAGGCAAAAAACTCAAAAGCTTATATTCTCCATCTCTGTTGAATCCATATAGCTTGTTAGGCTTTCACAGAAAGCACTGTAATCTGAACATTCAATTCAGTACCCAGAGTTTTACTGGAGACTCACTAAGTATGATTGAAGTCTCAATGCAGCTCAAACCAAAACAAAACGTGTTATTTTCTCAAGGCTGTCCATATATGTAGCACATAGTGTATAGAGGCTCTCAGTATCATGGTCTATGAAGTACTGAAAGATTTCATTAGCAGCCTGTAGAAGTGTGCTGAGAAAATATACTGAATCTCAGTTATTTCCTCTTCTCTATTTTTATCTTCCTCACCCACGTTTGAGTGAAAAGATCTAGGGAGTCCAGCTTTGCTCTCCAAAGTCAATTTCCTATGTCAAATCTTTACATCTTGTGATTCCACCATCTTGGCAAGTGTCTTCTTGATCCTCAAGGCAGTGAGCCTTGAGGCAGGATTATGAGCCCAGCACTCAGACATCAACTTCAATATTGCTCTTAAACACTGCAAAAGGAAAAACAAAGGATGCTATTGAAACAACTGCTACACCCAAAGTTATAATTCTGGTTTGCTGTCAAGCTCATATTATAGAACTTTCAAGTTCAAAACTTCCAAATTTTCTGCAAAACTGTTGGTATAAAATTATTATAAAGAGATCTACTGAAGGAAAAAACCCAAAACACCCCAAACCCAACATCCACATGCCAATCCTTCTTATCCCACCCCCTCACTGCCTAGTGTTACAGTAGGGGGAACGAATAGAAGTGTTGATTTAGTCCCTCAGTGATGCATTACCAGAACTTCTCTGTACAGCTCAAGAACAGTGGCACAAATATGGCAGCAATAAACAGAAATATCTCCACATGTATGGCTGCAAAACCATAGAGAATTCTTTCAGGGAAAATGAAGATGTGACAACAGTTCTTTCAGCAGTCAAAAAAAAAATAGGAGAAACTGGGAATTCACAGAAGTCAAGGACTTGGGGAAAAATGGATATGGCTTACTTAATTTGCTGTGTGAAATAGTTATGTCTTATTTACTGTGTTTCAGCTGTGCCCATTTAAAAACACATATAAATGAGAGTATTTTAGTTATATCACAGATTGTCCTGGGATGTAACAGTAAAAAAGGGAAGAGGAAATCCATAAAGGAACTGCTTCATCTTTCAGGAAATATCTTATGCCACAAACCAATAAGCTACATCTATTAAGACTAATAACATGAATTAAAAAATAATTTAAGTTTTAGCTCCAATTAAACTCTGAATATATTCCACTATCTAAAATACAGTATTTTGAATTGATCTCAAGCATGTCTTCCTCCAATTATTGCTATGAGGTTTTCAAAGTATCAGAATGTGGGAATGCAGTCCTACTTAACAACATTTTAGTATTTATTAAACTAAAATACCATCCCATAATAATGAACACACTGAAGCAGCTTTTCCTCTGAGCACACTCACCTCATCACTGTTCCATCTGTTCGATACCACTGGGCGCAGGCGTTTGACACACACCACTTCTCTCATGTCCTCATAGGATGGATCATTTGGCACCATGTCATAATATGGCAACTGGTACTCTTCAACAATACCTGGAAATAATTGTGAAAGATTAGGAACGATTGAAATAACTAAATCTACCTATCTACACTTGGATTTCTTTAGCTGGGAACAAAAACTAATTTTCTGCCATGTTAAACTTGCCACACTGTTTTACTGTGGTAAAAATCTGAAAATTTCACTACGACAACAATTTACAAAAAAAGTTCCAATATTATGATTATTAACTTTAGTAGCTACGATAATTCCTTGTAGTGCCTTTGATTTTGATATCAAATGCTATCTTCAGCTTTTTCTAATCTACTACATGCTACAAAGAAGCACAGAGAAATAGAAGACAGAGGAATAATACAGGTGAAGATACATTAGGATACAAAAGAAGATTTAAAGAAAAGCTAGGATGAGTCACTAAAATATTTGTCAGACTATTACTACTGCTTTTAAAGAATACAAGCCTAATGATACAGCAAGTTAATTATATTATTTCCTGGTGAAGCATTACTAGAGGGAGGGAAGGGCCTGGTAGATTTTATACAGAATATTGAAAAGTTTACCTCCTGTGACACAGCGTCGAGCCATTTCCCAGATGATCAGCCCAAAACTGTAGATGTCAGCCATGATGTATGGCTGGAAATGGTTTTTATTGAGGCTTTCATCCAGGACTTCTGGAGCCATGTAACGTTTCGTTCCCACTCTGGTGTTCAAGGGAACATCAACTTCGTTGGTGTCACTATATGAAAACATTAGCAAGTTACAGAATTGTGGACTGCTGCAAGGTGTGAAATCCTGTATGGCACAACCACTAAAAAGACAAGTCTCGGTCTCCATAGAACTTAAACTAATAAAAGTATTTAATAATTCTATTAAAGTATCACATCTTCAATTAAGTTTCAACTACCTATATGCTGTTCAAATTTAATGATGAAAGAATTTACATGATTGCAATTACTATGAAAGGCTAATTTTGAATAAAATAATTAGTCTCCATCTCCTCTACAAAACTTTTATTTTCCATAAGAGTATTTTCATTGTTTCTTAACAACCTATTTTCATCATGATGTTTACCAGCTTTTAATAACTACATTTTACCCACAAAACTGGGAAAAAAACCCCACAAGCACACAACCAAATGATTTCATGGGCCTTTTTAAACTGAGTATCTGGTGCATTAAGTAAAAAAATGACATGAAATTTTTCCCATGACAGAGGATTTGTTACCTGTTAAACTTGACTGCAAGACCCAAGTCCGCAATGCAGCATGTTCCGTTTTTCTTTATCAAGATGTTTTTACTCTTCAGGTCCCTGTGTGCAATTGCAGGCTTGCCTTGTGTCCCATAGATTTCTGTGTGCAGGTGGCACAGGCCACACGCAGCAGAATAGGCCAGTTTGAGCAAAGCCCTGTTGTCCAGAGTAGTGCACTTCAGAAAATCATACAATGATCCGTTTTCGTGATAATCCGTGATCAAGTAAAGCTGTGTCCAGGAGCCAGTGCCTTTAATATCTGCTGCTATGAAACCTATGAAATGCATAAACCAAGTTACTATTTATTTGTACATAAAATTTTTGTGTAGTCGATTTAGTGATAATTCCTAAAGCTGTATTTTCTTGTACTGTAGCAGAAAATATGTGTTGCCCTTATGAAAACTAACCATGTAGAACCTCTGATTTTAACTGTATGTGAGGTTACCAGTCCAGCCTTCCAGAAAATAGATTGCAGATGTACTTCCAACCAAAAGCAGCAAAATTCTACACTTTGAGTAACATTTTATTAGAGCACATTAAGGGAATAACCCATCTGGTGATTCCACAGAAGCTGCCTTAGACCCCTCATGCCCCCCAGTAAGAGCTCCTCCTCCTGCACCCTGGAGCAGCCGAGCAATGTTCTGCTGCCTTACCGAGGATGTTTTCGTGTCGCATGAGAACAGTTTGGTAAATCTCTGTTTCTCTGAACCAGCTGGCTTCTTCTGTGGTGAAAAACACTTTGACTGCCACTTTTTCACCCCTCCATTTGCCCATCCACACTTCACCATATCGTCCTTTTCCAACTTGCCTCACCATCTGAATTTGTTTGGCAATAGTGCGTTGAACCTAAGGAGACAAAAAAAAAAAGCTATAACATGGAGGAGGGAAGCACACCAGTTGACCAAAAGTACCTGGCCAAACTGCTTGTCAAGCTTGGATTACTTTCAAGTTTGATACCATTGTAAAATTTTTTCCATGAAATGTTTTACATTCCAATTTTGGACTCATTATTGCTGCCTCCAAGGTACAAAAAAACCCAAGAAGATTTAAGTCATCTCAACTTCTAACTGAAGGGTATCTTTTCTTGCATTTTATTTCTGATTTATAAATAGTCATCTGTCTCACTGGCTGATTTTTTAGCAAGTATTATATAGGACGGTGAATGAACAAAATTATGAATAATAATCACAAAAGGTTTCAAGTTAGAAAGGACCCTAAAGATCATCTACTTCCAGCCCCTCTGTCATGGGTGGACACACCTTCCACTAGAACAGGTTGCTTAAATCCCCATCCAGACTGCACTTGAACACTGCCAGGGATGGAGCATCCACAGCTTCTGTGGCAACCTGTTCCTGCGCCTCAACATCCTCAGTGAAGAATTTCTTCCTAATATCCCATCTAAACCTACTCTCAGTTGAAAGCCATTTCCCCTTGCCCTATGTCTACACGACCTTGTAAGAAGTCTCTCTCTGGCTTTTCTATTTTGATGGTCTGTGGATACTAAGAAAGTAAAATCCGAGTTCACTCAATTTGATACTTATATTAGCCATTTTTGTATTTTTATTTTAAGAGCTGTAGGCTCTAAGTTTGCTTCGAATTCTGCTGACACCAACAGATTTTTTTAAGATATCTGACACTTCATTTTAATTAACTATGTGAAGATGGGATTTAAACATGTTCAGTTTGTACTTCACCTTCAGCATAATGGCATATAAAATAACGAGCGTTTTGTATGAATAAACTGCTTTGTTCTAGGCATTAGATCCAAACCAAACTTTGTATGCGATGGAGAGAAATTCAGTGAAGAAAAATCTCAAGCTTATGACTTACCAACAGTGGGAGTCCTGATCCACTCCCAGAACTCTGTGACTGGTCAATAAGGTCTTTCAATGACTCCCCAGCTGGAATAAATGCTTCATCTTGTTCCAGGTCACGATTATAACAGTGCCTCTTTGCCATCGACTTACAGTAATGTCTGCAAAACACAAGTTAAGCTGAACTCCAAAACACTTAAAAATATGTAACAAATTGTTCTAGGAAAGGAGCTATTTAAAAATATGCACTTTCTCAAAAGAAAAAACAGAGAAGGAGATGTTACTGTATTTTCTCTTTTCCTGAAATGTAACTTACATAGCTTCTTAATGTTAAAAAGCTGTTGCAATGCATGAACAGGTTTGTCAGCTGATTGTCAGTGAGGGGGAAACTCACCATTTTCAATACTCAACTCTCAGCTAGAGTTACCAGTACAACATGGCTGATTTTAGGTTAAATGAACAGACAGAACCTTGAACCACAGCAACTGAGACACAAGCCTTGGAAACTGCTAGAACAGTGATCACCTCCAGCACAGGGCTGGTGCTAACAGAAGCTCCTGAATGAACTGCCACAGCTCAGCTGGACATTACTTAGTTTTGAAACTCGGCAGAAACACTCACAAGCAGATGAAACTTAACTGTTGAAAGTGACTGAAGACCCAAAAGCATAAAAAGCATATTCCTGTTTACCAGCTGCTTTAGCATCAAAGTTATGTGTAGCTTGCAGAACGGTAAATAATTTGAACCCAGAGGAAAGGATCAAAATCACTTAAATTCTCTGCTGTGAACATTTCATTTTACCTAGTGATGGAAACTGCTACCCACAGAAATGTGAAATTAGGTTACCACTGTTTCCAATCGCCATATGATTAACTGAGTACATTAGTAAAATAACTGTACGTTTACACTGATTTGCAAAATTAAAAATGTTGCCAATAAAGGAAGTTGCTTTCTTACTTGTAACAAAAGCAGCTAAGTAAGATGACCATGACAATTATGCAGACTGCCATAGAAATCAACACTGCCATCCAACGAATGCTGCCATCAAAAAGTCCATCTATTTGACAAAAAAAGAAAAAAAAGAAAGAAAAAATAGAAAGGAAAAAAAAGAGAGTTTCCAACGTCTATTAATTAAACATATATTGTAAACAGTTTATTTAGGTATGGTTTCATATATTGTGTATCAAAGTAAGTATTTATACCACAAAAGCAAAGATATTTTCATTTGGATGACAAAAAAAAAAAAATTCATCTTGAGATTTTGGAGTTGTTGGTTTTGCTTGACTCTTGCTAGTTTGTTAGAAAGGAAATTAAGGATTTACAGCAGTAAGATTCTGAGAAGATATAAAGCTACAGTTAGACCAGTACAATTTGCCTAGCAATGAATGAGTAAGCGCATGAAAACAAGCTATTTTTGCTGGGAACAACAGAAAGAAGAGAATGAATTTGCAATAAAGAGGTGTTAACAAGGTCTGAATAGATTTTTACAATGGCATTCATAATGGTAAAAGCACAGCAGAGATTAAGAAAAACATTTTAAAAAGAGATCAGACTGTGGAAACAGAATAAAAACAGATCAGAGGATCACATGCAGTCAAGAAATGAGCACATTAAGAACAAGAATAAAAATGCCATGAGTGACTGACTGATCGGGAAAAAGATTCACTTGAAAGTGGCAAAAAAGGAAAACAGAAAATGAAGAGTAGTACGGATCTTCATATAAAAGTTACTGAGTAAGGAAAAAACCATATTTGTGCAATACTGTAATTACATTTTCTCTTTATTTCTACTGTTGATCAAGAAGAACAGAACCTGCACAGCACTTCTTAGCAGTGTGAACATACAGGAGGTGTTTACCTGTACTGTCAAGAGGTGGTAATGTTGGTTGCAAATCCTGATTGCAGAAATCAGTGCGACAGCACTCAATCGTTCGGCGTAACTGCGCTTTAGGCGAGTCCTGTTGAAGGAGGATTCAATGAACATTTAGATTTTGAAGCTAAAACAAGGACAGGAGATGCTATAGCTACAACATAGCACGGACAAAACTGTAAGCTATTTTATTTAAAAGGCACTTCAACCACACCATTTAATGTATGAGATCACTTTGCAGTGGCAAACAGACAGCATCTAATCTCTGAGCCTACATTTGATCTTGCATTTTTTTATATTTCATGAGACCTTTTTCAATCGTTGCACAGAAATAGATGGTTTCTACTTAAGTTGCTATTTAATACATGGGGAAAGTCTTAAGCTTAGTCAAAACCAGTTAACCATATGTTAAGTAAATACTGCTCTTAAAACAAAAAACCCCATCCCTTTAGAAGTTTTTCTCTTATCATAGCAGCAGTATTTGCTTTAGAAGCATCTTCAGAATGCCATATAAAAAAAGGAAGTGGCATAGAAATGAAATAGAAGTATGGCACTGGTATAAATCTCATTTTTTCACCTTGCACTGGAAGTCTGAACCTTCATACTTCATGCAGCCAGAAGCAAGCGTGGGTTCTCCATGTTCATCCTCCTCAATGATAGCAAAGCAATGCCCATTAGTTCTGCAATAAACACATCACGTGTGCTTTACCAGCATGTTTATCACTTAATATTCTGTATTAGTTGACCATGAACCTTCTAAGAATTCTAGAATGAAAACTTCTAGAAAAATTCTTGAATACAGTGGTTACCATCCAGTTTGAGAAAAAAAGACCCCCACAGTATTCTCAAAGAGAACACTACAGGGATATTTCTCACAAATATGCATTCATTCCCACAGCAGAGATACTAAGGAAAACAAATTTAGAAATAAAATAATTTTGTTTGCCTAAAATCTATTAACACTAATTCAAAGAAATGCAGATGTGGAAAGCATAGTGCCATAAGGTACCCTGCATGTAGACACTGTGTATTTTTAACTAATAACTTTATTATCAGCATAATGGCCTATCAGTTGCTAGGTCAGACAAAAATTTTTAAGGTATATACAGACTGCACACACTAGAGGGCAATAAAAACCAATAAATAAATATCAAGAGGCTCGAAAGACAAATACTGGAACATTTTCTCAGTTCAAAACTGTTTGTAAGTTACTGCCTGTGTTTACATTTAAAAAGACAGCAGTGTTTATTCTACCTCCTTCCACAGAAACTGCCAACTGACACCTTGGAGAGACTGAAACCTATGTTAAAGTGAAGACTCAAAGTACAGGAGCAAGTAATATGTTTTCAACTGTGTATATTAATTCCTAAGGAAGAAAACAGAAGGGCCTTGAACAAGGAATTGCAAATGGAGCGAAAAAAAAGAAAAACAAGGACTTTGCAGGACATGAAAAAAAACCTACCTTAAGCAAGCACATAGCCTATGCATGAATCTGTTAGGATTCTTACACCTATCAAAGATAAAACTTCCCTCCTGTCTCTACATGTCCACAGGCTTTTCTTTATTTTCCCCTGCCCTTCCTTCACAGTCTGTAACTACTGAACATGAAACAAGGAGAATTCTCAGTAAATGGCCATGTTGTTTCCACTGCCTTTTTGACTACTAGGTGAAGAAATAAGCAAACAGGTGGTCATGTCAGAAGGTTTAGATTTGGGTCATGTAATACTCACCCAGCTATAAAATACCACAGGGTTACTTAAAACCTCTGTCCTTCAAAGCAGTTGCTAGGATTAAAATGACCAGTTGTAAATTGTTCTAAGGTGTGGTGAAAACAGAGATGAGCATGGGTTTTAGCACTCACAGAACATAATCAATTATGGTCAGATCACCTGAGAGAACCTTGGTCAGCCTTCAGAGGTACTGTGCTCTCTCAAAATCCAAAATGATATTCTTCAAAGAGCCTCTCTATCCTGAATGCAACACTTACATGCACGTGTTGTTAATAGCATCATCTGGACAATGTCCTGAGCAGTAGCATTTAAGAAAAGGTAAGGTGTCCTCTGGAGCAAGCGTTACTCCATTTGCTTGTTTCTTTTGGTCAGAATTTGTCTTCATTCCTGTACCATGAAGCATGCTGTCTGGCTTTTGACCTGGACACAAAAAAATACAACAAAAAAAGGTTTGCATCTCTTTGAAAACTGCTCAAGAGTTTTACAGGCAAAAGATGACAACAATAATGACATTAATAACTGAAGTATACAAGGCAATCTCCTCTCCCAAGATTATAGCAGAAATCTGAGTTAATAATTTTATTCTAGAAATGCCCTGCTGACACATTTTGTACTTTAACAGCAGATCTTCCAACCATATATAATCAATATAAACAGAAAGATATTTTCTCTTTTCTAGGCAGGGCAGGAAAGCAGTGGTATAACTGGTTAGAATTTTCTGAAGAAAGTTTCTCTCATTCATGAGTTTAGAAAACCAAAATGCTGACGGCTTGATAACCACAACAAGAATAATTTTATGCATGACTGAACATACTTAATATGCAATTTTCTAATTTTCTGAAGTAATTTTTTATAGATTCACAGTCTCATGGAAGAGCAGTAATAACTCCAAAATCTCTTGGTTTTTTTGATCTTTGTATGCATTAGTACTTCAAAACACAGCTAAAGTAAATCTTGTTTGCAAATTAAATTTCAGTAAATGACAGGAACATCCATCCAAACAAGCTTTCACAGAACAGAAACAGGGCTGCATCATGTTCCAAGCAGCCCTCAGTTTCTCAACAGTAGCAGAGTTAAGCATCATTTGTTCTTGTTCATATTATTAAAGCGCTTTTGTGAATGTAGGCATTCAGAAGAAAACAACTGTTTTCTTCTTAGTGAAGAACATGCAGAACAAAAATTATGAACATTATCTGCCTCATTTGGAATATGCTATGTGATTACTGTATCAGATGAGAACACCTTTACCCATCTCCTTCAGCTTTATCATACAGAAATCTCTTTCTGTCCACCACCTTGGCTCTAAATCCTCAAGGTAAGAACCAAATACAGATAGAAGAGCTGTGAACAAACTATCATTTGCACTGACACAGATTACAGCAAGGCTCTCTGTGAGGCTCAGTGTTGGCAAGATAAGCCAGCAAGCAGACACTCAGGACCAGCAGAAGCTTTTACAAATTCAGTTATTAATAAAAAACTGGAGGTCATAATAAAAATTTCAGTTTTTCTAAGGAAAAAAAAAACCTGACCAGGAAGCTCAGAGTGTCTTCAAACAGATTCTTGGGCTTCCTGTTAAACCTAGCAAACATGAGCTGTAGAGTGATGAGAATATTAGTGTCCTGTTGTACCTTGCTTGAAACGTGTCCAGAAAAACTTGATTAAAACTTCTTGCAGATACAGCCCTCTGCATCACTCTACTGTAACATCCACTGTGTCATTCAGACAAGTGCCAATTAAATACTTGTGAAATTTGATCCTACTGAAAACACCAGACTTGCAGATTTGCTCATCTGGTTAATACAGCACACCTAGTGCACTGTCCAATGAAGCAAAGTAAGGCAACTGTGCTTCTTCTGGATACAACTAAGAGAATATCCTGAGAAATACACCATTTACCTAAACACTGAAATCACAGAGCAGCGCTTTATTTAATATGTGGTCTTCAAAGAATATATCAGTAATGCCCAAGTTAAATCATCCTGATCTGTACAGACTGTTCACAAGAAACAAGATCCAATGCTAGAATAACAGTAGGTTATAGGTATTTCTGATTTAACAAGAGGAATCCTGCACAATTGAAACAGCTCCTCCATCCACCCCCCTCGCTTTCTATATATTTCTTCCCAGCATAAACTGAAAGGTAATTTTAATACTTTGCTAGAGACATTACAAAACATTCTGTACTCACATTTAAGAGATCCTTACCTGCTCAGAGAACAGGTAATTCTACTTAATATTTAAAGCAAAAGCCACTGCATATGTACAAATATTGTCTTTCTAATTTTGTTGAATGACTGCAGTATCTTTCTCAATTGATGTTATAAACCCCTCTTATCTTCAGGAACATTCCACATGTTAAAAGTTTTTATGGTACTTTATGACCAGTGTCTTACAGTCACTCATCCATTTTCCTACCCTGATCACTGAATGCAATGTTATTCCACTTTATTAGACAAGAAATCCAAGGGACCCTTAAAGCATGGCTTCTCCTAGCTCAGAACAGAAAGAACAACACTTTTGTGCATGTCTGGCATCTTTTAAAGCAGTATAATTCTCTGTAAACTAACACTGAAGCTTGACTACAGGTATACCAACCTTTTATACTAAAAGTGACAGGAAACACATTTTCCCTCTTCATTTATTAAGATGGATTGTATGACAAGATTTATGAAAAGCACATGCCATATAAAATCCAAACCAGATAACTGTATTTTCAAAGAACAGCATCTTTTCTTTTGTTCAGTTTCTATAGGCAAAGATTTTTATTCAAGGCAAGAACAGACTACAATTTCATTATTTTTGTAATGTAAAACTCCATAGTAACCTGCTTTCATCTTACAGGTAATACCTGAACTGCACAAAGAATGGGGGGAAAAAATCACTTCACTCTTGCATTTTTACTTTCTAAGACTGTAACCAGAACTCTTCTTAGACAGGAGTTTGAGTACCCAGGGAAGAGAATAGGAAAATTTTGAGGAAGTTTGAGATTACTTCACAAAAAAGTTTTTAATTGCCTCCACCTAGGATACCTAACTGTATCCTTTACTGCAGTACTGCAATTCACCCTCAGCACTTCAAGACTCATTAGTGTCCACCTTAAAGCTGTTGGGTATGGGGATGGGAGTCAAGCGTGGAGAGACTTAGCTTCCATCTACCTTGGATGTTAAGAGGGCAAATGAAGGCCCTGAACTCACAGGATGCTTCATTGCTGTTTTTCCTGGTTGATAAATACTGAGTAAATGAACAAGAGAGAACTAAGGATAGGTCTAAAGAACATCTTGCTCCAAGGTTTATGTCCCCACCCTCAGAGCTTCAGCTCTCAGACATTCACACTGCTGCATCTTCCCCCTGGGAACAGGACAGGCAAAGGAAGGATCATGTTTTAGGATCTTGTGACACTACACTACCTGATAATGTAATTAATCTCTTCTTTTCCATGACACTTGCAGTTGTCACTCTGCAGTACAGCTAAGAAACATACATACACAAATCTCACACAACCTTCAAAGGTGTAAGTGCAGTGTATTGTGCACTGAAACACAGCACCCAGAGACTTCAGGCACAGCAAAGCTTCCTTTCCACTATTTCCTAAAGTCCACCTGCAAACTGCACAGAGCTGGGGGTGCAAAATAATAGACATCAGCAACAAATAAGGTATCACACGCTGGAGAGCTTGTTCAAGATCTTGGATCACTTCTAGCCTGTTTATCCAGCCTTGAGAACGACAGTATCATAGACTTCTAAACATACAAACTGCTCTGTAATGTGTATTTTACTGCATTACAAAGTTACAACCTTCAACAAAATATCAGAGTAAGGGTGGAACATTCTCCTAACCTCACAGAGTAAGACACTGATGAAAAAAAAGCTGAGGGGGCTTCAGGTTCTGATTTTGTCTTCTGCTCTGCCCCACCATATACTGCATGCATTGTAGATTTATACTAGTGTGAACAACTGTTACAGACAGGACAACACTTAAATGGTTTTCTGTTTAAAATTAAACTTTATTTAATAAAATAAATGAAAATTTCAAAAGCTAATAATAAAAGAAATTGTTAAAACAGAACAACGCCTGACAAGGTATCGTATCCAGCCTTTGATCAAAAATATAAATTATTCAAAGCATTGCTTCTTCCAGTCACAGAAAATAACTTAAGACTATAAAATGTATTTCAAAGAAGCACAGGATATTAAAAATCTCACTAGGTTAGAAATCTAAGTCAACTTGAAAGCATGCTTCAAATATGAATATTAACATGGATAAATCTTAAAAATGTACTGTGCATGACACTGCAGTGTTACTAATCACTAGTTAACCTGCTTGCAACTCAATGCCAGGATACAGATATAATTTCATTAAGTCTTCTGATCTAAGAAAAGATTTGTGTGACCCATAAAAAACCAGCTCTATGAAATGCAGAGACAGCAGTAAGTGTAAGAAGACAAATACAAAAGCCAAATTATGCCTACAATTTTTTACTTAATTGTATCCTCTCTTTCTCCACAAAGAAAGGTCCAATATGATCTACAGCAGTTCATAATATAGGTGTTGCCCATAAAAACATTTCTATTCCAGACTACATTATCCTTTAAAGGGATTTGTCCTAGCAGAAATACAGTGCTAGAGGCATTTCTTTGCAGCTACTGTGATCCATGCTTGTAAACTCCAAGAAATTCAATATTCAAGTAACAAGAATCTTAGTCAGAAGAGCCCCTTCACCTGCCTTCCTGCTAGTGCTGATGCCACTGGGCTCCTTTCAGCAAAGATGAAAGTTGTACCAGAGCTCTTTATGTTAGACATGCCCTCCTTATGAAAAAGGCATACCTTGACATTTTTATGTGGTGGTTCTAAATTACTTTTTCTTGCTTTAGGATGCAGATACTGCAACATCTCCCACTCCAGCAAGCACATTTCACCTTTTGCCTATCACAAACTTTCATAATGATTTAACGTGTTCTGTTATGTGAATTAAACCTCAGTACAACTGACACAGCTTGAACACCATAGAAGGACTTGCTCCTTAAAGACAAAATAGTTTTTTTTAAAATCAGAAAAACTGTTTGAGTGCAAAGAAAGTATCTTAAATGCTTCTCCAAACTCTGTGTTAGGCATTGTAACCATAATTCTCCCTATAGTGCTTTTTTATATATCAAGGCTGTGATCTCCAAAGACCAGGTATGTTAGAGGTAGCTCCATCCAGCAGAACTGGTTCCCAAAAATCACAGCATTTTCCCAGACTACTGGTTTGAAACCTCTCTCCTGTCCTTCTAGCTCTCCCAGGAGCTACATCAGTGCTCAACTGGGCTGATAGACAGCCCCTGCCTCCTCTGCTTCCCAACCCGCAGTCCTCAGCCTCTGCTCCCACCTCTTTTCCCCAGAAGTCACTTCTGAAGACTGTTCTGCTCTTAAGCACTCAATATAAAAGCCAGAGACTTGAAAATTTTGTGCATTTTTCTCAAGAAGTACACTGCATTCTAATTTCAATTAAAAGGGCTTGTAAAGAATAAAGTTACTTAAAACTAAATGCGAAATTTTAATAATGAAATCGATCAACTTTAAATAATCCCTTGGAAGAATTTTAAGCAGACAAATCTGTAAGAACACAGTTGCTGCCCATGTTTTAAAGACAGATACAGCCATTAATTGGGGAAATCACTAATAAACAGAACTAGTGTTTTCAAATATTGAATCAGCTACTGACAACTGTAAGTTCCTTTGATAGATTTTAGAATTTTGTTTCAGATTAGTTTATACATTCAAATTCAGTTAACTACTTCATCTGAAATTGAGAACGTGCATAAAGTTTTTAAAATGTATCTTAATATATACCTTATCTATAGCAAGTATTTGAATAAAAGTAATTAGAGCAGTGAACTAAAATCAACAGGTTTTTTTTTATTTCACTAACAGTGGCAACTTTAAATCCATTTTAATAGTAACACTAATTATTTTTAAATTTGACTTTTAATATATCTTTATGCATATCAAGTGGCATTAATACATTTTCAGTCAACTAATTTACAAGGATTAAAATACTGGTCTTCTATGGCATCTCTGAAGAATACATAAATGTGTGATGAACCACATGGGAAGTAAACTGCCAGCAATGAAGAACCAAATTTATGAGAACATGTTTAAGTAGATGTTAAGCACTTTATTACTGCTACATATATTGATCAGACGTGCTCATCAATGCACTGTAACAACAAAGAAAGTACTCTACTTGGAAGTAAAAGTGGTTCTCTGCATGAAAACCCTGCACTACTGGGAAGACAAAACCTGTTTAGTGCAGCCACAAGTGCAGCTGAAGCCCAAGACCTCTTGCCTTAGATTAGAAAAAGGAGGTGGATGATGATGCAAAGCAAGTCATAGACTCAAAGCTACTACAAAAGTCTTCCACGGCAAGAAAGGAAATACAAAATCTTTTAATTGAAGAGGTTGCTATTAAATCTGGCCATCTGCAACTCAGCCTTATTTCTGACTATTTCTCAAAGTAAGTGAGGAAGTCCCAAAGCTATAAAGACACAACCCAAAGGGTAACCACTGGGTCCCCCTGCTGCATAGCACCAACCTGAGAAACTGCAGCTACTCACCAGTAATGTCATGGAACTGCCTCTGGCTTCTGTTGTTACTGTAAGAATATTTTCACAGTAATCAACACATGCAGCCACTTGCTTTTTCAAGTTACCTGTTAAGGAATCTGGTGTGTATATATACATGCAGCTATACAGACACATTTGCTTTTATCATTCTCTCAGGTCTTGGTAAGCTCTGAAATTCCTAACATTCTGAAGAAGCATCCAAGAAAACCCCAAGAGAGCAAACCATTAACCTGGATGCCAGACACTGAAAGTACACACACTGGTTTCTACTTTCTCTGCCTTTTCTTCCTCTTTCTGTAAATCACATAAATTCTCTTCAATTCTTCCTAACGAATCTTCTTCACCTCTGTTGATTACTTTATGATGCATTTTTCTAACATCCTGCATATATTTTTCTTGTTGAAACTACTTTTTCAATGGTTTGAACTTTTCACTTCAGATTTTTTCTTTCCTATAAAAATTTCAAATGCTTTACGACGATGATCTTAATTCTTTCCTCCCCCAAGAATCTAGGGAAAAGCAGAGAGACTTGACTGTTTTTTTCCTTCCCACCCCTGGAAACCAAGCATATTTCATATGCTTGAAGCAAAGCCCTTAGGCAACTTGCAAGGAACTAACAACATCTCAATAAGCTCAACTTTTCCATGGCTTTCAGAACTCCCTCAGTGAAAGTCAGGAAAAATTTCTAAGATAAGGAAATTTCTTCTTTTGAAGCTGAAAAATAATTTTCAGTCTTTAAACTTAATTTATCTATATTACTTACTGGAAGTTATTTACTGAACTGTTATTAATCACCATGATCATGGAAGGAGTTAATGTAATTTAATTTTAAGCCACTAGAAAACTTGTATATTTGTATTATTATTTCTATTTGAATCTAGAGAGGAAAAAAAATCTTCCGTTGCTATTGCTTATTATTAAAATGCTAAATATTGGTAATGCAGAGGAGTAACCATGACTTCAGCAAAAAGAACAAAGCATATTCCTACCAGCCTCCTCAAGGGAACAAGGGAAGAAGCTGGTCTCTTCCACCAGAAGCAGTAACACTGCTTGAATACAAACAGAACAAGCTCCACAGCAAAACATTACGTCTGAGTATTTTAGAGCAGAAGAGACCTCTGGAAGTTACCTGGTACCACCACCTGGTCAAAACAGGACCAACTTCTACATCAGACCAGGTTGTTCAGTCATTGCAGTAAAGTTCTGACTACTCTAAGGATGAATATTGCACTACCTGCTCAGGCAGCCTGTTGTATAATACTTAACCACATTCGGTCAAAATTTCTTTCCTAATTTCTCAATGAAATTTTCTTTAGTTTATTCCCATTACCTAATCTAAGAACCTTACAGCTATCTGAAAATATTTGTAAATCTACTACAGACTTCAAGTATCCCCCAAACTAGGCTGCTTCTGTGCAAACAGATGTATCAAGCCCAGGCTTTGAAGAGACAGCTCTGCTATAGCCTTTAATCTAAATTGCAGATTCACACCAGAAACAAAACAAAAACAAAAAGATCAGCATTTGGGTACTTACTAGGCTTCCTCTTCTCCCCATGTTAATGGGTTCATTGAATTGTTATTCTCGAAAGTAAATAGCTCACATAGTATCTCAAAATCAAGCACTAAGCAGTAACTGATCTACGTATGGAATGAGAATATAAACCCTTTTATAGTCAAGTATTTAAATGGCAGTACCAAATTTGTTTCCTCTATTTTCTGAAAACATCTGGAAAGCTCTGTGTACTTAAACTTAGGAGGAGTGCACAGCTGGGAGAATGAACACTCTTACACGGAGACCCAACCAGGGATGCATATTTTCAATTCAACCCAATTTGACAGAGAAGTTAAAGTCCTAATGACAACTGGATTTCCAGAAGTTTTTTGATAATTGGTGTATGGGGTAGATGTGAATAGTCCATAGGCTCACCTTGGCCCATCAAGTAGACAACAACAAGTTCATTTAAATTAGTTATGGCATACCACTTGTAGGCTGCTGGGAGTATCAAAAGGCATGGGGAACTGCACACTGCAAGTTCTTCAGTGGGTCAAGTTAAAGGGAACAAATATTCACACACAGAGGGAATTGAAATTCAGAAAGTCAAACCTTCACTTCTGCTGCTCATCCAATTTGTTCTGTCATGCACTAGGCAGTTTTGGAATTGCTTCTATTTAAGTATTTGCTAAAATAGACCTAATCTATACTACAATGAATGATCACTAGAATGTCCTTTTTAGGGAAGCATCCACACGGCACATCAGGCCAGTAAAGTCACCTGCCCACAAAAGAAACTCCAAAAGAAAAAAAAAATCCTACTTCAACCACTGGAAAATGCACAACTCTGCTACAAATTAGAAAGATAAGCTTATTTCAACTAGTTTATATTTACCTTGAACATGGAGAATGATAAGCAGATAGGCTCCAAGCAATTGCTCATGAACTCTCAATCGAGTCATTGTTCACTTTTAATCCTTCCTGTGCAGGGCAATTGGTCCTTCTGCTTGACAAATGCTAAGCTCAGTCTGTTCAGTGAAGCCTAATACAGGATTCGGTGCTTGACTGCAAGGATGCTTCTGTAGCTTTTCCACCTTTGTTTCCTAGAAAATACAATAAAACAAAATGTTTAAAAACTTCATGTATTTGTGAAACAAGAAAAAACCCTCAAGATGGTCATCATGCTGAGCATAACCAACAAACCCAACAAAAAAATCCCATGTGTTTATTAATGTTACTATCTGAAAACATTAGCTATGTTGACTATCTAACTGAATAGCAGGGTTCATCTGAAATATAAACTTTGGTAACAACCCACAGGGATGTTTTCATATTCCTATTAAAAATACTAGATATGTCAACTCACTGGTCACAGATGTATAATTTTAGACTTGCATATAGCTGTTAGAGGTAGTATTCAACAGATTTAACATGTAAATCTGTTTGAAAACTATTTTCTTTACAGAAATGAAACCTTCTTTAAATAATTTTCCATAAAAATTAAATGCAAGTGGTGACTTCCCATAATACTGGGGGGGGAAGCAATAACACCATGTTAGGCCACCTGTTGAAAACTGCTGGTAGAGAAGCTTTATTGCAAAAAAACCCCAGCCTCTCTGCTGGATGAAAATCAAATTTGCATTAAATTTAGCAGTTAGTTTGGTTACCTAACATACTTATTTTGTTACTTTTTTATCCTAGAAGAGTACTGCAGAAAAAAAAGCCACTACTAACTGCAATTCAAAATCATTACATCCAGGATTCCCAAGCCGTGTGCAAATTAATTCCTCCTGAAAAATTACACTACCGTATGAACACGCCATTTGCTCCACAAATAAAACATAACTCTACTCTTGTGCAGTGGGTGAACATAAAACCAAGACAGCCAAACTGAGGAAGAAGTCACTTTTTCAGACTGCAGTAGCTGCAGTCACGTTCCGCTTACAGAACTTTTCAATGGTGATGCATGAGGGGAACGTAATTGGGCCTCAAAGGACTAAAAAGCAGCTTGAACACCTCAATAGTTCCTTGCAACAAAAGCGAAGCTGCACAAAGATGAACAGAGCCCTGATTTTGCCTCTCCTCGGCCTCGTTTCGGTGGGGTTGACCCCCCTGACCCCTGTCAGCCTGGCGCTGCTCATGAATGCCAGAACGGGCGTTCGCTCGGGGATGGGCAGCAATTACTGTTGGTGGCCGCTTCCAGCATCAATAACTCAATCTGTGTGTCGGCGAGACCCAAGAACTTTTCATTTTAATGAGTCTTGGGAGGCATTTAACATGGAGGCAAATTAGCGGCTGAGCCAGGAGGTGTCCGTCACTTCCAATTTCAGCGGGCGCAGCGCCGCCCCGACCCCTGGCCTACTTTTCACACGTCTCTGACTTCTCCCTAATGCAGCCACAAAGAGGGAGCCAGGCACCCCGAGCCCCACGGCAGCCACGGCCCTGGCCAGGATTATTGCCAGGTTGTGGTGGGACGGACTCGGAATCGCGCACTGTGCAAACGTCCGGAGCAGCAGGAACTTCAAAGTAAACTTCCCAGCCAGGCAGAGGGAAAAGCAATGTGACAGCAAAAATATTCACTCTTTAGTGTCCCTATGCTACAACACCAATTCTGACAGTTAATAAGGAACATCCTTCTAGCTGTAAAACATCAGGCCAGCAACCTAAGTGCAAAAGTATTAATGTTTATTCTGTGTTTCAATGGCAATGAACTTCCAATCCTCAATAAAACATGCAGAATTTGAAAACTGCCAATAGCTTTATGCAGCAATAACAACATGGGCTTCATTTCCAGTATTCTATCAAGCAAAACCAAATAAATCTTAGTAACAGTCTGTTTAAAGTATTTTTAAAAACAATTTCTGTCTTGTCCAGTTTCAGAAGGAACGTATATTTGCACTGTTGCACATAGCAAGGGTAGGAAGTGCAAGTGTTTAAAATTTGGCAATCTTGCCCCCCAGTTCACCAGAGGGCAACACTGGCACAGGAGCGTGTATTTGCCCCTGTACCACACAGCACGTTACGAAAAAAGAAATCAAGAAAAAACTGAAGAAATTAACCATTTTAATGCAACTCACTCCAATTTCATGGTGATTTTTGTTCAGTGACACACTCTAAGGTAATTTCCAGAAATGTTGTCCAAGCCTATTAAAAAAATAATGCTCTCCACTAGTATTTTAATGTTTCCCTTTTCACACACACACACACACACACATATATAATATATTATATATAACCTTGCAATAAAAATCAAAGAGAACAAATTCTAATTCCCATTTTCAAAACAAAAAATACCCTTTCAGACTGCTATTAAACAGAAAGACTAGCAGCCCTGGCTAAGGCACAAAACTGGAAGACCAACAGGAATTTCTCCAAAATCTGCCTGATATAACAGTTTAGAATGACACAACTAAATAACCCCTTCAAATATATTAAAGCAGCAATTAACACTTGGAATGCTACTCTGCCAACAGAATGATGCTGACGAGATTAAAACCCATAAGCCAATCAATTGATTTTGAAGTTCTCCATCTCTTTTCCACTCTAGCCACAGTGTTCAACTATAATTCACTAAAAAGTAATTTATTCATCAATGGTAACACCTGATTTTTCTGCACTGTATTTTATTATTCTTCTTAGTAACAGTTAATTGAAGAAAATGTTTTTATTATAAAACTGTGGGTTTTTTTCTGAACTGGAACTCAGCAGTGAACTCACAGCACTATCACAGCAGTCCAGCCCTATGTTCTGTATGACTCCAAATACATGAAGCTGAAGTGTGCAAGAGTTCTCATATGGCCCAAACCAACTCTGAAAGCATGGAGTTCAGTGATAACTGTTCTTTAGATGTGGCTATGTAGTATTTTTAACAGCATGATCCCCAAACCAAGTGAGCTCTGCTGTTCCAAATTTCAATAAAGAATGATAGTGGTGAATGTAACAACAAAGATAGCATTGTGTAAGGGGAACACACGAAAAAATGCCATTCTTAGACTTCACAAGAATTAGAACATAAATTAGAACATACAATCCACCTCAACAGACAAGATATTTCAAACCATTCGCAGCAGTACTTGTAACACCAAATTAATGTATTTAAACACAACAAAACTAAAACTTACTAAATGGTTCTCTGATGTGTAACTGGGGCAAGAAGCAACTTAAGTAACTGTAAGCATATTACCTCAATCACAGGGACTGTTTTGAACAGGACTTTGAGATGAACAGAATGCCAGAGATAAACTGAACTGTCAGTCTAAGTCAGTGTGCAACAACAGCTTTCCTGGAAGATTATGAAAAAACCTGATATGGTGCCACAAAGAAAATTACTCATTTGGATGAAGAAAAGAGGGATTATAAGAACAGTAAAGAATTCACTACAGGGCAGACAAGTAGTTTCAAGAACAGAGATTAGTAGCCTAGTTCAAATGGCATCTGAGGACCTTGATTCTTGATTCAGCTTGACTGAAGAATACTCACCCTTTTCATTAATGAAGTAGGCATAGAAAGCAACAACTTTTTAAAAATTGCTGACAAACAAATTGTCAGTTCAGCTGAGTGTTGCTTATATGCAGGAAGATTTGGATCATATGAAGAACTAAAGTAACAAATGGAATGAAGTACAACAGCATGAAATTGGAAAAGTCATGCATATTGCATGCATGCATATTGGGAATTTCTGCTTCACACAGACTAGAAGCTCACACATAAGAGATAGCTATGTCCAAGGACACCAACTGATTACAGAACATCAGACACATCCATGTGATGTGGCTGGGAGAAAGACACAAACACAACTCTAGTATTTCCTAGGAAAATTTCCCAGGGATAACAGAAAGGCATGAATAGCACAAAGATAATATGACTGATAAATCCAACATCCATCTAGAAGGATACTATCTCAAGTAAAGAAAGCCATTTGGAGATAAAAAGAAAAGAAAATAATACAATTAACACAGTTAAAATTGCTGGGTAAATAATTACACTTTGACAACATAACAGGAATAAACACAATAAAGGCAGACAGCTATTCAATCTTAAGAAAATTACTGGTTCAACAACAAGGTATGGATTAGCCATTAAAATTCATTTGGATCAGAAATTAGAAGACAATTCCTAACCACTGGTTAGAAGGTTGTGGGGCAGATTTTCAGACTAAATATTGAGTCCAAAAACTTAATTAGTCTTTAGTTTTCATAGGCCACCATCTCATGTAGCTGCAGGTGTCAGGACAGGAATAGACTGATCTGGGACTACATTTCATTATTCTTAATACAAAAAGAGCTACAGTTAGCTTCAGTTTATCCAAAGTCAAACAGTCAAATTTAACCAAGCCCATAACAAGAAGAAAGTTTCAGATCCTGTACTGTGTAGTTCTGTCAAATACTTGTACAAAACCTACTTTTAAAATGTGTTTTTACTATGCTATTGCAAGGCATGCTTACACAAATTGTTGAAAAGTGTCACAATGAAACACCCGAACTCCCTATGCTTGAGTGCTGTCAAATATGTCAAATTAAACAAGCAAGATAAAACCACCCCCAAAATCTGTCAAGAAATCCTACAGCTGATGGAGAAGACTGCTGGTTATTGCAAGACAGCTGGCTACATGGCCATCAACAAAAACTTCACGAAATCCCCTATTTAGGCACTAATCTGTTCAAGCTCACAGAAATAACTCCCCTGAACTGTGGATTGTGTAAGAATTATTTAAAATTTATAAATAAATAAATTTAAAAGCTAAGAGACTTTGTAAATTATACAAGTCCTTTCTCCTAGAAACTAAAGTGAAATCTGAAATGCTAAATGAAGCACAACTGGGTGTATTATATACTTCTCAAAAGAATGAAAAAAGAAAACTTAGTTCTCTCTGTAGTACATACAGAACCACGTGTTTAGAACACGTGCAATGCAACACATTTGTTCATTCAAAAAACACAAGACTCTAACAACAGGTTTTTTGCAGCAGGGGAGCTCAGTCTTAGAAAAGGACTTCTTATTTCTGACCAGTGGGAAAAGCCACCAAAATCCACCCTGAACAGTCAAACAGTTATCTCCTGAAACGAAGATTTCCCACTGCAGGCAAATAACAAATGTGTACATCATGGCAGAATTTAGAAGCCAAAGTACTAAATTATGATATATCTGTCTGTTTCATAAACAAAGTTGTTAACGGTGAAGAAATTAAAGCCTAGCTGCTTTCTACCATGCCCAACAAAATTAGGTAATTGGGGACGCCACTCACTGCACTCCTGAATGCCCATCTTACTGTTACTCTGGCCTTCCAATTAACTTACTGCTACAAAGTTTCTTCAGTTAAATTAACTGAATGACATGCAGCAAAATTGTTTTCCCACTGCAATCAGGTATTCAGACATATCCTAATGTGTTACAAACACGACACATTCTTTTATTTGAACATATTTAGAGAAAATGTCACTGCACAATTCTTATTCACCTCGACCCATTTCCCTCTTTTCTCAACTCCTTCACTTCGGAAGTGATTAGCTGGCTTAGAGCTTCTGCCCTTAGGACAATTAGCAAATGGACACCCATGCTCTTTCTGCAATGACATTAACTTCTGCTATTCTACCCGGAAGCTATCCTTCTCATATGTTTTTATAATCTATTTATCATTTTTGCTAGTTCCTTACTGTCATGCAGTCAATGTGAACTAGGAGAAAAGCCTCCACACATAATGTATTCCATCTCTAAATTGAGAGAATCATAACTTAAACCTTTTAGATCTCATTCATAAGAAACATACTTTTGTTCACCAAACATAAGCAGCAACGGAAAAAAATCATCAAAATTTTACATGTCACTATTAAAAATATTTTGGTCATACTATACTGCCCACAAGACTTATCACACATTTTAGCTCTGAGTTTCAATTATTACACACAAATAATATACCTGGGCTGAGAAAAGGAAAAAGCTGGGCCTCAATCCTGAATACATGTTTGATCACACTTTAAAAAGTGGACAAAGGACCTAAAATAAGTGCGCCAGTGCCTTCAAAATTACAAATGCTCATAGAAAGAATTTCTAATGTGCAACATGTCTTTTAGCACTATTAAGACTCACAAATGTTTTCACAACCTTACAGTATTTTTTTTGTAATTTAAAGACAGTTATTAATAAACTTATGTAAAAAAAAAAAAAGACCAAAGAACCCAGATCCAGAAATTGACAGGCTAACATTTATTTTGCTTAACTCCCAGCTTGCTTCTGCTACACCTATAACCTCCGCCCAGCCTAGAAGAAGAAATTCACAACTCCTTCATGTTTCCAAAGTGAAGGTGATTATGCAAACTACGGAACTCACAAAGAGTTCTGCAGAAACTGGGTTTTTGTTCGGTGCTTAAAGAGCACATTTTTCATGTCATGATTCCTATGGAAAACAGCCTGTATTTTTGGTCGCTGACTTTAATCAATAAGAAAGCACGCTGGACAAATCGCTGCTTTTGCCATTCGTCAGTGACATCGGTGTGTCCCAGCAGAGGAGTGAGGGACCCGAACCAGACCACATCCCTGCCATGCTCAGGCACAGGAGTGAGGGACCGGAACCAGGCCACCTCCCTGCCATGCTCAGGCATAGGAGTGAGGGACTGGAACCAGGCCACCTCCCTGCCATGCCCAGGCCACCTCCCTGCCATGCTCAGGCACAGGAGTGAGGGACCGGAACCAGGCCACCTCCCTGCCATGCTCAGGCATAGGAGTGAGGGACTGGAACCAGGCCACCTCCCTGCCATGCCCAGGCCACCTCCCTGCCATGCTCAGGCAGAGGAGTGAGGGACCCGAACCAGACCACATCCCTGCCATGCTCAGGCACAGGAGTGAGGGACTAGAACCAGGCCACCTCCCTGCCATGCTCAGGCCGGCCCGCAGTTCTGACTCCCGGCATAGGAGTGAGGGACCGGAACCAGGCCACATCCCTGCCATGCTCAGGCACAGGAGTGAGGGACTGGAACCAGGCCACCTCCCTGCCATGCCCAGGCCACCTCCCTGCCATGCCCAGGCCGGCCCGCAGCTCCGACTCCCGGCGCGCTTCCCAGCCCGAACGCTTCGCCCACAGGAGGGAGGTGTCAGCTCATTTCCCAGTAGGGGCGCGTTGCTAGAGCCTACCTCGCTCACGCGCAACCTTTAGAAAATGTGGCTGCTATTTAAAAGACACATCACTTGAATTTCAGTTTTTGGTACAAAGGAGAAAACAGCGGCAACAAAGCTGAGACAACTCAATACGGGGTTTGGGGGTTAGCTTTTCTTAACATGAAAAAAAACAAGGCTATAAACTACTTCTCTCCCTCTTGCTCTCGCCTCTTCCAGCCTTAACTCTCGTTTTCTAGGTAGTAAGATTTTTCCAAGTGCGCTGGCCAGCCGCCAGCTCCATAAAGCGAGAGGGAGGCGCTCCCCCCGCGGCCCCTCCCGGCAGCCCAAGGCGCCCGGCCTGACATGCTTTTCAAGGCGTGCTAGACTGCAGCGCAGACTTTCTGGCTCCACTTCCATTGTTTGCACGGCTGCTTTGCTCCTTATCCAGAGCCGGGATTAGCATAAGAATACTGTCTTCCCCCTCTGCAAGCCAGCTCCCCTCTAGAAGACCTCCACCCCTTAAGAATAAACACAGGGTTGGGTTTCTTTCTTTTTTTTTTTTTTTTTTTTTGGGTTTCTCTTTAAATCCCTTTTTCCTATTCAGGACTTGTAGAAACCAATAAAATAAATAAAACGCTGAACAAGCGAGGCTGACAAGGCTCAGAAAGGCCCGATTGCACAGATTAGTAATTACCAAGGTCAAAAGAGTCAACACCTGATAATGCACGGAGCCCTGAGTACCCACACTCACATTCTGCACATGAAAGTTATTAATGGATATGCTTTCCATAAGGAGCTGAAAATAAATAAATTTAGGAAGGGGTAACAGAAAGGAGCTTTTAAATCCCCCTTCCTTTTACTTTACACCTGGAAGAAGGCGTTTCAAATTACTGAGAACAGACAGGAAATATTACTTACGAAGACAACCCTCAGTCAAAAATACAAACCAACCCCTCCAAACTGCGAGTGGTGATGCCTTTACACAGGGGAATCTGCCTGCTTTACACATCTGCAAACCCTTTCCCTCTGGTATGTGACAAAGGGACTATGAGCCCTTTTAGAGCAAGTGACATGTGATCTAGTATTAAAAAAGGCCGTCAGAAGAGCATTTCAACAAGAAGCGAACTGCTTGCCCTCACAATGCCTCACACTGTCAACATGGACATATTTTTTTGTTCTGCTACTCAGAAGGTAACAGCTGTCCAAGTGAATTCATATGTCGTTTCATGAACAAGATAAAAACACACTTGTAAATATTACTTCATAAGGAAGCAATGCAATTTTTAAATCATCGAATTCCACACTCCCCACTGCAATGGGTGAGAGATGAGCTTTCCTTGACAGTATTTGCTCGACACATACAAACAGCAGAGACAAGACTAGCAAGTTCAACATCATGAAGATTTGCTAATACAAAACGCTGCTTGGCAAGGTAAGCCTTAATCCTCACTTTCCTCACCTGCTTGTCATGCCCACGGAGGCACTGTACTCTGCTGAGAGGAAAACTCCCAAACTCCCTGTCTAGCTGTTCCCACAAATCACTGTAAATAACACACACATATCCTCAAAGGAGTGGTCTCCATCAGACTTCCAAAGAGGCATTTCAATAGCTGGATGGGACAAATAAGTGAAATTGTAGGTGCTGCTTGTTTATTCTCCTAATAAATGACTGGTCTGGCTGGGGGAAGTTATTTTTAAAGTGTTCTTACTACAGAAACAAAATTTTAGATAAATGTAAGTTGCAATGTTTACCTACTAAGTTTGTTCTTTGTGTTAGTTATATTATCCTTATAACTTAAAATCGTAACCTTTCTTATTATTTTGAATTTAAATGAATAGTTGACTAACTTTTGTCATCTGTGAGCCTTCACTTCACCCTAGAAACAGATGTTGGGGATATTTTTATGAGATTACAAACTCCACGCAGAGAACACGAGCAGGTTACCACCTTCACAGCAAGGGCAAAAGAAGTGAGCAAGTATTATCAGTAGCAAGTTTAGAATAGCCTAAACTAGAATCATTCATTATCTTACATAGAACTTGCAAAGTGTTCAGATAGTCTCAGTATCAGAGTGATAAATGCTTATGTGTGAAGTGTGACATGCTCACCTACAGAGTTACCTCACACATAGTGGATATATTAAACTAGATTGCTATATTAGGAAAGTGCTTACACAGGACAAATAATGTAACATTAATTATATGCTGCATTCAGCATCTATTTTCATCTGCAACATTTAATTTCAACGTGACATATGTAAGAAAGTATTATTGCTCTGGAAGAATTTTCCAGGACTCTAAATGTATGTGTCTGAGCGCTGTCTTACCCTGTTAGTGTTCTGCAAATCTTGCTGAGATAAAACCAGATTTTAATGCAAACTTAAGTTAAACTCGAAGTGCACTGTAGATCCGCTTGGTTAAATAACTACAGAAACAACATGGCATGCACATGCACACAAATACTCTTAAGTTTGAACAATGTACTTTCATCAAATATACCTTCAAAGACATTTCCAAACCCAAACACAGTAATCTTTCAATAGGTAGGCAAAAACAGAGTTCAAAGGTAATGTTTACTTCAAAAGTTATAATCCTCTATTTCCCTGCACTGAAGTGCTAAAGCAATACTGTTAATTTTTTTTTCCTCACAAAATTTAAAAGCAAACAAGAGCTTTCTGGTCATGAGATTAATGAGATTAAAAATCTCCCATTTGTAATCAACCAACTACACCAGTTCTTTTCTCAGTGCAAAAAGGTTATTTTAAACACACTATGAAACAGTTACACAGTAGAACTCAGGACAGCAGGAAATCAACATAGAGAGTAGAAGCTTGGTTTGCTTTTAAATTAAGTGAAGTTCACATTCAATAAATAAAATCTGTAAATTTTTTCATTCAGTCTTTGCTTTTCTCTCCATATTGTAAGAAAGCAACGGGACTAAGACCTAAAGAAATCAAAAAAGTACAGAGATTATATGATATATTCCTTCCATGAATTTCACTTGGTTTCCTATTTTCTCTTTGACCATCATGGTGTACAACTTAAACTGCCCATACTCTGTATTACAAGGATGACTTGGACACTAATTTTTTTTTGCAAACATTTCCCTCACTCTCCCATCATCCTTAAATTGAAGGTATCTCCTCTGATGTCTCAACAGTTCCCTAAGCTAAAAATCTTAAAAGCAAAACCATGTTCCTCCTAAGTCACGTCTGCATTAACTTTGGCAATTCACTTATTCCCCAGTCATTCAAGATCACATTCTTAAAATTGTCTCATTCTGCATTTTCTTATGTAACTTCTGTCAAAGCTGTTATTCCAGCTAGGGGTCATTTATTCCTTCCACATCTTCACTATCAAAACCTTCTTTCAGGATTCTTTAGCTTACATGAATCACCTCTAATAGGATGGAATTAAGGCTGATTCAAATTAAATCTGTGAAGGAAAAATTGAGGTTACAGGAAAACCACAGGTTCCATAACGGGAAACAATTTTTGTTGCTAGTTGAAGAGAATACAGAATTATTTCTGGCAGAGAGAAAGGAGACAAAAAAATCCATCATGATTGAACCTTCTCTATTAAGCACTATATAGTATCTTGTAATCCTCTACCACATCCTAAGTATTTTTCCATTTCCCTTTTTTTTTTGAGATTTTTCACACATTTGAGTTAAGAACTGTACTGAAACCAAACCAGCAGATGAAAGACTGCAGTAATTTATTGGGTCAGCGTGACCAGGTTTTGGTAGCAGGGGGCTAAAGGGGGGGGCTGCTGTGAGAAGCTGCCAGAAGCTTGTCCAGCCAATGCCAGCTGGCTCCAGGATGGACCCACTGCTGACCAAGGCCGAGCCCATCAGGAATGATAATAATGCCGCTAAGATAACATATTCAAGAATGAAAAAAAGTTATTGCACAGATGTTCCTGTGGCCAGAGAAGATAGGAGTGAGAATATGTGAGAGAAACAACTCTGCAGACACCAAGGTCAGTGCAGAAGGAGGGGCAGGAGGTGCTCCAGGCACCAGAGAAGACTCCTCTGCAGCCTGTGGTATGGCCATGGTGAGGCAGCTGTGCCCCTGCAGCCCACGGAAGATCATGGGGATGCAGAGATCCACCTGCAGCCCGTGGAGGAGCCCACACAAGAGCAGGTGGATGTCTGTGAACACGGGAAACTTGTGCTGGAGAGGGTCCTGGCAGGGACTGCACTCTGCAGGTTTCCCAGTAGGACTAGTGACCCCATGGAGGACTCCTATCAGAGCAGCATGTGCCTGAAGGACTGCACCCCAGGGAATTGACCCAAGATGCAGCAGTCTGTGCAGCAGGGAAGGAACTCTCCTCCCTAAGCAGCAGCAGCAGGAACGTGTGATGAACTGACCATAAGCCCCATTCCCTACTTCCCTTCACTGCTGGAGAGGGGAGGTAGGGCTCAGGAAGGAGGGAGGAGTGGGAAGGGAAGAAGGTGTTTTTAAGATTTCTACTTCTTGCCTGGCTCTGATTTTAAGATGTTCAATTAATATCCCCAAATTGAGGGTTTTTTTGCCTGTGATGATAATCAGTGAGTGACCTCTCCTGGTATTTATCTCCACTCACAGAGAGGGAAGTGATAGAGTGGCCTGTGCAAATTCTAAAGACCAATACAGCAAACTTTTTTTCCTCTTGCCCATTAAAAAAGTCTTTTAAATTCAGAGATTGGTGGTATAACCAAACATGAAATTTACTGAGGGGAGGGGAAACCAAGTAGATTGCAAGTGTACATTTGCAAATTCCAAAACAACTCAAAGGGCACGGAACTGCAAGACACCTGTATAAATATCCCTCTTCTCATACACTGCCTTCTCAAAGACTTCAGGGACTCTCCTTTGCACAGGCAGACGTCTTATCACTTTACTTTCATCCCACTGAAAGCCTAGGACTGAACTGTTTGTAAAAAACTTTCATATGCTTTACCTGCCAACTGAAACAAATAATTGTTTTTCAAACACCAGCAACTTGAATGAGCATGTTTGAACGAGAACAGGAATTTCAGATCTTAGAACAACAAAATGTGTTTGAAGCCTGGTGAAGTGTAGCCATTCCTGTAGATGTGCAGGAACCCCTCTGCACATCTACACCGTGGAAATTCTCCTAACAGATGTGACTACTGACCCCTCTACCATTACTCTAAATAGATTCAGATTTTTACTCAAGATACCCTGAAATTCCTGTACTGTGCTGTAAACTCAAAACATACGTATTTTAAGGACATGATAAAAATATCCTTTCTTTACATAGACTTCGCTACAGCACACAAGTAATTTTTTTAAAGGAGGGTACATATATCTGGTTTAGAAATAAGAAAATTAGAATGTTTCTATCACAGTGTCTTTATAGACATTAAGGATATTATAAAAAGACTCTTATCTAAATCGGTCTTAGATTTTGATAAGCTAACAAGTTAAGCTGCTTATTATTTTAATATTTACTATTTCAAAATACATTTTAAATTGACCCCTAGAATTAATTAAATTCTGTATCAACTGAAACGTTTTAGAAACACTTCACCTAGCATTTCATGAAACTTACTGTACCTTTACAACCTTGGAACCTCTGGAGAAGGACATTCTTAAGTTTTCAACCTAGTTTAGAGGAACCTACTCCACAACTAACTACTTAGGACTGCTTCAAAATAGTACCATCAGAAAGAGACATTTATCTGCTTTGTTTTGGCTCAAGGGGAAAAAAAGGAAAGAAAACAATTCTTGAAAGCAAAATTAATCCCTGTATTAATGTCCAGTTGAAACCCACATTTTACTATTCCTAATCTAATCATTAAATAGAAAATAAGCAAAAAAGGCAATCTGGCATGTTTCTAATTACATATCCATGTTACAATAATCTGGTTGCAAAATATATTCCTATCAATACAAACATCTTCAGACTGCACCGCAAATGTGTTCCTTGTATGCTTTTCTCATTGTAAGATCTTAAATTGTTCTCTATCCTACCCGATAAAATTCCCATCCTCAGCTACAGAAATAAAATACAACATTTAGCTTCCTTTTACTACACAGGAACTTGTCTAGATTTCTTTGCAATCTGTTGTCCTTGACACTTTCGAGAGGAGCTCCTGAGCCAAACAGAGCCAACATAAAAACAAAGGGATTCTCAGCAGCTTAATCTGACCTCGCTGAGCCCGACAGTCTTGACCTAGCAATAGGAAGGCTCTTGTTTTGTGTGGTCTGAGATCAAGATGATGAGACTACTGGAACAAGCTGGGATAAGCCAGGGGCAGTGGCAGTAGGGAAGTCCTGTTAGGAGGACACTGCAGAACAGAGCAGCCCAGAGTGGAACCACTGGCACTTCCTGTTTTGATCAACTGATTCACAAGATGACACAGATGTCTGGTTCCTCCACTCCTGGAAAATGCTTTGAGCACACTGACCTGTATTTCCCATTTGTGGTTTGAGCCTCAAGTGGCTCAGCCTGTTTGTTATGGAATTAACTCCTAGCAAATAGTTTGCCACCAAGGAAATTCAATGGCAGCTAACCCAACCTTATAAAATAATTGTTTCCTAACAGAACTGAGAGGATCTTAGGTAGCCTTGATGATTAACAGGAAAATCATTGCAGGAATACCATTTCATCACTGGCACCCTTCATTCTGAAGCACCTGGTATGTGTTTCTGGCTACTGAATGAACGAGCTCCATCACATAAAAGATGCTCCTACCACTACTGGTTTGGAGGACACAGGAAGATGACAACTCTATGGACAGTAGAAGCTGAAAAGTAGGAAGTTATTCCTAAACTGTCAACTAAAGTTATTGGTTCAGCAGTTCTATGTTAGAAGACTCCTAACTCGTGCCTTGCTGCAGGCAAGGCAAACTAAGGGAGTATTTGACATTTTAATGGGTGGTGCTGGAAGTCATCCAAGTCCAGTTTTCAACATCCCAAAGAAAATAAAGTAATCATACAACCAAAATCTTCCTATTAACTAAAGAGACAACACTATATGGGACACCAGTTGCAGAAGGGAATTGAGCACACATAACCCTACTGATTACATGTAATATACTAATTAGAATTTCTCCAGCTGCATTGCACTAGAAATGCACAAATTCACAAGTGGAATTAAAACAGAGCTATTTACCCTGCTAAGTCAGAGGTAAGAAAATTTTACACTGAATCACAAAATAAAGTAGAATTAGCAAAAGTACAATGAAAGGTTGTACTACAGAGATCCCATATTAAAGAAAGATAAAATAAACTATCTTGAGAACTGTCAGACATTTCATACTCTTCACTGAACCCTAAAATGGAAGAGACAACCAAATAACTTTAATCCCAATTTCTCTCTGTAAACCAATCAGGAGCTAGCAAATAAACTATCAGGCAGCAGTTTTAGATGCAAACAAAAGACACCTTTTGTACATAATAAATATTTAAAACGAAAACACTCACCTTTACTGTTTTTTGTAGGTGTCCAAACTCACAAATGGGCTCAAAGACATACCTAAAAGCAGGTCAGGCAATGAAATACAATACTGCTGATCTCTGACTCAGGAAGCACATAAAATGTCTGATCAACACCTGGGCAATGTACCCAGCTCACATCTGGTATTTATAGTGTTTTTCTCTTTTGGCATTCATGATCAAAATTTTCTTTTGTCTTTATCCCTTTGCTATTGAAATTCAGCCATAAAAGGTATGAAAACAAGAAGCAGTACATAGGAGCGGGAATAATTAGCACAAGGACTTGTTTTATTTGCTTGTGATAAGCTCCCTTCTTCTTGCCGTTTCTGTGTTTGTGGACTTAGAAGTCCTAGTAAAAAGAGAACCAACTGTGTGAAGATAGAGAAATTTTGTGGTGGAGTGGTGTTGCCATTTTATTTTTTGCCAGATCAGCTATTTACATACAGGGAAAGAAAAAACAACCTCCCTCCCTCGACTGCTTCTAATACTACTTGTCTTTAAAAGGACAGTGGACTAGAAGGCAGAAAAAGTAACTTGTGAAGGTGGTTAGGGGTGTGTGTTTTGTTTCCCTTTTCAAAACAGTATTGTGCCCAGTTTTCAACCCAACCACTTATGCCCTGCCACTTGACACTGTGTAAAGCCTTTTCCCAGTCATATCAGCAAAATAACAGACTAATAATCAACTAAAGCATTAGCAGTATTCATAACTAAGCAGATTCTACCAAACAAAATTTGCCTGATACTGTAACTCTTTTCCAATGTGCCTTTGTACAACAGATGTCTCTGTAGTTGAGACTGAGTTGTCTTTTTTCATAACTGAGATACAGACAGAGATTAGATCAAACAGCTGTTTTAATATGGTGTTAAAGACTGTCACTAGCATAAAAAAGGTGGCTCTGAAATTTTTTATAAGATATGGTGGCTGTTTATCATATGCTTTTTATCCCTGAAATACTCGAAATAAAATTTTGCATGCGTTAACCTTACCTCCGAATTAGGAAACTGAATGAAACTGTATTGTACTTCAAGCTTCCTCCAGACTGTTTTCATCTGTACTTCCACTTCATTAGTTCAAAGGTGGTATTATGGAAATGCATATTTCTACTGATCTGCAAAATACAAAGAGGATTTGATTAAAAAGATGGCTGAAGAAACTGTGTTGACAGTTTATGGTCTAGAATGTGAACTGCACTTGCAGATACTTTTATCTGGAATTACAGAAACCATATCCTATGATGAGCTGCTCCCAGCTAGAAACTGCCTAAGAGTCATGCATATCCAATAGCTGCACAGTTGCAGCAGTTGACACACAAAGTAATTTCAAAATAATTTTACTGTTATCAGTAAGTGCTCATATTAAAATGAACCAACAAAAACATTTCTATCCTTTAGCTGGAAAATGTCTTTGAGATCATTGAGTCCAACCTATGACCTAATACCACCTTGTCAACTAGACCATGGCACTGAGTGCCACTTCCAGTCTTTTCTTAAAACACCTCCAGGTACCTCCAGGTGACTCCAGCACCTCTATGGGCAGTGCATCCCAATGCCCCATCACCCTTTCTGTGAAGAACTTCTTCCTAATGCCCAAGGAAAGGATACATTGTTGGTGACACCAATGGAAAAAACAAGCCATGCACAATTCAATCTTTATTATAAACACCAGAGAATCTTAAGACTGCAGTTCCACACCAAATATCCACTGGGGTCACACCATTAGTTCCAGTACACCAGAAACTGCAATATACAGAGAAATACTTGATAGGTTTTTTTTGTAGCTGTGCACAGGCATGATTACTCCTGGGAACTGAAAAGCAAGCCAAGAATTTAGACAAAGGTACTGGCAGTCAGGTGGTTTTGATTTTTGGTTTGTGTTTTTAAACTGCTGTACATCCCAGCAGAGAAAAGCCTGGCACAGGCTCTTACCCAGTTCTCTTAAGGATTGTGAGCAAGCCTGACTTGTGTCAAGTCCCAGCATTTTCAGATGCATTGTTGATAGCTAAGATGGGCTTACCAGCTTTGTTAGTTTGAGTCCACACTGAGCAGCACCTATTGCCAACTTTTCCCATTTTATCATTGTCACAATTTGTGAAGGTTTCCATCATCTGAAGCTTCTAAGAAGATCCTACAAGAATTTTACCATTTAGAAGCGCCAGTCTTATGACTGTGATCATAACATTGAAAATCACACAAAGGCTTGAACACCACCATTCCTGCTGTACTGTTAAATAATACACAACCACTTGTACAGTGTAGAGATGGAATGACTTTTGAATACCAAGGCCAACAGGAGGGGTGCAGACAGAGAAACCATGTGTAGGATTTCCAGCAGAGAGAGTTTCAGCACCCATTCTCCTTCTCTTTTCCTTTCTACAGACCATAAAGACCTTTCCATTACAAGAAGGTCAGAATACTTCTGTCTCCACATCCATTTATAAGCACTGCTCCTGACACACTGAGGTTTAATAGTCTTGGTAATAAATAATAAATTTGTGCTAAATGGTAACCCAAAACCATCCAGAATATCAGATAGCACCAATTCTTAAAGACAACTGTCTCCTCTGAGCAGACAAGCTGACACCTGACTTACTTCTTCCATGGTAAAATTGAAAAAAACATTCTAGCCATGCAATTGTGTTTGTAGATTGTATTTGCTTTTTAAAGTCAAGAATCTGTAAAATATACCTATCTCTTCTCTCTAACCAAGGACCTCAAGTTCATCTTCTGATGGACTCCAAAAGAAAAACAACAAAAAAGTTGGTGTGTTTTCTGTTTTTACAACACCTCCAATCTCCCTGTATCTAGTATCTGATTATATAAAGTCGACTTTGTATTATTTATAGAGTTTGCTTTGCGAGAGTAAAGACATTTCTGAACAATGCAGCTCAGGAGTTTTTTGTTTTGTTTTTAAAACCATGTCCTCCTTGTATTTTTCCAAACTCCCAAACTGGTGAAATAGCTGTTCAATTCTCTAAGTATTCATTGCCTTTCCTGATTCCAACCCCATGGATCAGATATCTAAGCTCTCTTACTAAACAACTTTATTTTGGTGAACTTCCTGATCTGCACGACTCTAGGTATGTCTATATTAGCATTTAATTCAAATCAGGACTGCACTTTTGAAGTCCATCTCCCAAACAACCCTCTTTTCCTTGCTTTGCTTTACATTGCAAAGCAGTCATCAAGTACACGAACCACGTTTCTTTTGAATAAAATCAGATCACAGAATGAGCTTCAGGTGTACATTGTACATGCTCCAACCACCAAGAGGAATTCAGCCACAGAATCAGACCGGGCCCAGCTTGAAATAAAACTCCCACCACCTGTGTAGCACTTATGCCAGGTTCTCAGCACCTGACAGTTCTGATCTTATTACACCACTCTGCTTGGTAATGTGGACGCAGACTCTTTTATGACTTACTGAATTTTTGTGTCAGTTCCAGATTCATCTCTCCCCTTTTTAAAAGGAAAACTACAAAACTCTGTCAGATATGGGACAGAAGTAATGATAATTATTACATTACGGGAGTGACCTCACAGTGTTACTGTTTCTTCCACTTCTTCATCAGCATGAAATGCTACTTGAGAACATACTCAATTTTATAAAAATCAATTTACTTAAATATTTATTTTTATATACTTATCCAAACTGCTTAATTATTAATATATAAGTTTTTCAAAATGTTTAGTGCCATTCTTGATAGCATCTTCCAGAGAAGTGCCATCAAGTACAAAATGAAACAAGTGAATAAAATATTTGCACAACTATACCTTCACTTTATTAGAATTTGCAAACCTACAGCAACTATAAGAGGCACAACTTCAAAAGTACGGAGCCTCACAGTGCTTGTCACTAGTTACTAGCTATATTAATTCCAGATTTATCTACAAGTTGTTCTTAATGCCAAGATTAAATCTGAGATCTTTATATACTATCAACTGAAAAATATCAGCACTCAATTGGGGAAAAGAAAAATCAGAATTACATGAACACACTAGCTACCTAGATAACCCAGAAAACTGTAGATTTTCTGCCACCGGCAGGCCCCAGGGAACAGTCAGAATATCTAAACTGAGTTGATTTAAACCTCATTCAGGAGGGGGGTGGTTCCTCTGCTAGCCAAGTGCAGGAGGCAGCAGCTATGAGCAGGACAGAACGACCGCAGGGACTCGCAGCGGCAAAGCTCGAGTCAGCCTAACTTGCCTTGAGGAGCAAACTTACTCAGCCTGTGGATTCCTTTTTTCTTGTCTTACCACATATCTCCAGTTACTGCTTCCCTTCTCAGCAGTTCCAGTTTCTTCAGTTCCAGGGCCACATCCAACTCATTCCCTCACCTGTCTCTTTTGATGCCAAAAACTTTCCTGGCACTTGACTTCTCCTGCACTCTCTTCATTCCCACTCTGCTCCAACCGCCTCACCAGTTTCCAGGTGGATTACTTTATTCATCTTAAGTTATCTTTCTTCCTGAAGCAGCCTGGTACTTGTTAAATACAGTGTGTATTTAAGGAACAGAAGTTTGTAAAATAACTTAAAGTAACATAGGAGTTAAACTAATTCAAGTGCAATTAAGTACATGATCATACAAGAACTCATTGGTACAGACAGGGTTAAACACTTGACCATTCACTCCAGCTTCCAGGTACTTCTTTCCGGCTCTTTCACTTCCTCCAGCATCCACAGAGCACTTCTGCAGGGTGCCCATTCAGGTAAACATACCTTTATTTCAATTTATGAAACAGAACTCGTTTTGAAGTTTCTGTAAATTTAAATCATGGCAGACATAGGCTTGGGTGATATCAGACTCACAAATAACAGGAAAAAAAAGGTCAAAACCATTCAGCATCTGAGACTTGGGGTGGGAGCAAAGGGGAAAAGGAGAAAAGTGTGTGGTGCTCGCAACACATGTCTGTGTGCAGTGTCAGAGTTCATGGCCAGCTGACAGCGCTGGTAACCAGAGAGGGGAGAGGTTTCAGAAGCAGAATTATTCCTCTTCAGGTAAACTACAGCCCTAGACAATAGGCTTTTTGTTAGAAACCTATGCACAATGAAAATACACTGCAGACCCATATGGTAGCCTGGAAGATGCTTCACTTAATCTCATGACCGCCACTAGAAAATACAGCCAGAGTTCTTGTAATCTATTGCTTTTACTGGACTACTACTGCTCTGAAATATGAGTCGAATTGCAAAGGGAAAGAAGCCATACCAAATTTCCACATTTTACTCCATAGTTCATGTCCAAAGATAAGAATTTATTAAGGAAACCTTTTTCAACAAGTTTACATGTGAGCTAAACCCTCACAGCATGCTGGGAAAAGCAAACATCATACTGTATGGCAAATTTGGGGCTTGCTGGTTTTGTCTGTCAAACAGTGAAGGTATATGAGCAAGAACACCTCATTGAACAAACAGCCCTTCCAAATACAATGAGACCAATTAATGAAATAAAATAAACTGGCTGAACGAACACTTTCCAGTCCCTGGACACCATGTCTTCCAGGTTGCAAGAGGGGAAAGTGAGAGCCTGAGACATGGTTCAAGCACATTTATTTGATCTTTGAGGCAAGGTAGTTCAAAATTGTTCAAAATCATGTTAGTAAAAATATACCTCCATGAAAGCTAATTTTTAAAATTAATTTTATACCTACCTTCCCTTGAGTTTTAATTAACCACCATTAAGTTATTCTTGAATGGTATTAAAAATGCAAGGAATTATAAAACATTCAAGCACTCCATATCTTACATTCTTCACATCTGTATTACAGTGGTTTGGCATTCCTATATATCTGGTCAAAACACTCAAATTAGTTCAGAATACCACTGATCTTTCCAGCACTTCCACGTTGCTCTTGGAAAGCCTAGATTTTGTTGTTTTTATTGATTGCTGCATCCTTGATGGCAAATAGCATTCTAAATCATTTGTGAGAACTTCAGAAATACTATCATGAAGCAATTTGAAGGAAATGACATATCACACAGGACAGAAATAATACAGATGGAAACATCAACTGGGCCATTCCAGTACTAATCTAACCTGGCTGGTTGGTTGTGTAGGCAGGTGGAGTAATTAATGAGTGCTGCTGCCACTAATGGAATCAACTCCTGATTCACCTTGCCGTCTGACAGAAAATACAGGACCAATCCGTACGATTCAAAAAACCCCCAGAAACCTACAACTGTTTTTCCTTAACTCAGATCACCCTCTTTTTTGAGGGAGAAGTTCTCTATCCAAGCCACACAACCTTTTTCTTCCTGACTCTGGTTTTTTTATTTCATGAACATGTCTAGCTGGCAGTTCAATGGACCAGGCCTAGCACAGCAGAAATTTTTTTTGCAGAACAGACAGCTCCTCCTGTCTGCTCAAGAGGCATCAGAAGACTCCTCACATCATTTGTCCCCTTTTTGTAGGATGGGAAAATCTGTTTCCTAGAATAACCTGAGCTTTTCCTTCTGAGGCCTTACAACCATGCAAGCACACACAGACACAAGACACCCTGAAGAGGCAGCATCTGAAGGACCAACACACTGTATAGCAGCTAAGCAAGCACTCTCCTGCCCTTGTTACACATTTTTGTTTTCATCATCTTCAATGCCTGTTGAGATAGAAGGCAAAATGGTCTACACAATGAAGTTCCTGAAATATCATTGCCCCTGGGCATAACTAGAAGTATGAGAGCACAAAAATTCCTGAGTAAGGTGGGACTGTGCAGTACCTGACAGAAAAAAAAGCATTTTCCAGAATGACACCAATCTGCATAAATTACAGTACACTATATGAGGGTGTGACAGCCTGGCCAGAGAGTGAGAAAACAGGATTCGTTTTCTCACAGTGGACTTATGAGATTTTTTAGGGAGTTGTAGAGAAACAATGATAACTTGTTAGTATAAACAACCTGCAGGTGGTGTTTTCCTGCTTTTCTGTTTTTCTGTTCTTCCCAAGGACTGTTTGTGAGAAAGATGTTTTTGTTAATTAGCCAATCAAATAGAATGTGTCAAACCTATCTATAAAAGAAAAGAATTTTTGTATTAAAGCTGCTGTTGTGCAAACCATCCTTCTGGTGAGTTTGTGTCATTTCTTGCTCAATGGTGATAACCATACTCTCCACAGCATCTAGTGGCACAAATAATTCATTATAAGGGCCATGAGAATCCAGGCACAAGGCTCATTCTACCTCATAAGCAGAGCTAGATAATTCCACCAGGTCTTTACTTTGCCCTGGCAGATGTAATTTTCCATACCAGAAAGAATCTCAGCCTCCTGATTTCTTAGAGGATATCTTCAGTGTTTTATTTTGGCATGCCTAGCTACATCATCTGTACTCATCTGCAGGACTCCACAGGCTGCTGTGCTCCCACGAACGCTGCAGAATGCCTCTCAGTCTTCTTAAATATTATTCACCAGTGAGCCAGTAGAAGCTGAAAAATCAGTTCACTCTCCAAACTTCAGAGGTAAAAGGAATCTGACAACAGCATGCTGTTAAAAGAAAAGTAGTTACCCTCAAAAGGAGACCCATCAGCCTGCAGCAGTGGTGACAAATCAAAGCCACCAGTTCATTCTGTGCTGAGAGGTGAAGTCAGAATTTGACTTGTCAAGCTTCGTCAAGTAACAACTGGGCAAAAGCCTTTGCTGAGCAACTCCTTCTTTCATCACATCCCACAGCTCTCCAAGTATCCAAAAGAATTTCTCTGACAAATATGCTTGGTTTTCAAGAGGAATGTACAACTCAACTGCTTTAGCACAACTTTGGAGGTACCTGGCCCAAAGCTCCTCCACCTGCAATCTCAGCCTCCTCTTGGGATACTGATGACAGAGTGGCACCACAATTAACAGTCTTCTGCTGTGCCTGAGATCCCTGAAAACATAAGGCTGCTTCTGACACCACTGACTTCCTAAGTCTTCCTGAGTTGCAAAAAATTTTATCAAAAAGACCCCTAACCCAGGCTCCATGCTGCGTTAAACCACCAGGCACATTTCCCAGTGGGCTGCAGACAGTCACTGGGCCACACTTGCCACCTGGCTAGTAGGTTGCCTGGTGTGGATGGAAGCAACAATTAAATTTGATCACTTGGCACACAGACTCCAAGGCGCGCATTCTTATCCTAATGCTGATCCTGGGAATGCTGCCCAGAGTGCAATTTCTCTCTGACAAAAGAGCCAATGAAATTTAGCTTCTGCCTGTCCCGCAGGACATATTAGACCACATTCTGATAGGTGATCCTCTTCTCCCTCCCCCTAAGATTCCTGCAAAAGGTCAAGCATTTCTTCTATCTGTCTAATTTACAGAGTAATTCAAATGGTGAGAAACATTTTCAGGAACCCTTTGATTTTAAAAAAATAAATAAATTCTGTTACAACTTTAAAATCCCATGGTTTTGCATACTATCAAAATATTACAGAGCAAACCACCTGAAAACTACACTACTGTTCTATCACACTGACTTATACCTGTGTGTGTAGGATTGAGATTTTCTTTCTTAAATTTAAATTTCATATAACAAATGTTTAAATTTTTAAGTAGTGTGGTGGGTTGACTCAGACTGGATGCCAGGTGTCCACACGCACTGTCACTGCCCTCCCTCAACTAAACAGCGAGAAGAAATAGAACAAAAAGGCTTGTGAGTTGAGATAAGGACAGGGAGAGATCACTCACTGATTAATGTCACAAGAAAAACAGATTCAACTTGGGAAATGAGTTTACTATATTACCATAAAATTGAAGTAGGATAACAAAAAATAAAAGCAAACCTTAAAAACATGTTCCCTCCATCCTTCCCCTCTGTTTGGGCTCAACTTTACTCCCAAAATCTTTACCTCCTCCCTGCATGTGGAGCAGGGAGACAGGGAATGGGGATAGCCATCAGCTCATCAGACACACTGTCTCAACTCATCCTTCCTCCTCAGGGGAAGGACTCCTCACACCCTTCAACTGCTCCAGCATGGCCTCCCTCCCCTAGGAAACAGTGCCCCCATGAACTTAAACAATGTGACTCCTTCCCACAGGCTGCAGTTCTGCATGAATTGCTGCAGTGTAGATTCCTTCCACAAGGTGCAGTCCCTTAGGAGAAGGCTGCTCCAGCCTAGGTTCCTTCTACAGCATTGCGAGTGCTCCAGCAAACCTGCTCCAGAATGACCTCCTCTCTCCATGGGGTCACAGCCTCCTCTGTGACCTCCTCTGTGACCTCCTCTGTGACAGCCTCCTCTCATAAATCTGCTCCAGCATGGGGTTTTCCATGGGCTGCAGGTGGAACTCTGCTCCATTGTGGACCTCCATGGGCTGCAGGGGCACACCTGCCTCACCATGGGCTGCATGGGAATCTGCTCTGCCATTTGGAACACCTCCTATCCCTCCTTCTCCACTGACCTGGTGTCTGCAGAGTTCTTTTTCTTTCTCTGACATATTCTCACTCCTCTCTCCAGGTGCAGTTGCTACTGCACAGTAACTTCTTCCCTCGCTCACAAGTGTTATCCCAGAGGCACTTCCACTGTCAGTGATGGGCTGAGGCCTGGCCAGCAGTGGGTCCCTCCTAGATCTGGCCAGCACTGGGTTCATTTGACATGGGGGAAGTTTCTGGCAGCTTCTCACAGAAGTCATTCCTGGAGCTGCAACAAAAACCTTGCCATGCAAACCAAATCCATACACACAAAACCATATTAAACACAGGTTGCAGGCTGGCTAACTTCTGACAAGAAACACAGGTCCCAGGAACACATAGATGGGAATGAAAAAACCTTTCCAACAAGATCACTGCCTTCAGCAAAGCACTAAGAGCTATCAGCTCAACAGCTCTGAACACATGGAAGTATGACAGATTCTTCAAGGAAATCAGGAGACACCTCAGACACCACTCCCATCACAGTAAGGTTAATGGCCTTCACCATCAGCAGACCTATCAAGTATGTAAGTTTTTCTATAGAAACACGCTGACATTCAAGAGTAAAATAACTCTTGTGGAGGAACCTTTAGAGTCCACATTACATCCAGTCTCCTGCTTTCTTTAAATCACTAACTATATAACACCACATAGCAAAAGAAAAAGAAAGGCATATAAAAATATTTCAAATTATTCTAGACAACTTCAGAATTCATTTGGACCACGTGTAGTATCTAAAACTTAGATATTTGGGTATTTTCATAGATTCCTTCAAAAGACAAAATTTCAGAAAGTCATAACCCCATAGACTTCTAATGCACAATGTCACACATGGTCATTTACAGGAAAGTCTGGCATTCCACAAATAACTGAAACTCTTGAAACAACTGTAAGTCTTTGGCAGAAAGATACACAACTAAACGTTTTACCCTTTTTTGTAATTCAGTGGTAAAAAAACCCCCACCTTTCTGTACATAAATTGAAAGAATGCTTTATAATCCAGATGACCATGTGAAATTACCTTGGTAGCCTTTGACTGTCCCTCATCTCAAGCAGATTGAACTTTCCTTTGTCCATTTACAGGTACTGTAAACTTTTCCTGATACAATGAGACCAATTCATTATTCAGACAACTGAGTATTATCCCCAGAAAACACAAGTCGTCTTTTTTTGCAAAAGTGGTTACACACAAGAAAGCTATAATTATGGAATCAACTCTTTTAGTAAGATGTTTGTACTAGGGACTTGTTGGAGCATACTTGGGTGTCTGAATTTTCTTTAAACATTGTTATTTCAGAAAAAAAAAGAAGTGCCAAATGGAAATTAGAATCATGGAATATCCTGAGTCAGAAGGGACCCACAAGAAATCATAGAAGTTCAACTCCTGCACAGGACCACCCCAAGAGTCACACCACGTGCCCAAGGGCATTGTCCAAATGCTTCTTGAACTCAGCCAGCCTTGCCCTGTGACCACTGCCCTGGGGAGCCTGTTCCACTGCCCAGCCATGCTCTGGATGAAGAGCTTTTTTCTAATATGCAACCTCAACCTCCCCTGCCACAACTCCAGGCCACTCCCTTGGCTCCTGTCAGTGTCACCACAGAGCAGAGATCAGTGCCTGCCCCTCCTTTGGCCCTCAGGAGGAAGCTGTGACTGCAGTGAGGTCTCCCCTCAGCCTCCTCCTCTCCAGGCTGAACTGACCAAGGGACCTCAGCCTCTCCTCCCCTCAAGGCCCTTCACCATCCTCATGGCCTCCCTTGGACACTCTCTAACAGCTTTCTGTCTTTCTTGAACTCCACACAGACAAGGCTGCAGCAGGACAGAACAGAGAGGGACAATCCCATCCCTTGACCAGCCAGTGATAGTGTGCCTGATGCACAATTAGAAGAAATTTCTCAAGTAATAAAACAAGCTGGATATTTGCTAAGGTATTCTTTACTCATCAGAATTTTAGAAGACATGAACATAAAATAATTTCCATCCTTACCATTTGCATGATAATACAGCACTTGATTTGCAAGTCTAAACTCAGGCTGCCATGGCCTCAACATCTGCCCCAGCTCAGATGAACAGGTTGGAGTAAGGCAATGCTGCCTCACACAGCAAATAATACACAGGAGTAATTCAGTGTAGACACTAAGGTGCTCAAAAATCCTCAGTCATTTCAGCTATTAAGTCTCACAATTACTCATTCTGAATGCTAGAATGTTATACTGCCTCTAGTTCTTTGGTCACCATATTATGAATGCTTTCAACTTGACCTAAGATTTCTAATGACAGATTTGTGAAATACTACATCCAGAATAGACCTGAAGGGCACAAACAAACACAGAGCAGGAAAACCCATCACCAGGTTCCTGGACATGCTGTACAGTTATCTAATATCTAATGTGGCCTCCTGCATTTCTTACTGATTTATTTATTTAGAAGCAATGGTGAGGAATTCACCACATCTCAAATTCTCTTCTTCAGATGCACAGGAGTCCTGGGGCCCTCATCAAGGATTTGAAAGAAAACTAAGCTGCCTTTCTTTTCCCCTTAGCAATAAAAACTCATTGTGGTAAAAGGTGGTGACAGGCCACTTGCAGAGAACAATACAGATCTCTTCTGGTTAACTGCCTGGGAACAGGTTCGTTTTGTACAGCACACCACCTTCCATGAAAAAACACTACAAGAGAGGGCTGTATCCTGGAAAAAAAAAAGACTTGAAGAAGAATGGCTAAATTAAATCCACAGCTTCTTCAGCGTGGGAGAGATTTTTGTCAATCAAGCTCTAAAGGCACCAGAGGTGTGCCTGCTGAGAACTGTGACACACCTGGTACTCTGCACACTCCTCCAACTGCTCCGACAATGCTGACATGAGCTAACAAACGTGACAGCTGCTCTCCTTCAGACACATCTCAATTCTTTATTTTGGAAGTCAAGGATCATCCCACTAGTTGTGGATGGACAGTGTGCTCCCAAGAGGGACCTGATGAGCACAAGTGATCCTTCACTGCTGTGCCTGTTAAAGACATCACTTTTTGCAGAGATGAGCACAATGCCTATGGAAGAAAAGGGAAAAGGGAGAAAAGAGGCTTAACTTGATTTTTAGCCAATTGAGCACTCTTGGGGTTGGAGAAGACCCCTGAGATACAACCACAGTTTTAATACATGCTTTATAGCAAAATACACACCAAGTGAGAAGTTATTTTATTCTTGGGATGTACAGAAAGTAATTTAGACTTCACTGTGTTCCAGAGTGGCTTGAAAAATAATATGAAAGCTTTTCCATCAACACTGAAAGACAGCATCAGAAAAATATGAGCAAGCATTCGTGGTAGTTATTGTTCAATCATGTTTTCGAAAAACCCATGCTTATTTTTGTTCTGGAAAGCTTGTCCTGCTTCAAGAAACTTAAGATACTTGACATTGTTGCTTTAATATGACTCCTAACAAAAAACCCCAACCAACCAAAAAAACCCCAAACCCATAAAAAACAAAACCCTCTGACTCTAGCAGCTTTTTCTATTTACTGAAGACACAAGAGCCAGCAGCTGACACTTGAATCTCATCTAAATTCAAACAGGAAATACACTTTAAGGAGTTATCAATTGCAGACTGATTCATCCTTGATGTAGTGGATTCTCCATTCTGAGAAGACTTTTAAATGCACAGGTAAGAGCATTTATGGCATACTGGGCTAAGAATTTAAGCTGTTTCCTTTTGCCCACAAACAGACAACAATCCCAGCTAGAATTACTCAAAGCTGAATACAACATCCACACTGCATAGGCCAACCAAGCAGAGCTCCCCATAAACAGGACCACTCTGAAAACAGTGGAGACAAAATTCCACTGCACAGAACAAGGATTTTTTATCTTTCCATCTTTGTCTCATTTGTGGCTAATTAATAATACTTAAACTCAAAAAAAAAAAAATTTGGAAAAAAGATGAAAGCAGAGCTATTTCAGGTGTATAAATTAGGACCCCATGTGATGTATATCTTTCAACAAAAAGCTGAAACAAGTTTAACAGAATCACTTTAAATTATTAATTATCCTAAGTAATTTCTCTTTTGGTGAGGAAAAAGGAAAACAGAGCATCTTTTCATGTTCCCTTAACTTAGCCATTCAATTTCCTACTCAAATAAGTAAATAAAATTCTTGCTTTAATCAAGGAAAGATAAGAAAAGGAGTTTGAATAGAGAGGTGACCTCTGTCCCTCTCTACACTGAGAATCATCTACATTCTACTATTAAACCATCATGCCATTTATATGTTAACAGGGTTAACATATAAATAAAAGAAGCAGCAAAATATTTAGCCCTGGTAGCTTCTTTACTGGTTATGCTAAAGCTCTACGTGAATCTCAGCTGATTTAACCCTTCAGACGCATGACATCTATTTTATAAAATTATACAGGCAATACTGCAGTTGAGTGTTTTTCCCTGCAGAGCAGCTGCCTCCTCCTCCTAAGCAATGTGGAGAACTATTTATAAAATAGCAGTCAATACTGTGAAATTTAGGGGAAGGCAGCAAAGATTTCCAAATAAGATTGCTAGGTTATCTTTTCTTAGAGGTTTCTTTGTTTTCACCTTCTGTAACACAGACTACAGACTATACACACCACTGCTCAAGGACTCTGCAAGACAAGGGCCCAACTGCAGACAAACATATTTTGGGCTCAAAAGGAATTCAGTCACATCTGGGTATATGCTCAAAAGAAACTTTTGAAAAAAGGTTTTTTGAAAAAAGAAACTTTTGTATATGACTTACAGACTTCACTAAGAGGAGCCCTCCTTGCAGATTTTCATCCTTTAAACAGGTAACAACAATGCAACTGAAGTGTCACTCTTCAGGTAGGTCCTTTCAGCATAACATAATTTCCACTGAACCACAAAGCTACTGAGCTTCCTTACTCCTTGAAGAAAGAAATTTCAGCCCACTAATGAACTGAAACTTGCATTTTCTGTTTCACAAGAATGCAAGACACTTGGAAGTGATGATAGATTTCAACACTAGATACTTTCCAAAAGTATTTATTGGAAATAGAAAAGAATCCCAGTTCAGGGCAGCAGCTTCCTTATTCAGGTAAAGAAAGGTGAAAAGCTGTCCAAGAGCAAACTGAAAGCAAACAACAAAAAAAGTCAGTTTTTCCTGAAGGGTTTTATAAAGGATGGACTGGTTATTTATATTTTGCCTCTGTTTTTTTCTTTACAGCAAGATGCATAAATTAAAACGACTTATATATAACATATAATTAAACAAGACTGCAAAAAGTAGATATATATATAGATATATATATATATACACACACACACACTATCATGACAACTTTTGCTTGTTCAAATCCAAAATACAATTGTTGGAACAAACAATTGCAGGAAAAATGTACAGACTGGGGATTCAAAATGTTAAGATTACATGCCTTACAAAGCCAAAAATGAACAAGTTCAGTAACCCTATTTTTTTAAATGTAAATTAACATAAAAAAACTTATGTATGGAATCCCTTTCTTATAAACCACAGAAACTTTGGAATGATGAAATGACCTTCCACCTTATTATAAGCAGCTTTGAAAATGACTAAAATTGAGACAGAATTACACAGTGTGCAGAAGCAGGCTCTAGTGATAGGAGAATCTTTCCCAGAAACACACAGCTTTCCTTACTATCAACTCAGCCCTGAGCCAGCAATGGGTTACTTCCTTGGGATTGCTTGAACATTGAAGATTCTGTAAAATAAAGTATGTATGTACCCCAGGTATGCCCCTGCTTTTACTTCAGGTGATTTATTCAAGTATATGTGAATGCAAGTCAGGAAACACTTTCCAGCACACAAGGAAGTCTGGAAAGTCTGACTTGATTCTGCTGTCTCTAAAAGAGCCACAAGATAAAACAATAAAAGTTACTTAAGTAAGCAAAAATAAATGAGTATGTTTAAAAAGAAGCTCTGCTGAATAGAAGCAGTACTCTTCACATTCCTTCTACCATTAGTATATTCTCAGAACTAAAATAGAACAAATATTTAAGTATATTTAAACAGAACCACACAACAACTCAATAACAAGCTTACAGCTCAAAAACAGAACTTGAAAGATCTAAGCAGTGTAACTAAATCTTAATCAGAGCAGCATGCAATCATATGCTGGCAGTCACTAGAGCAGACGCCTGCCACCAGTGTAATGTAAGCATCTCCATAACCTAACTCCTCCTTATTTAGAAAGAAGAGTATCTGGGATAAGGACAAAAAGAAAAGTTTGGAGTTGCAGGAAACCCAGGAAAGGGTGAGTTTAAGACGCTGTAATGTTTTTTGCTTAAGCATGTATGTCTGGAAATCAGGTGAGACCCAGAAAGTCTGAAGGTCTTTAAAATACAGATGTGTGTCTCTAACAAACCAGAATATTGTATGATAATTCAGTGACCTGATTAAGCCAGTTCTGACTGTCAGACTGCCAAAACCTTGTGTGGATCAGACTATATGGGTCTTGGCCTTTCCTAGAACCAGAGAAGGGAGTGGGGAAATAGGGAGGAAACAATGATGTCAGGGGACATAGATATGTATGACCTAACACAAAAACTCCTAATAGTGCCCTTGGACACTGCTAACTCCTGCCAAGGCTTGCAGAGGCATCCAATGGCCTTGGGATATTTTGTGTTTCCTGAGATAACTAGGGAGGGAGAAGAGGCAACCATGCAACACACATTCTTCAAAATACTGCTCAAAAAGCTTCAAAATTTAAGTGTTCAAAAATTCTCCTGATGAATTAAGAGCTTGCAGGCTTTCCTTGTCTACATGCTCCCTCAGGGGAAGGTTTATCTCTCTGTCAACAGACCCTAATGCTTTGCAATTTGTACAATGACAGTATCAGTTCTATGCACAGTCCAGCAAACAGGTTTGGCAGAGGTGGGGGGCTTCTTGGCTGGCCATAGGGGGTGTTTTCTTCTGTTAAATAAGCTGAAAGCTGTTCACAGTTCCTCTTTGTTAAAAGATGTGAAATATTTATAAGCTATCTTAAGAGGAACATTCTTAGATACTGTAAAATAGCAGCAGTTTGGATATGTAATTCTTATCACGCTACTTGTAACCCGAGCCCAGAACTGACAAACTGAAAAGCAGCCTCAGAATCCTGGATCTGCCTCTGGGAGGGAGAGGTCATGGAAAAAAAAATAAAAAAGGCATCTGATAATTTGAAAACTGCATGATCAAGATGCTTTCAAAGATCCAGAATCTCTTGCACCAAATCCAGTGAGAACATGAGCAGGATGAGGCAATACCCTTCTGTTGACAGATGAGTTGACAGATGAGACTTTCAAAGGTGTATCAAGAAGAGCAGGAAGAACAAGAATTCACCCTCCATCAGCTTCAAAGGTCACGACAAAGAACCGTTTATCAGCAATGTACATAGGAAGGTGTCTTGCAAAAATTAAATAGCTACCAATATTTATACTTTTTATACTTTGACTGGGATGAAGAGGAGGGAGATCATTTAGAATAATCAAACAGGTAAGGAAAAGATGTGGAAAGAGAACAGCTTTCTTTTTTCGCTACTGCTCATCTCCAGATGGAAGTTAAAATACCCCAGAACTCAACCTACCCAAAGAGCAAGGGAAGGACTCACCCCAAAGCTGCTCAGCCTCACTGTGCTCCTTCAGGCACACCGACTCCACACAAGAAACCACAGTGTCTGCTGCATGTGAAGCGATGACAAACAACTTTTCCATTTCATGCACATTGAGAATACATCTTTTACAGGTTTTCCAGCACCTGGATTATTTTTTAAAATATTTTCTACATTAAAAAAACCAACCTAGACTTTACAATTTTTAAATCCCTTCGTGAACTGTAAAAATTAGAAGTTTTCACAGCATAGGCTATAGTTGTGTATCAAAAGTTCAGTGTATTTTGATGAGCTGCAAGTTCAGACTGTTCTCATGTTATGTTTTTATGAGAAATAATTGTGTTAAACACCAATCATACAGCAGCAGGATACACAGCTACCACTGAAAAACAGATAAAAAGCTTTCCAAGCCACTGTCAGCAAGTGAAGCTAAAATACTTTATGGAGAACCTAGGAAGTGCTAGATTTCTGCTACTGCAGTGCTGCAAAACCGTGCACAATTCTAATGGGAAGTTCCTTATAATCTAGTCTTATCTTTATTACATATATCTTACTTTATTTCATCCTCTTTAAAAAGGCTTCCCCAGATGCTACTATAATAAAATAAAATATCAAAAAAGCCACTTTTAACACGAGAAATTTTTCCAATACAGCTGTTACAAAGAATATATCAGTGGAGGAACAATTTTCACTTCTTTCTTTAGCTGACTCTCTGCAAGATCACTGCTCCTTTCTGACAATAACGATATTGATCAAACCAACTGACATATGCAAAATCAAAGAAAAAGACATGGAAGAAAGCCCAAAATTCCAACAAAACTGACCATTTTTTAAAAGACTGAGTTAATGCAAGAGACCACACAACAACAACAGAATACCTAGAGAAAAAAACGGTTGTATTCCCTTTATAGTTTCTTGGGTTTTTGATGAAACTACAGCCATATTTGAGAAAGCTTTCCAGTTCACAGATATGTTCTATTTCTCATTGATGTTGCAATAAATCCTAATTAAGACAGTAACAAAAAGGAAAACATGAAATGTGCAGTTTTAAATAATAGCCAAGGGAGACACTAAATGCTTGTATTTCCACCTTCTAATGATGTTTGGAGGGGGAAAAAAAGGCCTCAGAAGAGGAGTAACAGTTGCAGAACTGCTGCCAGTACAGAAGGTAAACAAATAAAGGAACATGGGGACAAATGTTTCTGCAGGGCTTTTGTGACTGGGCAAGGGTAATGGTTTCAAACTGTGTGGTAGGTTCAGAGCAGATATGAAGAGGTTTTGTTTACCGTGAGGCTGTGAAAGACTGGCACAGGTGGCCTGGAGAAGTGGTGGATGCCTCATTCCTAGAAACATTCAAGGTCTGGATGGACAAAGCTCTGAGCAGCCTGAGCGACTTGGAGATGTCCCTGTTCACTGCAGGGATTTGGGCAAGATGTTTGAGAGATCCCTTCCAACACAAACCATTCTGTGATTCCATGAATGGGCTTAATTTACAGTCACCACGTTAAAAGTAAACACAACTTGCAAGTTGCCACTAGTCCTTTGGAGCTATCTCCATACATTTATGTATGCACAGTACAGAAACTGCCATTTTCAAGCAATCAAAATTGAAGGAAGTAGCAAAAAGAAGACAGGCCAGATCTCAATGCCAGTACACGGTTAATACCTGAAAAAAACACAAAGAATCAGGGAAAAAGATTCTTGCCTTTAGTATTTGGGGAATTTTCTCTAGTTTAGTAATTTGCCTTAAGGCTTCTCATCCTCTACCAAGTTCCAGCATGGTTTATTTAACAATAAGGATTCTGTGGAGTCAAGTGGTAACAGTCACATTTGATAACATTGCCAAGAAAAATCCAGTTGGAAAAATAACATAATTATTAGCTTGTAGAAGGCTTGCAGAAGGCCAGAACACCGATACAAAACCCGTCACAGTTTATTTCATATTATAACAGAAATGATACCATTGTCCTCTCTTGAGTTTGAAAAATTGACATGCATAAATTCACGCTGAAAAAAATTACTGTCAGTTTTCAATTATACCTATATAAAACCAGTTCCCTACCAGGGAACAACAGGCAAGAGTTGACTAGGCCACAGGGACTAAGCAACAGTTCTACCCAGAGCCATTTCCTACCCTGCATCACAAAAATAAGGAAGAAAACTATCCACAGTTCACTTTGAAATAAACTCCCTCATTCTAAGCCCGACAAAAGGATTTTAACACTTGCAGAAAATCAGGGGACTCACAAGAAGTACACTAAGAGTTACTCCTTTTCTGGCAAATTATTTGTGCAAACCACTGCCAAATCTAACATTGACAGAAAAAACACTTCAGAACTTTAACATTTTTAAAAGTCTTTCCATTGTTTCAAATATGCTCTTCAAAACAAATAGCATTTAACATCCATTGCATTATGTTATCTTCCCCAGGTCACAAACACCCATAATTTTAAAAAAACACAGGTAGTAACTGCTGTAGCACAGGACTATGCACAGTTATTTCTGCTAATACAAATGCTAAGATTTAAAATAAAATAGGAGCCCAAATCTACTCGGACAATCAAGATGTCAGGCTAAAAAATTAAAAATAAAATGCTAGGCATCCACCCAATAGCTCTCACTGACAAAATATTCAGATTGAGATTTTCAGATAGCCTGTAGCACCAAACTATTTGGCAGCTCTATTGGCTCAGCTCTCTGTATAAAGTCAGATTTAAATCAGGGAATAGAAGACTACCATAAATGAGGGATACACAGAAAGAACAGTCTACACATTTTTTCATTCCCTGACCTAGATCTTCAGTGAGCTAGAATGCAGGCCATCTGAAATAAACAAACCTTAGTTACAAGTAACTAATTTTAGAAGTGAATTTTAAAAAAATTGTTAAATCTCCTTGTAAAGAAAGATCTAGTAGAAAAAGCCCACAAATCTGACCCTAAATAAAGGGCCAGCACTCAGTGCCACATCTGTTAGCTGAGTTCTTACCTCCTGTGACACAGAAGGATGAATGCACACTGAAGTTCCAATTTTCATTTTTGCCCTGATACACAATAGAAATGAAAATTTAACCACTGAACCCAGACAAACCAACATGGCTGGTGTTACATGAGGTCGAGCAATTCTCACCCCAATCCTCCATTCACTAACTTTGGCCCTATTAAGCTGGGTTAGAAATCAGGTGTATTACAATCTGCAAGAGTGACCTCTTCATACCAACTGCCAGCCCCACAGACCTCGGCTGCTGTCAGACAGAACCATCAACTCCCACAGGTTGGAAGAGACCTCCAGAAGTTGCTCAGTCCAGCCCCGTGCCCAATAAAAAGCCAAATTCCATGTTCAGTTAAGCTGCTCAGGACCTTGACAAGGAATATCCTGCACATGTCCAAGACAGGCAGTTCTGCAGCCTCTCACAGCAACGTGTCCCCAGTACCTCACCATTCTAATTATTTTTTTTTAATCCAGTAAGAAATTACCTTGCTGTAACTTGCAACTACTAATTTACCACCCTTTCAACATGCACTCCTGGGAAGACTGTAGCTCCACCTTCTCTGAAGATAACAAACATCATTCCTCAGCCTTCGGCAGGCTGAGCAAACACACCTGGTGCGCGGCAGCCCCTCTCTGCGGGCCACACCATCGCATCAGTCTCCCTCTGGTATGGGGGAACCCAGACCTGGAAGACCAAGCCTGCAGGCTGCTGGCTGTGATTTCTCTTCCAATCCAGCAGAACACTGAGCCAAACCCAAAAGGCTTTCAGCTTGATCCCACTATTGTCCTGCCAGCGGCAGACCAGAGCCCTGTGTAACGTAAGCATGAAAGTCTTCAAACACCTGATAGGATGGATTTCATGCTGTTGATTGGGGTTTTTTGTTTGTTTGGGTTTTTGATAGGTTGGATTTCTGAGAGCAGGACAACGACTCAACTTGCTACATGGAATATCATAAAAACGGAAGGCACAGACCCACCCATTATCTCATTGCCCTTTCAGACAGGTGAACAAATAACAGCTTCACAGCAGAACCAACAGCAGACACAGAGGACATCCTCCATTCCCCAGGCCCTCAGCTCCAACACCATGTTAATTCAGTGCCAGAATAATTTTGTTGCCTGCCACGGCAGATTAAGGGAAGTGTTTTTATGAAGATCTATGCAAACATTCTGCAAGGCAAGCATGTGTGGGTGGAAGCAGTATAACTCAGATATGTGAGTTAACTTACAGTGACTCCAGCAGCTGTGCTCTTTTTCAGCTAAGGCAAGAAATAAGGTGTTGGTGATACATTTTATCCAGAGCTGTGTATTTATTGATTTGCTCTGGATCTCAACACAGGGCCTTTACCATCACAGACTACTGGCAGTTCCCAAATTGGCAGAAACACCTGAGTAAAATACATTAAATGTGCATTTATAGCTCTTTTCTCATTTCTAGTCAATATACACACTGATCTGATAGAGGAAACTATTTGAACTGCACTGAAACCCATTACAGAGTCACAGACTGGAACAGAAACAAAAATGTGTGGTGGTTTTTTACATCAATTACCTTTATATATTCACAACAGCAGCTGCATCCACTGCATACTGCTTTGTGTGAATCAACTTTTTTTTAAACCAACAACACATGCATTTTAAATTATAGAACGAGGAGCAGTAAATTGAGAAAACACTGAGAAGAATTTGGCAAAAGTACCTGAGGTGATGAAGTAATCTTTTTTTACTATATATAGTCTTAATAAGAAAAAGAGATTCAATGTCAATGTTTCATTTTTGCTATTATTGTCAGATTTCATTCATTTTAGGGTAAACTCAATCTTAGCAGTGAGTTTATGTACAGATTTTAACCAGACAGGACTAAATTTCACATGTTGAGGCTGAAGTGAAGGAAAGTTCTCAAACCTGTACCAGAGACACTTCTGCTGACAGAGACACAAAAGACTCTCTGCAGTGAAACAGAAAGAATCAGTTGGATCCCTTCAGTTTTGGGGAGCTCAGGGATGCAGCAGCAGCAAGTCTGAGGAAGAATTTTCAAGAACAAAATACTCTCCACGAGTGTTTCATTTTAACTAAAACAACTGCAGAGGACTCTTCAATTCAGCGTGTGATGGCTTTTATTTGTGGGAGGAGGGAGGGGAATAAAAGGAATTCCTTTGACAAGAGAGCTGCACTGCAAACCACAACCAGGATCATTTTACTTCTTTAGCTACAAAGAGATTACATGCCACGAAGAAAAATCCCATGATCTAACAGCTTTTACAAATAATACCACTCTGACCAGTTGCCAGAGAAGATATTTTTGCAGCTGATTTGCTTTGTACCTTTCACAGCATTTGATACACAGTATTCATCATTCAAGCTCTGATGAATGTGGTATCTCATGCCCTTGCTGAGCCTTCCCACGGACAAAGCTTTACTTAGCTCTTGAACTAAATCTAAAGTCGTTATTTATCTCATGTTTGTGATAATGTACTGAAGGTAGAGGAAAAAAATTCAACAGTTATGGACTCCTGATTTGCAGAATGATTTACAACCTGAATTAAAAGCGGGGGAGAAGAACACAACACCCCAAATAGCACAACACAACATGCTCAGAGTTTCAAATTGAGATGTCCTGCTTAGTTTCTTTTACCTGAAATGATTTATGCAGCCCCAAAGAAGTACACAAGACATGCTAATGACCCTGCAGGAACAGTGGGTACCAGCTGACGTTGCTGTAACAACTACAATAAATATTCCACAAAACATTCTGTTACAACGTCAACTTGAAACTTTAAATACAAACTCAGCTCTATTATAACCAGCCTTAATGATATTCTCCTGCAGGTCGCTATTTTTTTAATGGTGAAAACTTTAAGATGTGTGCACTAAGTACCTGACTATTGTTCTGCCGAGGAACAACTGAGTACTGCTGCAGCGCAAACGCGAAATGGAAATTACATGATCTTTAAAATACATTGCTTCAAATCGCTATTTTGTATCCATGGAGAGAGAAGGGAAAAACAAGCAAAATACAAAAATCTACACTTCCACGAAAAAAGCAAATATTTATCTAGAGGTTACATCATACTGTAAATACAGGTAACAATTTCAAAAATGAGAAGGCAATAAGCGCATCAGATAATTAACCTTCTAGCGGTCAAGGAAATATCTGAAGCACAACAGTCTTACAACCACTGTTCCAGCTAAGCAAAACTAAACAGCGCCACGAGGATTTCTGATCTCTAAAAATAGCTCCAGAGCCAGTTCTTTCCCAGTAAGTCGTTACGCTCACGGGAGGCAGGGCAGAGGCCGAACGCGGCCGCGGTTCGGGAGAGCGCGGGCCCGGCGGTGCCCGTGAGGGGCGGCGGGCCCGGCGGTGCCCGTGAGGGGCGGCGGGCCCGGCGGTGCCCGTGAGGGGCGGCGGGCCCGGCGGTGCCCGTGAGGGGCGGCGGGCCCGGCGGTGCCCGTGAGGGGCGGCGGGCCCGGCGGTGCCCGTGAGGGGCGGCGGGCCGGGCCCCTCCCGGCGCGGGCGCGGCGGCGGCGCTGGAATGCGGAGCCCGTAACCCGAGCCGCGCCGCCCCTCCTCCCGCACCGCCGCGCTCGCACACACGGAGCCTCAAAATGGCATCCCGGCACGGCCTGCCCGCCAACCGGGCTGCGCCGGCCTCTCCTGAAACGGGCAGGAAAAGGAAAAGCCTTTTCTCGGGGTCCGGCGTGCCCGCCGCGTCCCCTCGCCGCCGGGAGAAAGCGGTGCCCGGCTCCGGGGAGCACCGCTGCCCGGCCACGCGGGTCTCCCTCCTTCGGGCACCGCTGCCACGACTCAAAACTCACCCGAACTGCGCTGCGAGGCCTTAGACACGAACCCGTCTCACTCAGAAGCAAGGCACTGCTAAGAACAGCTCGTCCATTACAAAGGCCTCGCACCTCAAAAGCAATGCATTCACGTAGATCCAACGAGACAGATTTCTGGAACGATGTGAATTGTCCCTTTCTCAAATGAAAGGGACAATACTGTTATGAATTCACTTGACTTTCCAAACTATAAGCACATAGTTTATTTAGGATACAACAACACTACAATGTCTTAAGTTTCATGTCAATTACATACAAGCACAGAAATTAGTAAATTACCCCTCAAAACAAGTGTGAGATGATCTTACAGATTAACTGTCTCCATCTATTTTCTCTAAAAGCGAGCAGTTTTGTACCATGAAAAAGGGCTGTTGCAATTTGGAGTAAGTATTTTGCTGTAAACAAAACAAACAAGAATTTTACCATTGTGAAGATACTGAAATTACTAAGATGCCATTATGCTACCAGATAGCAGAGACTTGGAAAAATAATCATTCCAGTGACAGCACACGTAAGGAGAGAAAGAAAATAATCTGAAAAACATCTCTCTAGTAATAGTGATTTTACTCACTAAGCACACTACCAAATGTTCTATCAGGAGCTGAGAAAAAAGCCTTCCACGCATCTCAGGAGAGCGCAGGTCTTCTGCCATCAGTGTGGAAGCAGGGGCTCACAGTGACTCCCTCTGGTATGACTCCCATGGGAGGTGCTTTGTACTTTCCTTGGCTGAACTAAATCCGACACTGCAGAGCACTGCTAAGGATGGTAATTCTGCAACTCTACCAAGAAGAGACCTTTGGTCACTGTACACTGGATAGAGTCCCTCTGTTCATGTAAAAAAATATCTCACCAGCAACAGGCTGCCAGAAACTCTCTGCTGTAACAAAGTTTTAGGCCTGGATCTTAAGTCAAAAAAAGAAATTCAAAGCTCAATGACTTTTACACAGGATTCCTTCACTCACATGGTTTCCCCCGTATTGGTTCACAGCTACAAAATATGAAAGAATTCAAAATGCTAAGAGACAGTGACCTAAAGCACTGTCTTCATGGTAAAACCCTAGAATCTAGTGAGGAATGCCAAACACCACTACAATGAGAGCTTCCAAAAGACTTTAAATCTGAAAGAAGAAAAACCTTGAGTAGGCAGGATGATGAAAATAATCACTCATTGATATACTAATACAGCTATCAAAAATCCCCACTATCAATAAATGCTATTGCAGGTCAAGGATCAGAAGCACTAACAACTGGCTACCTCTATAATTCTAGGCAAAGTAAGCATAGAATTATTTTTTGTTATGTATAAGAACAAAAACCCTACTCAGGTGCCTTTGTTACAGAATATGAGCACTTTAAACAATTTTTTTGTTTACTGCAAACAGACTTATATTTGCAGGACCTCTTTTTACAGAAGGCAAAATACAGCCAATTTTGCTTCTGTGTATCAGATGTGATAGCATTTTGTCTCTCAGGTTATGTAAAACTCAGACTTTTAAATTTCAGACTTTTAATCTCTCCTATCTGTTAGCATTCTACAAAATTTTATTTCCAATTTGTAATTTCTATCAGATAATCAAAATTAGAAGTATTTTCTATTTTCACCAGAATTCCTCTATTAACCTAAGGTAACAGAAAATGTCATGCACATAACAAATAAACAGCTATTTTTCTTTTAAAATATATTTAATAAAGCTTACTCATTGGAATAAAATTTATTCAAATTGTTGGTTAGCAGTGGAAGAGCAAGTATGTTTACATATTAGAACTGAAGCTCAAAACACCATAACATGACAGCTATTAAATGCCCTGCAAGAAGTTATTAGTGTTGATTCTCTTTCAGAAGGCCAATATAACAGTTCCACCCTTAGCATCCTCCCTGTAGTTTTACTTTGTTGTGTCTTTTTTAACATAAACTTTCCCGTCACTCCCACAGGTCGTGTTTTGGTCTCGAGACCTATTATTGGGATATTTCACACAACAACTATGTAAAGAAAATTAAGCCAGTGCTAAAACTACAAAGTAATCCTAAAGGTTTCAACAGGGGTTAAAGCCACTGTGCTAAAAATAACAAGATGTATACATATTTTACCAAGGATTCTGTTTTCCAAAAGAGCAGATAGAAAACTGTGATGTTTTACAAGGACATTCACAAATACCTTCAAGTACTTCAGCACAAATTTCATGCCAGCAAAGATTACAAGCAGTCACTGTGGGAGGGAGAGGGAACCAAGGAGAAAAACAAAACCAAAACCAACCCAAAATCCAAACTCATACTGCCATTACAAATTAATTTTTACAAATGAAAAGTAGTGTCAGGAAATATACCTGCTTATAACAGTTTTAATATTTCCACAGTCACAATCTTGGAAAACTACAGACCACGTATCACAGAAACATACAGACATGGTGAAATGGTGGTGAAGAAGAGACACAAAGGTTACAGAAAGTATTGTTAGAAAGCACTTTGGAAGTGGAAAATGTCCGTGAACTTCTTTTTGTACTTCTCTTGGGTGCGCGAGTAACACAGAGCCTAACAGGTGTCATTCTAAACAAAATGTCCTTTTGAACACACTTGCTTTCCTGTGAGAAATGTGACTGGGAACATCACTAGCTGCTCTAGCAAGTGTCACTTTATTCACTGATCTCTAACCATGGACAAGCAGTCCCACTGCGCTGTAACTGTGTGCCTGGCCAAAGGAAGCCGTGCCAGTCTGCTTGCAGAAGAGAATCTCCTGAAAGATGTATCCAAATTAATGGTTTAAAAAAAGTTATTTTTAAAGTATACTTTTAGAAGCTTGCACTCTAAATTAAAATTAAAAACTCAACAGTATTGGCAAATTTCTTTGCACAAGACTTAAATATTTCCTAGTATACCTTCCAAAAGCACAAATTATGGATGATACTACTTCCTGCTGAAAACTCAGCAGAGAAGAATAGCATTTGTCAAATCCAGTATTTTCAAAAAACAAGTAAATTTGCAACAAGCAGTTTAACAGAATCTGGTTTTTATTACAATGTAATGGGTTCCGTAGGTGGAGGAGTGTGGACTGCAGACATACTAATATATAAACATGTGGCTGCATCAGTACTCCTATGAGCTTGTCAGACATTTCAACACTGTATTTTTAGATTATTCTCTCATACCAACTGCACTGTTACAGTGGCATTTAATTCCATTATGTTCATTGCCAAAAAGGTAATCTTCTGCTTCAACTACAGCAGTTCTTTGAAAAAATACATTTTTAGAGACTGTATTTAATTCTCAAATATATTTTCCCAGTCATAGCCATGAGCCAGCTTAGTGTAATACAGAAAAGAGCACCTACATTTCACTTTATAGATGCTATGTCACTTCATGCTCCTTTTGACACACTCTGTAAAAATCCTTGGATTTGGGAATAGCACACCTGTGGTTATATCTGAGCCTGCTACATAGATTTTATTGTGCTTTCTCTCTGTTCTAATAAAGCCTGGGTTAATGAGGAGACCAGAAGAAAAAAACTTGGCTCAATTGATCTACTCTGCCCTGGCAGTGATGCCAAACACACATCTATGGTATTTCCAGCTCTTAAAACTCAGGTGATTGTTTCATCTAAATTTTATCTCTTCATTCAGGGAAAAAAAAAAAAAGTCATCACACATCAAACAAATAGCATTATGAGCAGCAGACATAAGAAAGCCTGGTTTTCCACAGATTTGTTCTATTTTGGTCTGTATCTTTTCCCAGTGTAATTGCTCCAGCTCACTATATATCCTGTATGATTTCACTCCCCCGGTCCCTTAGCAATAGATCCATTTCTCCACACATCCCTCTAACCACAGTTGTCTCTCCCTTCCCTCCCACATCCTCTGGTGCCAAACAACGTCTTGCTGGCTGGACAGTAATGTGCATATTGACCTCCCTCTTACCAGGCAGAACAAGTTTGCTGAACACTTCTGATCGTAACATCCTTCACCTCTGGGGACATTAACACAGCTCAAGACCTTTGAAACAGAAACAGCGTGACATCCACAGTCTGACTAGATATCTAATCTTCAAACCTGCTGATACATGAAGCTTGTCTTTGAAGTTTTAGGTATTAGCAGTTTGCCAAGCTCCAAACCTTTACAGACTACATCAGAGGCAGAACTACAAAACAAAGGACTCAGCTGCAAAAGAGCGAAGAGGAATGTAGGGATGGGAAAGAAAAGATTCTGACCAACTCATTTTTGCTTTGTGGAGTGAGGATACAGTCAATATACACTAAGAAGTTACACAGGATCACCAACATTCAAGCTAATTAAAAAAAAAAAAAAAAAAGCACTCCAAACTGGGTAACATTCCCAAACAGCAGACTTACCCACAAGCACGTTACACTACAACTAAACTGGGCCTGGAAGGGGCACTCCTGTTCTCTATGCTGACAGTAACACTTGGTCTGCCCCCACAACCGCAGCTAGACTGGCAAGAAGTGAAGCCTACTGAAAAAAATTCAAAAAGAAGGCAAAAAACAAGTAATGGGCTCTCAGCCAGTTTAGATTCCTACAGCATCAGAGCAGTGCCAGCCAGTGCTGCTGAAAAGCAAGAGGGAAGGACGCACCAGGGTGGCGTGAACAAGGAGTAGAACTGGCCCTTCGAGTGTACCCGGCTGCTTAGGCTGCTTATCTGCTGCACAGAACTGCCCTCTCCATCTGGCAGTTAATTATTCATCCAGCAGACATCAATGGAAGTCTACCTGGCTACACTGCTCCAGTCCTTAGGAAATTATATGATCAATCTTTCCACACTAAGCAAAATAAACTACCTGAACAGAAAATGTTTAAGATAAGGCAGATACAAAAAAACATGTTACTTCACGTTTGATGGCAGTTTCGTTAAAGCAAACCTAACAAATGTGTCAACGAAGGCAGACGGGTGCCAGTGCAACATTTAAAAAAGCTGTAGGCGTTACAGACACTACTAAGTGCAACAGCAGAGGAGCTGACGTGCCTGGCTGCGTGTGGGTGTGATAAAAGGCCTCCAAATTCGCCGCCTGCTCTGTGGCAGATGTCTAGCCCAGCACTCTGCCTGTGACACCGCCTGCTATCAGACCAGTGGGAGCTAAGGGAGAACAGAGTCCTCCCTGGCTTCATCCAGAAACCTGGGGAGTTCCTGACCTAAAACCAGGCACAAGTGACTGCGCTATTGCCATCAGCGCACACATCCGTCAACAAATCCGTGTGCTGGCAAATCTGCACAGCACTTTCATCCCCAGCCACGTATTCTGACAGCAACTTTTCAACTGAAATATTTGCTGTGAGGAAGGAAAGAAACGCCCCATTTTACCATCCTTGTAAACCTGCCATTCCCTTACACCGTGGAGAAAAAAAGTAGTGGTGAAACACTATTCATCAGTTTCTTACTTGCATTTAAGGTTTGATAGGTTACCATCACCATCTCTCTCTCCACTGTTTCTCTTTCCTTAACTGAAGAGGCCCAAGTCTACTTAGTGTTTCATCCTATTTGTACTGCTGGAAGAAGGAAAAATCAAAGAGAACAAAAAATATTACCTTCTCATTTTAATGGGACTGTTGAAATTGTATTACCAAAAGGACATAACCTGTATGTCCATATATAATGAACTTGTACAGCTGTATAATCACATTTTTAAAATACTTAACTGTATAGAATGCTGCTTCAAAATTGGCCTAAATTCATTTAAGCCTGTACTGATTGTAAGAAGAGAAGTGCTGGCCCTCCTCTCCTCTTACTCCACATAAGGTACCACAGTGAGCTGGAAATACTGAAAACCTAGGGGTTTTCATGTGGTTAGTTTTCAGTTAAATTGGCAAACAAATCCAACCTTTTACTTGGCCACAAGTACAAAAGTGACAGTGGAAACACAAAAAACAGGAGAGAGGAAAAAAAATTCAACACCTTACACAGATATGTTCAATCTAAAGTAGGAGCTTCAAAACAAAGATCTCGCCAAGTGTTAAAACCTCATTTAGAGCCTATTACTGTTTTTGCCTCTGTTTGAATTAAATTACATTGCACTTACTGTACCTCATCCAGTATTTTATCATCCAGGCATTCAATACTGCTCAAGCCAGTTTACAGTACCTGTATCAGCTATAAATTTCACCACACCATCCACTCCCCTTCCACACTCTTTCCTAACACACGGAATAAAACAGTCCTTGTCGCTTGCTTTCAGTGAGGCTGTTACCACCTCTCTGCCCCAGGGGCACCTGCCCAGTTCTTCCTGGGAGCTCAGAACTGGCCAGGGCATTCCAGATGTGTCTCACCAGTGCTGAGCTGAAGGGCATCATCACCTCCCTGAGCCTGCCCACAACACACACCCTTGGACAGCCCAGGAGGCACCTCCCCAGGTGCAGGGCTTTGCACTTCCCTTTGCAGAGCTTCACGAGGTTCCTCTCTGCTCACTTCTCCAGTCCATCCAGGTACCTGCAAGGGGCTGCACAACCACCTGGCCCACCAAACACTCCTACCAGTTCTGTATTGCCTACAAACTTGTAAGGTGCTTCTGAGCGCCTCTGAGGTGCTCTGTCCCACTAACCATGAATGTTCACTTGGTTGCACTGTACCAGAAATCCAGCTCGACCTCTGGGTCACACTACAGTTGATCCCCAGCTGGACTCCGTGTTGCTGATCACAACTCCTTGAACCTGGTAGCTCATCCAATTTTCAGTCTCTCTCACTGTCCATTTGTCCAGTCTGTACTTCATCACTTTGTTGATGAGGATGTTAAAAGTGACACTGCCACTACCCTAAGGAATCCAAGATAAACAATATCCACTGCTCCCCACTCATTCACTGAGACAGCCTCCTGCAGACCCCTCCCAAGATCACCCATGCTGACCTTGTTAGGCCTGACCCACACCTCTCAACTGACTCCTCATCCACCCAAAAGAAAGAACTTCAGGGATCTCCACGGCAGTCTCCCAACAAAAATCCCCACAACACCATGCATACCTCACCACCTCAGCCTGTCCTTCCTGGAGAGCCTGTAGGGAGCCCTTGCAGCGCTCCAGCCACGTCAGCTGTCCCACCCCATCTCTGATCAAAACAAGATGCGATGCCACAGCACACAGACCTCTAATTTCCCTTGTTTGTACCCAATCTTTTCCACAACATATTGAAAAGAGTGAAATCCAAATAAAATAATCAACTTAGGTTAAATTTTAAAAACTTCATACTGGCTACACTTCTAATAGCCTGAAACCTCATTTCACACTGTGACAAAGTTACAGATGCTATAGAGAAAAATCAACAGTGACAGTGGAGTAATAATGCATGGATGGATAGCTATGGGAAGAGGTGCTTTGCAGATATATACAGAGCAAGGAGATTTAGAGTTCTGTCACTCCTGTCCCAGGTTAGAAGAGAGCTCCGGGCTCCTCTCCAGGGCTCAAACCCAGCAAGCCTTTCTCACCATGCCACTGCTCCTCTGCCCACACTCCCTGTTACCTTAACCCAAAGTCCCACACCTACCTGCTCTTGGAGACCCTGGGATCTGTATTTACAGCACACCCACAGCTCCTCTTCTCAATCAAAGTAACCCAAAGGAGATTTATTTTACCTTCAGTTGGTCTAAGTACACACAGTAGAAAATATCTTCCAGTAAACAATTACTTCTTCCAAAAGCAGAAACAGTTTGAAATCAAGATTCAAAATCGCTGAAAATTCTGACATTACTCTTACATAACCTCAAACTTTTAAATTTTTGGTAAAAATTCTTTGAAGCAAGAGTCCCTTCGTACAAAGCAAAAAAACCTTCTTAGGGTCTTTTATTAACTAAATTATCCTACACATCAGCACTCAAACCAATGCTTTCTTAAAGACCAGCTCCACCATTTGCACATCTTAGTACCAACAGGTAACTCTGACGAATACCAACATTGTCAAAAAGTACAAAGACAAAAAAGAACGCAAAAGAAAATGTAAAATTACACATTTTTATAACCTGCTTTGTAGCTTAGAGAGACCTTTTCTAACTACAATTGTTTCATGTGCTATGGATCTATACTGAAATGGATTCAATATGCCTTACAGACTCGGCTAGCTCCTGGCTATTGGGATGTAGGAAGAAACTTCCACAGAGTGGTGTAATTCCACAGTTGTCTGCTAGACTGTCTTACATGTTGCTCTGGAGCAATACTGCTGGCCATTGAGGGGACCAAAACACTTGAAGCATTTGCAACATTCTTTTCTCACTAGTGCACCCTCCTTTCATATAGTTGTTAGTTGGTTACTTTTCCTGCAACCAACTTCTCCTCTGAAATTACGTCAGCAGAAATTAAAAGATATTTATAAAGAACAACCAAGCAAAATCACAGAATTTCATTGCAGCAAAAAACTACACACACTACAGATGCTTTAGGACAAAGAAAGAAATTCTTACATCAGCTCTTTCCTCCACCTCTATTCTCCAGGCTCCTAAGACTATTACCGACAGTATTAGAGAGATGTAAATATTATACAACAGCATTTGAAGCTTTGAGAAAAACTTGAGTAATGCCATTTCTGCAACGGAACCTCTGGCTAAGGAATGCACAGCTGCTGAGCAGATGCATAATTTCAGCATTTAGATTCCATTATTTCAAGGGGGATTTTTTTCTTTACTCCATGTTTTCAGATTTTCTATTTCCATCTGGTTTTTGACCTCCTTCAGCTTAGTCCACTCTTCTCTGTTTTAGTTCATTACACCAAAATAATTTTCTAAATTAGAAACATCTCTACATTTAAAAACTTGTGAATTTAAAGAGAGGTGGGGGAGTGAAACAGGGCCAGGGACAGAACAAAACCAGACAGTTCAACAGAGGCTCGGGTTTGAATAAAAACTGTCCTGTCTGGATCAGGATTGATTTTGCAGTTCCTGGTCTAACCCAAACTGGCGAGCCTCTAACTGCATTCCTTCCATGAAATTTTAAGAGCAGGAAACTGAAGAATATCAGCTATTTGGGAATGTTTCTAGACTTTGCCAGAGCCCTCTGCAAAACCTTCTGAGTATAACAACAGTCTAGGTTCTGATTCTTTTTAGAGTTATGATTAATTATAGTTGTAAGTGTAAAAAAAGTTTAACTTACCACATACTAAAAGAGCTTTACAAAACATATAAAGATTAGTGCAAACCAGTGAGTGGTCGTCAAATCAATTCAGTAAAGAAGTTATTATTATTATATATTATTATATTATTAATAATTATTATACTATTATGCAAGAGTAGTAAAATATTCAGAATATATATACCGAGACAGTATTGTTTAGAAAAATTTCTATTAATCTAAGTCAAGCAGAGGACTAGAGCATAGAATATTGCCTGTCTTAAACTTCAACACTACAAGTTTTAAAGATGAATTATCCCTGGTAGAACCACTGACTCAAATGTGACAGATTGGCCATAAAACCTATCCAATCTTCCATTTAATTTTAGGCTCAGAATAATAATTTGCCTGGGTGGGGAAGGGCACAGTCTTCAATCCAAACAAATAGCATACACATCAGAATATTCTACAGGAAACTTTCTATAGAATATTTTCACAAAAAAGAAAAGGAAAATTATTTTAAACTAGTAAATATGGAAGATAAAATTATAAAAAATACATCTATACTTTAAAACAAAACCCCACATTTTTATTTGGTGGGATTTATTGTTTGCTTTGAGGAGACATTCAAACCAAGTTAAAAAAAAATCTTTGAAGTGAAACTTCCCATATCTTCTATCATCAGGGACATTTCTGCTTAATACTTGGTACCACTACTGAATTTCTCATTACTGCTAAAATCCCTTCAATAACCCGAACTGAAGATTGATTCAGAGCCCAAAACAGGGAGGGAGAAGTATGGCTGCACCTCATTAGCTGGCAGCTCATCCCTGTGCCCTGTCCCAGTCCTATGTTGTAATTAACTCTCAGTTGTCCAAACCTGACAACTGCAAGGCCTGCTGCTTGCGTAACACTGAGAAGGAAACAGGAGGGTTTCTAAAATCTTCTCCAAGGCATTCTGTTTCTCTTCCACCAAGAAGGACATGCAGCCAGGAAGAGCACATTTTACCCAGCTTTGTGGTCTCCTCACTCACATTTCCAGTCACTAAGGTTCACTCTTTTCTTCCAATAAATCCCTCTTTTTCTCATGCTACTGCCCAAGTTCTTTCGTTCCCAAATATAAAGGGACAAGTAGATGATACATTTTTCATATTCTCAGTATTTCATATATTCCATTATTCCTCCCAACCCTTCTGTTTAAGCTTCCTTTTCAAGCTCTCTATATCCCTGCAAAAACACACGTAACAGTTCCTCTGCCTGACCACTGTAAATTTCCATCTGAACACAGGATAGGAAAAAGAATGATTAATTTAGAAAATGTTATCTGAGCTTATTCACCACTCTCATATCCCTGATGTTCTGACTCTGAGCACACAGTGTGCTCATTTGCACAAATCTCATGAGCAGAGTATCGATTCTCTGCATAAGTGAAATCTCTGATGACCTCAGTCCTCCAAAGTCATTTGAGCTCTGTCCACCGATTTCCAGTCAAATTTGGGATCAGGCTCTCACAGAGGAAGTACAAAGGCCTACAAATGGTTCTAGGTGGGATTTTTTTTTTAAACCAAGAAAAGAAAAGCAAATTTAAATCATTTCAACGGCTGCAGCAGTGGAAAGGAAATCGCTTCCACAAACCAGATCCATTTCCTGGTATGTATCTTGTGAGACTTTGATATTTCTCTAACTTATCCTTGCTACATCTGCTTGTATTTATGAACCAAAGCATGGCAGTACTGACAGTTTTCTCCTTAAGATGGTGAACTCAGCAAATATAGACACGAAGAAGTGCTAGTTGCTTCCACATTTTAATCTAATAAAGTTGACTGAAACAACACTGCAAAAATGTATGTGATATCAAATTTTTGTAACAAGCATAGCGGCTGTTATAATATATGATGCAAATTAAGCTGCAAAACTGCAGAGATGAGTTAATAATACTGATTTTTCCCCCTTTTAATGCAAAGCAATTCATGACACTTGCATTACATTTAAATGCTCTACATTTTCCTCTCTATTTTGAGGAAAAAAACAAGCATAAGAGCATTTAGCTGCATGTTGCAGGTACACATTCTGTGAATTGTTACTACACAGATTTTTGTCTAATCAGAATATCTTAAAACATTCAAAGTTCACACATTCATGAGACTCAGAGCACTTTCCCCTCCCCCCTGCGGTGACAGCTGGGTGATGGCAGGGACAACTCCATCAGGGCAATCACCTTCACTGTAACTACAGGTGTCACTGCAGAAACGCAGAGCTGGTGACACACCTGACCTTCAATAAGGCTTTGCTGTGGCTTTTCCTTTCCTCTAGCTTATACAGCCTATGAATATTATCACCATCATGAACCAGAGTTTATTTTCCTACCCTAACTCTTGTTTTGAATTTTGCTAACCAGACTGTCATTAAACAGTACTAACCCTAACCGTAACACCCAGAATTCGAATGAAACGGGATGGCAACTACAAGACACCCTTTAGAAAAATGGCAAGAAAAACCATCTCTGGATTATAAATCTGAAACAGAGTGACTATATTTCTCACACTGCTTGTGTACAACTGAAACAATGGGGTCATAACCAGAAACCCATGCAAGGGTTTTGCATTACCACAAGATGAATGAAGTTCTTGGTCTTCTCAATATATTAAATATATGTCATCCTAAAATGCTTCAGTGTCCAATCTGCTACTGTGAGTTTCAAAATATATACTGCAGACTAGTGGCATAATTGCTTTGTTTTGGAGGGAAATGGACGTGAAATACACCTCATATGCTCTGTAAATACACCCAGCAAAGTCCTGGGAAGCCAGTTCTCAACAAAGTCCATCCTGGCAAGTTGGCAGTTTGTCCCCCGATTTCCTGGTCAGTGGTGGGCGAGCTGTGTGTTTTATCAAGCTAAAGCTCTTGGGATTTACATACTCCAAATACAATGTACTACACAGATGTTTCTGGACTAAACTCCTCACAGAATAGCTATTCCATAGATCTTCTCAATAAGAGCACCGAGATTGCTAAGATTATGTTTTCTGTACATAAGAAAAATGAGGTGCCTGTTTCAAACTTTTACCCAGTTCCAAGTATCACCTAGTGTGGGCTCCTCGTTATTCTTAAAGGACACGATGTAGCAGGTCAAGTTTTACATTCACTGTCAGTTTTAAACAGCTTAAAGAGTAACACTACTTGCTGCCGAGGAGCAGTGAACCCTCAACAGCTTTCACAGCAGCCTTTAACTGATTGCAAGAAAACAAGGCAGAAAGAAATCACGTTTCCCCCTAAAGCACTGACCATCCTGGAAGGCACAAAAGAGACCACTGCAACTGGGAACCATCAGCATGGCTGTGGTGGAACAACTGCAAAGGGTCCTGCAGATCTTGTCCAAGAAAGGGAAAAGAGGAACCACTAAAGCAGCAGTGAAAGGAAAAACTGGTCAGGCACACTCCATGCCTGCCTCCAAGTCCTGCATTTTGGGAATGCTAGCAAAGGAAACAAGGCTTGAAGTACTCCATCTATACCCACATTTGTCTCTGATGAGATATACTTTTAAATTGCTGAGTTCCTTCTGTCATTTATTTACAGATGACAGTAAGATAAGTGAAGAAATCCCAGGCACTGAAAATATGCCCTCTTTTTACTGAGAAACCAAGAAACACTTTCCCAGGTATCCAGATAGGACAAATCTCCAACTGATGCTTGAAATAAGCAAGGACAAACAAACATTTGTAAGTTTCTCTGCCACATACTGATTGGTCTCTTTCATTCATCTGTGTTTTCCAGCAATTTACCAAAGAAGCTACTGCAGCTCTGTATGTCAGAGCTGGTATCCAGAAAAAGCTCACATATCATTTATACACTCCACCATATCCAGTATTTTTAATATGCATAACTATTTTCACTACTAAGGATCTTGCAGAGCAGTGTTCAAAACATTAGGATTTGGGGTCCCACAACTGGCTTTAGGAAAGTCTATGCTCTAGCTACATACTGTTTTAGTAAACATGTCTTTTAATCAGTGAATTCCAAGTAACAAGCTATTTCAGGCTTGCAGTTTACCAAGAGCTTTCTGCTCTAACTTGAACAAAGGCTCAAACAGATAACATCCAGAGGTCCCTTTCAAAACTAAATTACTTCACAATTAAGGGAAGAAAATAATTCAGATCCAGCCACATATACTCTCTGTTGCTGGAAGAGATCAGCCAGCAGGACATACTAAGGACTGGCAGCTGAATCTTGCAGGTGCATGAGAAAACCCTTCATACCATTTCAAACCACACCTCAAAGCCTACCAGGTTGTACCTATCTATACAAATACATATAAAATACACAGCCCCTCGCACATACCCCAAAGAAAATGTGGTGAATAATCTAAGAAAAAGCTACAAAAGAACGAGACCAAAAGACAAATACATTGTCAGCAAGAGTTTTATCCAGGCTGCTACAAATGCCACAACAGGGAGTATTTCAAGCTGTAGACTGGGTAAATTACCTGACTACGAATTGCTCTTATGTTAACTTTTTTATTCCAGGATTAGGTTCTACTAAAAATCAAACAAACCTTTCAATTTGGGAGTCTTCCTTATCTACAAAAGCAGCTTCTCCATCCCTGCAGGTAACAGGCCTGAACAATCCCTAGCATGCTAACCTGATAAAAGAACTCAAAGATAATTACTTCTAAGCAGAGAACAAAATATGGAAATTCGGAGGGCAATCAATTTACACTGGGAAAAATCGTCATACAACTTGACACAAAGTAACAGGCAACTGCTGAAAGGAAATACCACAGCTACTACCATTCCCTGCTGCTGAATTCACTCTTAATTTTACCAAAACAACATCGGACTGTGGTTGATTGAAAGGTGGTAAAAAGCCATTTGTGCTTTTGAACCCTGTTCAATAGATTTTGTAACCAGTTATGAAAACCGCGTACATAATCGGTCCTCAACAGCACAATCTTTCGCCACCAAGGTACGGGCGAATAATCATTCGGGGTTACTATTTCTTCAGACTTTTTACGTTTGACGTCGCTGAACGGCAAAAACCGATTTGGAAAGCCGGCGTCCAGCTTTGTTCAAGGCTCGCACAAAAGAAAGGCGAAGCACCTTATTCCTCGCACCCTTCCCACGACCACGGGCGCTGCCGCTCGCTCGGGCTGGGGCCGCTCGGCACCGGGCCCGGCATTACAACACCGGGAAGGGAGGGCAGGAGGGAGGGAGGGAGCGCACGGCCGGCGAGCGCCGCGCCGGCCCTGCCCACGCAGAGACCCGCGGGCCCCGCGCAGCCCCCGCGGCGCCCCCCGGCCGGGCGGCGGGCAGCGCCCCCAGCGCCGCGGCGGGGCAGGGCTGCCGGGCCGGGGGCGCTCCCGGGGCCCCGAGCGGCCAGGCCGGGGCGGGAGGGCCGCCGCCGGCCGCGGCGGAGTCCACCTTCGACGGCGCCGCCCGGGGCCGGCGCAGACCCTGCCGGGCACCGCCCGGGCCGGGCCGCCCGACGGCGGGGAAGGGGCATCGCCGCGGAGGGAGCGCCCCGCGTCCCCCCGGCCGCGGAGGTGCAGGCGCGGCGCTGCCCGGGGCGCCCCGGCTCTCCCCGCCCGGCCGAGGCCTCCGCGGCGCGTCCCGCACTCACCGGCGCTGGGGGCTCCTCATCCTCCGCGCGGGGACGGCAGGCGAAGGGGGAGGGGGCCCGCTCCCCGCCGCGCTCCGCGGGCCGTTCCCGGGGCCCCGACGGCTCCGCTGAGACGGGGGCGAAGGCGGGTGCGTGTCGGGCGGGGGAGGGCGGGACGGCGCGGCGCGGGCTCGGCGCAGGCTCCGTGTCCCGGCAGGCGCTCCCGGCGCGTCCCTGCGGGGCGGGGCGGGAACGAGCCGGATTCCAATCTCTGCAGCCGGGCGCGCGCGCGGCGGGGGCCCGCGGGGAGGCGGGAGCGCGCCCGCCGCCCCCGCCCGTCCGTCAGCACGTGCCGTGGGCGGGAGGGCTGGCGGGGCTCCCCGGGAAGAAAAGTTGGCCGGGAGGAACCAGCCGGGCCTGCTTTTCCTCCCCGGGAGCCCCTCCGCGGGCGGGAGCGCGGGCCGCAGCCTGGGCCGGCTTGTCGCTGGGCTCCCGGGCCCCGGCGTTACCCTGCCCCGCCGGCCCAGCAGCGCTTTCCCCGGGAAGAAGCTCCTTCGGGAAAGGGCGGGAAGGTGTGAGGGGAAAAGTTGCCGAGCCGGTGTCGTGGAAGCACCGCTGGCCTCGAAGAGGGTCGAGACACGAGAAAAGCAGCTGCGGTTGGATTTGGCTGCGGGGCCGGGAGGCTCCATCCAGATGCTGGCGGGGTTGGTGCCGCGCAGAGCGGCCGAGCTGCCAGGATTGACGGGACGTGGGGTGCGGGATTGCCGTGGCACCTTCGGAGGGAGCTCAGCGGGGCTGCCTGTGAGCTGCGGGCAGCCAGCGGGGCAGCGGCGTAGGGGAAAGGGAGGGATTCACATGGGCCTTTCGGCTTCGTGGAAGAATCGTTCTGAGAAGGCTGACGTTGCAGTGCCGCAGGAGGGATAGAGTTCCATTGCAAAGGACAGCATTGTTTGCTTTTTCCATTTCCTGTATCTAAATAAATATGCCCAGTTAGTTAGATTGGAATACATTATAAGTTCTGCAATGAGCTGCTCTGCTTGCTGATAAGGATGCTGAAGGCCATGATTTGCATTGTATTTCAAAGCTCCTTATCATTAGGACAAATTGGAAAAGTAATAATTTGTCTGTCTGTCTTCAAGCGAGGTCTCCCAGCAGCAGTGCAGAAGGAGCTCCAGTGACAGTGTTATGTGCCGGGGAGGTGGCACAGCTCCCACCGGGGCTGCTGTTTTAATCCTTCACTCGATAGTGTGACAGCAGTTGTGCTGCTGATGTCCTCTTGCTTTTCACCTATCCTGTCACTTGGTTACTCTGCACCAAGAACTTTGCACACAAAGCCAGCTACAGGGCAAAATGAAGATCACATGGATCGTACAGACGTACTCAGTTTCCCTTTGCTGCACACCAAAACACTCTTTAGGCCTTCAGGATACACCAGTAATTGCTGGTGTGGAGATGGCTGCGCAGATAAACTGAATGCAGAGAATAACCAGTTGGGAAGCAACCTGGCTTATTGGTGCCAAATAGCCACATGTGCATATATTGCGGGAAACATGGGCTTGCTTGTTTTGTTGACCTCTCCATAGTGTATCTCCGTTTTTGCACGCTAATATCAGATAGGACTTGTAAATGTTGTGTACTCCACTGCAGAGTTGTCACCTCTGAGTGTAAGATGAGAGCACTTGGCTTTGCATTGGCTCACATGCGTCTCACCCACAGATTGTTAGATGAGTTTGCTTCACTTCTGTATTATCCTACACAGCGAAACAAAAGAGGAAGTAAAACTTCAAACCTATCACCTTCACAGACTCCTTTAAAATGTAGGCAGGTAAAGGCACACCTAATAATTGTATGTGGCCAGATACTGTGGTGATAGGCATTTGAAAATGCAGGTCTTGTCTTACTAGACTTTAAGAAAATTTTTTCCGATCACCATCATCCAGAAAAATCTGTCAGTGTGCGAAACAAAGCCAGCCTGCAAGAAAGACAAAATCACAGCTTCCATGCCAAGCAATACAGAACTCCTATGCTTATGTTTATAATTTCAAAGGAAAATATGAGTCTGCTGTTCTTCCACTCTGTGTACTATGAAATTATAGCAGCAGAAGAGACACTCAATATGGAAGAAGAATGCAACATGCGTGTGTGTGCTCCCAAGCAGATCCAAAGCTGTTAGTGCTAGCATCTCTTCAGTAATCATGTGTGCTAATACAGTCCAGTGCTTGTCAGATGTTAGATATTGATTCCAATCCAGGATGCATGAATTTAGCCACAGCCACCAGCCTTGAAATGGATTTAACCCTTTTTCTGAAATGGATCAACTCTTTTAATCCAGTTCCTGCTGTGTAAATTTGCACACTGCAGAAATTGCTGTCTCAGCCAGTACTTTTCAAGGCACTTGGGCATTGAAGATACCCACAAGTCCCTGTCAGGGCAGGAACAATGTTGCTGAGGATGAAGTTTGTATTGCTATGGCAAGTAATGCCCATCTCTACATAATTGAGTGCTATTAGCTCCTTGTCTTAATCACAAAATAAAGTTGGCAAAAATAAACTACATTATAATAATATTAGGACTGCAGGAGACCAAACTGCATCTTAATCTAAAATGATGAATCATAATGGCCGTAGAAAGTACTTAGATCTGTGATGAATGTCTGATTAAACATCACATAGAAAATACTGATATCTTTTAAAACAGTGCAGTACTTGGGTTTCAAATATCTCTACCAAGATAGGTAGAGAGACCTTTTTAAACCAGAAAGTGAACGCTTCAGATGATGGGCTCTCAGAAAGACACAGGGCTCCAGCAAACGAGTTAGCAGCAGCAATCTTACCTGGTGAGGATTTTAGGAATCTGCAAGAACTCCGACACACCAGGTTTAGTAACACGAAGTATTTATTTTGTTAATTGAGCCACACTCAAAAAATACTGAAGTCTGAAAATCTGAAAATAAACTTAAGTTTATTTGACAATTGGCCAAGACGAGATGTGGAAGTCTAACATGTGATATAAAAGAAGCAGTTCAAAACTGACTGTCATGATGAAGAGAGCTGTATTAAAAAAAAAAAAAAAGATTGTCTTCCAGCTGCTTTCATTGTTATTTCCTCTCCAGGAATTTCTTATTAGTTCTTGGAATCACTAGGGAACTGCAAACTTGAATATCAAAAGAACAAAGAGGTATATATAGGGAGAAGGTCAGCCATGTGATAGGACTTGATCTTTGTAGATCCTTCTTCCCTTCAGTCTCTGGTATTCAGATGTCTTAAATCTGCGGTCCAAATATATTTTTGAGAACTGTTTGCAATTAGATGAGTATTTCTCTGTGACTGCTACAAAAATAAATATTCCATGTTACATATTAAAAGAATATTGCCCTTCAGCCAGGGACACAATTATTTCACTTAATATGACATGAATTTGGCTTTGTCTCTTTTTCACAACTATTTTACTTGAAAGCATATTCTTTTGATTATAAATTTATCCAGCTGTTTGTTACTTACAAAAGTAATGGATTTTATTAAGTTTTTTAAATGTAAGCAAAAATAATTCAATAAGGCAGAGTCAAATCTGTGAAGAAATGTTTTTTAAAAATTTTTGTTAGTGGATCACTGGTAGTAAAGAGGCAAGCCATGTCCGACCAGTCTGGTGTGGAACAGAGTCCAGGGCAGCATTGGAGAGCACTGTGGCAATAATCCAAGGAATAACAAACAGCTCAGTGTGCAGAGCATGGGCACAAGGAATCAGAAGTGTTCCCACAGATCAAGCACTTGGTGTGTTTTGGGGTTACTTGGGCTTCTACAGGGGATTCTTCCTCGGCCTTGTGCAGGTGGCCGTGGAGGAAGGAGGACACAATGGCTGTACCTGTCCCCAGCAGCTGCAGGGTGGGAGCTGATTCCTCACTGAACTGTGCTGTGGGGAGCTGATGCCCCTGCTGCGGCAAAGGGCTGCAGTAATGGGAGCACTTTGCTCTGGGAGACATCTTCCCAGTCAAGAACCAAACTTCCCGCTGCTTTTTCTGTTTCTTCTTCCTGTGCCTAGTTGAGCTATATGATTTTGTTTTTATGGATTCACATTTACAAAACCCTTGTTGCAGTCTTCTCACCGGGTTGTAATAAACCCTGAGATAACTCTCCTTTTAAATACAAATTACCTTGTTTTTCTTAAAGCCAGAGCATTAAAAGTCTTATCACAGAAAAAGAAAATATTTGTAGGCTCAGCAGAGGCTTCACCAGGGTGTCTCACTCACATCTGTTTGTTTGGAGAATTAGTAATATGTTTTCCCCTAGATGCATGCACATAAAATCCCTAAAGTCTTCAGTTGCTCAGAGAAGATTAGGGATTTCAATTGTAGTGCTGGTTTTAAAATTTACGTTCCGAATTATCAGTCAGTGGTGCCAAATGATCTACAAAGAAGTTTGAATTATACTCAGAGAGAAGCTGAATGTTTGTGTTCCTCCACCTTTTGTTACAAGAGGTGTTTCTTTTACAAGTTGGAATAATCCTTAGATCCAAACCCACACTGTATTAACACTTCCTCTGTTAAGCCTGATGCTCAGGCTTTGTCCTGAAACTGGAGCACTGCTGAAAGCGGAAATGTTTTTAAAACCTGCCGTTACACAAGGCAAATTCTCATCAATACAGAAAATTTCTGTCTTGCTGTGTATAACAGCTTTGTGCTCAGGAGGCATGGATTCAAGTGGCTGTGTTTCTGGCAGCTGTAGGAGCGGGTACTGTAGAGATTTACAAAGATGGACATTTATGAGACTGAAAATGCTCTGTTCTTCCAAGCTTGTTAAAATGAAACAGATCTGATCACATACAAAAGAAATGAAAGAAATAATGTCATCGCTTCCTTATTTTTTCTCAGTCTAAACATATCTTTAAACATGAATAAATTGCTGCTAAATAAGAGCAAGTGCAGCAAAATAGTCTCATTCACATCTTTTTTCATATTATAGTAAAACCAGTATGGGACTACAAAATAATAAAAAGATATCCTCGTATTTCAGCTGAAATGTCTGAAAATATGTAATGAAATTAAAGGCATAGCAATGAAGCTTTTCTCTCTTAGTCGGTAAGGTACTTGAATATTAACTGGAACTTGAACAAGTCAAACTCATACAGCTAAAAGCAAATCCCAAAAAGTAGTCTATAACTCCCTTTGCTTCCAATGAGAAATTGGCCTGTGTCTACAAATCTCCTCATTTGGCAGCCACACCTAATACAGTTTAAACTCTCACTGGCATCAGCAAAAAATTACTTGATTAGGGATGCAGGATTTGATCTAAGATAATAGCATATTAAAAATCCACCATGGTTTCAAAAGCTACTAATGGAAATGAAATCCCTGAGAATATAAAACATTCCAAGCAGTGGAACAGTTTCCATTGTACATACTCAGAATGCTAAACAATAGCAGCTATTGCATGTGTGACCATCAGGAAACACAGCTGTGCTTCTTTGTGTTACAATTAATTACTTCCGTTGTATATAAAATTGAAAGTATTGGTACTCTGGGGCGGAAAAAGGATATCCTGATACACTGCTCCTATTTCCTTACCAAGGCCTATTACTGAATGGTTCACCATTAATTCACTCTCAATGAATTACCCTGCAAGGAATAAAGGAAGGGTAGATTGGGTGGTTAATTGTTAAGCTAAAAGCTAATTTTTCTTTGGATTTTCACTCTCCTACATTTTTATCTCATTTTACTACTTTTGCATATGCCATCTTTCATAGTAATTGTTCACTTTTAATTAGTTGCACTTAATAATGAAGGTCTAAAATAAACATTTACTTAACTATCTTTTTACTTAAAGATTGTTCTATTAATATTTTTTAAGTTACAAGATCAGAGAAAGCACAATCTTTCTCACTGTCCTTTAAGGAAATGAACAAAATCATCTCAACTGAAATATTTGTGGCCAGGTTCTCTGAAGCTGGCACACAGAGCTGCAATTTATACCTTTCTGTGCCAGTAAATATTCCTAAGCTGGAGGGGAATGAGGATTGTTACCCAGAGTTAGGGAGGAGTAGTAACAACCCTCTGTTATGCATTCTTCTTTTTTTTTTCTTTTCTTTTCTTTTTTTTTTTTTGAGAATTGCATAGGAGCAAGAACTGTTTGAGGTTGTACTAAATAGGCAAATATGGACCCAAAGGGAACACACTACCCCCAATCTTTATTATCTACTTTTTAATAACACTGACTCTTTCTTTTTAGAGAACTTCTAAACAGAGAGCAGCTTCTGTGGCTCCTTAGGAAGTCAATGAAGTCTCCAACAACCACCAGCCATGTAAGTCTATAAAAGGTGGATAATGTGTTCTGTATTTGTCTCTGAGAATTTAATTTCTCAGGATGTCTCCTGTCCTAGAAGTCTGGCAGTCCATCACCTTTCACCACCAGACTGTTTCCAATCCATTCTAGGATGTCTAACACAAAGCTGAATAAGTTACACGTGGAAAACATGGAGTCCTTCAATGTGAGAGTAAGTAAATTTTGCCAAATGAGCTGAAACCTTTGCAATTTTGAATTCAGACTGGTGTCATGATCCAGTAACAGAATAGCAGCTCAGAAGAGCTCCCATTCCAGAAACTTTACATAATAAAAATAGCAGAAAATCACCGTCCACAAACCAGCCCTGTTGTCCTTTTGCTGCAACAGATGGCACTGGGAATACAATCCCAAAGCAAACTGTGCTCTGCCATTGTTTTATACCCACACAGCTCAGATTCAGGTATGCTCTCTCTGAGGCCACAGCTAGAACCAGAATCCCTGGCTAGCACTTTGGATTTCTTGCAAGGACTTTTTGGCCAGAAGTAGATGCCGTGTAGAGTATATGCAATAAAGCAGAAACTTTCAATTAGTGTCATCTATGTTGTGCATCCACAATAAATCTCAGGAAGTCTGGTATTTGCAGGATGCAGTAGGCAGAATACACTCACATGAGCAGCAGAGCCCACTCTGTCACCTTTTACCCCACAGCTTACAGGCCTGTGAAAGGAACAGGAACTCTGCTCAGGCTTCTGCATGTGCATTAATCACAGGGAAATTGACAATATCCTTGCAAGCAGCGCAGAGAAAAATCTGCAGGAAGAAAATCTGTCAAGGAATGTGCAGAGGACAGCTGAAGAATATTTTGTTGTGAAAGAATAATACCTGGTCTTTGTTTATAATACGCAAATAAAAATTTTATTCCTGAAATCCTATTTTTTATATGAAGCCAGTTTTTTGGAAAGTGTGCCCTTTTTTTCTGCTCCCACGTCTCCTATGCTATCAAAATTGTGGAGTTGTTCCTTCGTAACATAAAAATACCTAACAGATAACAAAACCCAGGTCTCAAGGTACACTCAGATTCATGCATTATTCTTAAGCTATATATAGTAAATGGACTAGATGACAACAATTTAGGCTTAAATAGTGCAGGTATGAAACACATCCACTTAAAGGAAATCAGAATCCAAATTCTGAGTGTTTTAATCCACATATATATGTCCCATACATGCATAAAGGAATGCTTGCATTAGTCAGCACGAGGATTTCTTTAAATGAAACTAAACCTCGATCCCAGCATTATTTTCCTGTCTACATATGATTAGATCTTAAAATAATTTAAACACTGTAAATCATTCTTTTGTTTTGAAATGAAATCTTTAATTAAAGCTATAGATATTTATTAAACCTACTAAAAATCCAAAACACCCTCTTTAATGCACCATGAGAATAAAACAATCTAGAACAGCAAGTTTTCTGGCTTTAGTGCAGCAAGCAGCATTCATTCCACAAGCACTGGAAGAATCATCAGCTTCATTCAGTTCAAGGTTGTATTTTTACCTATATCTTCTAATTGAAAGAAAAATAAGTTTCAACTCTTTTTCAGAGACACTATGCACAGTAAAACTAAGCAGAAGCAGAAGAATTTCCATAACATCTTTGTCATTAGTGAAAATAATCTGATTTCTAAAGTAGTAAGGTTAGAAAATACTTTTGTAGTAGAGGCAGATTTATTAACGATACTTTATGCATACTAATTTATTATTCCCTAACAGTTATAATCTGGAAACTTTTAAAGGAAAAATGTTTTGTTCAAAAGTTTAGCTTTGTTTAAAAAAATTCCTTCTTGTCTTTATTACAGAGAAAATTCTCGTGACTCAGCCTGACAGGCCTTATTAGTACAACACACATTTGTTACTGTTTTCTTTTGATGTAATCTTCCTAAGAGGAGGAACAAATGTATTTTAACAGCTATCCAAGGGCATATTTCATAGGCTCACAGCACAGAATTTATGCCTGAATATAGTCTGAATCTCATCCATAACTCTGATTTGCCTGGGAGAACAAAGCGTTTCATTGTGTATTCAATAATGGTCTCAGCAATCTTATTCACACATTCCTTCCTTTCTTAATCAACAGAAACTGTTTGAATTCAAGATGCATGATTGGGGTGGGAGGGGGAAACAATGCCAAAGCCTATACTTTTGAAATCTCCATTTCTTCAGAGCGATAATCTCTCTTTAATAATCACTGTTAGGAATCCCTTCATGCAACATTTGTCACACATTTTGCACTATGTCCTTCCCTAATGAACTTTGCTCTATTCCCCTTTTCCACCCTGTCAGCTGGCATGGTGCTCTGCTTATGCCTCTATTGCTTCCAGTTCCAACAACTGAACTCCCCAGGGATCACAGTGCACAGCTTAGGAAGCACTGTCTTGTGCAAAGGTTAAAGATCAGAACAGACAATCTGAAAACCAGCAATTTTGATCTGACAAAATACTGCATACATTCTGGGCATTCTTTTCAATTGCATTTCTTATGCACATTGTAAACAGAAATTGGGGCTGGGAAATAAAATCAAAAATGCACGAAGTTGTGATTCCTGATGCTGTACTTGGTAATGGCATCTAAATCCAAGTCTGTTCATTTATCATCTAACTTCTTAATTAAGTTTAATATACTTAGTTCTATCTCTAAAATGCCTGCATTTCTGAGGGGTGTGCAACAGGAATGCACAAAATGGCTGTTTTTGTAAGACACATTGTTATATGAAGTCATCCTTTCATTTGTACATATTTCTTGGCACTAGAGCTCAATGAGGTTGTTCAAAACACTTTGTGTATCTTAAGTAACTTTTGCTAAGAAACAGTAGAACTCCTTCCTGAATTTATGCAGTCAAACTTTGTTTGCAGATGTAACTGAAGACAGCATTTGCCCACTCCTTACAAAGTTACTGTAAACAGTATTTGTTGGCACAATAAGGTCTGGGACTATCCAGGTCTTGCTGAGTTACAACATGTACTGTTAGCAGACTGCATCTTTTAAGCATACTAATATTTGTTTCAAACAGCATTATTTGGTCAATAAAATATTCAAGACTGATATACAATAAAGTTGAAACCAATGGTTTTAATTTTTATTTTCAGGCCTGAAGTAGAGAGTACAAGCTTGTGTATGCTTTCTTACTGACATTACATGGCTGAAAGCTGTCAGCTGTTCACACGGCATATTAATAAATATACCCAAATCATAAAGCTTTAACTGTTTTTGCACACTGCTTTTATTACTAGATTGTTTTATTCATGTTGGCACAGATAATCCATGCAAAGTAATTACTCGCATCTCATAAACCACCAGACATTCTGTTCTGAAACAATTAGGAACTCAGGAAAAAATATCTATCTAAAAGCAAGGGCACTTGTGGCATCAAGTCAACATGTCAAAATATTATAAAACCTAGACTTCTAATATATGATCACTGCAGACAATAAATCACTCAGTTTCAAATTCTGATGTTTATAAATACGAAACAAATTAATATCCACTACCAGGAGATGAGTATTGCAAAAAAACATTAGCGTACCCAGCATTAGACACTAATGAATGTGTTCAGTGCTGTGGACATTCACATTATTAAACATAAATACAAGTAATCTTCAGCAAAACATTTCACCCAAAGTACTGACCCCTGAAGGACCAATGGAAAAATATTTTTCCTTGTTTTGAATTGATTTTAGAATTGAGAACTGTATAATGTGTGAATCCAATATAGTGAAAACTAATGAAAAAAGTCCTAAGACTGTTTTTTTTTTTTGTCCAGATAACAAAAGTAGCTGCATTTGGAAACATTTAATTTGCCCTGTTCTGCAAAAAGAACATCAAAAGAGAGAAAAGCATTAAAAAAAGCTTTTGAATCCTTTGACTGAAAAGTTATTGAACACTTTTTAGTTAGACAAAAGACTGATATTTTTAATTGATCATTCAGAGGTACAGTATCTTAGCTTTATTGGGTAAAACCTCACATTAATTAGAATAAAAAGAAATATTCAGAAGAACTTAGGACTTATCTCAGGCATCTCTTACAAGACATAAAACATAATCAAGTACACATTATTCATCTTGCATATTTTTGTATAACATTATTTTCCGTGATAGTTAAAAGGCCGTATTTTGAATTTTAGAGATATACATTATTTTATATACATATATATATATGTATATGCATTTTACCCTCTCCATATCACAAAGGTGATGTAGCAGAAGAGCATCAGCAGTTATGTGGTATTCTACCCCTGTGAAAGTTAAAATGCTACATTATTATTCACAAATTTCTGGTTCAGATATGTGCAAAAATTATATCTTAATATAGATATCAAGGGCGGGTACGTGGATTCCCTATTTTTGGACCACATTATGAAGCAGCACAAGTCATAACAGGAAATTTTTATTACATGATAATCCTCAGGGTATCTCTGTTCTTCATTCAGAGATATCGCTGTACCTCATGGAGTGATATGTAAACTAGCTTTAATCTCACTTGCTCAGACACCAGCTGGAGTCAGGGCATGTGCTACAGTGCAGGTTCTCTGCCCAAGGAATTTTTCAGGACTCTCTCAAGCCAGTACAGCTCCCAATGAAGTCTGTGCTGCTGCACTTTCGCTGCTGCCAACCTGCAAGCAAGCTCAGCTCTGCTCACACACACTGCGTTCCCTTTCCTGCAGTCCAGACTTCAGATGTACCAGATTGATCCTTGCTCACCCTTCTGTACGTATCCAAACCATCTCTCTCTGGAGCTACTTGTACCCTCATTTCTTACTTGAAGCCCGCTCCCTGACTGTAGTGATCCTGGCTGCCCCCACCCAGCCTCTCCTGCCTCACCCTCCTCTCCGACATGCCAGCGTGGTGGAGCTGCCCTTACCTGGCTATTCCCTGCTCCAACCCCAGCCTCAGGAAGGGCTCCCCATCTCCTCAGCGCCCCATCTTTCCCCACTCAAGCAGGGGCCTGCAGAGCCCCGGCATTCTGGCAGCCTGGGGTGCCCGCTCTGCGATGCCAGGTCCCGTCCCCTGCCCGGTTTCCCGCTGCCCACGCAGGCCCGTGAGGAAGCGCAGCCCTGCGCTGGCTGCACCCCCTGAGCTGCAGCCCGGCGCCTCTGGCCAGGTCCGAAAATGATTCATCCTCCGTGGTGCCGGAGAAGAGGAAGCTTATAGGGACATTGAGGGGGAAGGTGGAGGGGAGAATGAGGCACACGCACATAAACGCGTGCAGATCAGAGGGGAAAGACCTCGTGAAGTTCTCCTGAGGCATCCATCTCAAGCCCTTCCCACGGAGCGGAGCCTGAGTCCCTATTCTGATGTCGCAGACAGAGATTAGTCCCACTCAGTGGCCAACACTGACACAAATCTGCCTAAAGAGTATCTTCCATGCAGTCTCACTATAGAGTATGCTGATGTGAATTCTCTCAAATAACAGATAATAATAAACATTTTGTTGAATGGCACTGAGAAATGAAAAGGAAATGTAGAATTTTCTCACTGTTGTGAATATGTATTTAATGAAGTCAAATAGGAGTGGAAAAAATATTTAACTTCCATAATTATGATTTATTCTTCTGGAGAATATTATGAGCCAGATCTTTGGATTTTGTAATCTATGGGACCATATTCACACCAGCCCAGCACCGACTGAAAACAGAAAATTTGCTAGCTTACAGAAAAAAAGTCCAAAACAAACAAACAAACAAAAACAAAAGGCTTTGCATATAATGTACTAGTGTTTTAGAATAATTCATGCATACAAAAATCTGACCCTGTAGCAACTCAGATCAGATCACTGCTAAGATCAGTGAAAACTAAGATACCTACTGAATAAATACAGGTCATACATGTCAAAACTGCCACAGGCAGTTCAGGTTGTTGGTTTTGTCCAAGATGCAGACTGCCTGCAGCAAACTTAACTCTTATTCTAGAACTCCAAATTTCATTTATTCCTCCCCAAGCTTTAGATAGTTTTTCATCCCTTAAAAGACACACAAATGAAATAGGCATTACCCATGGGAGGGACAAGACAGACAATATTATGTAATTTTTTGCTACTCAGAATACAAGGTAAAATAGGTGCAGATGGCACCAGCATGTGGCCCACAGAAAGCATCCTCAGCCTCAGAAGTACTAATTCAAACTGTCAGTACTGCAAGCTGTCAACACACACATCATAATTCTCACTTAAATGAGTTAATAAAGCTTGAATGGTGATCAGACTTTCCATCTTAACTCCATCAGACAGAACTGCTGTCTCCCATATAAAAGTCACTGATATTCAAACATTCAAAAGTATTATCAGTACTATAGGTATTGCTTATTTGAAAAAAAGAATTTTATGAATAACTGTCTGAACAGCTTGAAAGTTGTTCTCAAGCTATTAGGATAGATGTCTATATGGTTTTTAGAACAGATGACTGTATGGTTATCCTAATTGCTGGAACATAGCTACTGTTTTCCAATAGAAATACTGCTACAATTCATGATGTGCTGCATTTAAAGTAAGGAAAGGAATAAAGAGTATGTGCCTGCTGCCTTATGGATTTTTGATACACATTCATTCACTATAGGAAAAAAAAAAGCCTTTTTCCCAATTATGTGGGATAGAGGAGGAATTTTTGCAAGCTGTCTCCCACAACTTAGCTGTGCTAGATGGATGTTTTTCTTCTGTGTTCACTCGTGTGAAGGTCCAGATGTAGGTTCCTACCTCCCTCTGATATCAGTGGGAATTAGAAACCAAAGCAAGATTGAATCTCTTTTTTTTTCCGCAGGAGGAAAGGAAAACTGGTTTTGAATTAAAAGCTGGCCTTTCTAGTGAGCTCTATTCCATTCAATGTAAGAGCAATTTGGAGAAAGCCAGTTGTCCTTTTCCATTACAATTTGAAAGTGAATTATCTACTGTGCACATAGAAGCCAAGTGCACTAGCAAGGCTGACCCAGCCATTTTATTTTGAAACTGTTATGGTTTGTCACCTAGGCTTCCTAGCTACATATGGATTCAAGGCAGACTTGTTATTTGGAAAGAATCTAAAATATCTGATGCTATGAGGTAGCACCACAACATAATGGAACAGCACTCACTTTTCCTAGAGGAAGCCCTAATCTATTTATTTCCCTTTGAAAGCTACGGCCTTTGGTTCTACAGATGACTGTACATATGGCACTTACTCATTCTTGCTGTGAAAGAAAATGACTTAATACAGAAGTATTTTTCCAGTTGTTTTTAAACACCAGTGTGTGGTCTAAGCAGTAAAACTGCTATGGGTAGTTAACTTGAAACTGTATTTGCACATTACTTTTTATAATAAGGTTTTTAGTTAATTTCAAATTTTCTCCCAACCGTTGCTATAATAATGGACTAGTTCATGAGTTCATTTGGTTTGGACTGCTCATTCAATAGGTTTTTGTATGAACTTCACAAAAAGAACGTTCTGCATTTATGAAAGAGGATAAAGTTAAACTTGAGAAGTACCAACATCTAGCTTTTACCGAGAGAAGTGCTAGCCATGGTTATCAGCTTTATGATTGCCCAGTTAGTCATCTGTTTTACCCCAGCATTACTGACTACCAACTCTCCTTTTAAACATTGATGGCATGGGCATGCTTCTTGCACAGGGGCTTGTCCTTCTTGGAGTAGAATGGCTGACCTTCCAAATTCACATGGCATACCTAAAATGAATAATAAATGCAATCAGGAATAATTAAGGAAAAAGAAAAGGGAGAAAGATGTGACTATCAGTTTCAACTGTATTGCTCTTCTGCCCATGCATTTCTGTGGTAGTCTTTAGGAGTCATGTATTGATTTGCTATTGATTTAACCCACTGAAAGAAATCAAGTTAGGTCTTTAAAAAGACCCCCACTGTGAGAATTGCATATTAACAACACATAACAAAACTATCATTTCCGCAGAAAATGGGGCAGCTAAGGCAAATGAACGAGCAAAAAATAACATGAACTATTCAGAGAAAGTGTCTTTAAGTAATCAATATTTGTAAGTGATTAACACAAGTGTTGGCTTGTGAAGGAAACTTGCTTAGTATTCCTTTCTGTGTTAGAATTTCCAAAAGACTTCAGTTTTCACAAAACACTTTTTTGCAAACCTAGTTTAGCTTCAGATATTTATAAACATTTCTATACTTTCTACTAGTCTACCTAAATTTTAGACTTAAACAAACATTAGAAATTGTCGCTGTCAGTTTGGAGTGGCCAACATACTATTTTTAGCTAATTAGAGATTCTAGATATTATTACTTTAGGAATAATATGTTGCAGAGCTGCTCAGTGGTATTAGAACCAGATGAAAGTACTGTTTATCATATGGATTTTTCTGCTTTGTGTGCAGAGTGTGGGAATATGGCCACTCTCCAGAGCTATGTGCACACCACAGATTGATGAGTTTGACCAACTTCTATGCTAATTACTATTCATGCTCTCTAAACAGACTTCTTTTTGCAAGTTTCAACAAGCATTCAGCATGGAAATACAAACTTCACTGCTTTGTAAGTAAGATTATGGTTATACTGTTCAGTATGGTGTTAATTTATTTTCAGTCTTGCTCTATCTTTATTTGGCAAACACTGGAAAGAATAACAGCAATAGTGGTTTGTACTGCTGTATGTACTATCTAAAACTGGATGTTTTATTAGAAAACACTCACTTAAGATGGTCAAATTCCATAATTCTAGTAAAAGTTATGGAGGAGAAGGAAAATTACTCCACCCTTCTCCAAATGGAAGTAAAAAATGAAATTTCATCCCTCTGTGTCCTTAAGCATATGTTAGTTATTACTGCTTTCAGGTTTTCTGATGTTACTACACAATTTAGGAGTGTAAAGGAATGAGACAGTATTTGATGTAGAACCTACAGCACAAATGAAGCAGGTGTCATGCCAAGTGTGTCCAAGGGCTTCAATGAATTTATCTCCAGCTTCAACAGGATAATCACAGCCATGACATTTTGTGCTGAACAAAGCAATGTAATCTAAAATAAAACAAAAAGCAAACTTAGAACAAACTCTCAACATAATCATATTAAGTCCAAAAGAAATAGAACCTTTCCAGACAATTAATGTTTTGATTGTTTTTGCTCAGTTTCCTACTACATTTACTGAAACATTCCTACTGAAATATGCTTCTTTTCTTTCATTATTTAAATACAAACTCAGTCCAGAACCCCCCATTAGTATGACATTTATCATCACAAATGTAGAAGACATACAAAAAATCCATGGAATTTGAAGTTGTGTTGCTCACAATACTTTCAAATTAGCTTTAATATATGTGGAATTTATTCATAGGAAAAATATGGTTGTACAAAAGAATGTAATGACGAGGGAATGTTACAAATTTCCATGCCTGTATTAATGTTCTTTTTGCATAAAGAGAGAACATTATGGAAACCCCATACTGGCTGATTAATACATCTTCACTTTATCAAGTGTGATTTGAAAAGGTTTGACATTGAAAAATATTAGTGGAAATTCCAAAGGTATATGGAATCCATGAGAGTTATTTGATGTTCTGACAAAACCTCCACTTTTAAAGTGTAGGTACCCAGTCAGTCATGCTGTATGTTTTTTTCTCTTCACTAATAAGCTACTCTGACTTGTAAAATTTGAATTGCATAACCATAAGAAAGAAATCTCCAGAGAGAAGTAGGCTAGGAGCTCACTGAATGCACAAGGGGAATACAGAGGGAATACCACTGAAACCTTAACCTCCTTCCTGACTATGTCAGGCAACTCATTTGCATGGCAAGTACCATTTTGGGAAAACATGGCCTTTTCCTTTCTTAGCTGGCAAGAAGCAGTTTGTTTGTTGCAGCAGCCAGGAAGCAAAATCTGCACCAGCATGTGCTGCACATCTGTGCAGACCTATCTCTTCATAAGCGTTGGTTGAACAATTCTAGTGTGAGGCAACTGCATCAGAGGTCACAGCTCCAGCAGCTCAGAAGGATTGTGGACAGCCCTAGAAGACTAATTTTTCATTTCTGGTGAGCAGACTCTACCAAGGAGGGGAGTGGAACAGGGGAAAATGTGTAGGGAAGGGAGAGAAGTGAAGGCAGGCATTGTGGACATTGAGGCTAAGACCAGTGCTCTGCCATTCTCTCATATAAACTGGAGAAGAATACAGACACAAATACTTGTATATGTGGAGAGTGGAAACAAAATCCATGCTGGATGGGGAAGTGATAATATTTTGTTCACCAGCTGCTTTATTCTTACATTGTTTCCATGAACACGAAGCACCCAATTACTGTGCAGAACTGTCCAGACTGCCATACCTTTCTCACAGTAAGGCTCCCCGTCCTCCATGTGGAACAGGCTATTCCCAAATGGCTTCTTACAAGCAGCACAGACAAAGCAACTTGTGTGCCAAGTCTGTCTTAGGGCATGCATCACTTCCTGTAAAACAAACAAACAAACAAACAAACAAAAATCTCCAGCAGAATAGCCAGCCCTGCAACTTCCTCCTGGAGAACAAACACAAAGCAGAGATGCTCTAAATTCTTCCCTTCTGTATCAGCCAGTTCCCCTCCTCAAAAGAAAGAATTATGACAGAAATTTGGCTCCTTCTGGAAACAAAGAGGAAACAGGACTGCAAGCCTTCTAGAACAATGTATTTGCCAAAGTGAAACAACATGGTTCAGCCAGCAGTTTGTATCAACATGCCCAGCCGCTGTTGCAGGAGGGATTCTGCACAAAGATTCTGATTATTTTCTCTTTTGTTTTGACACAACCACTATGAACTCTTCAATGCAAGAGTATGATTTGTTAAATAAATTTCAGAGTAATTTTCTAAGATGAGGAGTAAGTGGTGTAAGTCTGTTGTTTCAAAATAATCTAGATTGTATAGTAGTTTCTTTATGCTTTTTACAAGAAAAATTCCCAAATTAATGTAAAAATTAAAAAAAAAGGAAAGGTTCTTTTAAAATGAGTCTGCATGTCTCTTCCTAAGGCATGTGTTTATCACAAAAACCCCCAATTCTGTGCAACTGATGTTCTCCTCAACTGAGTACATCTAGATTTTATCAGCTTCTTACTTCTGTCCAGTATGGAGAAATCTCTATTACTGCTCCATTCTTTTGTCATACAGAAGTCTTCCAAGTCCAAAAGCTGCTGTACTTGGCTCTGATGCACAGTTACCTGCTAATTTGTCAACCTTACGTGTAGCTAGGATGATGTTGGACAGTGCCTCTCTGTCCAACAGCCCAGATTTCAAAGGGCCAGCTGCATAACTGCTGTAAATTAACTTTGTTAACTTCAGTGAAACAGCATTGATTTATACCAGCTGAGAATCTAGATCCTATTTTACGTTGCTTCCAATTATACACATAGACTCTGATTCTCTTTTAAGGATCGTTTTTAATGTCCACTGATTATGAGAAAATGGATTGAAGTCCTCTTCCATGCTTTCAATCCAGTGAATAGACAAAATAGTCTAATTTAGATTTGCCATATATCTCATTAGAAAATCACCATTTGAGATTCATTAACTTCTGTTACTGTTTGCAAAACAACTATTGCTGATAAATAGGTTTGGATCCATTTATGAACCTCAGTGAGGTAAGAAGCAAAAATAGCTTGAGAAATCTTATTAATATAAATAGAGGCAGCTGGCATCTTTGCTATTTTCCTGATGAAAATCCATAATGGGAAACTGATTTGTGCCAGCATTCATTAGGTAGGTTAAGTCAGCACTCTGCTATAAATTACTCCTTCTGCCGCAGTAGCAAACAAGACTTGGTTGGAGCCAGAGCTTCACCGTCGATGTCTGATGCTGCCACCCCTAACTGGCAGTTGCAGAGAAGAGCATCTGTAATGCCAACATTTAGACAGATGTCAAAAGGTGACAGCTAAGCAGTGAGAAACCAGTCGGGGACTCCTTGCTTCTTCATCTGAGTCACACATTCACTACAACTGCACGCATAAATACCCTGCTAAAATTATTGATGGTATTCCAACCTCACCACCATCTGAGGTATGTGGAGACCAAATTAAATTGTACATTTACTTGTAAATTAGTCCTTTAAGACAAAAGTGGCATGTATTTTTGGCTTTGTGGAATTCAGATCTTTGTATTTATTCTGTATTTTCTTAACTATAAGAAACCAGCAGAATTCTTCAACAGCTGTGCTACTAGCTAACAGGTGCAACAAGAGCATTGGGCCTCTTCCCAACATCACTGATTTCTCTACTGAAATTTTGACTAAATCCTATGTAAGAAACAAAAACCCAGTTCAAGTCTCTTACTATAAAGAAGAGAGATAAAAGTAACATAATGTGTATCAGACAGCAAAAAAACTATCCAGAAAGTGTTACTTATTTTACACTCAGTGAGATGCATATTGGATAACATATTCCATCTATGAGCTCAATAAGGTACAGAAATATCCAAGACTTCCGATGGATAAAAAATATTATAAAATAATATGATTCTCATTCTGAAATATTCAACAAGCTGGTAAGTAAGTCTTAAAAGGACAAAATAATAAAACATCTACATTTACTGCTTGCAGTCTAAACTATTTCACTACTTCAGGGATCCAGGCAGTTGCAGAAAGGGTTAATGTTGTTCTCTTACCCCCATAATCTTAGTGTGGCATCTGGCACAGGTCGGTGCAAAGAACTGTTCATAGCAGCGCTCACAGTACACACTGTTCTGCTCCTCCACAAAGCACATATCAGCCAGGGATGTCTTGCAGTAAGCACAGTTGAATTCTTCTGGGTGCCAAGAGCGACCCATGGCTACCAGGAAAGGACCTCTGGAAACAATAATCATTTATTTGTAATCTTGTTTAATCTTACTTGTATTGTGAAAAAAGGTTGAATGACCCTGATTGCAAACCCACTTTCTCAGACACCTTGTACACATGTAAGAAGCTACTTGAACCATGACGTGCATATTTAAATAATCTGAATAGAAGTGGCCTTTTCAAGACCATTACTCAAAACACACTGGTTAAAACATTTCATTATTGTTTGATCTCACACACTGCATTTACAGACAACTGTTGGAAAAATCAATTGTTTTCATATCTGCATACCTGTAAGTGGTCTTTGTAAGCAGATGCTAAGACAAGAGGAAAAGGCCAAAGGCAACAGAAGACAATGCTACTATTTGAAAGCATGAAATGCCAGGCAAATTTCCATCTTTACACACCCACACCTCACAACACCTCCTAAAGTCTCCTACCTTCTTTCTGTCTGACAGCACTGCGTGCAGCATGTTCTAGAAATGTCAGACTATCAGGTGACAACTTGCTGTTTTGTTATGTGGAAGACACGTTAAATTCATTTTGGTGATTGACTCTGGTGATTGTAGTTAGATATAATGATTATTACTGGAATATTTCCATTCCAGAATATATGAAGGGCAATAATCAACAGTTCCACACCACCAAACTAGCTCCTTTTAGTGGGGAGGACTGTCATTAAACATGGATTACTTAAAGTTGGATAGCAGTGCACAGGCTAGCAGTAGGCACTGGTCCAGCAGAATGAATTGGGAGAGAAGGGAGAGGCATGCTATGAATCATTGGTAATAGAGTGTAGGCATTATCTTTCTCCAGACACAAAAGCAACAATTACATTTGGCTGCTGTTCCAAAATGATGCCTTGTTCCTTTTCTCTCCACAATCCCCCCCTCTGCTCCCAGCCCCCTAACTCTCCCAATGAAGTTGCACAAACCTCCTTCAAAGGGTTACCTTAGGACCAGAAACCTGTTTAGAATCAAGCAGGGATTTGCTGCAGCATCCAAGAACCAAACAATTAGCATGTATAACACTGCAGTGATAAAAAGTGAACCACACAACAACAAAATGAGCTCTGGAAATGTTAAATTAATGAAGCAGACAACAGACATCCCTGCTGGGTAATTTAACAGAGTCTTAGGCTCTGGAACTGTATATTAATGTACAATAACCAGTCTCTCTGATACTTTTTTTTCCTGCTTCATCCCTCTTCAAAGGCCCACGACCTTACCGAATGATGCTGTTACAGTGCCCGCAGAGAGGAGTTCGGCTGCTGGCTGGAAAACGCTCCGCCCTCTGAACTGTTCCCCGGGCTAATGCAGGGGGCTGGGAAGGAGTTGAAACTGGAGACGGGTAAGCAGAAATGGTGGCAGGGGATAGCACTGGAGCACCCCTTGGTAGGATGTGCTTTGTGACGGTGGTGGTGGATTTTCCAGGTGCAAATTTCTGGGAAAAGGAGTCATCTGTTACCCAGGGAGGGCGACTCGCAGGCTCCGTGTTGGCAGGGGTGTAGGAATGAACTGGTGCTGGAGCTGTTTTAAGTATTCCAAAAGAAACCAAGAAAGATTTTAAAGTCTTTTTCTTCTACTGTCAATACAGCAACATTTACCAAAGGGTACTCCACGACACACGTACGATAAAAGCTTCAGGTGATAGCTCATTATGGCCTGTCCCATTGTTGCTCATTTGTTCTGGGCTGAAGCCAAAGGTATCAGCACTATCACTGACTTCTAATACCCATGCATGACAGAAATCATTGCCTACTGGCTTTTACAGATTTTATGGAGACCAATGTCAAGATCATCTCTTCCTTTTCTTGAAGGAATGGATATGACAATTCTGTGATAATGTCAAAGATTGCCATATACTCTGTTTAAGACAGGTTAAAAATATAAAAGCCAAATAATATAGTAAAGTTTTAGATATAATTCCCCAGAATTTCAGTAAGTTATGCTTAACTTTTGATTTCATTATATTAATTAAAATACAAGATGTTCTACAGATGTCACTGTTATCCTTTGGAGGTTTATTCCTAGATTTTTGAAGAAAAACAGGCTCCCACAGGGAAAACAGAGAGCACTGGAAGCAATACTGAGGAAGCCAATTCAGCTCACATGACCAGCAAGATAAAGCCAACAGCACTTAGAAGAAGGCCAGACTTGTGGTTATGACTGATCTCAGTTCAGTTCTTGGCTCTGCCACAAACTTCCTGTATAACTTTGAGCAAAGCAAAGAGTGTCTGCGCTTCAGTTCCTGTGTGTAAAACAGAATATTATCCTTTCTCTCTTCCACCCTTTGACTAGCACATAAAACCTTCAGTGCAGTCTGTCTCTGTGTTTGTGTGCACCAGGCTCTAATCTTGGGTGGAGTTTTATCACATTAAAATAAGCAGGAGCCAGGGCCTGCACATACTGACAAGTTTTCCCATTATCCTGCTCCTTTCAAAATGCCAGATCTTGCATTATGTAGAACTGAAGTTACTGCCCAAGAAACAGCCTCACTTTGCCAAGTACAGGAGCACTAAAAGCAGTTTCCCTTTGCAAGGAAAACAAAGCAAATGATTGAAAAGAAGCTTGGAGAGCTGAAGTGTTTTGCCCAAATGAGAGAGCACAGGCTTGGGAACAGAAGCCAGTTCTCCAGCAGTCTGGGCAAACATTCCACACAGTAGATCCCAGCACCAAGAAAATCACAACCAAATACAACATGTATAGGTTTAAGGGGCTTGCAGGTAGAAAGGTATTTCAACCAAGAGGGCTCTGAAAGTAACATGGATCTTTCTGAATAATTAAGTGGTGAGAAGTTTATGTTCAACTTAACGCTGCTTCTTCAGGCCACACCCTGCCACATAATAACTTACACTGATTATTGGCAATTTGCAAGTGCTTAAATTGCATAGATATCAATGCACTGTGATCACCCTTGGGATCTTTTTATGGAGGTCAGAGTTGAATCTAGTGCATTTGCTTGATAAAAATTTCTTATGGTACAGCATCAGCAACGTTTCTGCTTCATAAAACTGTATCCCACCTTAGCTTGAGGCTTCTTCATTTTTTTTAACTTGGAAATGGTAAACAGTATTTAAAGATTTCAGAACAGAGTTTATATGCAATCTCTTTAGATCCTGAGGCTCTTGCTATTTATGTATAATGGTATTAAGATAGGCAAAATTAGAAGTTAATATTTCATCTCTAATTGATGAGTTCATAAGGCTCCCACCTGTGAGGCTAATTAAACAAGGTGACTTCAGCTCACTACACTACATTCTCTCTACCTTCTATTTCTTTTCACTCTTTCTTTTCTATTTGCTGCAGTAAAATAAAGAAAAAGAAAAAAGGAAAGTAAAATAAAACAACAAAACAGGTTTTTTTTCCAGCTACTAAAAGGAAGTACCAGAGGATTTACTGCAAAATGATAAATGCTGGATGTTTGCATCTGCTCCGAGTTCTCTTTTCAGCGGTTAAAATTTAATTTTACTGGCCTGATTTATTACATTTTCCTCCTGTGAACAAGCTGCAATTACTATTGCTTCAAAACAGTATCACTGCAACATATAAGAAAGATTTCACTGACTCTGAGATTTTAGCAATTGTTATTAAAAGGGAATTATCTTATTTTCTTACAAGTACATCCCTAAGCTTATATGAACAATTCTTTTGTCTTGTAGCTACTGCCATACATATTCAATTTGAACATTTATGTATTTCAAAAAGTCTTCTAACACCAATCAGGAGAAAAAAGGGGTTGTTAGCTACTAAAAAAGTACTAAGATTCAGTATATCAGAGAATATATTCTCAATTTTCTATGAGTTGAACATTAACTGTTAAAAAAATGAATACTTCAAATAATTCAGCAACTTAGCCTCTATCACCTTGTTTCTCTCAGCCCTCATGTTCTCTTAGAATAGGAAAGAATGAATGGCATTATTGTTGTTCTGAGAGAATGGCAGGAGAGGAGGTCTCTCTTAACAGGAGTAGGAACAAGCCAATTCCTTGCTTCTGGGGAAGTTGGAATTCTCCCCCTCAGCTCTTCATTTATGGCCTATGGCTCTTTTCTCTCCAGACAAAAAGGCACATTACCAAGACCCACGTAGTAAAGCAAAGATTTATAGAGTCCCAAATGCTTTGGTCACAGACTTGCACTGTGAGAACATTTTTTTCTTTTTTTTCCCCTTTGTTAGTAGATGACTAAGTGTTACTCTTTATTATTATCAGTAACAAATTAATAAACACAATATGATATGGCTTGTTCTGCACTTAGTGGCCACATCCTTGAATCCCAAAGTTTTCCCATATACAGAGTAGATGACAGACAAAACAGATGATGTTTTATAGGGAAACATATTCCTATTTATGGGCACTAAAAATGAAATAATGGTGTGGAAGCTGCTGGTTTAGTATTGAAGGTGCTTAGGATTCAATATAAAGTTCATTAAGAACTGTGGGAATCTCTCTACCAGTTCCTCAAAGAGCAGATCAGGCCTTTATGCTTGACCAGTTTTGCATACACAAGTTGGACGTAGGGATTTAAAAGGAAAGATCTGCTTTCTTTCATTTAGGCATCGTGTTACTTCGGGGTACAGAAGTGGAGCCGGATTTTGGGATCCATGAAAGGCTGTGCTGGTCTGGGAATGCCTATGGCAGAGGAATACCCAGGTATCTTCTGCCATCTAGTGGGCCTTGCTCAGAAGAGAAGCCTTTAAAACATGGGTTGTGAAATTTAAGGAAAAGATTTCAGAGTTCCCAGCTTTCTCTACTGGAAAAAATTAAAGATCTTCAGCAGCAGAAAATTTCTCACCTAAATTAGATTAGGGAAAGTGCAGACTGCCTGATAAATCCCATCTGAGCAAGATACTCAACAATGCAGTTTCATTTTGAGACTTGTTTCAGTTCATTTGGGTTTTATTTTCAATCTGACATTAAAATAGCCTCATAAATCCTCTCAGTGACTGATTCAGGAGTCTCTATATTGAATATATGAGCCTGTTGACTTGTGTTTTAATCTGGAAGTTGCTGTCCCACATTTCCAAGGGAAGCCAGTCATTGACAAAGTTGGATGAGGAAGTTTTCTAACTGTCTTGGTGGTTTGTTTCTAAGTACTATTGATTCTCCCATCTGTGACAGGAAATGCTATTTCCTCTATTTCTTCCCAAGTGGCAATTTCCCATTTGCTCTGCAACTGTCTCTGAGGACAGCTCATGCTCCAAAACCACTCTGAAGTGCTGCTACATCAAATATACAACACTTCATATAGTACCAAAACAAGAACCAAACATCCTCCTTGAAGTCTCAGCCTGGAACCTCTCTTGTACCTGAGTCACTTCAGGGTTCAATTATGAAGGCATTTTAGAATCCCTTACTGGATATTTCAAACTCCTAAACAGTACATGAGGACTATTTCTTTCTCTGCCAACTATTTAAGTCTTTATTGAGAGGCAACGAGGCTCAAAAGCAGCAACATAAGGAATTGCAAAGGAACACCAGCAATGTAAGGAAGTGCAAAGAAGATGCCCAACCCAGGAGAAAACAAAAGCCTTTCCTCTTATTCCAAGTAGAATTCAACAGCCAGCTTTGACTTTACCAGATCCAGCCAATAATTGGAAATAGCTGCAGATGTATTTCTGTGGCAGGTTTGTATATTGAACTTGAGTTTATACTTCCCCAAATGAGCACAGGGCTTAACATCAGTCAGTGTTATTTAGGAGATCTTTTGACTTGCCAGAGTTTGCTCTCTTCTGCATTATAGAAATAAATCTGCTGTCATCATCTCTTCAAGTCAAAAATAATAGCATTTGCCTTGAGTGAGAACATGGTATACACTGGTGCACTTAACCAAAAGCAAGTAAGGAGGAGCTGAATGTTTATTTACTTTGAGACCCTTAAATAGCTCATGAGAGTTCTGACTTGACTTTTTCTACCTTTATGTCTCAAATATAAAGGTCAATTGATTTGTCTGTCTGCTTTATGTCTAACTAAAATTCCTACATTTCTTTAATTTTAGTAAATCCAGAAACAGAACATTACAGAAGACAGAGTTTAAGACTGTAACAATTGTTGGCCTTTCCATGTTTATTTGACTGTGAAGATATAAATCAACTTTTTAATTCTCTTGCTAAGATCAGAAAAACCTTAATTTGAAACAGAACTGCCTTTAGATTTATATTGGTGACTCATTTAATTGACTCAGTTTGAAGGTTCACATTTTGGTCATCAATGGTTTTAGAAGCTCAGTCCATTTGTAACATATTAATACCAAGGGAATTAAAATAATATCAAGGAGCATATTTTCCAAATGAATGAATAACCAAATATATTCCTTAACTTACTGTCTCTGGGAAATGGTATAGCATTATGAGGTGCTTAAATACCTCATTCTTTATTTCAAATAGCCTAAGTTTGAGGAATTCAATTTATGGTTTTACCTATTTTGCAAATATATCCTACTCAAGCAAACTTCACCTATTTTACCTCCCTCCTGAACTGCGCATTCTTTTTTTAGCCATTTTCTCAATTCTGTAGTGCCACTGGGCTCCTAATTGGATACACTGTGTTATTTTTCAAATTTATTTCTTCTGAAAAATCAGGCTACACATTTGTTATTAGTCATTTCCCTTGCTTTTATTTTACCCTCTGTTTGTTTCACATTTTAACTCTGAAGTAGAATACAAATACAACATAATCCTCAATCTTCGGATAATCTGAGGCAAAACTAGCAACATTTAGACCCACATGTATAAATACTTTCTGGTATATCTGTGTACAAAATGTGTGCTTTCTACATTTTCTTTTTCCAAAAGAAATGTGTGAGCATTTTTTTCTGAATCTTTTCAGTACTTTGAAGGCTCCTTACCTGGCTGGTAGACAGAGGGCTTTATGCTGGCAGTAGTAACAACTCTCATTTTTGAAGCAGCAGAAGGAGCAGGACTTTCACCGTAGCCTCCAGAAACTGGCATTGGTGTATATGACTGGGTTGTGTTTCTAAAAGCAAAATGTAGGTGTGAACAACTTTATAAACAGAAAAAGCTACTGATCATGAAGTAACAGATCTGGCAGCATCCAGAGCACTCCAAGAGGAACTGTCTGTGAGAACTACAGAGAGAATGCTGGGAGATTCATCAGTCTTTGTCATTGCTAAGGAAGGCTTGGACAATTCTTTGGAAAGAAAAATTAGTCAAATAAGGATTTTAAGTAATGGCAAGTTTGCTGTTGTTGTCATCACAGAAAACAGCTTGCTGAGGGAATATGATTAATTTGAAACTCAGTTTAACAAGGGATCAGACTTTACAAAACTGCATATGAAGTTTGTGTTTTCTGTTCCTCTGCAAACAAAAAGGCCTGGTCTTGTCTAAGATAAATCAGTGGGTCATATCTGGACTTAAAAATATACTTGCTCAGCACAATTATTGCTATTACTGCTATTAATTAAATGCTAATTAGTATTTATATACTGTTATACTCTTTTCAAAAATATTGATCTTTAAAAATTTTTTGGAAACTAACTCTTTTCCCTATTTACACTGAAACATTTACATTAATTTTCCTATTGTTCAGATTCATCCTTCAGATAAAAACCCCACATGATATGCAACATTATGATGCACTTCCTTGCAGTCCTAGAATAAAAACATTTGCTCTGGATTCCAAACATCAGTAAGAAACAGTTTTTCTCTATCTTATGGCTTTGATGGTGATTCTCAGTTTGATTACAGTAACAGATTAAAAAATATGCCTCTTCTATCTGCCAGTTACTTGGGGTGATTCTGTTTGTAGTGCCTGTGCTTCACAGACTGCTAAAAGAGCATCACAGTCAAAGCAAGCAAGAGAGAACAAAGAAGTACAGAGAAGGGAAGCAACAGATAACGAGATGTGTGCAGTAAGAAAAACCTATTCACTACAGAACATCCTTCTTACTCACCCTGAAAACAGTTTTGCTTGTTTTTTCCCTTCAGTGTCACTCCCTCTATGAACTAGATCCCTATCTATTTGTGCTGACAGCTAATGAGTTATTTCCAAAGCGGGTTTGTCTACAGGAAAATATTTGTCAGCATATGAAAAGAAGCATCCATCTTTCCCAGACTATTGGTCCAGCTTGACTTTACTTTCTTTAACAGTGGAAACAGATGTCATCTGGAGAAAATACATTATAATCTCACATGGCAAACCCAGCAGATTTCTTCCAGTACAGGCAAGAAACATTCTGAGGAATGGAAACTTTCAATTTTTAATTTTGAACAAAATAAACCTGTCCTCAATGTAGTTTTTTGTTGCTCTGACAGTGTTTCTACTATAGATTTAGTTTGCATAGCATTGCTGCCTCAGGCTAATTTATTTTGTCTATGTAGCAAGACCTAGAAACTTAGCTATTGCTACAATGGCTATAGCTAATTATTGCTGTACCTAGTCCAGGGCTTAGGCCTGGATTTGGGTCCACTGTACCGTGAGTGAACACAAGTCTCCAAGATAAACTATTTTAGTGGGTTTGTATTCACTGTAAATTCTGTTGTGAGCCCTGCTGTGCTTTTGTAACTGCCAAAGCTGTTCTAAGCACTGTCAAACTTTCTGGGTTCCATTCTTGCTGTCTATTTCCTGATGAGACCTCCTGTGTGGTGCCTCAGAAGACACTTTGCTTGGGATCACGGGACAGAGGCTACTGCTCCTGTCATAGCACAGGGACATGGACACTGTGGCACTCTGACTTCACCCACAGCTTCCGAAATGTCACCAGCTAAACACACCTAAAGACTCGTCCTTGTTTTAAAATCTGATACTTAGGGTAAACTACACTGCTCAGTGCCCAATATTTACAATGTGGGTTAAAAGACTTTAAAATGATGAAATGATGTGTCACACAGCCTGAATCTGAAAATGTCATCCAGTCAGGAAAGTCTACTCCCAGGTGCACAGATCCAATGGTTAGAAAGACTAATTTGAATCTCTCTTAATGCACAAAATAAATAAAGAAGTTCTGAAGCAGATTAGTAATACTTAAACTGTTGTGAAGAAAAATGGTTATTCAAAATTCAAGTGTTTCCCAAATATAATACCATAGTAAAACCATACCACAGATTTCCTCGTTTTCAGGGAAATGAAGCTGAAAAAAAACCCCAAAATAATACCCCCCCCATTCATAGTATCAAAATCAAAGCAAAATTAAAAGTAGTACTGAATCCTTTTAACCCTTTTACATGTGTATGATGCATATTAAATACAGTAAGAAAGATAAGAAAGCTTATCGAAGAGGAATAAAGTGTTATATTACATCATTAAGGGTTTAGTGAAAGAAAAGATTTATCAGAATTTCTGCTGAAGAAAAGGCATGTGATTAAAAGAACCAAAAAAGAAAAGAAACAAGAAAGAAGGAAATTAAGAAAGAATAAAAAGATGTTGTAAGCACCAAAGATGCTTTAATGGATCAAGAAGCACTGGCATCTCAAAAAGCAGTGAAAGCAACCTCACTGAATTTATCTGTAGCAGTCAATGGCACGTGACAGGCAGCAAATTAAATACTGGCTCTGAAAACTATTAGTTGTCAGAAAAAGAAAGAGTAAATATTTCTAAGCAGATAATTTTTATGTTAACGCTTCACTAGATGCCTACTAGTAGCAATAAACTGGCTTGTTAAGTGCTTTTAAGGTAGAATAGCTGCACAAAACAGTTTTATACCTCTGCTTTGACTGGTAGCTGATGGAGGTGGAAGAATGCCGGTTGAAACTAAAATGAGACAAAAGTGGTATTTGAAAAAATATACACAAAAGATTGGGATATCTTGCCCTACCATGAATTTCCTATGAGTAAGAAGGGCACTTAAATGCTGAAGTAAACAACATGTACATATTTATAATCATATGAGTATTACATTACGTTTTGTTTTCTTATTTAAAATACGAATCACAGTGAAACCTGAAGAGTGGTAACATAGGTCAATAAGTCACACTTATCTGATCTTGTTATTTCATTGTGAAACTCCAATTATTTTTATTAGCAGAAAAAAAATACAAGGGATTTTTCTCAGTGTCATAAGTTTACATTGCATCAAATCTGAAAAGCAAACCTTGAATGAACCAAAGGCCAAAGATCAGGGAAGTGCCCCAGCCTGTGAGGCAGCTTGGACAACCCCATGGAAAGGACAGACTGGCACAGTTGAAGCAGAAACATCCACCCACCATGTTCAACTTTTGTCTTGCAGAACCTTTCTATTACTACAGTCTTAGGTAAACAGGTAGATTTTTTTTTTCCTTGGGGAAACAGTGTAATTTCAGAAAATAAATGAGTCATTTATGCAAATACTGGAAGTACTTGAAAGCCTGCACAACGTATGATCTGAGAAACAAGAGGATTCAGAATGAACAGAGCTCGTGTCTGCAGGGCAGTGCAGGGCTACAGAGCATCAATCCCATCCCACAGGGGCACAGTCCACATTTCCCAGAAACACCAGGAGTCTGCCTTATGCCAGTTATTTTCCTCACTTCTGGAGAAGATTTTTTTTCGTCTCTTTACCATGGACACAGTGCTTGGATTAAAATCTCCAGATCAGAAGCTACACTTGGCTTTTAGAACCATAATTGTAACTCTTTCCATTGTTTCTCCTGGTTTTGTATTCCCAGAGTGCTGTTGCATGGGGCACCCTGCTTTAACCCTCTGGATGGAATGACCCATCCCTGAAGAGCTTCAAGCTTATTCAACACTCTCCTGCTGTCCTTGCTTCTTTTAAGTAAGAATGTAAGTGGAACAGATAACAGTAAGTCAGATTTCACTGCAGATGTAAAAGAGTAATACAGTCTGTTAAAGATTAGTGATTTACTTCAAACACTCCTCTTCAGGAACATGATCAAGATTTTACTCATGTTAAGTGTTATGCATATGCTCACAAAAGAACAGGATCTACTAAAGTTTAAAATCAGATTTAAATAGTTAAGGATATTGATCAAGAAATCCTCCTGCCTTTTCTTGGTGGATGCTTTTAAAGCATCTAAAAGGGAAAAAAACACCAAACACTGGAATAATGGTGATAAAATCTCAGCCTCATCTACCTAGGACATCCCCATCCTGTAAAACAGTGGTGTAATTAAGGTCAGCCATATTCTTTTTTGAAATAAAATTATATTCAATGCTCAATACTCCTCTGGTATATGTCAAGATAAAACTGGATTTTTAGGTCTGTCTTTTGGCATGCTAAAGCATTGCATGATTTCTAAATGAAAGCTACCAGATGATCAAAAATTTGAATTATAAATCAATTTAGAAGTAATTTTTAGTCCCTTTCATTTCAATACACTAGCTATAATACACAACACTTTTTACAACAAACATGGAAGAAATGCACCAAGATAAAGAACCTATTCCAGCTGCAAGACAGCCATCCAAAACCAACCAACCAAGCAGAGTTCACTTCTTGTACTTGATTATCAGGGAACCAAATTTTTACAGGTCCTACAAGTCTCTGATTTGCCCTTATGTGCCAAGACAGTAACATTTGCCTGTTGGTGACGGGGAAGCAGATGACAGCATTGCCCATGTGCCATCCACTGGCAAAGCAGCAGTGTAGTGTATAAAGTTGATATGCTGTAGATCTTTTAAATGTGGCCAGGTGCCAGCAAGAGGTTTTAGGAGTCTGATTAGAGCATTTATTTTAGAAATGGACAGATGTTTTTCATAGATTCACAGACTTGCTGAGGTTGAAAGAGGCCTCAGGAAGAATCTGATCTAACCTGCTGAAAGCAAGGCCAGCTCTGAGGTCAGACCAGGTTGCTCCATGTTTTAGCCAGTGATGTCTTGAAAATGTCCAAGAGTGGAGGCACAGCCTCCCCAGACAAGTCACTTCCTTTCAAAGGGGCAGGAAAAGCAGCAATGGTCCATGACAATCTAATTTACTAATTTACTTTCAATTCAAATGCCTCAATATCTCAATGTCATCTTTTTATCCTCATTAATTTTGTTTCACACTGATTAGTCCATGTTTCACGCTGATTAGTCCATAACTACAAAGGAGTTAATATGGTTTCGGGGGTCTCACACTGCTTCCCCTCTCCCATTAAATGCATTTAAAATTTGAGGGAAATGAAAAAAAGCTCAATCAAAAAATAGTATTTCATTAGCTCTAAGAAAGACATGCAAGTAGTGTCAGCAAGTACTGGTTATCTTTCTACTAATCTATTAGCTGTTTATATGTAAAATATGCATAATTGTTGCTTAACTTGTCCCTGCCCATGGAACTAGATGATCTTTAAGATCCCTCCCAGCCCAATCCATTCTATGACTTCCATGATTTCCAAGGAAGGAATGAAAACAAGCTCTTAGGAAAGATTTAGATGGATCCTAAGATGTAGAGTGGTGAAACATGAATAGATGTGCACTGTCTGGACAGAGTAGTCACCATTTAATTGAGCAGTCTTCCATTTAATTTCATCTTCTGACTGATTTCAATCTCCAGCTGAAAGAATCCCTAAAATCAAGTATTTTCTGTAGCTCAGGAGAAATAATAGCTTTTGCATGCTAGTGTTGAATCAAACTCAAATATGCACAGTTATTATTGCTTGAAAAGCAAGGAACCTTACCTGAATAGAAGGGGCTTCTTGAAACTAAAGTTACAATTGGTGTACTTCCACTCATCAGCAGTCAGTTTTATTCCTTATGTTTTATCAGTTCCATACTGGGATTACTTCCCCTGTGTAAGTCCCATGGCTGGAAACAGACATGTTCACATCCTAAAACTGAAAACTCTTCTGATGTTTTGTTCTGTAGCTATTTCATTTCTGCATTGGTTTCAGTGATGTGAAGCCAACCAAACTGCTATTAAACAGTTCCTGTGCCAAGCACTTAACTGTTCTGTGATTTTCTTGAGAAAGACCATTATACTTCTTGCCTTCATCATACTCAAACCTTCAAACTTGTGCCCTTTGTCAATTTCAAACATCACCTTTGGGTCATTCCTAACAATTTTTTTTATATAAAGATAAGACACACATGGATAATTATAATCTCAAATGTATTGCTGATTTAGTTTTTTATTATTTCTTAAAACTGTTCTAATTGTGTTCAAAAGAGTCTTAAAATCCCCTGCTTTTCTCTGTTAGTTGTCAAAGTGTTATGAAAGCAGCGAAAAGGCTTGGAAGTGAGGCAGTACAGCAGCATTCTCTCTTTCTAGTGATAAAAGATTCCTGTGATCCTGTGTTTTCACCAAGAAAAAAAAAAAAAAGGTCCATCATTCTCACCCAGTGTCTCTAGACAAATATTTTCATTTCAGGATGGCAAAAGCAGCACAAACCAACCAAGTGAAACACCTCTGCTCCAAGAGGACCTTGTGGTCACATATCCTACATCTAAAACGTAGCTGTTTCCTAGCTGGGTTGTCATGCAGAAGATAAGGAAGAGGCTGTTCTTTTAAACACATTGTGCTTTTTCTCTCCAATTCAATCCCTTCAGAAACTGAAAACCTCATGTCAGAGAGCATAATACAAAATCAAAACAAATTAAAAGAAGAGAGCTTTACAGATATACCTAGACTGAGATGAGATAGCAGATGAAATAGTGGAAGCTGCTAATGACATGTTCTTGGGCCCATGGAAAGACTTAGGCTGGGAAAGAGAGCTGGGGGCTGCAAGAACTCTGCAGAAGACACATAAAAGCAATAAAGCATGAACAAAATTATTTAACAGGGGCACAAATCATGGCATCAGAACCAGGCTCTGGCAGGATTCAGATACAGGAAGACTGCTGCATAGTTACCAGGAACAGGTTTTCTGTAGCACACATCTGCAGACTTACAGAATAGCACAACCAAGCACATTCCTACAGAACACAAGGCAAAATGCACACATTATGGAAACATTTTAAAACCAGACTCTATCAACAACTGAGACAGAAAATATTACAGGACAGGACTTTTGTCAATGATACATGCTTTTATCTGAAAGATCTGAAGATGTTTGAGTCTAAATACAAGATAAACATTTCCCTATGCAAACAGTCCCAGACAGAAGATTGTCCTAGCAAAACCAGAAGTAATTGGAATGATTAGTTTAGCAAAGGGTTGGGTTTTTTTTGTTTGTTTTTTTGGTTTTTTTTTTTTTTTTTTTTTTTTTTTTTTTTTTTTTTTTGTTGGTCTGGAGAAGATACTAGGTAATACGTTTTCTTCATGCTATGATTTCAACTGAGGGATAAAAATTATTTAAACCTTATCATAATTTTATGTTGAAGTGCCTCTCAGGGCAGTTCTGAATTTGAGCATAAGACCTTATTCAAACCTCCTTTGCTGTGTGGAATAAAACCACTGCATTCTGGTAGGTCATGGCTAGGTAAAAACTGACTAAAATAAGAAATGAATTAGTTGGTATATATACATAAACTAGGAAAAACTAATTAAGAAGTAGAGCCAAGAGAACATTTCCAATTCCATTTATACATACCTAAAATATGATACCTCTGAGGTCTCAGTTATAAGTGGTTTATATTACTGGAAGTGTGTTTTTGCTTGGATTTTAAAAGCACGCTAAAACAGACATCTTTTCAGAATATTCATGTAGCAAACCCCAAAGATAAAAGAATATTATGTACCAAAAAACTCACTATCTCCAAAATTACTGTCATGTAAGTGACAGCTGTAGAAATCCCACACATTTCCTCACAAGCTGTCTGACAGTTTTTAATATACAACTGTAACTCCCAGTGTGCTGCAAGTGTTAGGAATGCATCTCCTTGAAACTTACTTCAGCTCAAAGGCTAATTCTCATTAGGAAAAAAAGATCAGATAAATCTAATAGAAATGAATTGATTTAACTTACAGAGCAAGTCAATCATCAGGTGTCCACCATGTTTTACTGATATCTGCTGTGACACAGTAAGCTCAGTCATGTAAGTAAATGACATTTTCTGATTTTCCATTTCTTGTCCTACTGCAGAAACACTATTAAAAGAATCTTCATACACTGCAACTAAGATGAGGAGTTGTTTTGGTTTTGTTATAAGTGGTGTAAAAACATTTCTAATTTTAAGCCCAGACTTGCTTTCTGAAAATGAAGTTGTTTTTAGGGCGGTTTTATTGTGCAAATTCTACGCAAACATGAACAACATATCACAAAATTGAAAAAAAACCCCACATAAAACCCCATCCCCCCCAAAAATATATAAAAGCATATAAACCAGGTTACAGCTTTTCATACTACATTCTTAAGCTAAGAATGTGTATGCAGCAGTTCCAAAGCCAGAGGGGTATAAAGCAATGGAGCATTACCTTTGGAAGGAGGATGAGAAAGACTCTTGCACTACTGAGGTGGTGGCTGGTGCTGCCATCGGGCTGGCTGTGTTTGGAGCAGCAGTAGCAGGCTGAGGTGCTGAAGCATGTGGTGCAGGAGCAGCAGAACTGGGAGCCACCGGGGCATGCTCAACAGGGGTACTAATTAGAGTTAAATTAAATAAAACAAGAAGCATCTTAAGAAGGCGTGCATTTACATGGAGAGCATAAAACCTACTATGTTTGAACCTGCAGCTGCAAACATAGTAGCTGGCTGGGTTACTGAGGGAAAAGCACAATTATGCAAAGATAAAAAGACATTTGTTCAGCCTTTTTCCTTGTGCAGTTCAGACTGCAATGCAGTGTTGATCCTGCTTGACTGAAATTTACCCCAGGTGTTAAACAGCACTTCAGTCCTGCTCCCACTGATGCCGGTGGTAGGAAATGTGGCACCCAGGACTAAAATGGCTGTGAAGAGCCTGTCACAGACTTGTGAGCTTGTATAAATTCCACCAACTATACTGAAATGAATTACAATAATCTAGTCATGTATCCTGTGACTATTCAAGCAACCTGTTGAACTATTAATATCTTCCATCACCTCTCTCAAAATTGAGAATTACTCATCTCTTCCAGACGGACAAATGGAGCAAAGTTAGCAGGGTTTTTTTGGGTTTTTTTGTTTTTTTAATCAGGGCATCACTGTACATAGTTGTCTTGTCCATGAGCAGTGGCCTAGAAACACAACATCTACTTGTTTAGACCTATGTCATAATCATACTGTCACATCTCTGTGTTCTTACAAATTACTCCTATCACGGTGCTGGAATTTGGTGATTCTCTTGCTCAAGGTACAAATGCCCAAAATGCTCCTTCCTGAGCACAGCAAGTATCAAGTAGCAAAAGAAACCTTATAGCTCCACAGCTGTTTCTTCAGCCAACCTTAGCCCTCTAACTCTCTCTCTCAGCTTTTTTTCCTAAGCAGAATTACCATCCATTGTGCAAATTATCTCATACTTTCTTTTGCTTCTCTCGGAAGCACTGATTGGACAAGTTATATTCCTCGGGACCTAAAACAAGTGTTTGGTATTTCTGAACTTGGGATACCCCCTTGTTCTCCATGGGACTGTCCCATTACCCCTGTCCTTCACCTCCTCTAGCTCTTCTAGAGCTCAATAGTCTACATGATGGTGTCTTAATTCAGCTGAAGATTTTGTTTGATTAGCTGAAACAGAAGCTGGTTGTTATACCCACAAACCTCAATGTTTAATGCAGCCCTCAACAAAAGCATTTGTATTTTCTCCCTTGTGGAGATTCATCTACAATTACGTACATAATAAGTAAGTTCCTGAAAACAATCATCCAGTTTGCAATTCTGGCTTTCAAATCCTTACATCAAGTTTTGTAACAGTTTTGCAGAAGTTCTTCCATAGTAATATGCATTTGAGAGTCAGATGATTTCTTCCATCCTGATGCATTTCATGATATAAATTCTTCCAATTAACTAGGAGGCATCAATTTCACAGCCTGTGTTACAGAGTTGCTGTGTATTATCCATCACAGCTAATCTGGTACTGAATTTCAACACTGCAAAATTTTCCCTGTGCCACAGTGGGTACCAGAATTACCCCATTAAAAGCTGTGGAGTCACAGTTTTCATATTACATACTTACATATCTTTGATTTGGCAAAGAGGAAAAGATTGAAACTATGCTGCACATTGAAATGGAACTTAATGTATGTGTCAAAAACAAACACAAACTAGGATTTCACCCATTTTGTCTATTTGCACTGATGTGAAAGGGAATTTACTACAGATTTCAGACGATTCAAGACGTCATACCTTGAACAGAACAGTTAACTTAATTAATTGCAATTTAATTGTAACAATCTACAAAACAATCAAAACACATATTCAGTGATAAATAATGAAAAGAAAGTAAAAAACCCCCAATCCATATGTGTGGACATGGACCTGTGTGGAGACAGATTTGAACAGAATGAACCCGTATAAATAAAATTAAAACAAATATACTAGAATACCTTTTAAAGTTTAAAAGAAGCACAAACAAATTTCATCTTGCATAGTATTTGTAATATTTCTTTTTATGTGATTAAAATGTTAGAGGCTTGCTTACCTTCCTTCATGGTAGAATATGTTAATTGTCAAAACAAGGAATTGGAATAAATATAAATGAAGTGGATATAACCATAAAAATCAGAGTGGTTTGGTTACATAAATTATATGCAGTTGATAATATTCTCAAAACAATTTTATAGAAAGGCCTCGAGACTGACTTGACTGGTCTTAATTTAGCAACTATAAATTTTACATAATTTTATATATATTGTCAAATACAATAGCCTAACTGTTTTTTTGTCTGATTTTTCATTTTAGTTATTCAAGAACAGAAGAATTTCAAGAATTGATAAATGTGAGTGCTGCTTTATAATAGAGATCATCTAATGCAACAGCTTCATTATGACATGTTATAGAGTGGTTTTTGGTCAGTTTTTAAATACAGTAATTTTGTAGACTTTAAATCTTTACAGTACTTTGTATTTTAAAAGACATTGAAAAAATCAAACATCTTCATATTTGCGGTAACAAACAAAAGTAAGTTAGGTGGATGAAAACAAACACACATCTCTTCTCAGCTGATTTTCAGTCATGAAAAGGAACACAGATCAGTAGAGGTTAAGAAGATAATAATGGTTAACAACCATAATGAGAACACAGCAACAAATGCACTCTAACATTTAAAATATAAGTGTAGATTATACTTTTTCTCTTGGTGAAGACCTAAGTTCTGAGACTTTCTATCCCAATAACAAGGAGTGGATGATTAAAACAGCACTTAGTCTCCTTTATGTAATGCATGAAGGTTTTTGTGTTCTAATCCTCCAACAGATGACTTGCAAAGAAACAAAAATATAGAAAACCAAAACTAAAATGGATTTGAAAAAAATCTGTTATTGAATCATTTGTAGAAAAAAAGTGCCAGAGAAAGTATTTAGAGAAGGCTGTAATGCGGAAGGATTTAATATTTGAATATGGGAATGTTTGTGGAATCCACCAAAAATACAGAAATATCAGCTGCTGCTTCTCTGCTGAAGATGCTTAATGACTTGTCTCTGCGTTGTAGGTATGATCCTATGATAGTCACTGAAAATGTAACACCCACACGAACCAGAAGTTGCTGGAATCGGAAGAACTGGAATGTCTGCCTTTGAGGCAATGGGCATTTCCATCTGAAGGAGTTAGAGGTTGTTATTACCAAACCATTGCAAAGCTCCAAACCGGGTCAGTTACGCAGTTACACGGCACAGTGTACCTTTGGTTACTGGATGAAGCAAGAGGGGCTTTCTGGCCAACACCGGCCTCCCCCTGGCTTGTACCTGCTCCAAGCCTCACAGACCCCTTGGAGGCCGCTGGCTGAGCATTGGCAGTGTTGGCATCCCTGGTGGATGACTTAGGAGGATGCCAAGTACTCGAGGTCACATACTGGGGCGCATGCGCGGTACCTGTAGGCCTGGGTGACAGAGATTACAAGGGTGTTTGTAAATGAGGCATTTCCTAGGGAATAGCAGGGGCTTGAGGAACAGACAGAATTCCAGCCACAGATGGAGCTGGAGATCATAATGACAATGCAGATGAAGTAATCTTGATAGTTCATTGGTTAATTACTGCTTAAGACCAGGAAAGGCTTGACAAATTAAAAAAGGTACCTTGTGTTAAATCTGAAAATCATATTGCTATGAATATCAAAATAAGCGGAGCTGTGATGGTAATGGAGGTGGAGAAAGGCTGTGGTATGACAGATCACACAAGATTAAAGCAATATAGGAGGACAATAGCACCAGTCACATATCAGAAATTGTTCCTGGCAAAATAAAATAATAGTTAAAAGAAAAAGAGATTTCAGTGAAGCAGCTGCATAGTCCTACAAATGGTTTTACACAAATGAAACTGCTGGTGAAATTCTAACACTGCTTGTTCTTTACAATTTAATTTATATTCAGGAATCAAGGGGTTTATTTCCTTCCTTTTCTTAATTATTAATTTAAAAATAAAAATCAATTTTCCCAACTGTTCAAGTGCCAGTTGCCATTGCTTGTGTCATTATTAACAAATAATGCTTGCACTCAGATATTAACTCTATGCAACCTTCATTCAAAAATAAGCAGTCTTTTAAAAAACCCCAAAAATAAAAAGTGGTTGCATTATCACTGAGGCAGGAATCAAAAACAAAGAGAAAAGCAGTAGTATAAAATTCTTTTCATGACTAACTACAAAGAGGCCTTTCTTTGCTCCATTAAACAACTGGTCTGATTCACTCAAAAAAACCCTGTGTATCAGTACTTGGGGGTTTAATAAATGAACTAATAGAAAACAACAGATTTCTATACTTAATTGCAAATGTTCTGATATCCTTTGGGAGAAAACAACTTGACATGAACGAACTTACAGAGGGACTGTTTTCAACCTCATAATCCATTGAGTATCAATCAATATCTGACATATAAATGTTCTTAAAAAGATAATCTTCTTTAGATTTTAAAAATGTCTTGAAGAGTCTAGACAAAGTTTAAAATAGAAATTGTTCTTAAAACTCCATCACAAACTGACAGTACTCCATTTCAAGAATATTTGATTTAAAACTTCTTATTTTTCAGGTTTAAAAGTTTTGAGAAACACAATCCCCACCTCACACTGCACAAGAAAGAAATGCCTAATGAACCCACTTAGCTGAAGCCTCTACCTTCATCATCTGCTCAAAGAGTGTATTTTTATAACAGGTTTTGAAGTAAGAACAAGGAAGTGGAGATATATTCTTAACAAGAAGTAAATCAAACACAGCACACATTACCTGTTTTCTGATGCTGCTGCAAGGTTTTCCTTGTCTCTGTGAAAGGAGGGGATACAGTATGAAATAAATGCAATTGCCAGTGATGGCAAAAAAAGCCCCACCCAAAACAACCAGAAAAGAAGAACATGGGTTGGGGAGAAATGTTTGGTTGCAAAAAGCATCCTAGAGTGGTTGCTTGTAAATACAGCTGTGAGAAGCCTCTTCAGCTTTCCAGGTGAAACCACCAGATATACAAGTTTGCTGTATGCCTCTTATCACTTGCAAACAACTTTGTTTCGATAATAAAATAAAAGGAAAATTAACAGTTACAAATGAGACATTGTATGTGTGTATACAATTTCAGGAATAGTTTTGACTTTAATAAGTTTCCTTTTAAAAAACAATTCAATAATATTCCAGCAGAACATACTCGGATGCCAAATCCAAGCACTAAAAATAATCAAAGCTGGGCAGTCTTCATGGACCCAATATTTTGAAGTGATAAGCAGTTAAATGGTTAACAAAAACTTACACAAAAAGGATTTCTTATGCCTGGCATCACTTAAAAATTCTCTGCCCTATCCAAATACTACTTTTCTCAACCTAAATTGGATTAGAAACAATTCCTTCAACTGGAAATCATTCCTTCATTGAGGTGAGGAGTAAGTCAGTCTCAGTTTCACTGACAGAGAACTGGGCTGTTATTCTGTAAACACACATACACACTTAAAAAAATAACTGATCTGTTTAAATGCAAGCTATTGTTTATCTGTAAGAAGTTAAGACACAAGTAATTTCATAAAGAATAGAATCCATTAGCCTTAAACACCTAAGTATGAAATCCAGTTAGTTAAGTAATTGAGATAGTCTCACTAGTTAGCAATTTAATGGGTGATTGCATCCCTTCTTATTTAAGGAACTGTGCTGAAATTTCAACAGGTTTAAAGCTGAAATATGCCAAATGAGAACACTTTTCTTTAGTGGCATGTAAAATTACAAACCACAAAGTGAATGTCCTCATTTACTCAAATGAACCTTCTTCCTGAAGCATCCTTTGAAAACAAAAAAGGAATACATGCACTTGTTTATATGGATTTTCTGGGCTCAAATCATTAACTTAGATTATGTTTGGAAAGCTATTCTTAATATTTTCCACATTATTATCAGTATTGTGTTTATGTACTTTTACATATATATATGTACAATCACATATTCTTTCCATAGTTCAGTTCCAAGAAAGTTATAAAAACCAATCCAGTTAAGATCAGCAAATGCTTGGGCATAGGTGTTCTCTACGAATTTTTAAAACCTCTAACTAAAATGTAGCCCTAAAACATATGAATTGAAGCCAGATTTTGAAACCCAGAAGTTGGGAAATGCCCCTCAGATGTGTCTGAATAAGATGTTCCTGTGATCAGAAGAGCCTGCCTTGAAGAGAAATCCCCCAACGAGGTCGATGGCTCACCACTCTGAAGCAATGAGAAACCAAACACTGTCCTTATGGCAACCAAGCTGTGAGTTCACCGCAATGCCAGCTATGAAACAAGGTGCAGGAGGATGGATTACAGACTGTGCAGGTGTGGGAACTGTTAATTTACCAAGAGCCATAATCATGCAACAATGTTAAAGAAAACAGTCAGGGCCTAGAAACAAAATACAGCACTATTTATCTCCAGTGTTGCCAAATGCTCTATGAGAAATTACAGCCAAGACCAAAAGGCAGGCAGTTGGGGTCAGGCTGAAGCAGTGCTAAGCCTCTGGTGTTACAATTAATCTGATCCTAACTTTTCTGCTCCAATAACTGTGGCTACACTGAACAAGGCAAAAAAAAAAAAAAAAAAAAAAAAAAAATCACTTGACTCAAGGTCACTTTGAGGTCGGTATTTCACAGAAGCTTTTTCCCCAAGTGTACAGTATTGGATAATGTTGAGTGACGATGGCAGGGGAGTTGTGAAGGTTAAAACAGAGAGAGAAGTATAGTAAAAATACTTCCACAGAATAAATCAAAGGAAAAGGCAGAGTAAAGGGGAAAATGAGTTCAAAGGCACATAACACTGCTTCATGGTTTGCTTCCAGGACCTATTTCTCTTCCCAGTCAATAGGAGTAATTCCCATTTGGCTACCAAGAAAAAAGGCTCAAGATCAGATGTGCCTCTGACTGGCAATACTTGCATTTTAAGGAACCAACAACTGGATTTCTGGCCTTTACAATCAAAACATTTTTTGTAAACTAAATGCAGAAATAACTTTACTTTTGAGCCAAATACATCCCTCGGGCAGGCTCAGTAAAGTCAATACTTTCACAACATGAAAGAATTTGGCTCAGAATACTATGAGCTGTTTGTATCTCAGTCTACACAGGCTGCTGCAATAACTGACAGTAGTGGATAATAGTTTTGAGCTATCTGGGAGAGATTTAAAATTACTGTGGGGGATTTTTTTTCTGTCTGCAGTTGTTTTTAGTCCCCACTGAAATTGCTTTTGATAGAAGGGCCTCAGTCAATGACTGTTCTGAGAAAACAGTGCAACTCCCACAGATTTTGTTAAATGTTGGACCTGTATTTCAAAGAAGACCTATTCATAATATACTGTCTTCCCAATTCCACAATACATTATACAGTAGAAATTATGAAATGTTTTCTTCTAATAAAATATGCTATATGATAGGGTGCTAAAGGCAGAGTGAAGTGATAGAAATAGTCTTTCCCTCACACACACCAACAAGAATTACAATAGTCTGAGTAACAGAAATCAAAATTCATTTGCAAGCCAAGCTTGTGTGTGCTATTGGACCCTAAAAATAGCCTGGAGAATCTTCAGAATTTTCAATAAATGAGTATGTTAAATCTCAACTCTATGTACGGGGCATTGGAATGTTTTCCCATTCTATTTTTTGGGAACAAAATGCAAAAGATCCTCAAACATGTACATGTAGCAGGCAAGCTGAAACGTAGAGGAGGTGCACCTTCCATCTACCTTCTTCTTGGATAGTAAGAGACCTAGACTCTCTCTCTTGAAAAGCTCTGCTCTATTCCCCTAAAATGTGGAGACAGAATCCTGTGATGTGCAAGGAAGACCTGGTGACATAAGAAACAATAGGTGTCCCGAGGGCCCGCATGATCCTTCAACTGCTCTTTCAATACTGAAGCAAAAAGTGAATATTCTAATTGAGTTTTTTCTCTATACTCTCGCAGAGCAAGACTATTTTTTTTTTTTTTACAGATGAGAGACTAAAACTTAATAGATTTGTTCATGGTCTAAAAGAAAGTCCACAGCAGTGTAAAGAACTGAAATAAGCTCTCCCAAAACCCCGCTGAGTATTTAAAATATCAGTTCACCCTCTTTAATGAGGTATTACAGATTTTAAATAAATATATCTGTTCAGTTAATCAGTATTTTACTGTATTGAGAATCCAATATAGTCTTCTACTAAGTCTGATAGATATACAATTTTTTTTTTTCAAAGGGGAAATAAACATAAAGATTATTAGGGTCTATATTTATTGAAATTAAAAATTCTGTTTTTCTAGTAGTGTAGTGTGGATTTGCAAGACTTATAACTTTCATCCTAGCATGTAGTTTTATAAACATATTTGCCTACAAATAAAATTTCCTTTCAAGAAGTAAAAGTAACAAAGTAATTTTAAAGAAATTCTTATAGGGTGTCTGGGAGTAAAGTTGTGTGAAAGCTATTTTATAATTGCCTTCCAAACATTTTTTGTCTCGAAGGCATGAGACACTGACACTGTGGAAACTGGACACTGAGCCAGATTAACTGCTGCTCTGATCCAGTGAGGCTATTTCTACCTTTCTGTATTTGCAGCTGAGAATTTTTCCATGGTCAGATGACTATTGAGATGACTTGCCTTTTTTTCCCCCATGCTATATTTCTGTTATTTTAACAAAGACACCAGAAGACAAACAAAGAAATGACAGGCAGTTAACTGGAGAGGACAGAAGATGACTATCATGCTGGTTTAGTTAACACTTCAGCTTGGGATCACAAAAAGGGGTAGAAGAGCTAGTCTCTCTTTTTCAGCCACTGTAGTTAAGAATGTGAGCAGCCCACGCCAAAACAATTGCAATATATCCTACTATGTTTGCTTGCCAAAACAGGGAAGTACTTTTCTCACAGGGCTTTCCTGCTTTGTGCAGACAGTGCCACAGAAGAGAAGAAGCATTATTACAGATTCAGTGGAAAACAACCAGCAGCTCATTCTCAACACATACTATGGAACTCAATCAAAGCAGCTCAGGAAAATCCAAGCCAATCCCTCCTATGAATGCATTTTAGTGGCATCTACAGGCTTGCTGTTAAATCTAACAGTCACAGAATAAATTCAGCTGGACGTACAGCAGCCTTAGTGTTGGGGAAAGTAAGGTAACTCTTGCCCAAGGTTTACATTGTGATATTTGGCATAAGAACTCCAATTTAAAATTTTATCTTATTGATAAATACATCACTTTAGTAAGAACAAAGACTGCAAAATTCTGAGCATGTGCAGCAATTGGGGCTGGGATTTAATTCAGATAATTATTCCCTATCTTGACCTTAAGTGTACAATTCGATTTAATTGAATGCTTTTCTGTGGCTTTCTATAGCCCCACGGTAAAGTGCAGGGATCTGCCACCAGGAACCTGAGCACAGGATCCAAACTCTCAGTCTATGTTCCTGACCACTACAGACAAAACCAATGCACAAGTTTGGGCTTTGTATGACAGGAAATGATTCCCCTCTCACTGAAGTGTTCTTTCTCATCATGACCTCACTTTTCTCCAGGGAAGCTGAGGAAAGAACAAGAACTCAGAGGTTTCACTTTCAGGGGGTTGTTTTTTAGACCTACTTTTTAATTTGTGCACATTGATGATAAGAAAATTCATATTTCCTCTACATGGCATTAAACTAGGTTTGAAGCTGCCCCTGAAACCCAGCAACATGTCTGTGCTGTTCAGTTCCTGAATTAAATATCTAAGTGGTATGAATTAGAATGGTTGTCATTTTTTCAGAATGTGAATTAAATTTTATTTCATAAACTCTCTCAAGGATTTTCTTACCTTCCCTCTCTCATTTGTAATCATATAACATTCTGGGTCAGCTACAACAAAAATGCTTACATGGAAATGAACTATTAGGAAGTTATTAGTATTTACGGTAATTTTGCTGACATTAATGCAATTTAGAAGCAGAATAAAAGGAAACAGTGCCAGTGCTGTGCTCCAGCTCACCCTAAGCAAAGCTGTGAGCCAGGCTGATGATCCACAGACCCCAGCTGAGTGCCTCTGAGTTACAATGCTTGTTGGAAAACCTGCTGCATGTTAGAACTGCTTTTCCCTTTTTGGACTGAGCAGTCAGAGAGAAAGGCAGCACTGGTGTCTTGGTTAGCCACCTGCATCAGCTGAAGGATGCACATGAAAATTTTAAAGGTTGCACAGTAAAAATGAAAGTTAATGTTCATTAAAAGTTACATGGTGGACAGGAACATGCAGGAGACTGAGGTGGTAAAGATAAGATGCTACGTATAGGTCAGTACACCCACACCCAAAGTTTAATTTCAGCTTTAACAGGCTCTGTTAGCTTATGCATTGCTTTCTTTATGAACTGTTTTGAGAAAAGTTTCATGGTATTTTCTAATTGCATTTGGAGGCTTCACTCTTTCAATTTTAAGTGGGTACACTGAAGTGGATACACTGTACCTTGCATTGTCTTTGACCAATTTATTCTACAGGGAAACAAGGGATTTACAATGCCCCAATAATTTTTTTTTCCCATAGAACTTCCAGGAATATTTAGAGGAAGAAAGACTTGATATTTGATCAATTTTCTCTCCTGATTTCACTCAAGATTCCACGGAGACAACTGAGTTATTTCACTGTTCCTAAACTTTTGTCACTCTTCAGGTGTTAAAAGGTAAATGGGGATTAGAAGATATTAAATTGATGTGCTTATTATTTTTTTATTATGTTCCTTAAGTGGAAAATCTACCTAGAGAAGTCTGCTTTATTTCACCAGCTGTTGTGGAAAGACAGGCCATGTCTTTCAAAAGTAGCAGTTCTGGTAATTTGAGCAGCAGATAGGAGGTTTTTGGCAATAGGGCAGATCAGCAATGTTAATCATTGGAAATTTTGGACAACCAAGGAAGGAAATCAAGATGCCTTAGCTTGTCTTAGCGGCGTCAGATGGCTTTGATTAGCAGACATAGAACAAGAACGTTACTGTGCTTGAGAGCAAGTTTTAGTCAATTAATTGTCATGTATCCTGCAGAAAGCTGTCAACTAAAGGCAAACTGATTAAAGATTAAAGAAAGTAATTATCTGGTCATACCATGCACCATACCAAAATTCTGGCTTTTTAACTTTGCAAACTCTAATTTGTGTAAGGATCCATTTAAGTTTCTGATACATATAATGATAATCCCAGTCACTGAAGCTCATGGTAGACACAGCTAAAGAAGCTACAACATCAATTCAACTCCTGTGGGAACCAGAGTGAACAAGTGAAAAATTGGTGTCACTTCTGCCCCTGAGGAAGGCTTCAGAAAGCTCTGTGATGTTGGACTTTTCAAAAGTGATAAAGTACTCCCAGAAATATTGTTCGCTGCTCTGGAAGATATACTCCATCCAGTTTTGCATAATGAGAGAGAAACTGCAATGAAGTGACCTCTGTATTACTTAGAAAAAAACCATACTGTCCTTCCTGTGCAGGCAGGCATGAGGAGGGGGAGGCAAGGGAAGGAGCCACGGAACCTCCCTCCTTTGGTCCCTTTGTCATGCATGAAAGGAACAGAGGTCAAACTGGAAAGCCACACTGCAGCCACATCCCATCAGCACACACTGCATGCAGTCAGTGCCTCTGCTGCAAACTGAGCACTGCAGGAGGTCAGGGGGGCTGCTGGAGCAGAAGGCAGGGCAGCAGGATTCAGGAGACAGGTTAGTTCAGATCAAACAGCCTTGTACCACAGCACAAAAGGAGCATGTCCCTGTGCCATAACCAGACAAGCACATTTACCTGGAAGGCCTTTTGGTTTTGATTTCCTACTGGCATCAGCTTTGCTGTGTCTTCATTAAATGCTTATAACGCTATGTTTTACTGGCAATATTGGGAAGGGCAGGGGGTGCCTATGACTACCCACATCCTGTGTTTTATCTTTATTTTTGGCATGGAGGTTATTTAGAAGACAGTATTGTCACCAACCATTGTCCTCTGCTCAGCAGAGCCATCACAGGTCAGAATATATTCAGCATGGGACAGATACACCTGCCTATCATCAGTGTTGGTTTAAAGAATTACATGACTCATCGAGTATTCAGGAACCTATTTTAAGCCTCACTGCCATTAATTGTGACTGATTTTCCTGTGTGAGACAGCAGACTTCTGCAAGTGCTCAGGAAACACTGCAAGATGGGGTTGGTCCCTCAGAAGCCACATCGAGTGAGATAAGCCTGAACATACTAAAATATAATAGGCTAGGCTTGCCCTTTCACTAGAACAAAGCTACTGGTTTGTTTTTTTTTTTCAAAGCTTTAATGCTTTTTTATCAGGCCCAGGTTTGTTCCTGTCATTAGCAATGATATGCACTAGAGTGAAAAATCCAGGCCGATTTCTCTGTCTTACAGACAAAGTCTGCCTCCTCCGCAGGAAGCAAAAACAAGGCCTCTTCAGAGCTATACAAAAAAAGATCCATAACATTAATTTTCTGGACTTGAAGATCACCATGACAACATAAAAGAAGATCTTTGAGGAGTAAGAGTTGAGGAATTATTAGTCTAAACATAAAAAAAAGAAATGACATAGAAATACTTGATTGACAGTTTTAACACAAAAAGTCCATCACTTGTGAAATTTTTTAAAGGGATTGGACTAAGCAGTTGAAATATGCTGTAGTAAAAATCTTGCTCTAAGGATTAATGAAGGCACCTTCACAAAAGGTCTTTAACATTGCAGCAGTTCTAAAAGCTGCCAGATATTCAGGATTTCTTCCTATTGCTTTTTCCCCCCCTTTTTATGTAACTGCATAAAGAATTGTCATTCTACAAGCTTGGAGAATGTTAGATTCCATTTTTTATCCTACAGAAAAAAAGATTAAAACTATTCCCCTACATGATTACATGGTTTATATGCACTGAATTGATATAATTAAAATACCTTTCAAAATAACATTAAGTGCAAACATTGAGATATAATCTAGACATTTTCATTCTAACACATGCACTAGAACTCTTGAAAATGACTAGTATCTGTATTATATTCATAAAACATTAAGGATGCACAATTGTTATTACCATTAAGAGACTGCATTACTACTTATTCATAAAAACATCTAGTTTGATTGAAAATTAGAACTGGAAGATTATTTTGCTTAGGTACATTTTATGTTTATGAAAAAAACCTTAATTGCCTACTGATATTTAAAATTCTATCAAAGTTTCCCATACATAAGTAAAATTTACCACCACTTTGGTTCACCAAATGTTGCTCCTGGCAACAATCAGGAAAAGTTAAAATGTTGCTCTTATTTCATGCAGTGATGCTGATTTACCGTAGGTACTAATAGGATAGTGTGATCAGAATCTGTTTGTGTTCCCATAAGGAAAATATGAATGCATGTTGTGAATTAAGTAGCATGTCCTCAAGTGCTCTGGTATTTAGCTAAGAAAAGTGAAATGCATTTTAAAAGGAATTAGTGCTTATGTCCTCTTAAGGAATACTGAAGAATCAGGTTTTTTATATATGTATGATATTCCTTTAAACGCTTCAGTATTTGGCTGATTCATGCAAAATTCTCCATGAACAGCAGCGTTTCCTTATTTCTATAACACAGAAAAAATGGGAGTTTGAATGAACTTGGTTCTTATAAGAACTGCTGAGACAAATTTGGAAGCAGCAAAAAGTGTAATAGTTTCAATCTGATCTCATGCACTAATCCCTTTGATTGGAATTAGATAAAGGTACCTAACTCAACTGCTTTGTCAGGTTTATTCCAATTCAGACAACTTCCAGGTCAATAATAATTACAGCTAATAATGGAAAGCTTTTTGACCAGATTTTTTACTTGGGAAAATAAAGTTCTCCTTCTTTCAAATAATCACTTGAAGCAGTTATGGTCTTAAAACAGAATAAAGTACTGTGTAAAATAGGCACAGAATTATTTTAGTTTTAAAACCTTTTATTTCAGATAAAGCATGCTGCTATATACAGAAAAAAAATGTGAGTCAAAGCAAGAGCAATACAGAATGGGCAACATATTCCTTAAAACTTACAAGATGCTTTTAAAAGCTTCAGTGCACCAGCAGTATGATATATTCTTCTCACTCCTAAATCATCTCTAGCAAAATGTCATTTCCTTGCAGATCCTGAGCAACCTCAGCTATCTCTCTTTCATATAATGATAAATTAAAGTTTCCAACACAAAACTTACAGCAGTGGTTCCAGTAAATGAGATTTGCCAGAATAATATATTGAAATATAACTTCACGTTGCTAATATCTTATTTCAAACAGCATCATTCAACTATGCAAACTAAGTGTGTTATACATTTAGCAAAGTCTAGGCCAATCAGTTTTCCTTTTCAACTTTCTATCTCTTACTTCATTATCTTTACATCAGTAAAACTCTGTGAAAATCTCATTCCTTTTCCTTCTAAAGAAATACTGTCAATAACTTCCCTCTCATTTTCTTCTAGAATTAAAGTCAAGAGACTTCAGTAGTGATGTTTTGCTGTATACTGAAGTTTGAGATAATAAAGGAAAAAAAGCTAAACTACTTTATCATGAAGAACATGTCCTGGGTTGTGTCATGATTTCATCTTTGGTGACAGTGAATGGCTAACAGGCTAACAGCAGAAACCAAGTGCCTAGCAGCACATCTTTGCACGAGTGGCAGGCTCAGGCTCTAAGTCAGGCCAGCAGTTAATGTGTTACTGGGACTCAGTGTTTGCCCTCGGACTGGACGGGGGCGTTTAGCTTTTAACGTTAAGGAGCTGCGCGGACAGGCCGTGATGCCAGTTGCGCAATTTGGCAAAGCGTGGGCTGTTACGTTCCGTTTCAAACCTCTCCCTGTGGCATGAGGAAAGAGAGAGACAGAGACAGAGAGAGACACACATACACAGAAGAAAGAAAGGAGGGAGAAAGAAAGGGGTTAGGGACCATGGCTACCACTCTCCTGCCTTACAACTAGGGCAGTGGCAATTTATTTGGATTTTTCCGCAGCTTTCAAATCAGCATAGTGAAGGCTGGGTGATGCTTTTTGGACCATGTGTGAAAGGTTTTGCAGTGGTTTATTTCTGAGAAGTAACTTGATATAACTTCTTATTCTTTGACTTGTGCTTGGTATTACAGGGCTGCTTTTGCTAGCAATGCAGTGTAATCCCATTGTTTTCCTCCCAGCAGTTTCTCTTGGCTTCTCCCTCCCTCTCACACAACTGAGGAGTCAGTGAAAGTTAACTCATACAAGTGCAAAATGAATGCAAATTATTTTCAATTCTCTAACACTTAGGTCAGCCCATATATAACCTGCTGTCCTTCCTGCAAGGACCACCAATGCCAGGTTTCAGCAATACTTTTGTATAGCTTCCTCAGAATTAGTGAGTATTAGTGTTGACATTTTGCATAGATATTTCTGGTCATTTGTATCACAAAGCAGAACAACAGGGAATTTTCAAAGCAGAGTCCTGTGAAGTACTGGCCACCTCCTCCCATCTCTGACTATGGAGTGGAGTGCTCGAGCCATGCTCAGCACCTCTCAGGATTTAATCTTTTCTAGATGCCCCATAGCTTAAATTCAGCTTTTGTACATAAAAAGGGGAAGAAGGAATATGTGAGATGATAGCACAGTCAAGGAGAAGTATATCAAACAGAATGAAAAAGAAAATGTTCTCGTTATTTGCAAAACTTTTTGCAGTCATTGCAAACAAGGTCATTTTTTTCCTTATTATTAACACTCATAACACAAGACAATTAATTGTGTTAATGCAGTGGAACTTGAGAGTGAAACCAGCCAAACAGAAAGGAGCATACTGGGCTGGTTTTACTCCTCAGGCTGAGGAAAGCACAAAACAATAAACAGAGTAAATGCCAACAAATTCACTGATATTTCTAAATTTTTTGTGCTTAGTAACACAGTGCCATGCAAGTAACAGTCCTAAAGGAGTCTTGATGTATGACTTCTCAAACTATTTTTTATGCTTTTAGGTAATTAAGAGATATAAAGTATTTCTAGCTGAAACTTTCTGATGGTATTTTTTTCCAGCTACATGAGCATATCCTAGCTCCAGGGGGTCTGACATATAATTTAAGAACTCCCTTACTGCTTTGAAGATATTACCCCTCCATTCAAGGGAAAGGTATTCAGAAACATCTGTTTGGCTTGAAATGGATCCCATCTCTCCAGAAAATATTCCACAACAATCATCACATCAGCAATGAAAAGTTTTCATTGCAAATTATACCTTTATGTGTGCCTTCAAAATAGCAGCAGCATGAGCAAAGGACAGTCATACAACACACTCATTAATATTAACTGACAGGAATGTTCTGCCACCCAAATTCCCAAGTTTATGGGTTTTTTTGAACATATGTCATGAAGTTGGAAGCAGCAATTTAAAAGTGACTATTTTTATGTAAAACAGTTCTGCCAAAAATAAGCTACATCTTTCTTCACTTTTAAGTGTTTGGAAGAAACCTGATCACCATTCCATGCAATTCCTGCTGGCTCCACTGAGGAGCCGACACAAAGAGACAAGGGAAACACCAGAGAGAGACTGCTCACAGCCTGCCTGAGGCCACAGTGATGGATGCCTGCACAGCCAGGGCCCTGCTGCCAAATCCCCAGTGGAGTGTGTCCTATGTTTAGGGTGGGTATCAAGCACCCAGATGGTGCCAGCACTGTCAGTGGGGTAGGAAGGAGACCCCAGTTCATTCCTTGCACCAGAGCTTACACCAGTTGCACTGTCCCTGTGTAGCTGCCTACACGTGCTCCCTTATGCCTCTACTATCAATGCACACCTGAAACCTGTTCAACTGTGCCTAAACATAACCAGAAGCATCCTTGGGCAAGAAAAGAATAACACAGTGATACCTAAAGACTGCAGAAAATGTGCAAGGCACTGTGGATGTAGTCATGTACTTGGAATTACACTGACTAGAATGTGCAATTTACATGTGTTGATGTGTTATCAGGTAATTATTGTCAACATATCTCATACCACGTAAAGTTTCCACTATTTTGTATTTTTCAAAGCCACAGATTAGACCTAGAGAGATTATTTCTTTAAAACCACATATTACTCTCAGATATGAATGAGGCAATGTTAAGTTCAGCACAATGCTTTAAATCCCATCATAATAAGGATTTGGACGTGTGCTATTACATCAAAACAGATAATGCACAATAGATGTAATGAGAATTAGGCTTGCATATTTGAGGGAAGAAATAAATCCCTGAGGGCTATAATGTCAAGCCTGATGTTCAGGCACCCAGCCATGAACTTGGGCGAACTGCAGCGGAGGGCTTACAGCAAACACCAACTGAAAGCATTCTTGTATTCTCACAGGGAACACAGCAGATTCTTTCGCACCGATTCAACATTTGTAACCTGCACTGTGATCAAAAGCTCAGAACCTTTAAAGAACCCACAGGGCAGTAAAATACAAAATAGAAAAAGAAGAGGTGGATTGAGTAGCAAACACATCATGAACCCAGCCGGTGGCTTAGAGCAGCTAAAGTGAAACAGGGATTTGAAGTATGCAAACAGAAGCTAAGGATTGCATGCAGAATGCTTCTGATTCAGCTGCAGTTTTTAAGCTCAACATAATGATATTTAATACATCTATTTCCTGGCTATGCAGGATGATGATAAATCTTTAATTCCATATTATATCTCTGAACACATCCTCTTTTTCAGTGTTTTTGATACATCATATGAAACAAAAACATTTATCCATTAGCAAAAGCAGTCCTGTGCTTCCATATTCTACAAATTTAGGTCATATTTATTCCAAACAAAACATAAACCAATGATTATGGGTATGAATGGAAACAACTCCTTTACTGTATCATTTAAGGAGAATCAAATGTCAATCAGAGGGTCATCCAAATAAATTGCTCACAGATTTCAGTGCTATCACAACATTACATATTTTTATCCACTTACACATTCAAGCAGTTACACGGGGCTTGGAACTCATTACATTCACACACCCAGTAAAGTATAGGAAAGTTGCATGAGCAGAGAGCTTTCATATTTGAACATACACTTCAGCAAATTTACACTGTTTTTCCTAAAAACATGCTGATTTGTTATCCTTCTCATTCAAATGCCTCTCAATGATAGCATTTTAATTTTAGTGATTTTTAAGTAAATGTGTTAGAATATTTTAGGACCAAAATATAATGAAGGAAATTAATATTAATGCCATTTCAAAACATTATTGGGTTATCAGGAAGGAGAAAGCTGTATTTTTCACAGGGACTTGCCTACCTTGACCTCCTCAGGGCTTCTTCATCCGGATCTTGCACTATAGGAAAAAATGTTTCAGTTAAAAAACAGAAGCAAAGAAATTGACTTTATGGTATTTAAATTTTTTTAAAAACTTATCAAAAGCCTATCTAAAGGTGCATTTACACTGACTTTCCAGCAGTAATTTGTAAGAACATCATGAAGATAGCAGTTCCCTAGGGACAGGAAGGAGGATGTTAGGAGGAAGGTAGCTATTACAACTATTTTCCCATTCATTATTCGCAATGTTTCACAGCTGCAGGCCATGATTCTACAGAGAGGTCCTGCTGTTTTGTACAAAGCAGGAGAGACAGCAACAGCACTTTAATGGGGGAAGGGAATGCTAAATATTTCCTCCTGATGTGGAAAAAGGCCCTGATCTTCCTCCTCTCTACAGCAAGAGCCACCTGTGAGCTTAGTACCAGGTAGCCACAAAACCATTTCAATAGGCAACAAGGTTAAAGCTCTGTGATATTCACATCAGATCTAGGTTTAGATAACAGAGCTGATAGAGACATAGATTCCATACAAATGGTGATTAATTTATTTTTTTTTTACCTCCAGAAGTCACTTCTATAAAAGACTGTTACAGAAGACAAGACATGTTTATAATTTTTGTCTAAAGAATGGGCAGCTCTGTGAGTCTAGGCTCCAGGAAACCCAGATTGCACTGCAGAGACTTGATTTCTAAGTAGGAATAATTGTGGGGTCCCAAATGCTCGTTTACTGTACAATCTGTTATACTTTTATGCTGAGGCCCCTGGCAAAAGAATTTTCTTCATAAAGCATAAGGTGAGATTATTCACTAAGATTTCTGAGTTCCCTCAAGTTACATCCAGGATCTTCACCCTCACTGACAACTACATGAGCCTGGACAAAAATATTCCCTGAGTATCAGTGGCCAATACCAGGGCAGTGAGGAAAGACATGAATCTAAAATCAGGATGAGGGGGATGTTTTGTTTTACTTACTGTACTCGGTTCCAGTCATCTGAGCAAGGATGCGAAAGGACTTGGACTGCAGGTTGGCAGAGCGACGGCTCCAGTCCTCACTGTCATCCTCAGGCTTGTTCTGAGTTTTAAGCACAGCCTGATACACCGGAGAGGCACTGTCTACATGAGGGTCCTTTATAGGGAGGGTACTGCAATTCAGAAAGGGAAATGTTGGAAGCAGCCCCCTGGTCACAGTTTCTCACCCAGCCATCCCCTACATGGCTTTGAAATGATCCATTCTTAAAAAAATACACAGATCAATTTTATGTTATGGCTCATTCTGTCTCTAAAGGGCCTGTTATCATTCACATCTGTTTGGAAATACCTGTTCATGACTCCTCAGCCAATTAAGGAACACAAGCGTGCAGTGGTTAGAATATGTGGAGAATAGGCCAGGCAAAAACATTTATTCCTCTGACCATTTTTGTTACATATTATTTCTTATAAAAACAACTTCACATTGGTACTGTTTTATGTTTTCTTTAAATTACAGTGTTGGGCCACTGTACCTTCAGGCTGCAATTAGAACTAAACCTGTATTTCAGTATAAAAATAATGAGGTACACTTTTATAGCTTTTTCTAGAGATGATTCTTTTTCAAACTGAATTAAACTTCCATCTGCCATAGTCTGGATTCATTGCCTACTAAACATGTGAAGCACAGGAAGTCTAGACTTGCACTCAAGACTTGCATATATAAGTAGTATCTGAAATCTTTAATGACAGAATGTTTCTCAGGATCTTACAACATGCTTAATCATCTTGCAAAGTGATATATCCAGTTGTACACACCTAAAATCAAAGCTACACAGGTCTGTATAGCACAAGTGAGGTAACCTCGCTTTGATTTATGATGCAGGCTAGAAACCAGCTTAGCAACTTAATACTAAGTTTGGTGGGCTTTTTTCCCCAGTGAAAATAACTTCTGCATAGCAGAATTAAAATTAACTATTAACAGAGCTGCAGAAATATACACTGAGGGAATGATGTGTGCTTGGAGCAACTTGGCTCCATGGCTGCTCTAAATAAAAGGTCTATTTTTGAAGCGAGTGATTTATTGTAACAGCTTTATGCTATTCCATAAAGAGCTTTGCAAGCAGCAAGCTCAACTTCATGAAAACTGAGAAACAGTTCTGTTTAAAGTTAAGGGCCATTTGGTCCAACAGTTGCTTCCTTGGTGCAGGCTTAGTTAGTGCTAAGATACCACTGTGCAGAGAAAATCTACAGAGAAGCTGGGTCTGTGATTTGAAAGCCTGAGAGGACTCATGAAAAGCCAGGATGTCTGCCATCCTACATAGAGTAGGATGCAAATGTTACCAGGTAGTGCTTTAAATATCAGTTCTTCCCAGCTGACACACTCCTCTTCTTCAGCACTGGCAATATACACTGATTTGATGGATTTACACATAATAGCATGTATTTATAACCCCCATATATGCAAACTTCTCACTTTCCTGAGGAGTCACCGAAGTACAAACCCCAGTTAAGTTTTTTTGTGTGTTTCCACACAATCACCTGTGGGGGGGAACACAGCTTAGATGAATTTAGAGAAAAACTTGACTCTTCAGTTTAAGCTCTGCCACGAAACATACAAGTTATGTAAAAAAAGTTCCTTAGTGTGAAAGATGGCCTGTAGGAGGAAGAAACATTTTCGAGCTCCTTTTTTAGCTCATGTTTCCTAGACCACAATCCTTACAATATCCAAACACTAGCAGGTACAGAAGTTTATTTTGGGAAGGCTCTGCCATCAGTGACTTCCATTAGTGCTGCTCCTGTGTGCACCAATGGACAAAGTGGTGCCATATCCTTCTTTAGGTGGAAGAGGGGAGAGAGAACAGTAGCCCTCCTCTTGTGGCCCATCACACATAGCTAAAGGGCTTGCTAAAGCAGGCAGGAAAGCACAGCATTGAGTTCTGCCTTCTCCTGCCTTCTGCAGGAATAGTCTTTGCATGGCAAAGAGATTCTCAGTAATACCAACAGTAGGTCACAGCAACGCCCTCGGGACTGTTCTGCTGCTGCTTCTGACACTTGGCTATGCTGAAAGTTCTGTCAGGGCAGTGTTCCCTAAAAGGTGACCATGTTTTCAAGTCCCTAAGGCACTTCAGGGTGCTTCACACCAAGAACCTGCCCCGTATGAATTCCAGAAGTGACTGCCTGATGTGGGCCAACAGTTAACTTTATATCCCCACACTGACTACTTAATCTTGTGGAAGCTTAAAAACCTGCTGTATGGGTCAGCAAATTTCCCAGCTGAACACTGATCTAGAGTGGATAATAAACCATTGGATAGACAGTGCTGCTGACTTCAACCATGGACCACTGTGGCAGCAGTGATGTGCCAGCCACATACAGTTCAAATTCCTCTGTTTAAATCCTCTAGCTCAAATGTTTTCTTCTCATATTATGACCTATGTACAAAAAAAGCAGTTCAAAGGTTTATGCATAGATATGCCATTAACTCAAACATTGTTAAAAAACCAGAGCTGGAGGCTGGACCACAAATTTCACAGTAGCAATGTGTGGCATTAATATGACATATTAATATCCTTATGGTAGATGATTAAGGCAGGAAATGGAGCTTGGTGAATTAACCTCCCCAGCAGAGTGAAACATGCTCATATAAATTGAGCTAAATTAATGCAATACATTGGAGTATTTCCAACTCTGTCTTTAATTCAGCAGGCCTTTTTCTTTTTTTAAAAACATAATTATATTGTGGATGAATAACTAGGACATATAAGCCTCTCAGCATGGAAGTGTAAAATAGAGCACATCGCTGAATATGAGCATTTCATACACCTAAATGTGACAGTTGATTCTTACAGACAGCCTAAAGATGCACATAACCATGTTAATACCTCTGTTATACCTCTTTGTAATTTAATTTCTTTCCATCTGGGTGTGGATGTGCAGAAATATCATGCATCTTTAAGCATATTACTTGAAATTGATGCTACTGAAAAAAAAAAAAAAAACTCTTCCCAAATGGGCTAGCTGTTGGAGGTTTTTAATCTAGAGCCTAAGGTATTCTAGTAGGAGTCAATAAAAATTATTTTCCTTTTTCTTATTATCATTTAAGTCACACATTTTTACCATTAAAAAAAAAACTTTAAAGACAGTCAAACTTTTCTTAATAAGTAGCAATAGAATTTTATTTTTTGGATGGTTTACTATGTGAATCACTCCCTGGAGTCATTATGCAGATTTAATTTCAGTAGCTATTAAGTAAAAACTAAGGAACACTGCAGTGTTCTACCCCTGACGTAGACACACAACAAAATATTGTGACATCAGGTATTAGACTGATTCCAGCTACTTTTAAATAAGCCCTAAGGGGTAAAAACCCCACAACCCAACAAACAAAAGTTCATGTAGACTGGTAAATAGACAGCCAAGTTGACTTACTGCAGAGGACACACAAGATCTTAGTTTGTACAATCACATTATTGATTCTTCTACTTCAACTGTCAGATCTTATTCCCCATAAAGGTGCTGGATGTACGTCTTTATACAACTTGTGAATTTGGCTAAAACTGCATAATGGAATTTAGAAGTGGTTTGACAGAAATGTACTCAAAATGCACTGTCCACATGGTTTTACTGCAGCCACCTAGCTCCTGGTTCTTCGTTTAGCAAGATCAATTAAAACAGAAAAACAAAGAGTAGAAAAATATATTAAGTCAGGGCATTTGAAATTTTCTTCCTTTAATTTTCAGCATGGAGTCTGAGTATCAATAATTCTGTCCTTCCCTTTATATTTTCCATGGTGATCCATTAAGTGTGGCTTATTTCTAAGCAACAAGAGCCTGACTCTGATCTCATGAAGTTACAACATCACTGATTTCAAATTGTCAAATTAGAAAATGAATGCATATCTTAAGCCTGTCTGTCCTTCATCCCTGATAAAATAAGTAAACTGTTTCCAGCTGCTGTTTGCCCTTCAGATGTGCAGTCCGAGTGTGCTTACCACCCTACAGACATTTGTGGACAAATGAAAAGGACTAAGACTATTAATTAAGAACCAAGACCAAATTATAGGCTGATAACTGAGACAAAATGAATCAGCACACAATTTGGTCTGCTTTTATATTAAAAACAACTCATACAAATACTTCTACATTAAGCATAATCGTAACTCAGACTTGATAGGTTAAGCAAGCTAAAGAACATTATGGTTTCCACTGCAAATTGAAGTTCAGAATATCACAGAGGAAACTAAAGGAAACTTATAAAATGAAAAGGATCCACATATGCAGCATTAACTTTATAATCATCTCATCATTTAAATAGGTAAATTTTTTAAACATTACTATTTGCATCATATAATGCAACAGCATTTAGCAGAAAGTGCCAATGTATCATAAAATGTCTCCTATAATCCATGCCTATGAAGGATGTGAACCCTTATAGAGAACACAAATGAACTTCACTAATTGGAAATATGATTCTACTCAACACCTGTGGAGATTCACTGTGTCATGGCCAAAACCAGCTATAAGTATTGCTTGTGATCCATCATGAGGGGGAGCTGTGACAAACAACAATATTGGTGCAAAAAGTTAGCTGAAAAGAAAAATAATTATAAAAAAGAGAAGAAAATGGCCAGCAGAAGGGAGCACAAGCAAATACATAAACCATCCTCATCTGTAAAAAGCCTGCAGCGAACATATGGAAAAGAAACTACGTTAAAGTGTGTTGCTATACCTGTATTTTGGTGTCATATCAAAGGAAGGCAATTTCTATTTTGGGCAGAAGCGTACCCGGTAAGAGAGAAACCTGGCTACATTCACTGCATGTAATTTCAGTAAAATTATTACAACTCTGGATAAGTTAATCGGGTAAGATTACCAGAAACATGCACTGGAAAAGCAGAGTTATTAAAGATCAGGGGATTTTGCCATAGTCCAAAGGATCTATGTAAAACACATGTACTGTATGTAAACTGGGACAGGGAAAATAAAGCAAAACATTCCATTCTGAAGAATAAAACAGTAGCCAGTGCTAAATAAATATTTTGCATTCTTCACGTCTCAATAAAAATTCCACTCCCCTTTTCTGTCCTTTCTGAGTTATGCATATAATAATGACTATTATAAATCATGATTGTCAGGAATGAAAAGCCATCCAATATCATATACAGAGCATTAGATGTATTTTTGTGGGGTTTACCAGTTATAGGAGGAATACCAAAACACTAGGTTAACAACTAGCCCCTACCCCTGACCATGGTAAGAGCTTGGAACTTTAAGGTCCCTTCCAATAACAAACCATGCTATGATTTTTCTAGTGACCCATCCTTTAAATTCAAAACATGGAAGAGCTTTTGGACACTGTCTAGGATTGATATGGATTTTTCATGTGTAATATACCCCAGGAAAAAAAAAAAGAGTCCAGGAAGAGCAAATGCGTCATGCAAGTAGGGATATTACAAGTACCATGCAGAGAAAGAGCATTCCACAGAAGGAAATAACCTTACCCAGCAAATTCTCCACCCTGGGCTTGTGCCTGGCCTGCAATTGCATCCATGATAGCATCCTGGGAATACATGCTGATCGGGGTGTTATACTGCGCGTGAATTATGGTAGCCTTGCCGCCAAGGCCCTTCACCTCAATGGGTTTGTGGGTAGACAGGGCAGAGTCCTTCAGGACATTGGGGTTGAAACGCTCCGTGAAGTCCGTGCTGGGTTATGCAAGAGTGAGGTTCCACGGGGAAGGAAGGGAGGGGAAGAAAGGAGAGAGGCGTGAAGTTAAGTGAGGGAAGCACCACCAAGAGAGGAGTGTGCACGTCTGTTCATGGCATCTCACCAAAGCTTCTCATCAGGGAAGCACAGACAGTGTAAGTGCCAAGCCACAGTGAAAAGATGGCTGTGCTAATGGATGCCATTTTTGGGTTGGCTTATGATGTATAAAAAGGAAAAAAAAAAGGTGAAATAGCTGTCACTGTATTAAAATACCACAAAAAAACTGTAAGTATTTGTGTGATACTTAGATATACTAAAATTCTGTTGTTATATGCATATATACATATACACATCTAAGTGTATACAAACATGCACATGTATATATGCATGCCCATGGGACGTACATGCACAGTGCAGAGAATTCCCACTTTTTTTTCATCCATTTGTGTTTTCAGAAGGGTCTTACAAAGGTCTGGAAAGTACAGTGAAGTGAAGAGAAATCAGGTTCTCTATTATGTAGAAGGTTTCAGTACTTTCTGTCTGTGTTATTAATCACAGTGAAATTTAGTACTTGTGCCTTTTCATCTTCAAGGCTTTCCTTACAAAGACTAAATCTTCCCAAAATGTCTGTACAGCCAGCCTGAAGTGCTGCTATGGCATGACAAATGCTCAATCCCAGATCAAAATACGCAACATTGCAACCAAGAGGAAAAGTGCAGTTGGAAGACTTGCTGCCTTAGTTTCCAAGTGACTCTATTAACAAGGAAAGATTTTATATTTGACAGAAGGAGCCCCTAAAGCAAGCTAACTGAAGCTTCCATGACACCAGAATGAATCAGTTTGATGTCAGACTGCAGCCAAAGAGCAGCTGGTTTTCTCGTAGGGCTGAGCTGTGCCTAGTTCTAGTCCTAGAGTTAGCACTGAGCCCCGCCCAGAGTTCCAATGACCAACGTCAGCCACTATGGTGGCTGCTCTTCAACCTATGGGAGATCAGGCAAATCTCTAGTCTGCTGTTCCTGTCCTGCCAGCAGCAGGAGGATGCCAGCAGGAGAGATCCCATACACTCACCAAACTGGACAAAACTGGAAATTGCATCCTTTGTGAAATAACAGAATTTCATAAATGTTTCATTCAGAACTGAACCCAAAAGCTGCAAATAGATATTTCTCCCCCTTCAGAAGAACTGCTGAAGAATTTATATCAGTTTGATTGGAACAATTTTCCTTTTCAGTTTAAGACATCAGATTGTAAATTTATTGGCTAATATTGTTTTTCTCTTTACACACACAAAACAGTGTGCCTGGTGAGAGTTAAAACCGAACCCTCAACACAGCATGATGAAAAACGTAAACTCAAGTAAGGCTGGCAGCCATCTGACAATTATCTAGAGACTATTACAGGTGCTGTGCCACCTCTGAAGCCAGCCAGGGGATTTCACTCTGTTTTCAGCCTTTTGTTTGGTGGGATGCTCTGACTGAGGATGGACAGAGAGAGATACAGACACATATCATTGCAAATCCTTGATAGAACATCGACCGCCACATTTACAAGGACCAGAGACACACAGGAGCACATGCTGCATTACAGCCACAGCCTTCACTTGCACATGCCAACATTTTAAGGGAGGGAAGTGGGAAGAGCCATTATGCATTCAAAAAAAAGTGAAAATTATCTTTTTACCAAGACATTCTCACATTTAAAACACATCTCCCTTAACTATTAATCAACTCTGACAATTCTATAATTACAGTGACATCATCTCTGGAGGGGTGATGTGCAGAGACATGCAGGTTGCTGTACTGAGCATGCACGTGCCTGACTTCAACAGCATCTCTTTTCTGTGTAATACCCTAAACAATCACATGATAATTACAAACACATCCTCAAGATCTTGAATTTACTGTTCTCTTTCTTTCATACTGTTGGAAGTACTAAAGAGATTCTAAACCCAAGATCTAAGAAGATTGTGTGAAGAAAAGGACAGAGGTTAAATAGGCCACCTTTGAAGAATAACGTTCTAAGCAATTTGTTTCCACAGTCAGTTACAGAAATCAAAGCTACTAATGTCAGAACAGCCTAAACTTCCCTCATGGTAGCAGCAGGAGTCATTTGGGATTTCACTTGTGGTCTTGAAACAATTTTAGTCATGTCTTTCAAGAGGTTTTAGTCACATTACATACACCAAGGCGAAGCTTTCAGTGAAGTTAACAGGATTCCGATAAAAATAACAGAAAAAAGTACAGATTGCCAACTGCTGAGTTCTTTTTCTAACTCTGAAAGCAAACAGAAGATATTAGTGCTTCTAAGGAGTGCTGGACAAAGTGGCAGAGGTAAGGCTGCAGAGACAGCACATCTGCAAAATGAATGGAATCTTTCTCCTAAGCTACAAAAGGATCAGGAAAATAAATCCCAAAGCAAATAGATTACAAACACCCCTATAAAGTGACTTCTACTTTCTAAAACAATCCTGTCAGAATAATTATTAACGTAAACTGGCTAGGATTTTACACTCCAAAGGACTTACATCATCACACCCACACTTGACTGAAATCAACAGAGAATGCAAGATCAATGTAAATTATATGTACTAAATATTATTTCAACTTTACGTATTCTACTACTCCTAACTTTGTACTGTCAGTTTAAATTTGACATTTAACTATTAGAATTATTTATTTTATACTCAGTTTAACCAGTCTCCAGCAATTTATGGACAACACTCAGGTCAGAGGCAAAAAGCAAGAGTTTAGAGACAATCCTCTGCCCCTAGAAAACTAAAGGTCAAAACTGAGGACTCTCTGAAGTCTCCCAAATAAAGCAGATCAATCACATTTTCAAGTCAATAGTTATTTCTTTTTTGGGCAATACATTTATCAAGGTAAATCACTTCACAGATTTTTTTTTCCTCCATATCAGTATCTTACTCCAACCTAAATTTGAATTTTAGCAGACTTTAGAAATTAATTTAACATTGAAGCAAAAAGTACTTTACTAATAACACACCAAAAAAGGCTCAGATAACACTCTCCAAACTCTAAGGGCATGAAGATGACTTAAAGATTCAAGAGGATTTAAACCTGCCCATAGAAGCAAAACCACCTGAAAGCTTTTAGAAGAACTGGGCAGGCTCAGGTGGCAGCTCCACTCACAGCATTAGAGCATCACCAAGAAATGCCAAGCGGGAGCACTGCTGGACAGCAGGGGCAGCGCAGGGCGCCTGCCACACCAAGCAGATGTTTAAAAAAATACTTGCACTTGCAAGCAGACACAGCAGGAACACAGGGGATCATGCTACCCCAGAAAACACATCTTCACACACACAGCATCACACAAGTATCTGGCACTACACAGAGGTGATACTAACTTGGCAGCGGTGTTGGTTATGACCTAGAAGAAGAGAAAGAGAACAAACAACATCAAAACCAACCACACAGAAAAAAGGCAATAGTTTGTAGAGTGCAAAGGGTAAAAGATATTTACAAAAGATTACTACAGCTCTTCTCAGACCATCTACAAATAAGAACAAAAAGTAAATGTATGCCTAAAAACCCTGACATGATTAAGAAAGGAAAAAATGCAGGGATTACAGTTGATCCACCAGGACTTAGCAGGGTACCATGGCATTTTGGCTGACTGTTGAACATGATCTTATTGCTGTGCATCCTTAAAAGTACTACTACCAAAGTGAAGGGAGAAGGGAGCAAGGGGAAAAAAAAGAGGATTTTCAGAGTATATTTTCATCTGGAAATAGCAAATGAGTGGTAGAGACTATATTTTTCTCTTAGATACTGAATATTCAGGGATAAAGTCTGTTCTCAGGCCACCCTCAGAGTTGGTTTTGCAAGACTGAATTTTAAGTCTTTTACATGCTGGGGAAGATCCAAAGAATATATTGGTAAATGTTTTCAAGCTAAAACTAAGGAAAATGCCTTTTTATGTGAAAAAGCATTTGCCTAGATAAGACTGCACCTACATTATGCCACAAGGCGTGTAAGTCAATTAACTTTGGAATAGTCATTCCTAATTTATTCCGCGTGAAACAAAGCAAGCCAAAGTTTGCTATATGTTTTTTGGGATATCCATATCAGTATATTTTATTCCAACTGGTTCCATACAGTACAGTATGAAAAAAAGGTATGTTCACACTCCATTCCTGCATCTCTGCATAAACCAGTGATGGTGTTTGCACAGTAATTCCAAAGCACCATTACACAGGATAAAGCTGGGAGTGCAGAAAAGAGTGTGCTCAGTCTGGACTACAGTGCTCTTCCCAATAACTCTGTGGTGGTTGCACAAATAGCAGTAATGAGCTGTGATATTTATTTTAATTTTTTTACCCCGAAGCTTAGAATACCCACATTCTGCTTTTTTCTTGGCTGAAGAGTAATTAGTTCTATTTTGTGCAAAATAAAGAGGAAGAGATCCACGGTCAGTTAATAAACTTTTTTTACTTGGCTGTATGGAATGCTGTTGACAGAACTGGGCACTGAGGATTCCATCTTGCTGCTGTGACATTTCTGTGTCTGGGACTGATACAATATACTGTACAGGAAAGCTACACTGTTAAAGAGTGACATTCCAAGTGGATTTGGCCCCTCCTGCTTTTTCCTTGCAGAACCTTTGATATTACTGCTTCTTCCTACCTATGATCCTTTTGCCTTGGCTCATCCAACAGCACTTTTCATGATCAAGAGGACTCTAATGAGCCAAAGCTGCAGCAAAGGCTTTGCACTTCTGCATTTCCATGGTAAAGCAACCACAGATCACCCTCTGCAGCTACTGGTCATTCTCTCAGATTTGAAAATATTCTTCTAGCTTTATAAACCCTACATTAAGCCAAATGTTCTTACAGGAACTGTTAGAGATATATTAGGAACAAGCTGCAGCCTGTAAGCACATCAGTAATCCTATATCCATTTTAGGTGTATGCAAGACAGCTGGGCACTCATTTACAATGAAACCAAGTGTAATGGTATCATTTTCTGACTCATCCACGCATCTACCATACATATAAAATAACATTTTCAAGGCAGAACTATACAAAACCCCTAAAATACACCTTAATTAAAGGGATATAGGAGTATGTCCAAAGAAAAGAAACATTATGTGCACACACTAAGAACAGCTCAGTAGTCTTAGTAAAAATTTTTTAGATGTGAAGAGGCTGCTATGGCTTCCTTCAAAAACAGTAAAGCTTTGCTTCTCCTTATGGTTAGGATGTGATGAGAAAATTCCTCCCAGTTCAGAGCCACACATAATTTTAGTTTGACTCTATATAGGGACATGTCTGGAACACCCAACTTGCTGCTCACAGGGGTCACACAGTAAGAGGCCAGTAACCCAAGCCACCTGGCACGTACTTGTGGGACAGGTATTTACTGCCCTTGACCTACAGTGTGAAAAATAACTTACACTGGAATGAAAAAGATGCACGTTACAAACTATGACTCACTGTTCATATTTATTCATACACTCCAGAGCTTTCAGCACATCACGTTCCACACTCCTAACAGGCTATCTTATTTTTCACCTTGGGTCAGAGTGATAAAGCTTTAATGTAAAGTGTATCAGACAAACAGATGCTTTGTTACTCTTCACAGATCAAGGAAGTAATCTCAAAATTAATTTCAGCTTCTTGATAGGATTTTCTAAAAGGTTTAGCTAAACCTGTAACACAATTAAGTTTAAATCATCTGGTGAAAAGGGCACAGAACTGAAACGTACCTTAAGATCACTCCTCATGCTTGAACTCTCTCGCAGCTTTTATCATACAGCTAGGTGCATGTTTGTGAAAGCACAATGAATTCAGTTTTGGAGCACCACAATATCACAACCATGTTGGTAAGAATGTTCCCAGTAAAGACCAGAGCTGATTTTTCAGCGCTCACAGTGCTTCCTTATTCTCATATATGCACTGTGAGATTGAGATTATCATGGTGCCACCAAATCCCAAGACAGTTACAGGTTCCATGTCTTTCTCCACAGAGCAGGAGGTAAGATACTTCTTACTTCATGGATAACAGTCAAGTGGGAGTGGGAATGATAGCACTATTGAGCTCTGAATTTTCTCTGCATGTCAACAGACATGTACAGTTCTCTAAATCTCAGAGAAGTTACCAGACAAGACATATTTATTTAGTGCTTCTAGACTCTTTGATCCTTTCAGAATGTTCCTGCACAGCAGGACAAAGGTTTTTTATTTTTCTGTTTGTTCATCAGTGTTCCAGATGGTAAAGGCAGATAGCAGTTCCCTAAAATTTCATTTAAACTGAACAGAAAGGCTCACACTCTCTTTGGTGAGTGATGGATGTAGTTGTGTTGTAATTCTGATAACAAAAGGGTCACAATGCTGAGCCATCCAAAATTCAGCCCCTTCACCCTCACCCCTGCAGCTATTAAGGAGGATTATGAACATAATGGAGAAAAAAAACAAGATATACACCCAGGAAACTCTGTATACTGAAATAAGACAGTAACTGATATTCTTCAGGAAACTGTAAATTAAGAGACAAGTATTCTGAGGTTTATTTTGCTGATCTTGCTTACTAACTGAAATTATTTTTTAAAGGTAATTGCTTTACCTAATTATCAAGTACAAGAAGGAAGAACAGAATTTTCTCAGATAAGTTAATTAGGATTGTTAATGTTGAGTGCTCAAGAGAGTGGCAGTGAATCATCTAAAATTGCTTGAAACATTTAGTACAGGTGTATATGCTCTTTTAATAGGATGAAATAGCCCTACTTTTCTACAACTTAAAACCTCTTGGTTTTATTTTTGCAAAGAGCTTCTGCAAATGGATATAAAGTACTTGAAGATATGCAGTTGCTATCAGACCTTGAGAGAATTGTTGGAATTTTTTTGTTTTCCTTATATAGCCCTAGTGCCAAAAAACCACTTTCCCCCATATTCCTAACAAGAAATTTATCTTCATTAAAAAAAAACAACAACACCCAAACCCACAAATAAACTAAAAAATTAAATTTGTTTGATGATTTATACATGAAGGCAAAAAAATTAGGAAAACCTCTTTCTTCCTGCTTTTTCTCATGTACTGCAGTCCAAGCTCCTCACTTCACAAACCTACTAATAAAACAGTTGACCTGCAATATAGGAATATGGAAAACCTTGACAGCATGGGATCAAACTATCTGGGCAGTGTCAGTATCTGGAGATCATTCCTTGTTATAGCAAAGTTAACATGAAAGCTACCAGATGCAAGACATTCTTCAAGCCAGAGGATTCAAAATATTGCAGTTGTGACTCATTTTGCCTAGGAAAGCCAATGCATTAAGGCAGGAATTACAGCAGGACACTCCAGGAGCTGGGTGTGTTGGATTTGCCGGTCAAAGCCATTTCTCTCTAGCAAAGTACCAAAGATCAGGTGTGGTTTATAGCAGCTGCTCGGATGTCTGACAGCAAAACTTGGTCCTCAGAGACTCCATGCATTACTTAGAACTGCTGAGTGTCACAGCCCTGAGATGACTACAGTTACTTCAGTCCTAGTGTTCCCCCTCATGCTCTGCTGACTACTGCCAATCCATGCTGCACGTCGCATACCAACAACCATTATTCTGTAACGGCAATGTGGGTATGTTTTGGGGGCTACTGGAAAATTTAATTATTGATCCAGACTTTAATAATGATTGCTAGACAAATGCACAATAGGGTAAGCACCATTACATTCACTGCTCAGCAAGTTCATTACTTATTGAAATAATTAAAGATGTTACCATGTTACCTACCCTCTAGGAAGTCCACCTTCCGAAGCCCTTCGGTTGAGACTCAATTTATGCATCTCAGCCATTTCCCTCAGGGTCTCTGCCGAGTAAAGGCCAATGGGGTTGTTATACTGCCTTGCAGGGCTCAGCTGGTGAGCAGGGCTACTGCCACCAGCCAAAGCAGGGCTTGCTTTGGAACCTAATGAGCTCTTGGCAGGTGAAATGTCAGGAGTCACAGACTGAGAGGACTGAGAAGATCTAACTGTGGTAGTCTTTAGGTAGGAAGAGCTATTTGAAAGGCTGATCTCTTGCTGGTTGAGGTAGCCTGAAAAGGTTCCATTGGTTGCTAAAACACTACCCACAGGCCCAGTCGCCGTGTTAGTTAGAGGGCTGAAGGTTGCTCTGTTGCCATTGATTTCCCAAGCAGGTTCCTGTAGTAGCAAACATGCAGGCCAAGAAAAGAAAAAAAAAAGAAAAGAGCAATCATAGAACACATGCAAAAATAACATATCTGCAATTAATGCTGTAAACACAGTCATAAACTAGCAATAAATAGATTGGGGCCAAAGCATTCAAACTTTCAGGGAAGATTTTCAACAAAGAAATGCATTGTTTCAAAATAAGGGAAGCAAAACCAACTCAGGCATTTTTTTACTAGGTTTTAGTTGAAATCAACAAATAAAGCTTAACATTAACAGAGCATTTGATACTAGTCAACCTCACAGCAATAATTTTATATTAAGGCAACATTGTCCATTAATTTCTAGGATAATTAAGAAATCTTAAAAAAAAAGTCTTGAGGTAAGAATAATTTTAGATCATGTACAACCATAGAAGTCAATGCCATTATTACAAAGACACAATGATTCTAAACCACACCATTATGTTGTCTATGAGTGCACTTGAGGTTATGGAAATTATGCCCTGCTTTCCTGGGCTCCGGCTCATGCTGATCAGGCCATGCAGCAGGGTTAGCAGAAACCAACAGGACTCGAGAACAGGCACTGCTCCACAGAGAGGCTGCTCCTATGCTGATTGCTCCTGCTTCATTTCCGCTTGAGTATGTAGGTGTGTGTGTGATCCTACAGCCCTGTCCCAGATAAAATTCCTAACTGGGACAGCAGCAGGTATTGCCTTAGCCAGAGCAATCTCTCCTACAATACTTATACCCACAGAAGTCTGTGCTGGTGCTCAGATTCAAAACAATCTACCAAAAACTCAACTGGAAAAACACAGTCCAACACTTGAATTTCATAAATGATTCACTATAAATGCACCTTAGTGAAACCAAAATAGGTGATATGAAAAAAGAAAAATGCTCACAGTAAAGAGGCCCAGTAATGCTGGCTAGTTGCTGCAGTCCAGCTCAGGGGACAAGGACAGGCAGGGGACATCAGCCTGAAGCAGGAATGGAGCCCAAAATCTGGCCTCAATGATAGCCTGTTCAAGAGCAGGTGGTGGCCTGCGGTGACGTTGTGCCTCATTCATTGGCAATACAATCATCATCTTTAACACCTTGCATGAAATATAGGTCTGAGAATAATTCAGCCTCTAATTCTATACTTTTGCCATTATTGATTATCATTAATGTAATTTACTAATTTTGATACTATGGTTCACAAGAAAAATATTTTTATTGCCCTTTTGGATTTTTTCTATATTCCATGTATAAATTTAGGGAGCATACATTAAAAAAATCAAGACAATACGCCTTGATTAATTAAAATTTATTGAAAAAACCCCTAAAGGTCTAAGGATATAAATAATCATAACATTAAACACATTCAAAACATGTTGAATCAAAAGTGTAAGGCAGATGAAATTAACTAAGATAATTTTTCTTAGTGATAAACAGGAAGAGATTTTAGCTGGCATTAATAGCTGCCCAAGGCTGTAGAAACAGATAATCCTAAAAGCATTTTCTGACCATGCCTTTTAAAATAAATACATTTGCAATACATACGTTGGTTATTATACCCTGCCACTGAAAACAGCAAACAACAATCCCTTCCAGTGGCACACTGAAAGCTTCTGGATATCATTAAACAGAAAACAGGGCTTCTCTCTAAAAATGTGTTCAAAAAGAGGTACAAATATGTTCAAAAATTAAATAATCACTTGGGCAAACTATTTTTACATGCCAGCACAGAGGGACAAAACAATTATTAAATAAAAAATAAACACAGATGTAATAGAGAAGAAAAAGGATATGCTGGAGTTATATTAATTTGTTATCCTGAAAACTCTGTCGCTTTTAGTTAACTGTGGGGTTCTTCCTACACCCCAAAATAAAAGGACATGCAAGGAGAGCTGATTGTAAAGTATCAGTTCCAACTGCTTAGCCCTAATGCATTTTCACAGTCTTGGTGTTACTGGACAGTAACAACAGGCAAAGGGAAAATTATCGGACAGCTGTAAAAAATGATGGCCGATGATTTTGCTCCCTTTTGGCACAAATGGAGTTCTGGTTTTGCTCCTTAAACAATCTCTAGCTGGAATATCAGCATACTGGCAAATCAGAATTTTAAGAACCCAGCAATGCCAGGTTAGCAATCTCCATCTTGAGTTCGTATTTTGGATAGTTTTAGGGTAGTTGTTTTTCCTGTGTTGTGGGGGAAAAAATGGATGAAACAAGAAGTGTCTAAGGTAATGGCTGTATTTCTAAAAAATAACTGCCTCATCATCAGCATATTTAGCTCGTCCCTTTTGTGACTACCAAAAAACCTCTGATTCAGTTTATTCCTGGGAGAATATTGTAGAATTATTTTCTATCTCCAGTTGAGTGTCAAAATCAGATTAATGCAGAATTTCAGAACCCATTTTGGACTGTGAAGGGCAAATGTCTAATACTGAGCAGCAGCACTGAGCTTTCAGCATTCCATCACATGAAATGCAGCCAACAATAACAAACGTTCCCCTGTTCCCCATCTTTCATTCCATTCTGTTTCAGTGGCTGGAAAAGCAGGCTGACATTTCCAGCTCCCGGAGTCTGATGCTACCCCTCTAGCCGACCAGGAGAGGAGGCTCTGACACTGAGCAATGGGCTTCCCTTCAGAAAGATACGGGATCGTGCAGCAATCCCTTACTGCGGGAGGAAAACTGTGTAACGTCAGGGAACGAGCTTCAAACTGATAAATGTAGAGGAGTCTCAAACCTTTTGAGATAGAAGGAAGCTAGGAATCAGCTCAATTTCCATTCTGAAATATTATTATTTGTTTATAAAAATCCAATTTCTGTGAAAGGCAAATGCTCCTTCTTTAGTATCAGGGAAGTGAGAAATAAATTTAGATTGGGAGATATAATACCAGGTTTTGCAGGTCCTCTCCCTTTGACAATTCATTCTCTATTTATCTATTGCTGTGACCCTACAGCCATTACTCACCTCCTGCACTTCTGGGAGAACAATTTTAAAAGTATACCAGTGATTTTGACCACCCAACATGCTCAAGAAGCAACTGCTGCTTGAAATTTTTTAGGGGATAAAGGGAATGGAGTCACCATGGCACTGAATGACTGCTCAAAGACATAATCAAACTGCTTTTGGCTGAGCCAGGTTCTCCACCCTATACTCTACTTAAAAAGTCAGTCATCTCCATCTATTTTCTCTTAGACACATAGGCTCCCAAATTTGGCAGGAAACAAATTGTAAGTATGGCAAGATCCTCACTGGATCCTCCAAAATAAGTGCTGTCAGTAGTGTTTCTCAGAAAGCACAACACATAGCCATATTATTAGAATTAACAAGGCTGCCAATAGCTTCATGCAAATGAAGAAATGTTAAAGCCATGCTTAGTCCTAAAATGCCAGCTTGAATGTTTTGAACTGCACTGAGCTGAGTCTTCACTTGTGTTGCGTCCCCTCTGAAGAGGTGCAGGAACTCATTGACTGATTGATGGCTTAGTTTAAATCCTTGGACTCAAGCTTACTCTTACTGTTATTTGAATGCTTTCAACATTAACTATGCCCTTTCTTCCAGCTATGCCCCACCTGTGCAAAAGACTTCACTAAATCAAAAGTATTTGACTAAACTAAATGAAAATTGTTTCTAGTTTGAGATTTATGTCAGATATAGTGAAACTGAAAAGCAATCAAACCTTACTTCCAATAATAGCCCTACATACTTATGGTTGCAGAACCTGCATAATCTGTAGCACTGATCATCTTTGTGAAAGAATGACTGATCTTTCTGAAAAAAGTATGCTTGTTTCCCTAAAACAAAAATAAAACCAAAAAAAACCCCAGTGAACGGTGAAAGAAGTGCATGCTTGAAAATTAGTGGAAGCTGCAATAACATACAAGAGGATTTATGGTTTTAACTAGACACTGAAGTTGCACATGCAGATTGTTTAGCTAACATTGCCACACCTTAACCTTAACCAGAGAAGGGTGAGGAAAGCTTCTCTTGATCTATGAGGATGACACTCTCACGACTGTCTTGTAATGCAGTCTTTTGCTGATTTTTAAAAAATACCATCAAATTCATGTCATGCAAACCATCAGTCTAAACACTGTCAAGCAGAGGTGTGGAGGTGACTTCTGCCTGTGTGTCACAGAATTCTTCATTTCTACAGTGATACTTGTTAGTAGAAATAATAAAGGGACAAACAAAGAAACCTTGGTTTTAAAGTGTATTTACTGTAACACAGCTTACTGCCAAATCACCATTACATGGCCTCTGTCAGTAAAGTATCTTTATTCTGGATTTTGAGACTTCTCTGAGAGCCTTTTTTCCTCCCAAACAATCCCCAGAGAAGAATTCTTCTTCACTTAAAACTTACTATTAGCATAGACAAGTGACACAAGTGTCACGCCTCTTGACCTGCAAAAGGTCTAGCACTCTGATGTTAGCTCTTCCCCTGGGTGAAAGACCCTACACCTAAGATCTTCCTGAATACTGCAAAATAACCTGTTTCCCACCATACCTTCCCCTGGATGCCACCCTTTCCCTAGAAAGGTTCCACTAAGTCTCTTTTCCAGCGGCTGGCACTGCCTGCAGCTGGCTCAGAAAAGGCTGCCTCCAGCAGCTCCTACAAACCTTTCCTGACCTCCTTGCACAGGATTCTCAAACATAAGACAGCAAGCTTCTGAAAATGGGTTGGGTCTTTTGATCCTCATCTCTCTCTGAAGGGCTAGAATAGGAAATGTAAAGTGTCTTTATGGCTTTCATGCCAAGGGGGCTTTTAGGACCTTCAAGAAACCCCTGCTGTGTGTAAAGTTAACTTTTCTATACAGTGGATAGTTAAAGGAGGAAAATATTTGCTGTGGTAAACAGCTTTGAAAACCTATGGCAGCAATTTTAAAACTGACAATTGGCAAGGAAAAAATGCACCTAAAATGCACTGAAAAGACTCATGAAAGTCCAATATATTAGAGCTTTATGTGCCTATGGAGGAAGGAGACAAAGTTTTCATACCTGTGCAGGTGCTATAGAGCCCCCAAACGTAGGTGTCAATCTCATGTTGGTGTCTGATGAGACACATCTACACACTGCCTTGAACACTGACAGCCTTCTGGGGGGGTCTTCAGGGAAAGTGAGAACTCCCTCCCCTTCCTGTCCCTATTACTTTGCTGGTGCAGTCAAACACCAGTTTAACCAAAAGAGTGATTCATAACTTTTGTTCTAGGAATTTCACAGTACTGTTTGGTGACTCTTGCAATAAGTTCCTCCAAAATAACTTTTATAAAATCATAATATAAACAGAAACAATTCTGAGCAAGATAAATTCTTAATTTCCTCTGCCCTTGCCAAAAAAGTTTACAAGATCCAGTCTGAAAAAACATTTTCTGCCTCAACTAATAAATGGCCAGTCAGGTTAATTTAAAATTTCACAAAATAAAATCGAATAAAATTATTCCCCCCAGGTGCATTCTCTTCTGCTATTTTGAACCTATCTGCAGCAGTTTCAGGGATGATGTTACCATCTGTGCTCTGAATTTGGAAAGCACAGTGTACATAAAAATTACTTAAAATTGATCTATGGAAGTTGGAACTGTCAAAACCAGTAGAAAATCATCTAATTCCCCATGTATTTTGATCTTCAGTGTTTTTTTATTTATATGCATGCTAGGAATGGAACTGGCACAGACAGCAGGGATAAGTTGCAGCAAGGGAAACTTTAGCTCCTGTCTATTTATCTAATCAAATGCATCAGCAATACAAATGTTCTGCCCAGAGCCTGAGCCCAGGGATATATGCACCATCTTTCAGGTACCCCTGCTCCTCAGTGTCTCCAAAGATACAGAAGATGAGTTGCCAGGTACGGTCCGTGTTTATTCTAAAATGAATTTATTTTATGAAAGATGATGTACTTTGACAGTGGAAACCAAGCCATTCATTTCCTCTGCCACTTGCTGTTATTCCTTAAATCAACTTATCCTCTTTAGTTTTTATTCTCAGGTCTTCTGAATACTGTGATAAGAACACTATTATGATGCAAGCTTTCTAACGCCCTCATGTCCTCTTTCCAAATCAGTGTCATTTCAGTTGCAGACAGGATTTGGATAGATTGAGGCACAGTCTAATGGGTCTCCCCAACAATCTACAAAAGCAAATGTAGATTTTTGAGAAGCTTTAGTGGCTTCTTGTAGCTAAGATGAAAACAGTTGCTCAGAATTGCTTAGACCAAATCACATCAGAGGATAGCTGGATGCTTTGGTCCTGCTAATCAGAAATTAGCAAAATACAGATGACTAATACATTGCCTTGCAGCAGTTTTGCTGCCTGTGCATTCATTAAACTTTTAATTATTTGGGGCAGGCAGAAGCTATTTCCTGTAACAGATATTTACCTTCACCTCAGCAGACAGAAATGGTAATCACTCTGGCTGAGGAGAAACATGTCACTTACCTTCTGATGGGGAATTACAGCCCTGGGAGAGTCAATTCTGGGAGCTGTGGTTGAAACTGGCACTGGGCGTTTAGATCTGGGGATTAAAAAAAAAAAAAAGAGAGAGAGAAAATAAAAGATATGTGCAATCTGCACTCCTACTTTTTACCTCTAATTCCAAGCCAAAAAGCTGCTACATCAGGACTGAAAATTAAGCATAGTCTAGACTTTTTCTGTCCTACATCCTCACCTACAAAGTTATTAAATGAGAGAAAAAGCTTGAGAAAGTTTCTCTGAATGATGAAAATCCACCAGTTATGGAGCAACCTCCGACTTGGGAGATCATCTGTTTTCCAATATTTGTGACAAACTGCATTTTCGTAGAAAAGTCAGATAAATTCAACTAGATAAATTCAAGTTTGGGTAGCATTCTGGAAAAAGAGACTTAGAGGTGTTTTAAAATGCAGAAGCTAAACTTTGGTGCTGAGGCACCTGAAGATAACTCCTCAAAAGATTATTATTTAATAGCTTAAAGTCTACAACTACAACTACTTCAACCTCTCTTCAGGAAGAAACTTGGGCTTCACTTCAGACAATTGAGTTTCACAATGAGCAGAACACTACTGAATTAGCCATTCCAGGTGCTTGTCTTTCAGCTGTATTTGACAAGTATATGCCCTTGATCATTTAAAAAGCCCAAAATAAACCCTACTAAAATGCTCTGAAAAGAAACAGTTTGCCCTTTCATTGGAATAACAAAGAAAGTACAGTGGCACATGTCATCTGAAGCACTTCTACTATGCCCAGGTAAGTGAAGAAGTAGTTGTGGGAGGTGTTGTGAGAATCTGCCTAGTGGTGAAAGTTCCCCTGAAATCATTCCAGTACATATGGGATCACCAGAAAGAAGGAAACTAAAAAGAAAAAAAAAAAAAAAGTCAAAAGAATCAGAATTATACAAGTAATATCCCATTTCCAACCTAGAGATCAGGCTTATGCCTCAAATTCTAATCTTTAGAAAGTACATTTCAAAATTAGGACAAGTACAAAAATCAAATAAAAATACTTAAAAGCTTACCAATCAAGTAGAAGCAGCTAAGACACTTGGGATTGTTTGCTTTAGACAGGAGATGAAGAAGAGAAAATATTGCAGAGGCTTAGAAAATAATGAATGGTAGAAAAAGGGAAATAAAACTACTCTTGTGGACATTGAATGAAATTGAAAAGACAACACATATAAAATTGATAAAGGAAAACATCTTTTTCTAGAGAACTTGATTAACCGGAGGTGAAACTCATTGTTACAAGACATCATTGAGACTATGAGAAGAGCAGAGTATCAGAAAGGATCAAACAGTTATACTTAACAAGAAAAACCCCGAGAGCTGCTGTAGACTGGCTATAATAAGTAAGTATACAGACTTTCATTTTTCACAGCACAGCTCAAAAGACCTTCTGTGTTAGGTTCATTATTTCCTTACTGAGGGCTGTGCTGCACTTTCCTCTGAAATACTTACCAGGCGCATCCATCAGAGAGGGAAAGCTGAGCTCAACAGGAACAGGGCTCTTCCCCCGTGGCAATCCCTGCATTAATACCCAGCTTCACTCTGGGTTTAACTTTAGCTGCCACACTTAACATTTTTTCCATAAGCAGTAGTGAATGTACAAAAAAAGACCACCCAGGAAAAAGGAGTAATCCTTACAGGGACCGTAGGATTTCCACTTAGAAGGTATGGAAATTTTGCTACTTTGAGAGCTGAAAACAATGCTGTGTAACAAATGCCTACCTTGCAAGCAGGTACTATGAAAATTAATGCGGTCTGAGGAAACAATGAAAACTGGCATTTTGTTGAACAATGTGTAATTAACCTGTGAAATTCACTGACAAAGTATTCCTGAAACAACGGGCTAGAAAACTGTAATTCGTACTCACAGATGAAATACATCACAATATACTCCCAAGATGTAATTATCTGAGAATTAGATACCTTCAAGTTCTAAGAATAAGAGCTACTCACTAACAGCCTAAAACAAACTTTCCTCAGGCAAATTATCTTCCCTCAGGAATGAATGCCATACTCTTCCTCCAACCATTTTAGCTTAAAAAGAGAATCGATAAATCGTATTTATGAGACATGCACATGTATCATGAAAGACAGCAAAAAAGAGAAAAAAATCAACTGCAGCTCATAACACAGGGTAGCTGAAAACTGACAGTGACAGTTTATGAACACAAAGATTTAGGGGATGATTCTGCTCCTCTTTCCATTGCTGTAATTTCTGAGTACACCCAGTTATTTCTGTGAGGTGACACTGGTGGCCCTGGGCATACCATGTTAAATGTCCCCCTGCTCTGCTCACTGATGATGAATTTCAGTGCCAGAGTTGCTCAGCACTGTAAATGAGGTTTGCCACGTACAGAGGTTGAGCAACAAACCACACACTGCATGTTTGATGCTTAACTGGAAAACAGTTATATTGCAGCAAAAGAATTTATTTACCAGACTATTCCATCACTTCTGATGTTTCTAGTATGTTTAGTTTTTCCTCTCTCATTACCTGCCCACAGAAGATGATGCTAAAAAGCTGCATTTCTTCCACGTTAGCAATAAAATACATCTGTCATTCACAGTGGTAGCCAAGATTTGTATGTGACACCAACTTGGAGATTTCAAGCTGTTACTTGAAAATGATGTTCCCACACAGCTCTGACTTGGATGTTTATAGCTTTGATATTTAAAAAGAGAATAATGAGGCTTGCTAGATCTAGCAGAGGCTTGCACCAAAGAAAAGGGCAGAAGAGGTGAAATCAATTTGTGGAATGAAATTGTATGCACTTGCAGAATAAAGTGATTATTTACATAAGAGTCATTATTCCTCCAGGACAAAACATCTGCAAGTTTAGAACATTCTTTTTTTTTCTCCCTCTCTTGCTAGATGGATCTAATCTTGCAGCAACAGAAGTTTGCTTTTCAAATGATGATGGTGCTGTAGTGAACATATGTGTCCAGGTTTACATTTTAATCCACCAATTGCAAAATTATTTTATTCCAAACACTTGAGGGTGTACCTGCTCAGTAGGGCTATGAGAAGGATGAAAGCCCAAATGTCACAGATGATTGCGATCATTTTAGATTTGATGCTGAAATTTTTCATCAAGATTCTTTTTCTTAGGCATTTAATTTGATTTCAACCTTTAGACATTTTCTTCTACATTTTCCAAGTTAAAGATGGAAACAAAAACCCCATTTCAAAATGAAAACTTACAACAGTTCTGATGATGACCAAATACATAATTCTGGTATTTTTTTAAACTCTTCTCATTTCCACAGATACACCTCTTCTGTCCCTCAGCGCTGGTTCTGTTTTTTAATGAAGTTCAAAACCAAGATGGATGTAGTTTTGCAAAGCAGTTCAATTTTGATAGCACTGCTCAAATGACTGCCAGAATTTCTACTTGTTCCCACCTAAATAGGTCTTTAATTGAAGAGCACTTGACTTCAATCCTGGTATTTTTATACTCACAACAAAGGTTTATTATAAGTCAACTACACTGAAGAGTGCAACTGCTGCCTAAGTCAAATGCCTGCTTAAGAAAAGTCTGCAAAGGAGTTCTGTGATGCACTATCAGTTTAAATTGCATCCTCAGGGGAGCAAAATATTGTACTTGAAAAGAGGTGACATGATCTAAGAGACAATAGCTCTTTTTCATCTTCATGGGGTTTTTCTTCTATTTCATATCTTCACCAGTCAGTGTCTATCTCTAGTAATTCTCAGGACAACTAAAATCAACATTTCTCTTTTACAGTATGCTTTTTCATTTGTCATTTTATGACACATGAGCACTTATTTACCACTTTTTGAGTATCTTAATAATTGTACCCTAGTATTTCAACTACTAGAAAATGAAAAGGCATCAAGTGCATGGAAAGGTAATAAAACAGATTAAATTAGAGTTAGAAATTTTACATACTTTAGCTATCTGAAATGGAGGCATTCTGGCTGGAGTGGAGCAGAGCAGGTAAGCACAGAGCAGGATGCAAAACAAAACGTAGAATAGGGCTTCTGATATATATATGTATGTTTTAATGCACTAATATTCCTGAAAATTTGCTGGGAATGATGATGGCAATGTCAGGGAGAGATGTAAAAAGATAAAGTATTACTCACGGTTATCAATTTGAGGTATCCATTTCATAAGTGCAAAAGATATCAATGTGCCAGTTAAATTTTCAGCTAACCAGTGAATTAGGCAGCCAAGCAAAAGCTGCTGCTTGTTCCTAAGTCTTGCACAGAAAATTTTGAGTCCCATGATACCATGGTGTAATTTTCAGTGCCCTGCTTGGGACATCAGCAAGCACTCTTAGTGACTTCTCATTGTCACTCCTAGTGACTGCAATGAGAATCACAAAGACAAAGCCCTGAACATCTCACAGTACTACAAAGTGTACTTTGAAGTGTACTTTGAAGTGAGTACTTCAGAGTGCTCACTCTGAGCCTAGGATCAGCCCTACTTTCCCTCTCTCAGGGTTTCATCTGAGCCTGCCATAAAATTGAAAAATACTTCCACCAGCAGTATTTTGCTCTCTATATATCAATGGCAAATGCAAATATTAGCATTTGGTTGGATGACTGATTGATTAATTATTTCCCTGCATTACATTGTACTCAGATTGCAAGTTGGGAAATTGCACTTTCCAGACCTAATGTTCACACCCACAGTGCCATAAGGACAAAAGCTTGTTTGGCATAGAGGGCATCAGCCCAAAAGGGAGCAGTCATCCAACAAAAAAAGCTGTTTGGAAGTACGTAATACCTATTTTCCCTTAGAAGGAATCTGAGTCAGAGGCAACCACAGATATTAAGGGATGGAAACAGAAAGTGAAAAGGAAGAAGCCTTGGAGATTTTTGTGAAAGGGAGGAAAGAAAGCAAACTGAAGCCAGTATGTGAAAAGATGAGATTTTTTCAAGGTTTTCCTGATATCTCTTTGACCCTTTCTACTACTCTGGCATCTGCACAGTCCCTGTTGTATCCTCCTAACTCCTCCCCTGCTGTAGAAAATCCCTCCTTTCCTGAACTGCTCTGCATTCTGCCCTCCAGCTTGTTCCCTCCTGAATGGAGCCACCGGCTGCTAATGCCTCCATCTGCTCTCAATTGACTTGGTACTGACCCTAAAATTCCTCCATCCCAGCAGCTTCTATGGGCAAACAGGGAGGCTATCCAGTATCCCTGCAGCTCTGCTCTGAGGGTTACAGCTATCCACAGGGTACCAAGTATGAATGCTGAGCACATGCTTGGCACTTACCCAATATACACAGCAAGCTCCAAGGACAGGTAATTTCTCTGTCTCATTCTTCCTGTCTTTGCTCTGTTTTTAAACCATTTCCAAAAACTTCCTCTACACATCACTACTGAAAACTTGGATAAGCCATAAAAAATGTGGATTCCGACCAAGGAAATTTAATTTCATGACAAAACTTGTTTATGCTGTCATGGGTTGAATTTGTATGTAGATGTATATTGCCATTACCACTCTTGTAGAAATACATTAATTGATATCAAATTTATGTGCGGCCCAGTGCAGACAAACCCACAATACTCTTGAAATATTCAGAAATACCTAAATGGGGATTATGAAAAGGAAGCCATGACTCTCACATAAATTGGTTAATTGCAGAATTTGCATTGCCTAGTTATAGACAATGTCGGTTCAGAATCAAAAACAAGAGGCTGAAATGCAGTCAGATTTATCAGAGGGATCAAGGCTTAAAAGCATAAAAACTTCAGATACAGCAGCTCACTTGGAAGCTAAAGTTTGGCATAATTATTTATTATTAATGATTTAATAATTAGATTAATTATCTATAATTACTGAGAGATGCTAAAAAAAACCCAAAACCTACTGAAGGTAAACATATAAATAACAAAAAGATTTGTTCATTTAAGATCATCAGAAAAAAATGTGCCCAGTGCTCAGCACTGATGTGCTCCAGCAGCCACCAGCCAGGGACAGCACAGACACCAAGAGCTGCCCAACAGCCAGGCTAAACAGGCCTTGGTTATCACAGACGTGGTTATCACAATGGGTTGCCAACAATTAGGAGTTTGTTGGAGAAACAAAAAACTAGGGCAGACAGCTTTTATAGGAGTTGATGGGCAAACACCACGGTGAAAAGGATTCAAAAAAAACCAAAAAACTCATAGGCACAAAGAACATTTACAAGACTTAATCTAGTAAAGCCTCAGTGTTTTACCTGATTAAAAAATTCCTCATTACACTTCTAAAAAATTCTTTTTCATCCATTCCAATTAGCTTTAAGTGTGTAATTTACATTTTTCCATGACTGTGCTTAAGCTAATCAGCATTAACAGAAAAAGGTCCCAGCCTGAGCAGACTGTGACCTTGCTGGCTATTGTAACATTTTGGCTAACTTCCTCTTTGCAGAAGGCAGGCAGGAACTGTTTGTCTGAAAGAATACTACTGCCATGTTTATTTACTAAGCTGTGTCAGCCCACTGACTTCAGTGAGATGGGCCCACGGTACCCATCTTGACCTTTCCATGGTGAGTGAAATACAACACGTGAAGGAATTCACATGGAGATTATCTTTAGGGAATCCAGAAACTATTTCTCACATAAAACGATGAATTTTAAACTCGCCTCTAAGCTGGTATTAGGAGGCAAAAAAAAAAAGATGTGCACTCTGAGAACAGTTCTAATCCCTAAGCAGAATCTTGCTGCAATGAAAACTTCACTGCCCTTTAAAGCCTTGGCATATATCCACAGTTTCCAGGCTCTCTTCTAAAACTAACAAGGACACTTTATGCAGTGAGTGTAAATAGCAATCCACTAAATTAAACTGCTCATGTAAGGAATATATTTGTATTTATTCCAGTGACTGACATTGATACTTTATTTCATTTTCCATGGAAATAGCAGCACTAAATGTTACTACTCAGAGAGAGTAGCTCACAGTCCTATCCAAATGATAGCCTGACATCTGTAAACAAATCCTGCTGTCCTCTCATACCTGCATACGGAGACAACTGGGCACACCTGTTTCACACAGATTGAGGGAGGACCAGCTCTCTCAGTAATACAGTGAAGCTTCCTTGACCCAGTAGTGGGATGTAGCTTTTTCAATGCTTTAAGCATACAGAGCCACCAGAAGGAAGGAAAAAAACCTTGGCTATTGGTGGTAGACAACTTAGAAGTTCTACATCACAGGTGCAAACAAAATAAGCTAACTAGTATGGCATGTCATATCCACCATTAGTGTTCTTTTTTTCTACTAATCTGCTTAATATTTTGAATAGTCCAACTAGTTCAGACCATGCTTTCATCAATATTGTATATATAGCTCCAATTTACCCTGAACTGGAACCAATACCATCTTTTAATTCTTCTGAGCATAAATACAGCCCTATTCTGGTTCTGATTTAAATGTGCCCATCAGCAGACCTAAAACATGCACAGAATTGGTTACTACACCCAGCATCAGACAAAAGAAAGCAGTTTACAATAACCACTGAGTTCCCCTTGCTTGCAGTTTGCTGTCACCACATGCTTTATTTATAGTAGGCCTGAAATAAATACTGCAGGATCAGCCATCTTTTGGTGCTGCACAAAAAAAGAAAGCTATTAAATATTTACCATAAGTCTCTCATAGCCTCGCCTCTGACACTTTCCCTTTCAGTTGAGAAAAGAATTATTTAGCTCATGATTTTCCAGCAAAAGACAGCCAATTGTGACTGTCTGGAAGCAAAGGGTAGCACCACTGGCATGCCCTGGGAGGGGGAAGTTTTGTCAATGTGCACCCCGCACAGAAGTCTCCACCTCCCCTGCTCCTCTCCAGCAGCACAGAGTGACGCCAGAGCGGAGCCTTAGAGTGACACAGGAATGTTTGTGCCAGCAGAATGAGGCACGCTCATGTTACAGCACTTTCCAAAACTAAGCCAGTACATTTGGTGAATCCTTTCCAAGGAGGCCGATCAGATTACTTGAGTTATGTTGTGGATGCTCCAGTGAAACATGTTGACAAATAATGCTGCTCTCTTTTTGTATTTACTGTGCATTTAAGAAAGAAACCCATTTGTATGAAATAAAAATAGACTTTGCATGCATTTTGTTTTTCACTGTGAACTGGATACTGCCTGATCTGATGTTTATGGCCTAATATCTGTGGGACAGACACACAATTAAAGATGAACTTTGACTAGCCTAGAATTAAAATGCCTGAGGGCAGCTGTGTAGCTCAAGTAACTGATTAGAAATTGATACTGAAAAATGACTGAGAACTGAACTCCAGGAGGTCACAAAAAGACTAAAAGCAAAGCAAAGTCTTTTTTCCACCCCAACCCAGGCTATTACAGAGTATGAGCATAGCCTTCCATAGCACAGTCCAGCAGAACTAGCACCAATCCCCCCTCAGTACGCCTAGAGCAATGCAGGTTTCTAAGGAATAAGCTGTATTTATAGCGGTATGTAACACTTTAGAATATCAGCCTGGTTTCCCTGAGTGCCTCATGGGAGTTCTGCTGAGTAATAATGCACAGTGCCAAAGACACTTCTTTCCTTCTCCTCTCACTCCTGCTCTTTTCTTCAGCAAAAAAGAATTCACTTCTTAGATGTGCTTTGTCTTCTAAACTTAACGAAGCAGTGCTAGTCTGGAGGGTCCCAGACATTGCCACATCACAGGTCCCTTTCTCCAGGCAAGGTCCAAATACTTCAACTTCCCAGCACTTGCCTGTCTGCATCTTTTTGATTCCCAGAAGCAGCAAAGGGAGGCACACTGCAGGCTGTAGAGAAGCCTGCAGCCAGGCAATGCAGCTCAAGGCACTAACAAGTTCTGGCTGCCTGATCAAACTTCTGGCTTAGCTGGTGAGACTTCCAGTCTAATTTTGTGGGTTTATGTGAAAACATAGCATGGTTGAGGTGATAAGAACAAATTAAAGAGGGAGTTTAGGGAAAACAGTTGCCAGACAACACTTGACATCCACAAATTCCCGAAGCCATGGCTGAAACATGGAGAGCTCCACTCAGGCCAGTACTGAACAGCACTGAAGGTCCGTGTTAGGGTGCCTTGAACAGTGCAGGTGCTACTTGAATTAAAATGAAGTTCATAAAGGAAATCACAGAAGCCCATTGTTTAGGCAGGCAAGTATGAATAGGGGCTCCTAACACTTCCCTTTTTCCTATGATTGATGCCTTGCAGCTGGATGTCCTGCACAAATGCTGACACCATGTACAGCTTTTTTTGACAGCCAAATTAAAACAATAAGCAGTTCCCCACCCTGATAAAAGCCCACAGGGAACAAAGTGTTGTAATAAAAGTGAGAAGCAGCAAACACTGTCTTAACTGTCAGGTTATAAACAATGCTCATGAAACCTTCATGGCCACGACCGATAAAGGGAAAGGCCATCGCTCTTGAGAGCCAAGAACCATTAGAAAAAAAAAAAAAGCTTTCTATCTTAGAGCATTTTCATCAAGATTTCACATTCCACTGCTTCTTCCATGGCCTTACAGATAAAACAAGCAAGATCTGTTCCACTTCCAGTGCTGCAACAGCGACATCAAGCCACAGATTGCCTGGTAAGGCATTCCATGACCTTGATTCATATTCTGTAGAGCCATGTGACTACTTCACATACATGTCCAATATCACCACAATTTAGAGCTTAAGTTTTCCTATCACAACAGTCAATATCCTAATGCACATATGTGCCTTTTCCATTGGAAAGGATTTCCAGCATTTCCAAACTTGACAAATAGGATAAGTGAGCACTTTCATCTCTGTGCTCTTTATGGCAACTAGGGCTGTTTTTCCATAGTACTAGAGCACTGCTCCAGTTTCATTGCTGCAAGCCATGTCTAAAAAAAGTCAAAGTGATCTCTTAGCACAGTCATTTTCCTAGTAACCATGTCCCAGGAGATTCTGCCTCTCTTCTGTCTTGTTCTTATTTGGTTGAAAGTTACTATCCCTTTCCACTGCTACCTTCTTTTCATGTTATTCTTTTCACCAACCCAATATGTGTAAAATTCTTTGCTGAAAAAAGTATATTGCATAGTACATTTTGGGCAGATATCTAAACTGACAATCTTTTTGTCCTTGGGTAAATGAACACATTTGTGTCAAGGGAAAAAATATTTTTAAGGCAAGATTAATATAACTTCCTGAATATAGTGGAGATGCCTTTTGTTTGAGACATTGGATCCTTAACAGGGTTCTATGTGTACCTCAGTTGGTCAATATTGCTTGCTGCTAGAATTTAGCTTCTATAAGTACTGAATTGTGCAAAGCAAAACCAGCTTAATGCCTCTGAGCGCAACTTTTTTTTTTTAATAGCCTCATGTCATCTAAGAAAATTAATTATTTAAAAAAAAATTACTTTTCAGTCTTTTTTATTGGGTTTTCCCAATAAGGCTGAACAGGTCACCAAGACAAACTAATAGCTCACATCAAGAAGTAGCTGAAGAGAAGAGTCTTTAACTGTCTAAGTTCAGAGCAAAAACATCATGTGAGAAAATTTTCATTTGATAAAAAGCTGTTTTATCATCTATTTATGTCTGCTAGTATTTCATTTTACTTCATGCCATTTACCTTCTTTTCAAAATGGATCATAGTTTATCTACATCTATTATCTATGCAAGCATATTTCAGTCTCTGGGATAGAATACTCCATTACTGCTTTCTTTGATTGTTCTTTACCCATACAACCTGAGTATCTGAATTATATATTATTGCTTTGGAACCGAGAGACAGGGAAAGCCTTAAAAAAACAGAAGAAACAATAAATAGAGATGAAAGCAATTAATAATGGTACTTCCACAAGTTTGGTTTTTTTTTTTTTTTTTTTTTTTTTTTTTAAATGATGTGGCCACTAGAATTGCTGGTGCTGTACTTTAGAGGTCAGCAAATAAAAAAGCATAATGATTACTCAAATGAAATATCCCCGGCAATACTTGATCAAAATTACTGTTTTAAGTGACTTGTCTCTGTGATATGTATTAGGATAGTCAGGATTTGTTAGTCATGAATTTGGAAATTCTTCCTCTGTGAGTAAGAAGAGTTGTTGGTTTCTAGTTTTAAACCATTTATGCTAGGCCATAGAGGCAGACACCGGAGAATTTTTCAGGTTCCATATCCAGGAAGATTAATACTAAATATGGAACAATTCAAAGCACAATAAGAAATGTTTTCTCTAAATGCAAAAACATAAAGGTTCAACAGAAAAGCAGACAGTCATTCTAACAATCAGAAAGGATTTTTCTTAACTCTCAATTAAGAAGTATTCAGAACAATAAATCTTTGCCAAATAAAGACATTATACATATATTTGTAATAACACTAACTCAGAGTGAAGAAAAAAAGAAGCTGGAGTGGGTGATAGGATGAGAATGCAACTACACGCATCAAGGTAGTGATTTTCTACTCTATCTGGAACACTCAAAGACAAAATTAAAGCCATGGGGGAAAATCAGCCACATATTTTGCTTTATAGTACCCTGTCCTGTCTTGGAAACTTCATCTAAACTCCTTATTCTTTAGCTATTATTCTGTTCCTGATACTGATTATCTCTACTGCACATTCATATATGAGGTTTTTTGGGATATTCTCAGAAATTGTACTTCCACATTACAGTCTGCTTTCTGTACTTGTCTTTGCCTGCCCTGCACAAAAATGATCTTCTTCACAGTGCAATAAAATTAGCAGCTACTTCTCTTTCTATAATTATGGAGCTTTAAATATTAATGCATTTATTACAGAAATCCTCTGTGCAAGGTTATCTAACTTGAGAACAAGTTTCCTTGGAATCAACATTAACCAGCAGAAGTTAAAAGACTTATTAACTGCTTTCTTAATAGCAAGCAAATGGTAACTTTTATCACATCTCTATGATAAAACCTGCCCTATTCATGCTCGACTCCCTCTCTTTCCCACACTTGGGCTACATCTTTCTTATTCAGTCAGATACAGAGCAGACTTTCAAACTCACAGGGGCCAGACCATTAGCACAAATTCTCATAATTGCATAATTGCACAAGTTCCTCCCATGCACTTGTAATACTTGTTCTGTTCGTTGTCTCTAGAACAGTTGTTCATAAATTAGCCAAACTAAATTGGGTTGCCCACATGAGAATAACCAAAAGAAACATCACTGTTGGATTCATTTAACAGAAGCTTGAATGCATGTGAGATTACACCTGTATTCAATAGGCTAAATCCCACACACTCAACGTAACCATTCCATTTCTGTAGGAATCCATGCTGACTTCTACAAGAATCAGAGCAAATTTTGGCTTCTCATCTCATATCTCTGACATGAGCACTTCAAATAAATCTAACAGACAGGGATAAAACACTTGCAACCTTCAGTCATAAGTTTCATAGGTTGTCCTTAGGAACACAACAAGTTTAAGATATTCCAACATACTTCTGCAGAGTGAGGCTCAGGTTGTGGCTGGCTGATTTGATCTTGTTCTGGGCCTCCAGGTGGGTCATGCTGTCAGTGTTGACTCCATCAATGGCCACAACAAGGTCCCCCTGGTTCATCTGTGACTGTGCTGCCTTGCTGCCAGGGGTGATCTGTGTGGAAAAAGACAAAAGAAAAAGTCTTATCATGACAAGTCATCCTGTATCCAGAACAGTTGAAGAACTTGCCCTGAATTATAGTACAGAATAGATACAGCAAAAAATACACTAATAGATACAACAATAGTTGTATCCATTATTGTATGGGTGAAAAATCAAAATTTTTGGGAATTAAACAACTTGAAGTTAATTCAAATATACTTCTGCAAAGGTCCAGGACACCATCTACTTGTTGTTACTTCCATTTTGAGAGGTTACGCCAAATGTAGTGTTCCCTTACCACCTATCATCACTATCTCAAGGGGATAATTATCTCTATACAGCAGCAGTATATAGAGATATTACTCAGAAGCAGAAAATGAATGAACCACTATCCACTGCAAGATTTTATTGTATTTTTCCTCCTAAAAGCCATTTTCCCCAAATTAATTCATTTTATTGAGGGGACGAAAAATGAATGCATGTGAGTGGCCTTGGCACACTTTGTTTCTTTAATAGCAGGCTTTAGAGGAAATTATTCTACTTAACTGTACCCATATACAACTGCAGCTCCATTACCAACACAAATTACTATGTACCCATCTCACCAACTGTTCGACCTCACACTCCAAAGATCAGCACTCTCAGAAATAAGAAACCACAGGGCTGCAACCACAAACCCAACAACTGACACAGCAGTCCAGAAGTTCTGTTTGTTCACTGCAGCAACACATTTTGTTGGCTCCAGTCAGCTTGTGAACTGCACCTTCTCTGAATGGACAGCACCCTGATTTCAATTTTACACAGCCCTCTCAGCTTCTGTATGAATAACACCAGTACAGCACTAAACCAGAAAAGCCTTCACATACCATCAGCCAGACAAATTTTAATGAGCACATCAGAGTTGTCCTCTGCTTTCAGCACCCAGTACAGAAAGAGCATGGATATAAGCTATAGGTACTTTTTCTTAGAAACTCACTTCCTTCCATTCCTCACTAAAAATCCCAAGGATAATCTAAAGTACTACAACAAAGGCCGCATTCAAAAATTCTGTTCCTTCAGTACAGTGAACATAAAATAAAGATGTACTTGATTATGAGCCAAAAGTCCCTTGTGAATTCTGCCAGGCTGAAACCATGAAGTCAAATTTCTAGTAATTTATAAATATATACATACTAGAAAAAAAAAAAAAAACCTGCTTTGAAAACAATTCCCTAGACTGTTAGCTCATGTGTTTTACTGGCAAAGATGAACAAGCAAAAAAAGGAAAAAGCCCTTTCTTAATACACTGTTAAAGGTGCTATTGAGGCCAGAAGTCCAATTGACAGTAGTGTGACAATGGGAGGTGTCATTTTACTAGCACACTAGTTCTAGGGTCAGAGTGCTTGAACACACAGCACCCTGGATACTCAGACTATTTAAAAGTAAAGATTACTTTGGAATTAGGCACTGTAAGTAATTCCCAGAACTGATTGGACTGAAAGACATAAGTTTTAATACCTTTTCATTTGAGATAAAAGCAAAGAGTTCTGTGTTTTCTGAGTGAAGGACAGCCACAAATACAATGTTCTCATGCAAGTAGAGTTGACTGATAATGGCAGTACTATTCCCCAACGTATTTTCCTGGTGTTAAGGAATCAAGGGATGGGGGAAATATTTCGTGGCAGTTTCAAAGATTGACTTCTATTCTGCAGTCTAATGCACCCTCAAAAAAAAACCCAAAACAAAAAAACCCAAAAAAACCAAAATAAAAACCAAAATATTTGTGTTACAAGCATAGCTTTTCTAACCTGTTATGCAAACATTAGCTTCTATGCATTTTATTGACTTGCATTGTGCCAAGTAGACAGAATTCAGAAGCCCTTAAAGAATATGGATTATTTGCACACCCACATGTATAGTAACTCAAAGATGCTTTCCTGCTTAGTCCCACAAATATGTTGAGAAATAGAATCTGCAATAGAATAAAAGGTAAAGAAAGAGCAAAAAGCAAACTAAAGCCAAACTCAGACAAATCAGCCAGTAAGACTTGAATTCATCTAGTAGGACGGTTCTGTCTTTTTCAAATTATCCTTTTTTAAATAAATAATCTTTACACATCACTTTTCTAAGACACCACTTTTAACTTCCTCATGAAACATACAAGTTCTTGCCACAGAATATTAACTGTGTGATGCTGGTTCCAAATTCTGAGACACTCCCCCCCCACCCCCATCATTTTTCTTGTCAACAAAGACTGGTTTTTGAACATAACCCAGTTCCTGAAAGTTAAACGTCTGCCCTAATTTGGGTATTCTTACTCAACACCTCTATCTCTCCTTCCACTCCTCAGTGATGCCTAAAACAAAATAAACCCAGGGAAGCAGAGCTTCCAGAGACAGGATAACACTCTAGATCTGGGGCTAGTTGAACACAGCTCTAATACACTGGCTTCCCTCTCACTTGCTCTGACTTCTGCTTTTAGTAGCCCCACAGGGAAATGCTATACCTTAAAATAATGACACAGCAACTACAACCCTCCTAGAATTAGAGTCAATTTAGAGGGAGGCGATGGCTGTAATGAGTGACCTAATTTCACTTCTTCTAATGGGATATTTTATGCCTAATATTTTAGAAAATACGACCTAAATTATAAAACATTCATCACAAGAATCTCTCAAAAAAATAGTCCTCAGTAACTCTGAATTTGTGGTTTACGTGACTTTCTAATTTTGCAACACTGCTTCTGAGGCAAGGAGCTCCAGGAGCACCATACTGTGAAAGAGAAGGAAACAGTCTCAGTCATGGCTCAGCCAGTGGCTACTTAAAAAGGAAATGAAAGGGCTTCAACTTCTTCAACTAAGTAAAAGAGTAGCAAATTCTGTGTGGGATTCTTTCATACAATTGTATTTTTTCAATTCCCATTTCAGGGGACAGCACTTCACTGATGTTACTTTACCTCTAAAAATCAGCTTATCCTTACTTCACAGACAGCAAGCCTCACAAGTATAAAAGATAGATCTAATTTACTGTATCTGCAATTCAGACAAGTAGTAGGTATCAGGAATTAATTACTTCTTCTCATGGTCTTCCCATGGGTTAAAAGCACTCTGAGTTATTTGGTTCTTAAAATTTTATATAGAAGGCATTATTAAAGACTGGATGCATAATCTGTATGAAATATGAAAATCAAAGTACAAAATTACATGTATTTTAGTTAGAACCTGGGAGACATCTCTGTGAGTGCTCCTAGTGAAGGCGCAGCATGCATTTCCAGCAGACATCAAGAGCAGTCAGTAATTGTTGTGAACAAAATACCAGTGTGCAGATGGAGATACAGGACACACAGATCTGAAGTGTCAAGGCACATTCAAGACTATCTTGTTCCCATTTCTAAAGATCCAGCTGAAAGGAATGGAATGCAAAGAGTTTATCTTTTATCTGTTGGTATTTTCCTTTGAAAATTCATCTCTGATCTACTAAAAGATTTACTAAATATAAACCACAAACAGAGAAGAGCTCACTGTGTCTTTCTAAAATCTTGAGTAATTATTTTCTATTTAAAAATATTTTTTGAAAATATTTTTGAAGGACGAACACTAGTTAAACCCTAGATTTAGACTGGAAATCCAAATCTGTCTACACAGCAAATTCTACTTTGCTCTTATCTCAGCCTCTCTTCTATTAACAGAAGTAACAAATTTAGAGAAATATACTACTGTCAAGGATAAATATGCATTTTTCAATTTGCCTACTTCACTCTTTTTTTCCTAAAGGAAATCTCTGGGCAAGTTCTAGAGAGAATGATTATAGAAAACCTTTGTAATGGCCTTAACTCACTTGCTCTGGATTATAACGTAGCTCTCAGTTGCTAGGTGCTGCAAATGCTTTTATTTAATGCTACAGTGAGACATTCATCAGAGTTTCAGGGTACAGCTATTTCTGTCAATTGATTTACAAAATCCAATCCAGGGTAACATCAACAGATCTAATTTTACTAGAGTTCTTTAGTGCCTCAAGCCCAAGCACAGATTTTATCTTGGAAAAACCAAACATCTCACTGCTCTCAGAAAAGCAGAGGAATACGTGCTGCTTCAGAGATGTGAATTTTCAGCCCTCACAAATTTCCTACAAGACAGACATCTGACTTCCAACATCCCCAGCTTAAAGCAAGTTGGCAGGCTGGAAGCATCACATGTTCCTTCCAGCACACCACAGAGAATTCTTACTACACTGTGTTGTGAGCGGATGGGTACACCAGGTGAAAATCTAGTACCACAGTGACAGCTGTGCCCTAAAAAAACTTATCTGCACTAGGTTCACAGTAAATACTACTTAGCAGGAGCTCTGGGAGGCAGTGTACAAAGAGCAGCTGCTGCACCACCTTGAGAACTGCACATGCTGCCAGCCAAGCCCCCTCAACTCCACTCCAAAGGGAAGAGATAGGGATCAGGCAGCATTTGAGTGGATGGGTGGTCAAAAACTAATGAGAATGCTTGTACAAACAGATGGGTGGACACAGTTTTCCTACTCCCGAGGAACTCCTAATTTACAAGGCAGACAAAAATACATAGGAAGGCCTACACAAATGAGAAGCTGTTAATATAGCCTGCAGCATCAGCCAGGGCCTTTTTCCAGCACTTGAGCTATGCCTGACTCCATCCTGATCTCAACCCCAAAATGAACAATTTATATTTTCTGCTTCGCATTTAAGAACAACATTTCAGAGAATCAGATATTCACTAGCATTGGAAATGTGCAAAAGCACAGAGAATGAATATGCTCTCCTCTGGAACATAAGAAATAATTAAAAGAAAATGTTCTTTTCCATAATCAGAAAATAAGAGACAACAATGTCTCAAGAAAATCAAGAAAAGGATTGGCCAGAGACTAAGGAACAATATATTTCCTCTACAGAGAAAAGAGCATTTAAATCTCTCCCTATTACATTTATGTGAGTATTTTTTTGCACAGAAGATTCCAACAAACTCTCAGAGTCATTCTAAGTTCTGAGGCTCTAAGTGCCTGCAAAACTTCTCTTCACACACAGGAGCATGACCTGGTGAAAGGAGAGACATGCTTTGAGACCCCACCGCAGAACAGCTACTGAATGCCCACATTGAATCTAGGCAGTTACCTCTAGACCAGAGACATCTCTTCCTCTCCCATAGTAAGAAAGTTACTTGAGGAAGTTCATATTATTCTTTCCTAAATGACTCACTTGCCATCCTTGTCCCCATAATAAAAGTGTAAGAGCTCCAAAGGGAAAGTAGTGTTTTTTCTTAGAAAACAGAAAGCAATTCTGGACAAGAAAAAAAGCAAAGAAAATGAGGAAGACCCACTGGGATAAGTCATCAGGCAGGCAGAAATTCACCATTTCATTTGACACATTGCCAGAAGGCACAAAACATAAACAAGGAAAGAAACTACCTACATAACCTATACCATAGAGCAAGCATCCTATGGCTTTTATACTTTTCTGTGTCAGATAGGAGAGCTCAGAAAGACCAATTAAATACAAAGACAAGACTGTGGGAAACCTGAAACTAACTATCCTTGCACGTATTGCAAACCAAACCTAAGGAAAACTTCCATTTTGCAGCTACTATTTGCCTGAACGAATTGCGTCATTGTTTTCAATTCACTATTGAACAGTGGGCTTTAATTTTTTTTTTCTTGTTGTTCCCCTTTCCGTGGTGTTTCTTGCTTCGGTTTGGCTTTTCCTTTTTGTTTTTCATAAGACAACAAGAACTGCCTTAAATGAACACTTGTGGCATGTGCAAAATATGCCACTGACACCCTGAAGAGATTCCATTTACACTAAACAGAGCTGCACTGGCAAGCTGCAAAGACACTCTGAAGTGGCCTCTCACTCTCTGCTTCATCTGTAGCCAGGAAGGGAGATTACAATACATGTGAGAACACCCAAAATAGCTCTAATCTACCTCTCTCGGGTACCAGGAATCACAGCAACACAGAGATTTTGTGGGATGAACAGTAAAGCACTTACAACTCAGGACACCCTATGCTGAAATGTGTATTCCAACAGCAGAAGGGCTGGGAGCACTCAAACCAGCCAGCTTACCTCCTTCTCAGGAGTGCCAAGCCAGGTTGGAATGATGCCACCTTGATTAACACCAAAAATTTCCCTTACACTTAGCATCACTCACAAGCCTGCTTTTCATGCACAACATATAGTCTCTGCAAGGAAGAAGACAGATGATAGCCCTTCCTGCCAAGCTAACTAGACTCAGGTGATGAAAATAAGCCAAATGTAAAAGACTTTCAGCTGTGTAATGAAAGGAAGCATATAGGCATGCTTAGGGAATTGCCCTAGGCAAGGCTTTGGGGCATGTTTTGAGAGGCAGTGTGAATACACCTGTTCCTATTTGCAAGATCATTCCATTCCCTGCCCCACCTCCAGGTTCTCTGATGGAAAAATTTTGAATATTTTGTTTAAAAATAAAGGGAAAAAGCCAAATATTGTGGACTTTGGACATTAGCTTGTTAGAAACATGACTGCTCTATGTTACACCAACTACACAGATGATAGTAAAAGAGTGGATGTGGCTTTTTAACAAGATGTGTTGGTGTAACTAGAAGGTTACGCAGCTTTTTATATCGTGTATGGTATGATTAACAATGATATCTCTTCTCCCAATCTTTATCCAAATGTATCTGTTCGATCTATTCAGTCTGTTCTCAGTTAGCATCACACACTGTGCCAAGGTAGTGTGTGCAGTGCATCTCACAGAAATTAAATGGAAGCAAAGAGGTGAGTCATATAATGACAAATGTTGTTTGTTTTGTTACAACAGGTTTTGAGAACCAAGTGACTGAGTTCTTATTTGGTATCAAGGAGTTCAATAACCTGAATGCAAATCAAAACCAGGAATAATACTGATTGCTAGTATTCTGGCAGCCCCCATCTGATCTGTCAGCTTCCACAGGAAACCCCCTGCAGCAAATATACACACAGCTTCCAAGTGCCTGCAGGATCAGAAGAGCCAAGTTTCTTTAAAGGTTCCCCATCCTCTTCCCTGCTTCTCCTTTTCAAATTTGAATTCATTTTAAGGCAATTGTATAAGGTGGGATATTTTTCTGTGTTTCAAGCAGACAGATGTCAGTCATCAATATTGCCTGCTTCATTTTCAGCTTCTTGAATTCAACATTCTGTGCAGATTTTTAACCTGCTCACAGAAACACAATTTGTCTTGTCTCTCTCTACAACCATTAGCAATAAACTGAGGAGTTTATGTCTTGCTATTGGCCACTATGGTAAGATTTTCTTTTTTACAAGTTCATTCTGCTTAATGTATCTCATTGTATGTAACTAAGACCATGATGCTTTATAACTTTGAAGGGCTTTTGATTGGTCCAGCAACAATAAGGCCTGACTAAAAGGGCATTTGAGACAATACTGAGAGGCTTAGTTTGGCAGTTAGTGCCTTCAGCCACTTCTGATATTAAGCAACTTAAAATAGCTTTGAGCAAGTCCTGAGGTTCTGGCACAGATATGACAGATGTGTAAGTGACTCTTGTGCTCCTGCATGCTTGTAAATTAGGGTACTTATTAAATAGATGCAAGCTTACATTCAATTGTTCCTTGAAGGCATTTGTTTGAGTTGTCTTTGCTTCTGGCCACCAGATAACCATGGAGTCGTTCTTCCTCTGCTCACTAAAATACAAGCTGCCAGTTTGACCCAGCAAACAGTAATCCTGTCTCTAGACCAGAACTATTTAGTACTGAGCTCCATGCTTCACCTACAGAGGGTAAAACAGCCTAGCACACACCAGCTGGCAGCTGTATGAAGGAAAATGAGATGTAACACATGTCCACAGGGACAGGGGCACTGAATCAGAACGAAATTTTCAGGAACTGCACTTGGTATCATGCCCTTACTTCTGCATATAAGGCTTTAGGAGGCCATAGTGCCCAATGTGATTCTGTTCCAAGTGGAGGGCCCAGCATTAAGCTGCCAGCATACAGCATCAATGCCTCCCTTAACACTTACTTTATTCACAGGAATAACTATTTTGTACCTGGACCATTCATCGAAGATCTGTGAGAATAAACAAAAGCACAGGCTTCAAACTTCAGAGAGTGAAGAATTCTTTTTAAGATCAAAGTGAATAAAACAGAATAGAAGCAAAGTTCCCCTGAGAAAGTGCAATGCCAATTTCTTCTGCTATAGGCTGTTTCACATTTAGTGCATAACATGACATCCCACCAGGCAGCCCAGCAGGATCCCTGGAAATTTAAAGATGTAGCAAATAAAAGAAAAAATTTAACACATTTAACAGGTACATAAACTTTTGGATGTTTCAGGAAGCTAGGAAATTGTAGAGATTGAAGATCGTTGTACCTGTTAAAATGTAATTACTTAAACTTTGTTTTCCTAGCGGTGTTAGAGTTGAACACAGAGAGGCCACTTCCCTTGGTAAACCACAGGAACCATGTTTGTTTAACAGGAAATAATCTGAACATATCACCATGATCTCAAATCTAAAAGGGAAATCATGTTATGTTGAAGATTTTTGTGTTAAAGTAACACAACCTGAACTTTAAAAAGGAAGGATTTTGATTTTCCTTATTTTCAAAAATGAAAGCATCTCTGAGGAGGAATGTGGCTATTGCTGAGGACAAGGAGGGAACTTTATTGATAGTATGATGATGCCAATGCTGGTTTTGGGCATTTTAACCCATTAAAGTATTGGGTAGAGCAATCTTCAAAGATTTCCCACTGAGAGCTTGCACAGTATCAGAACACACACATACACATGATTTTATTTGATGAAGAACAAACCAGTGACATGGACGGTTCTGGTCAGTGCATAGAGCAGTATTAAGCTGACAAGTTCTCAAAAAATGATTTTCTGTGGGTTTTTTGCAAATAGTATTTTCCAAAACTCTCCAATAAAAAAAACTTACGCGACTTTAGAATGTCTTCCTGTTTAGAAAAAATAAAATAATAGAAATTAATTGTTGTAACACACTGTCTACACTGTCTGTAGTTAAAGGCTAGTTAAGATTCAAAATTTAAAAAAAAAAAGTCAAATTACTAAAATCAAAGAAGTATCATTTATTGAGAAAGATACACTGATTTTTGGTTCAGCTAATAATGTTTGTTTAATTTCTAGTCAAAAATAAGTTAGATTAGCTGGCTGTGCTATACACAACAGTAACCTAGGCTGAGAGTCTTCTTTCTCCATAGAATACTGCTTCATCAGCTCCTCTTCCCAGCCTGCACCATTTTCTAGGGAGAATTGGAAGTAAACATCTTTTACAAAACATTACACACACACACACACAAAGACATTAATTAGGAAAATTTACTGAAAGTCTTCATTAAACACAATTACTGTTTATGAGCCAAATGTTTATGTACTAAAATAAGGTTTTAACAGGAATGTTAAAATATGTTCCATAATGTTCAGAAGCCATAAGCAGATTTAGAAGAAGGCTTTTAAAGAAATTAAAGACCTCAGCTTGTAAATAGTTCCCTAGAGTGAATGGCTCTTCATTTAAAGTGCTCTTGAATTGGAAGATCCAAACAATGCCACTCACCTCTATTGCACCATGTCTTCTATGTTTATGCCCAAGTTTCAGACTGAAACTTGATTCAAAAAATCCCAACAACTAAAATAAAAGCTGTTCTTGGGGATATTTCATTCTAGAGAAAGGCAGGAGTCTGTCATCTCACAATTCTTAATTCAGCAGAGTGCGCAGAGCCTCAATTATCTTTGGATAAGGTACTGGCTTTCTATTTGTATTTTCTGCAGCCTTGTTTGTGCTGACATGTTTTGAATTCCCCGTGGAGTTACCCACCCAGGTGTGTGTGGAAGGGGATTCCAACTTGCAAAGCCTATGATCATAGCTCGCACTCGAAAGAAGGTATTAAGGCAGGAAGAGAAGCCTGATCAGAATTTCCTCTCCAGCTGGCATCCTGTTATGGACAGCCCTTCACCTTCTGTGCTGCACACCCTGCTGATTAGCAGGTGAGGGTTAGAAAGCTTTCAGTCTCATTGGGAATGCTAGGACATATCCCATCATAATACATTCTTCAACTTCATTTTGTGCTACATTCCAGAGACTCAATTGAAAACATCCATCATTTCAATTACAGAGAACACAGTGGGCATCCACCAATTGTGAATGAACACTTTCTGCCAAACCAAGAGCCCCCTGCAAAAATCACCCTGCAGATTTGCCTGTGGTACTGATATTGCTGGTTAGTGATACTTTTACCTGCTCATTTGGGGACCAACATTTCTGCCAATTCCTTTTCGGGTATTCTGCTTCTTTCCTGTTTTATCTCATTTAGGTTTAGTGCTCACCACTTACTGGTGTAAGCAGCAGCAAGACAGGGCAGTGTTTTTCCTCCACATGTTTAAATGGAGTATTTCAAGAAAGGCCTTGAAGATGTTGATCATGTATGTTCCCCCAACTCTCACTCCTCTGTACATTTCTATTTCTTTCAGGTGACTACCTGTACTTGGAAACATCAATCATTTCTACTAGATTGTAGCACAATCAATGCTTTAGGAACTTAGTGCAAGTATTCCAAAGTGGGTTAAACACTCGTATCCAATAAATATTCTGAGGTAACAAAAGTTAGGAGCATAAATTGTGTGAAAATTATCATTAGCCTGCTTGGGATACTTAAGTAGGCTTCAGAGAGAAGAATATGCTTCTGATTCTTAGTTTAAGATGCTTCATGCTTAGTTCAAAGCATAGCTCCTTAAGGATCATTAGGCTGTGTAACTTACGCAGAAGTAACAGAATTAATCTGCAGGGTGCCTCACTTCCATTTCAAAGTGGTACTTTTATCTTTAATTTCTTTAATGATAAGTGCAGACATTTTTCTCTGCAAGCAGAGGCTGTAATGAGCTCCATACCTAGTCAGAATGAGCTTCTAAACTCTGCTTGTCCAAATTAGAAATTTTCCCCTCCCGTTCCAGAGTAAACATGCTAATTATGATAATCTGGTTGTGTATTTTGTTAAGGAATAAACATTCACAGGACATCTATTTAAGTCCATGGAAGGAATGCAATCAAGTTCAGAATTTGCCTTAACAGTATTTTCCTTGGCTACATTAGACACTGTCTTCTGCAATGAAGCATGTCAAAATAATTGGTTTGGAAGAGGCAGCAAGAAAGTTGTCATTTGACCAAGAAAGAATTTCAGAAGGTCTAAGGTAGTATGCCTTTCTGGGTCCAGTTTGTCTTTTTTCCTTCATTTGGCACCGAACAAACTGCTGAACAATGAATTGTATAGATGAGAAAATATGACAGTTACTTTAATAGGGATTCCTGCTGCTAGTGAAACCATTATTTGCCTGATACAAATGAGGAATGAAAGGAACACAGAAAAGAAGTTAACCCTCCACTTTGATGTCAAATGAGGACTTAGTTAAGCTGCAGGACAATGAGCTTCATCACTGTATTTTGTCATCAAGCAAACATCTGAATGACTAAATTAAAGTGACATTTTGAACTGCATAAAGAAAAAAATTACTATAAAGCAGATTGATGTATTCCCTAACACCAGCATGCAAATCTCAGATTCAGACAGTGTTATGACTGATGGAATTATGAAAGTTTTCTGTTCTAGGCAGTTACATTTACAGTGGTATTTTTCAGAGATGTACACCTACATGGAAACAAAGCTTGTAGGCATTTTTGAGTTTTAATATGTTGTCCAAATTTGGTCTTGGCCACCCTCTCTAGTTTCATTTTTCATCTGTTTTCTTTTTTTTATATCCTTCTTCCTCTTACAACATCTTGCTCAGTAAACTTGCTTAGTTTTATTAATCATGTTTGCAGAGAAAATATTTAAAAACTGTCAGTGCTGGAACTTTGATGGGATCAACATCAACGCTGTAACAACTGCAATGGCAGCAGAAAACATTTCTCAAAGTGAATATGCAGCTATTTAACAAACAGTAGGCTTTAACTTCAGACACCAGGAAGCGGAAATAAATGAAAATTAGGAATGCTTGGATGGTTATTGGACAGCTGGGAAGATTCCAGGGGCAGACAAAAGTGCCAAATGCAGCCACATTAGTAATCTCTCTTTATCCTAGGATGGGTCTTCTATTTATAGAATTATACAGCCCTTGAAGAAACTATAAGATTGCCCACGTAAATGATACAGGAGCAACACATGCATTTTACATGAAACTGCCTAATAAAATCCAAAGATGCTCCCAAAATCTTAGCAGACCTCTTTTAAATATTACCACATATTATGTCCATCTGGTTGTCTCAGCTGGTGACAGGCATTTTCTTCTGAATGGTATTCCCCCCTGCATTTTTGTACCATTTTCAGGATTGAAAGAAATTCACCCTCTACCTTCTGCTCACACTTTTCATCTATCTCCTACATAAAATCCTTAGAAAAGGCCTCCTGAATTCCAGATCCTACTAGTCAATCTTCTGGGTCATATCCAGTCCAGCACACATTCAAGTGAAAAGAATTTCACACGGTTACCTCCTATTCTAGATCAAGAAAGGAACTATTTCATAACATTATTCTTCAACAGCTATCCAAAGTAAGAGCTAGAAAAAGACTCCTACTATTCTGTCTTGCATTAAGACTGAACTAATTTCATGAGCAAAGTTATGGTGTTCATGCCTGAACATTCACTACTAGAAATAACATTTTAACTGCAAAATTTTATCAAATTGGAGAGACTCACATGGCTGCAGAGGAAAATATGAAGCATAGGCAGTAGCTGATATCAAAGCTACATGTATCAACCACTCAGGGAAAACATAAAAGCAAGCCTAGATTCACCTAGTCATCTTCTTTGAGATGGGACACACCAAGAAGTGGAGGAAATTCTCTGGTTTTAAACAGAGAGGAAGCTCTTCCACACACTTCAAGTACCAAGTGTAACAGGGCCCAGACCTTCCCTGGCTCTGGATTTCAGGGTAATACAAGTATGGAAATTAAAGAATCAGCATCTTTCACAGTGACAAACAGGACATCAAACAAGATTTTGGGCAAAGAGAAGCTGAGACATAAGAGAAAGAGAAAACTTGTAAAATAAGTTTAAGTTTCTTTCCATGTTAGAGAAGAACAAGATCTTCTCCACTTCAAAACATCTAAGATTATCTCATCTGCTGCTCTCTGTGAATACCACAGACAAACAGAATTGATATGAAAGCATGGATTTCAAGCTCTATGCTACTTGGCTCTGCAGTCCAGGTAATATTTCTAGCATCTGTTGCAGCCTCTGTGAACAGATTTGCATTGATAGTGCAGAGGTAAAAGCTCCACAGACAATAAGGTGTTGGTCAAGTCTCTCTGAAGGCCCCTTATCCTTTTTTATCATGCATGACCCTGTAAGAATGTGCAATGCAATCATCCAGAAGAAAAAAAAGCACTAGGCTGTCAAGCTAAGCTTTTGCTGGCTGCAACTCAGATATGACACAAAGTCATGCCCATCTTATGTAAAAATTGATAAGAAGGCTTAGCGCTGTTTATGGTATATCAGTGTGTAATTAAAAAGCCTTGTGCTTATATCAGTGGATACATTGATAATCAACTGTCATGGGAAAAAGAATCCAAAACAAACCAAAGCAAAAAACAGAATCAAGAACTGAAAGTGTAAATATCCAAAGTGGTTAAATCCTTCTAAAGAAGAAGGACAAAGAACAGAACTGCTCTAAGATTAGCAGCTTTTGAAACTGCACTATTACAAGTACTTTCCCCAAGTAAGATGTGAATAAAGCTGCTGTTAAAGTTAGTGAATCAAGGAGTCTCATGCAGGAAATTAATTCCATTGTGCACATTCTTTCTGTGACCCCAGCCCGTTTGTTTTGCAGAACCGGAGAACCTTTTCTGTCCTGACAACACACTAGAAATAAAACTTCAGTAGAGCAAAACTATTATGGTCCAAACTCCCCATTACTTTGCACAATTCATTTTCTTCAGTGCAAATGCAAGTATTTCAGTTCCTCTGTTAATTGCTTTGCACTACAAATGCCTTCATAACTGCCAGGCAATGGTAAATCAGAGTGTTCATTTTCACCTCAGGCATGACATCAATGATTTTGTTTTAAATCACATTCAGAAAATATCACTTGAATTTACAATAAAGTTCTAAAACTCTTCTCTTTCCTCTATAGTTTTATGTTCTCATTGGTTTTATGAGTATGGAAGTAAAATTAAGGACAACAGGCAGCCTGATGCTCCTGTCCCAAAAAGCAACCTCCCTGCTTTTATCAAAGTAAGAACTTGTAAGTCCATTTCATCCTCACATCTGGGAACCCTCTCTAATGACTATGGCTAGGGCCAGAGCAAATACTTCACAAAAGATACTCACATATAACTTGCCATATTGCAAAGTCAATGCGTAACACGCCTTCCTCTTTGTACCAGAGGTGTCTTCTGCTCCAGTGTAGACACTCAAAGCACACTATCTTTGCAACTTTTGAATGACATATAAGCTTAAATCACAGAAATTAAAGTTTGAAGTTGCCTTTGTTGGCAGAATGCAGACAACCAGCCCATGTTAGTGGCAAAAAGTCAGAAAAATCCTCCACAGCATCAAAAGGATCTGTCTGCATTTTTCTGTAGTTCAGTTAAGCATCTCCTTGTCATGACAAACCTATGGAGCATAGAGATCCATTAAAAAATATATACATATAATGGATGTAGGAGAGACTGGATTTCAGAGTTGTATCTCATTGGGAAGAAAGGATGACTACAGAGCCTTCTGAAGTAAATATGAATCAACACTAAGAAAATAACTTTTTTCCCCCCTTAAAACCTTTCACTCCCTTTCTAGCTTTCTGTAATAAACAGAATAACCAACTGGGAAACATCATCCCAGTGTAGATAGTGCACACACTCAAATACAGTCACAATATGTTAACATGCCAAAAACCTGATGAATCTTTATGCTTTTGCATAAGCCATAGACAAAGTATTTATGAGTGCATAGTGCATATATTTCCATAGTGGACAGCAACATTACAATACACCATTTTGTTAACCCACCATCTAAACTTGTTGATATTGATAATGGAAAAGTTTATTTTAAAAATAAATTTGTATCTCAAGCTATGATAATATTCTTGACATTCAGTAATGCAGATTTATGTTCAGTACTACAGCACTTACCAATATATTGACTGTCCTAAGTATATTTTTAGAAGTGGAGTTTATTTGTCACAGAAATTGTTTTGCCTTGTTAAAACATAGTCCTCTATGTGGCCTGTGCTTTTATACACGGCCCCGTTCATGAAGGGCACTAATCCATATTATTACATGTACTAAATGCCAATTAATTCTCCCTTATGAGTTATGATAAATGATTATTTTAGGGTGGAGCTATACATTTTCCAAAGGGTCTTTATCACAGCTATGTTGACAGGACTTTAAGTATGGTGGTATGCTTAGTACTCCCCTGAAGTAGCTGAAGTATGTGCCACAGCAGGTGCCACAAGCAGAACATAGATTTGCTTTGACATTAAAACATAGGGTATAGTAAGAGTGCAGGGTTGTTTGATGGATTTATAAAAGCACATGTGGTGAATGGTTTGGAAAAGTGGAGCCTTTGGGCTTCCCAGCATTAGAGTCAAAGCTAACTCAATCTGAAGAAATCCTGCCTTGCCATGGCAACAGTTCTTTGTACTTCATGATTGTCTGGGTATCTGTCATTAAAGAAACATTTTGCCACCTCTAAGGAAAAGCTCATTGAAGTGTAACCTCTTGGAGACATTAAGACCAAACTATTAAAACATGCTCTTTGAGCTTTAAGGGATACATTCCTATCAAATAACTGTAAAAATTATGCTTGAATCTGTTTTACAAAATAGAAAACATGGTTTACATTTCTTTCCCATTGTTGACCATGTCCTCTTTGTAAAAACTTAAATCTTGAATTTTTGCACCAACTCTTAGTGTCACAGAATGTTGGCAGTCAATGTAGTTCTAGCCCTTCAGGGACAATGTGGCATAGAAGGTGACAGCTTTCACCAAAGGATCTCTCTGATCTATGACTTTATGTCTCCAGCCTAGAGTGACCATTTCAGCCACACAAAGTAGGAGATGGGAAGCTCCTCCTCATTAGCCATAGCTAAACCTCTCCACCAACACTCATGCACATCCCATCCATGAGATGACATTTGCTCCTCTGCTTTCCACTATCAATGTGAAAATGTCACAGTGGTTGTGATCTCGCCAATTTTTTCCCACAAATTTTTTTCACATTACCTTGTTCTTTCGGCCTTTGCAATACCATTCTACAAAGACATTGATTATTCCTTTACTAATACCCCAATGATAGTACAGTATTTAGTTTTCATTTTCTTCATCCATCTGCAAAATCAGTTTTTGCTTTCTGTACAAATTACGGTTACAGACAACTTGCAAAAATTAAGTAAAATATCTAACCAGTCTGCTTGATAGTCAGTTGTTGGACTTGAGTGCCAAAACTGCAACTAAAATTAAAGATCTGTAAAAAAAAAAGTGGAATCATCCCAACTGCCACCAGGAAAGCAGCCTAGGCAGTGCATACATTTCCTAGATTAGTCCTAAAATATTTACACAGCCATAAAACCTCAACCTCACTTGTAATTAAAGAAGCCAGAGCTAGATTCCCAGATATTAAAAAAAAAAAACCCAATTATATTCTACAGTGGTCATTCTCCTTAATGTGGTTATATTAGTTTATTCCAGCTAAAAATATTGCCCTTATCTTAGTGAGTGTAGAATTTCTCTTACAGATGAATTTTAACATTATGTTAAAATTATTAAATTTTAACATTATGTTTTCCAAGCTCTTTTTATACACAAGTGATTGAGAATAGTGGTATTATCCTTCAACTCCGAAGGCTCTCTTGATGAATATATTCCCCTGTAACTTCATAGAACCAGTGGAATTATACCAGGAATAAATCTGTTCCAGTATCTTCAGTTACTCTATTTGGAAACCAGTCATTTGCCTGACCTTCAGTGCAATGCTAAAAACAGAGTTTGTCTGTCATCAAGAGCCAGTGAGATTTCAGATAAAACAGAAGTCATGGCTCCTGCAATGAAATTCCAGGAGTGTCCATCAAAGGCTTGCCAACAATAGCATCTCACTCAGTCAAGACTTTCATACTTTGATAAAACTGGGGGAAAGGGGGAAGAGGGGATTTGACATTGGGAATTGGCCATGTCACAGCAACTTAGGGCTCACTCTCAACTATACAAATCCAAAAGAATTCTTTAATTATATTCTACTAACACTTTTATGAGGTGAATAGCTTTGGTTCTTTAAAGGTCCAGTAATTTCTCACTCTATTGACAATTTGCTTTTTGGGGCTTTTCAGTTGGCTGTGAGATTTTTTTTACCCCTCTGGGGGAACATTCCTTCCAACTACCAGCACCACAATGTATTTAAAATAACATACAGAGCAACAAAAAATTAATCAGGCCTGTTCTAAACATCAGAGTAAATATTGTGAGCAAGCAGTTAAGTGGAAGCAGGACTTTCTTTAAATTACAGTACATCAATCTTGTGTTCACTAGACCAAAAGGACTGTTACTGAAGGACAATTGCCAGGCAAGATTTCAAACTTCTTCCTTATGGTCCCATGCCAGTATATAGGCTTAAAGTGCTCTCTCTTCTGTTAAACTGGCATTTCTCTTGACATTACTTAACCCAAATTTAAATCTCAAAATACCATCCCAGACCTTGCAGAATATTGCCCAATGCTTTGATAGTGAGAGATGGCAAGATAAAAGGTTACCAGTCATTTCCACATGCAGCTTAGATATCCATCAGTACATACAATGCTTGCTAACAATCTCACTATCTTGGAATATATGCTTACATTTCTGGTATTTGCACAGTTTGCTCAGTCTTGTAGTTTGGTTTCTACTCAGAGGATATAAACATATATAGGATATATATATATGTTGAGACTATGGATAACAGAGGGTTGGAGTGAAGCCAACAAAAAGGATATCATGTAACATGGTCTTCTCCTCTCCCAAAATGGACAATGTATATTTTAATCAAAAAATTAATCAAAAGTCCTGTCCTGGTCTTTGTAAAGAAAATTAACCATTAAAAAAACAGATTAGGGAGGTGTCAGAGGTAAGAATGGAAAGGAAAAAGACTTCAAGACAATATCAAGGATCTCAGAAGTGAAAGAGGAATTTCAAAGTTGAGGACATTAAAATTCATACTATCAATTTTTAAGTGCAACTTCTAGGCAGCTCTCCTTGAACAAGAGGCCATGGCACTCTCCCTGTTACATTATCTAATTGAATTGAGGACTATCACAGCGCAACCTCCTTGCACTACAAGATGACACAAGTCACCAGAGGCAGGGAGGAAAGTGTTAAGAGACACAACCAACCAATGGCTATTTGTCCTTGGAATGAAGCTGCACAAAAAGTAAAAAGATACCATCAAAACAGCCTGGATTTTACTTATTCTGGTATCAAAGCAAGGTAAACTGGGCAAAAAGTAAGCAATGGTGTGACAAATGGAAGAGAAATGATATATATAGATATAGATATATGTATATGTAATCAGGAATATCTGTTCATCATGGGTGTTAAAGAAAAGAAAAAAAAAAAAAAAAAGAAAGGAGTTTTCTTAGGCCATTAGCACCCAAAGATAAATACACAGGTCCCAGGCAGTAGACACTGTGTAGAGAGAATAGGGAGAACACCTTTTGTGTTCCAACTAAAAACGAGCTCAATTAAAAATGAGCTCGACTAAAAATGTGCTAAGGACATTGCAAATCACTGCCTTTCCCATCTGTTCTCAGGATTTGATATCTTTCTATTAAAACATGCTTTTACTTGATTATTTGTTGTTGTTGTTAACAGATAAACCTAGGAATTTGGAGATGTTATTTATTATAACTTTACTCAATAAATAGATGAAAATATTCAAATAAAAACTATGAAACAAGTAGATGTTTCAAATTCACCTCTTCAAGGAGGTCACCATAATCGCTTTTAAGGTGTTACAATTTAGCCAGTAAAAAGCTTCTCTCGTGACACACTGAGAAAATTAGTTTTTACTGAGTATCCCATTATTGTCATTGCTGCAATGGTGAGAAGATATGAATAGCTTCAAAAGACGGCATGTACCCTTTATATTAAAAAAAAAAAAAAAACTTTGGCAATTTGGGGACTTTTCTCAATAGCTCATGATCCCTATTTTGCTAGGGCAAAATTGTGCTGTCTGCAGTGGAAAAAGATAATATTTTAGAGAGTATTTTCTAAACATTTCTCTTCACAGCATTAGTGTATCCAAGGGCAGTAGCACACTGGTGTGGATGTGTGGCACAAATAGCGTCAGACAGTAGCCAAGATGCTTTATGGGAAGACTGAAACTAAAGACTTGTGGCATCCAGGCCACAACATTCACTGTGGATGTTTTATAATTAAACACCAGCGAGGAAAGTTTATTCCTACCTAAACCCTTCATCTACGCATTGAACCAAGAGGCTTAACAACCAACTACATGGTGAGAGCTCTTTCCTGGCCTCCTAACCTTGGAGATGTATATAATATTGGAACCCAATCCAATCTCTGCAAAACCAGTGGAGGAGGATCAAGACTTAATGGAGACAAAAGAAGTAATATTGTTTACCAGTCCTCTTAACAATACTTCCTTTAGATAAAACTAATTAAAGGTCCAGTTAACAGGGGAATAAGGGCTAAATTATAATAAAACTACTTTTTACTGCTTTCTAGTCTATAAAGACCTTTAATAAAACAAAATTTAGAGACCAAATTAAGCATTTGAGCTAAATACTCAGAGTAGCAAGAAATAAAGACATCTACCCATATCATCAAATGGCATGAAACTCAGATCTAGCCTGGAATTCTTTCCCTATGAGAAAGATCAACATTTCACACTGTACTTATAAAATGTAATACTGTACAAGAGAGTGTCCTGCCTCCTTTCCAGGTTGTCTTTAGGACACATGAACTCCAGGGAATCGTGGGTGGAATGTATAAAAGATCTTATTGCAGCTGCTGGTACTGCATCTGTTCAAGGGATAAATAAAGCAGCTAAGTTCTAGTTTTGGTTTCATATACTGCCAGTCCCTTGACATGCACAGAAATTATATACCACCTCCTCATCTTGTCAATCACACTGCAAATATGTCTTCAATATTGTGGAAGGGATGATCACTTTTTTTTGGCTAGGAATGTTCCCACAAGCTGGGATAACCTCCATGACAAGTCACACACACTGGAAAAAAACCTATAAAGCACTTCATTTTCTTCCAAAGAGTAAACTGTTCATGTAAATTATCGACCTATAGACTTTTTCTCATTCTTCCTAGGAAAGAATTTGGTCTAGATAAAACTGATCTGAAATTAAAACAGAATTAATTCACTAATTATCTAGACCTTCAAGGAAGTTTATTCTGTTTTGTTTCCCTTCGCCACCACTTAACCCCCACGTTTTGGCATGTGGAATTTATGGAAATATCCTCAATTTCTCTCAGCTTGTATTTTTTATATATATTTTTAAAGAATATTAATATGTTTTACTATCCATGGTCAGCATATTTTCTTCAAAGATGAAGTTGGAGATTACTATCTAAGATGCCACTTTGCACAGTGTGGAACCACTGCTATGAAGAAAATTAAGCACAGATATGTATGGAAAGGGAATTGCTGTTGAGCAGGACAAATCCATATTTTTGTGGACCATGGGACCATAGGATGTGTGGCTGTAAAAGGAGCAAAGTCTCTTCCAGGAATGTCAGTGAAGATGTACTCTATTGTCAACACAGAAGTGATATTGGTATTATTTGCAGCTTGGATTTCTTAACAGAGGCTAGAGAAAACTATTTAATACAGCAACACATGTAATCAGAGAAATGGGAAACCCCTCAGCTTCACACAGAGCAGTCATGAACTTCCATGTGGCACCATACTTAGCCAGCTCCTTCCAGCACATTCCTGCTCTGTCCTTTCATGGCTCTATAGCACATGATAACACCTTTTGGAGGGTCTTTCACTTCCCAAATGCAGTCTTCATCTTTTTGCTCCTTCACTCTAAGTGCACTTTATCTGAACAGCCCAAAAACTAGAGCAAAGAAAGGATAGCACATGCTGGTGAGGCAGAATGTGGGAATAGAGCAAGGAAAGGAGGCTAGGGAAAGAGGTCACCTAAGCATCCAAGGCATACGGAAGGAGGAGACAGCAGAGAACAATCTCACGTGGAGTGGGGAGGAATGCCAAGAGCCATCAGTACTTATCCTTGCAGCTGGCTGCTACAGCTGAGGCACACAGCTCTCGAGGTGGGATAAAGCCTCCCTCAAAAGAGAGGAGAGCTTTCCTCAGGGGTGAAACAGCCAAACAATTCTGGCACCTCAGTAATCTGTTCCCCCTTCCCACGACGTGCCAACAGTCTGATACCTACAACTCTGTGTACTCAGCCTGAACTACTGAGAACTATATGGCAAACCAGCAAGTGTTTCAATTTTAGAAGAGCTGCCCTGAAAAGAAGCAGCACCAAGCAGTGGGCAATCAAACAGGGAAGAGACTGCAGTTCAGGTAGATGTGGTTCGCTGCTGTCTACTCAACTGAGGATGCTTGCAGACTGCTGACCACTTCTTGTCATGAAGACAGCAAAGCACACATGTAATAGAGAGATTCTCATCCACCCACCCCATAGAGCTGACAAAAGGATTAAAGGATTTTATCTTGCATAATTTGTTAGTTAATTTAAGCCAAACAGTGAGATAAGAATCTTTTAGACAGGAACGGAATTTTGAGGTAGATTAGGTTACAACTCTTGTCCAAAAAAAAAAAAAAAAAATCTACAGAAAGACTAATATTTTTTCTACAATAATTAACCTTAGCCATTGCTCATGAAAAAGGCCGTCTTACTTTGACTTTTAATTTTTTAAATACCTGTCATAGTACTAACTGCCCTTAGCTGTTTTTGAACCCACTATGATTAGGTAAGGAGAGAATGCTGACATTCTCAAATAGAACAGGAAGGTCCCAGTGACCCCCAGGATCAAGGAAAGGCGGCCCAAATTCACCCTAATACCAGGGCATTCAGATTTGGCACTATATACCAGAATCTGGGGTTACATGTAGTATTTTTGGAGTTTTGGATAAGATGTCCCATTCCACAAGCTTGAGGTAAACGTAGCATTGGTTCCAATTCAAAATAGCTTCCTAAGTTACTGGATGCTTTAAATATAGCATGAGAGTCCCACAGAGGCTTCTCAAGAGTGCGCACAGCACCCCAACCAGGTATAGTAAGTACTACAATGCTTTGCAATGATTTTTATTCATGCCACAAAGACTAATTGTCACTAATGCTGGCTTCAAATTGAGAACCCATAAATTGTTTAAAGTAAGCGTGTGCCTTTAAGCCTGCTACTTTTAATAAGAATAAGGGTTTATGTCTGTATTAGGTATGGCTAAGCAAGAGAGGCATGGAGCCAAAATAGCCCAGAAGCTGGAATTTGGACTCTGAGTAAGGGAAAGGTGGGAATAGGGTGAGACCATGTGAAAGGCTGTGTTCCTCCTAATCCTCAGCTGCCATTGCTACAAATCAAGTGTATTTGGAAGGATTTTGGAGAAAGGTTAAAACCTATTTATGCACTGTGTCCAGGCACTGAACACCTGTGGCACAGATGATCACAACACCAGCTACGCACGTGGGAAGTGCAGAAAGTAACCCTACCCTTGTCAGGGGATTTGCATGCCTTTAACACATTTGGCCCATTTCGTCTTCCTAAAAGAAGAGCAAGATCTCATTGACGTTTTGGAAAATGGCTGCTAACCACCACTACCAACGAGTCACCTTGTAGGAAGCCCATTCAAGCTATTATCTGGAGCCATTTGTAAGCTGAAAATGAACTTTCTGAGGGACCTAATTACATGTACTTTCTTCCCTCTACTTATTGTGTGCTTTTTCTCCTGTAAATCTCTTAGAAGAACACAAACAGCTTTACATTTAGGGAAATATACTCTTCATGGATTTGTAAAACAGAAGATTTTAGAACTGTCCCCAAAGGATACCCAACAGTAAGGCTGACCTAAGCTTCAGGGCAAGCTTTCTGTGACTAAGATTTTATTTCTTTTAACACCTGAGTTTTACAATAGTAGACAAATAAAATACTTCTAAAAAATCATAATCTATGCAACACATTTTGACAGGTGATACTGGTTAGCTTTTAAATATATAATGTGACTTATGGGTCAACACAATGTACCTTAACAGCACATTCATTGAGATCCTTGTCCTCACTCTGTACCAGCAAAAATGAAATTCTTTATGAATTAATGAATGTCATTTATTAAATATCATAGCATACTTCTACCAAATTAGTATGTAAGAATTTAGATAACTGTAACAGAAAGCCTACTTGGATATTTTCTCAGGTAACCTTTTCATTAAGGCTTAAACTACACTAGTACAGCCCTTTAACATGCTGTGCATAGAAACCATTCTTCTCCAATTAGCATTATTCATTTGTACTAGCACAGTACTGCTGACATTGCCAGAGAAGGTTTTAAATTCATTTATACCCTCAATACCTGCACTTGCAATCGATTTTTACCATGTTCAGCAGAAATTTCCCTCTTTCCTCTCCCCTTCTCAACATCTTTCAACAGGGCCTGTTGAAAGATGTATAATAATTTACCTGCACATTAATAATTTGGCTAACCTTGCAACAACACTCAGTGGAAAGGAAGAGTATTATCTCATATTACACCGGACAGCATTTAATGCTATATTATGCATTAAAATGGTGGCACCTCAGGGACCCATGTGCACACACTTCTAGTTACACACAAACTGGCTACATGAGATTGTCTTCTCAGGTAGCTCCAGCCCACCATGAAAGCTAGAGTATAATGAAGACTACTGCATTTTGTACACCATTTTCATACTTCCATACATTGCTACTCAAGGTTGGTGTTATTTTGTATTTACATACCCACATTTTTTATAGTTATACTATAACTTACACTTTATGCTACTAATTAGACAAGATGGGAACTGCTGTTTTACAGGAAGTGAATGATAACATATTTGCAGAACGAATGTGTTCCTTGTGTTCCACTGGCTGGAGAATATTTTGCAATAATGTATTCAGAATGGAGATACTGACAGAGTTATCTGCAGTGTTATTAAGACACTGAGTCATTTACAGAGTTCAGACATCAGACACTAATAAAAAGTTTTATCTGAAAAAAGCTTATTGTGCATTTTAATTATAAGCATTAACAGTTCAGCAGCTTTAAATTCATAATTTAATAGTTACCTCCTGATGTTTAGTCATTCTAAAGAATCTGCAAAACTATTGACTTCAATAATAATTACGTAAATCTGAGGACTTCCTGAAATACCACATCAACTATATTCTCGTACAAGTAAACTCTAGGTCAAAGACTGACCAATGTGTCAGACCACATTATCCAGTTGCCAGGGCACACTGTCAAATCTCAAAACAAGTGAAAAAGGAGTGCAACCAATTTGAGTTGTGGATCTGTTTCCTCATGTAAAGAAAACCTTTTCCTCCCTCCTCCATAAAACCACAAGAGCTGCTGTTATCCCCAGTTGTGAACTCAGGTTTTCACCAGCCTTGAGCCCATGTTTCCCACAGCTAAACTATATGTCTCCTGTTCAAGGGAAGAGCTGCATTTCCCTTTCTTTTGCAGGAAAGAAAGCTGCAAAGTTACTTTATTAACTGAGCTGGCAATTGCACAGATGTTATTCAGCCCAGTTATTTCATAGAATGAGCTCTTTTCACAGATAATGCCACACAAGTATTGATGATTCAGCGACAATCCCACTCCAAATTAAAAAGCATTTAGGAGGTGAAATGAAGAAAGGGTTATGTATCTTGTGTCTGAACAGTCAGAACACCAGGTTTAATGATCCAACACCATTTAAACCAAAACCTCAGCTATTACTGGCCATTACTCACATTTATCTGGCCTATATTCTACCAGGGTGTTATGTTTCTCCTGAAATTCAAAACAGATATAATTGAAGAACACAACCTTAAATAGACAATTTCTTCACAGCATCTGTGCAGAGCACATAATACTCCTTATATACCCCTGACCTTCAGCAGTGGACTTAGTATTTAGTGATTACTTTAATCACACAAACAGATAAGAGGGGCTGCCTTTGTGTTCTGAGTATCTACTTGATTTAAGGGAGAAATCATTTGACCAAGAGCGGCAGCTAGCTACATGCTGTTCCTGGAAGTTATTTTGTCAAGTACAATACGTACATTCAAATCCCACTGCTTTATCATGCTACAGTTTAAATAAACTTGTATTAAAAGCACTCTTCAACAAATAAACTTGACTTTAAAGTTACAACAACAAACTTCATGGATTTTTCAGAATATTTTCTTCAAGGAAAGAAAACAAAAGCTTCTTACTTCTAGCATGACTCTTTATCCAGAGGGAAAAATAACTCATCTTGTGCTGGAACTGCTTTGGATACAAAATTGGATATTTGCTGAAATCAAACCTTCTCTTAAAGTGTTAGAGGCTCTGGTGAAACATCCATTAGGATTACTTTTTAGACCTGACACAGTATTTTTGATCAAGACAGAAAATGTTGTCTACCTCAGAATAACTAACACCCTACCTCTTAGAGCACCTGCACAGCCATGTTCAAAACTCTGTTTTACTCAGAGCAGAGACCTGAACTGCCTCCCTGATAAACTGGGATTTTTTGATCCCCAGGTGCCAGGACCCATTTCTCTGGTCCAACAAGTATTATTTAAATGGAACACAAATATAGAATTTGCTTCGTTTTTCCTTGTCTGACAGAGACACGACACTTGTGTTTGACGAGACATGCAACCTTATCATACAAATGCCTCGTACACTAAACTGCCATTTATAGTACAGATGCTGTCTACTGGAACATCTCAAATAAACAATACCAAATCAGGAGGCTGAGGAGTTACTTGTAGGGCTCAGGCTCACAGAAACACAATAATTTCTGATGTAGCTGTAAATATACCAGAACTGGCTTGCAAATTAGTTTGAAAGTAAACATACCACATCAGATAACTGGGTCTCTCCTAGGATACTGACATTGTTTGTATATATAACAAATAATTGCAGGTAATAAAATTCACAATGCTTTAACTTCAGATGAGGTGACTGTTACTTGAGAAGTAATCAACAAATTAAACAGATAATCACAAAGAAATGCTGATGCCCACAGAATCGTTGTTCTATCAAAAAAAAACAGATAGTAAAGTTTCAGAGTGTCCTGAAAATCTGGCCTGGAAGTATTTAACCTTCCACTGACAAGGAACTATTTTGAGTTAAACTGTAAGAAGGTTGGAAGAATGTGAAACTAAGGTGTAAGAAATTACTACAGTTTGTCTAGGCATAATACAGTCATTATATTAAATGGCTCACTTCCTTCTCAGAAGCTGACTCAATAATTTGAGCTTTAAAGGAAAAAGGAAACATCTCTACTGAGTAATGGTTAAAGAGGAAGACTCCTAGACGTCTAGAGGACATCAGACTTATCTGTTAATTTTGTAGAATGTCAACTATTATAAATATTAATCTATAGTTTTTGGTATAGTTTTTCTTTGGAGATTAAGAAAAACCCTCTCAAAGCTGCAGCTTTAGGACATCTACTCAGCAGTCTGATTCACCAAAAGTGGATGCTCAACAGGTGACGTGGCACCAGCACTTCAAGAGAACTTGCTGAATTGTTTCAGTTTACTGAATACAGGTAAACTGCATTTTTCTGATTATAGTTTACGTACAGCACCACATGGCCATTCAAAGGACAGCTGCAGAATGCACAGAGCCTGACCCAGATCATCTGAGGCTTCCCTGCATTCAAGAATAGAAGAAAAAAAGTGAAGAGGGACTGCCTTCCCTCCTCAGCTGCCTGTTGTAAGGCACTGATACACAGCAGCCCACAGGAAATGAATACTTTCACACAGCTCCTCTAAAGCAAAGGCAGTGACAGCCAGAGGTTGGCATATGTATGCTAGGGAGTGGAGGAGGGACAGGAAGCAATCAGCAAGAGATGCTGATAAAAGGAAAGAGCCTAACAACTCTGAGAAAAAAACCTTCCTGCTCCTGCAGAGACAGAATGCAAAATGCTAGACCAGGGTTTTCCCCCAGACTCAAAAAGCTGTTTCAGGTTGCTTGTAGCAGAGTCAGTATACAGATAGGCTAATTTAATTATTTTTGTAGCAGTGTTTGCTATTTTCCGTCCCTGGACTTACATAGTTACCAGATTTCAACCTTTTCATCACTTAAAGGAATAAAGAAAACTATTTCTTGAATGTTTTTGTTTTGTTTAAACACTGTCTTCTGTTTCAGGCCCTGGCTTTTGATTTGGAAGGCAAGCAGCTAAAAAAACTCTCTATTAGGAAATACAAAACTGTACAGATAACTGCAGAGTCAATATACTAGTCATGAGTCACCACTGTGATTTAGAGAATATTTTCACTACCTCGGATAACGATTGCTCATTCACACATTTCAGCTCATTGCATCACCTGCAAGCCAGCCTGTCTCACTAGAAAAGTTTACTGTTCAGAAATAAAGACTCAGAACTATATGAAGACGTTCTGTTATTGCATCCAAGCATGTGCAATCATACCATCTTAGGTAGCATGGCAACCGAGCACTTAGATAATTAACTATGTCCAAAAGCCTTCTTACAGAGGATTAGGTCTATAAAATTAATGAATTCTGCTTGCTTCCAGACAGTTCAAGCAGTAGGAGAAAATAAACAGCTTTGCTGCCCATGTCAATTTGGAAAGACCAGATTTATGTATATGATCATGCCACTGGTGACAGTGCTTAGCACTGCCAACAACCTGCAAGTCTCATTCATTTCAGCAGGGCTGACAGATGCTTAGCTTTATTAAGTCTGTCAATACTGTTTTCCTATGTCTGCTACCTGCTCATGACGTCTCATGACAGAATTTGACATCTCATAACAGAATTTGACATCTCATAACAGAATTTTTCTTGTGGGTAGGATGGTCTGCAGGGTGGAGATTGGAAAAATAGTTTACAGATGATTTCCTGATGCTATTGTTAAAGGAGTGTGAAAGCTGCAGAGCTACCTTAACTCTTCCCTACTTGTTTTTGTCTCCTGTTTTCTTGTTCCCATCCCCTACATTATTCAGGCATTTATTTTTAGATAAAGCACAGATAAGCAGAACAATCCACTTCAGGGCAACACATCTTCACCTGTCACCCAGCTGACTGACTGTGACTCCTGTGCATTATGCTGTTGACTATTCAGCAATGAGCTGATCACCTGGGCCTACCTGAATGGAAGAAAATACAGTGTCTGAGACTCCATTTTAAAGATTTCTTTAGAAGTGAACTGTGATGCCAAACAGCTCTGTGTAATTCCCTTCCTCATCCAGTGTGTTGAGAACATTTTTCCTGAACAGAAGCATTAGCAATCCCACAATCCTGTACTGTGCTTTTCTCAGCAGGTTTCAAAGACCTTCAGGATTACTCCCCTGCTCTCCAGGTAAAGTGTGAATGCAGGTCAACAGGTACCCACCCTATGTCTACGCATGGGCTAGCTTCATAATGGCACAATACCAGCGTCCTCTTTTGGGAGGGTGCTTGGAAACATCTTGGTCTAATACTATAGATGTGATGAACAACCCTGCTGTATTAGACTCTTTCCATCATTTTTCTCAGGGGCTTTGAGGCAGTACTCTTGCAGCATGACAGAAGAGCACAGAGCCTTCATGAAAAAGGAAAATTCCTCTGTTCTCTGTGGCCCACCCACAGACAGTCTAATTAATCTGGGGCAGTCAAAGCACAATGAACATGTCTGCATGCAAACCCAGTCTGGAGGCTTAGAAGGACACTGTGCACATGTAGCCAGAAGGACCATGGCACATCTGCCATGGCACATTAAATGCAATTACAATACTCTTTAAGTTGCAGTATTTGGAGTTTAGGACTCATCTTACACATAGAAAGTCTAATCTCATCTCAGAGCAGCTGTGGATCAAAACCAATCCATAAACAGGTGTACAGCATCCACTAGCAACATTTAGAGCTGTGTGCCCTTTCCAAGAAGGAGATTTTCCTCACAGTTATCTTCTCTCCCCTCCTCCCCACCAGGAATATCTTAAAATATAAGTACAGCTTCCTTTTTCCCACCTCAATAAGACTGCAATTATGGCTGAGTTCATAGGTCAACTCACTTTTGACTGAAATTTCTGATCTGTTTGGAGATATATTTATGTGATAAAGAAAACAGATCATCAAAAGTAATGTATTACACTGTGTTCCAATTAAAAACACCACAACCAACAGGCATAACTATCCCAGCTCCCCCCGAAAGAGGCTATTTTAATTCCTGTATGTCTGCTTCTGCCCTCATAAGGCAGGCTCTAAAATCCAATCCCATCCCAAAGCTGTAGTCCAAGCTAGAAAACTGGGCCTCACTGGGAAGAGTTTAAAAACACTTAACAGTGCTTTCTGACACGGCTATGGCTGAAAATGCAGTCAGCTCTGTAAAGAGCTAATTCCTCCACACCTCTGGGAATTCAGCTGTTGCAGTTTCACTTCTGCCCCTCCTATGCTCTCAAAAGCCTCATGAGAATCATGCAGCCTTTGGGCATAGTGTTTACACTTCCACAGATTACAATCCGAGACAATGAGCTCTTTGGGAAACAATTGGCTTTTCATTACTGACTGTGTCACATATACTGCAAGTGCTACAGCCCTGGCCCATGGCTGACAGACTCTTAAGTATGACTGAATGACTTATAAGAAAATAATCAACACCATACGGTGCAGGCTGTGAAGTGCCATTAAAACACAAAAATATGATGATACCTCTCTGTACTTACCTTGGGTGGGATGAGAAAAGAAATACCAACATTATTTACAGGAGCAAAATTAATCTGAGTTTATGAAGGGAGTTTATTTTTGTAGATGGGGGGTATTTAAGGTTGTCTTTTGCTCGTTTGCTTTTGATAAAACTGCCGGAACAGCCTTCTTTGCAATTACTATGCTGCAAAAAGAGTTATGAAAAGTATGTCTCATCATCATAGTATTAAGGTAAACGTGGCTCTGTCTTCCAAGAAAGAGATAATGTGCATAAGAACAAGGGAGATCAGATGATAGAGTTTCACAGGATGAATAGGAAATAGCACAGCTAAGATTTCAGAAGCTCACCGACTGACTTTGATCACTTTTGTTGCAGAGATATACATTTTGTACCCACAACTTAACAGACTGTATTTTTTCATAATGAAAAAACCCCCAGTTTTAAAAGCAGTGTAGGTGGCTTTTTTATTATTATTTTTGCAATGGAGCAGACCTTTTATTTGCATTCTACTTGTTTGTCTAATTAAATAATTCTGGTATTTCTCTTACATACTGTTATGTAAGTAACCTCTCTTGTCACTGTACTACAAAATAAGCCTTGTGCAGGTGATTTGTGGAGGAGCCAAGACCTCTCTAGAAAGATCTGAACATTCTGGAGCAGATTTGAGGCTGTCAGAAACAAGAAAAGAAGAAGGGAGCTACGAGAAATCACAGAACTGTCTTACAAGAGAAAAGTAGGTAAGGGAAACACAAATTTCCTCAAAATCATTCAATGTTAAAAATATTTAGGAAATGGAGCTAATTCAGGTAATAGGAGTACTGAACTGCAACACCTTAAAATAACACTTCAAGGAGAAGAGAAAAGAAAAAGGCAGCTAGGAGATACATGGCTGTAATTGACAGACACACCAAGTAATTAATTATTAAATCCATGCTGTTTGTCAGCTGCAAATGGAAGGCTTCTGCATAATTTAAGACAGTATTTTAATTACTACTGAGCCTTCTGCTTGACACGTCTAATTTTTATCTATCTGTTGCACCCCATCACAAGAGGGGACACATCCCTGTCTCTGTTCAGTTTTAACACCTAACTTCACATACTTACAAGCAGTTATGTGTTTATTTTCTAGAAATATAATTCTATATTCCCACTCAGAGTTGTTCTATTCCCTTTCTCCCAAAATCGCACCACTGAGGCCCCTATCAGCAGAAAAAGAGACAACATTGTACAGAATAAAACTGGAAGCTTACTTAAGAGAGACAGTATCACCATCCATAAAAAATATACCAACCAGAACTGTCTTCCTGAGGCATTATCAATGCCAGGTTGTACTTCAAACTGGCCCATTTCTAGTCCACATTATATTGTCTTTATTCACACCTAGGTGCAAAGATCTCCAATTCTGCTAGGCCAGGTCAAAGTGTACATATGACTGCTATTTTCCAACCCAAACAAGCTCAATAAGGTTTTTTTGCACACTTACTCTGGAGATGGTCAAGGGCATGTTGAAGTCCTTGCCCCCTTGCAGTCGGAAGCCCCACGGTCCAGGTCCATTCAGAGTCACACTGTAAGCCATGTTGTACCACTTTCACAGGCAGCAACAGGGCACTGCAGGACAGAAGGACAGGGCAGACAGAAAAAAAGTGTGAAAAAGCAGACCGAGAACAGGGAAGGGTTTTACATAAACGAAAGCAATTCTCTCTCTGCCTTGCCTGTTCAGTCGTGCTCTGATAGCACCTAAGAATAGATGGGAGCTATAATGCAGATGCTGATATCCCAGCTGAGTAGGGCCCATAAAAGGTTTGTAACCAGACACCTGCTATGCAAAGACTCCATGACTCAGAGGTCTAATATAGTCCCCACGGAAGGGGACAGATCTTTCTAGGCTCCTCAAGACCCTCAAGCTGCTCAGTTACTTTATGGACAAAACGCATGTTTTAATAAAACAAGCAAACAAAATCCCAAACACCCAAGTCTCTTCACTAACCTGTTAACTACAAAGCCATTTTTAAATTCTGCTTCAGCACATTGGTATCTTGCACTGTAACATATAATACAAGTTCTTTCTATATAGATATCTCCACATGTTGCAGAAAAGGCACCAAGAAAATGTTAACCTTCTCTTGCAATGCTTTGTTAAACTGAAAAAAAGTATGTACTGCATGTATTTAGCATCACCAAAAAAAAAAAAAAAAAATCCCACAACTTCATGTTTGCTCTTAGTTCCACTGCCCTTGCTTTCCCTAGGAAAAATTAACATTTATTTTTTCTGAATACAGAAAGATCATGGGATTCTTCTAATCAGCATATGATTTCTGTGATAAAAGCACGGTTTCACTACATACTTGTTTCATCATTTCAATAAAAGTCTTCTAAAGGTGTGACGCTTGAATTAAAGTCTAAGAATACAAATAGTTAGCTAATTGCTGCCTTAATTCCTTGATTTTTTTCATAGTTTACATTCCAGTTCTTAGGAGTTCCATAAAGCTATAACCCTTGTTCAGTAATGCTGGACAGCATGTCTGCCCCAGATTGGAAATTGCTAAAATACAGAGGGCACAAGGGTAGGGAAGAAGCTGTTGGCAGAAGCACAGATATAAACAAGAAGTTTCTGCTCTCAGGGTAAAACTACGAACATTAAATAACACTCACGCCTTTCAAGTAATTAATTTGTGCAGGACCTCCAGAACCCCTCTTCTGTATCTTTGCAGCATATATCCTCCTTTATCCTCTTGTTAGAAAGAAACTGCCGTTATATTTTAAAAGGGCGGGAAAATGTCCCCCAAACACGTGTTCTACTCTGATTATCAAAAAGTCAAGCAAGCCCACACAATGCACTACAGTGAGGCAGCTCAGCTTGAACATTGATCACTCTGCCAATACACCTACCTTAAAACATGACAAATATCTGATTACAAAACAGCAGAGAGCAAACACTACCAGGAACTCAGTCTTTGTCTAAGGAGATGGTCAATAATTTTTCAAAACCATGAAGCAATAAAAGTTTCTGTCTAGTATTCACAGTGCCAGAAAAGCCATTTGTATAAGGGAATAATTAATCTCTGCATAGGCACTAGACTAAACCATATGGCCCTCTGTTTTAGCCAGAGGTCCACATTAAACCACAGCAATTCACACAGATTTAAATAAAAATTGCACTAAGCCAGTGGAACTGGCCCCAACCAAAATGAAAGCAAATATCAAGATACAGCTTGAGAATAAAGCAGGGTTTTGATGTCTCATAAATACCTTGAAGGTACATTTACATTAAGAGTATTTATAATGTCCTCTGTGAGTCCAGAACCACTGATGTTTGGATGATTACTTTGAGGAGAGGCAAAACGGACTTGTTTGACTTAAAATAGCAGAGTTTCCTAGCCTGCCAGTTTATCTAGTACTGAAATTTTTTTTTTTGAAAGCCACATGCACACACAGAAGTTTGAAGGCATATTCTCATTGTACTTTTACTTTTCCTAGGAATTCACTGCTGTTTTTTTCCCTCAGAATTCACTGCTGTTTTTAGTGCCTTATCTTGGCTCCATTTCAAGAGTTCAGGAGAACAGAATAAAAGCAGGAGTAAAATACACATAACAAGTCATTGCTTCACTACTAAACACGGTATCACATAAATAAGTATTAGAAGAAAGCCCACAGTTTTATGGACTTAAAATTCTGTGCGTGTTACTTTCCCGTACCTAAATCTTCAGTTATTTGCGTAAAGAACATTAAAGGGAGGGAAGCAAAACTCAGAACAAAATTAAACCACACAACAAACTGAACAGAGCTAAGCACTTAGAAACAGAGATGTTGTTTAATCAAACACTCTGCTTCTGTCCTACTTTCACATCTCTAACATGCTATTTTCTTATCAGGACATCTGAAAGGATCTGAGAGATCCTTTAGGCTGAGTGGCGAGCTAAGAAACGAGAGCGGGCATTGCATTCAGGTCTCTGTCATTTGAATGAAATGTTAAACTGAGGTCACTTGTTCCTACTCCTTTGGTTTCTGTCCATGTCTGCACAAATGTTCAGCATAGCTTGGCATTTTTAAAAGGAAAGTGTAGAGGATATGCCAGTGTCCTGGCCAACATTTCCCTTCAACACACCAGGACCACAGCTCTTTCATGCATCTGCACTATCCCTACCAGGTGCAACTCACAGAAAGAATATTCCAGAGTTTTCTCGCTCTAAGCCTCTCTGGTGTCGGTATCCCCTCTGCCTGCCTGAAGAAAGCTCTGCTTCTAACAATGAAGTTAAAATGCTATAGAAGCTCATGCTGTACTCACAGGTCTATTTGTTAAGGACACCCTCAGCACAGGTCTCATCTTCCACAGACTTTCAGTACTATCAGCCTCTAAATAAGAAAGCTGGTGATCCACCCAGATGGCTGTTTCAGCCCTGCCCTGTTTTCAAAGGTGAGACATCAGTGCAGCAGGTCCAGTGCTGCCACAGCTACCAGTACAAACCTCAGCAAAACCTTCTGGGAAACCAGAGGGTGAAATAAACTGTGTGTACAGTACTGTCAATTTCCTTGTTTTTCAGAGGATTCTGATGTTTAGATTAGGTTTTAAGTTGCTTTACATAATTGCCTGCTAGTCTCTTACAAAAAAAATTTGCTCAGATTTTGTTTCTCAAGGTGTGCCTTCTTCCCTACATTCTCTGGCTATGGCAAGATCCATGACTTGCTTAAAGCTCCCTCCCTTCAGAGATAAGCTATGCTGAGTGCTGAGTCAGATGAGGTCACTGATGTAAGGGGTGACATTTAAACAAAAAACATATTCCAGGCGCAGGGTGACATTTTCTCTACACATATCAAATCAGAGGATTTTCCAGAGCTCCCCAGGCAGCCCCCCTCCTGCCCCAAGCTATTCCCAGCTGACTGAGGGGAACAGCTGCAAGGAAGCTGGATGGGTACCAGGCACAGGAGAGTGCCACCACCTCCAGCAAATGCCTCTGAGCTCGAGCAGAGCCGTCCTTCCACAAGCCCAGCAGAGATGTTACACCAGCGGAAACAATTCACACGTGCTCGGAGACCATGCTGCGCGTATTACAGTGAAGCGGCTTTGGGAGCGCCACAACTGCGCGCTCGGGAGCGCACACACGTGAAGTGAATGAAATAAAAGCCACTAGTGTCAATGCTAAATTAAGGTGGAAGGAAACAAGTCATGGAAATTCCAATTGTTAAAGTTGCTACTACTTCACAAAGCTGGACACATTAGTCAGGGGTTACATTTTAGCTCCTGTGGCACAGGGGAGATTTGAATTACTGTTACTGCAGCAACAAGGTTATATCGTTTAGATCATCAAGGATTTCAGAAGCGGATTGCTTGAGCGCTTGACTTCTGAGCTGCAACAGACTATGAATCTCTGGCAGATAAAAAAAAATGCACACAAGGTCATAGTTTCATTGTTTTATGTTTAGGCAAGTGAAAGATTTGTGCCGCACATGAAAAACTATCATCTCCTTAACAGAAAGATGTTCAACAAGCTGGATAGACTTTCCCTTATGGAAAAAAACCCAATCAAACAAACAAACAACCAACCCAAACAAAACCCAACCAACCAAAACAAACAAACAAACAAAAGGCAAAAAGATTGTCTTTCTTACAGTCTCCCTCACCTGAGGGAGTGGCAGTACAAGAAGGCATCATTCAGCTTTATGACAAACACGCCCTTTTTGTCCCATGGGTCCCTGCACTGTCCCCAGTACGATTATCTACAATCCTTCAGAAGAGCAGGAAAGTGAGGTGAAGGGAGCCTTGGAAGAAACAACTCACTAAACACACGCATGAACAAAGCCCAGGCTTTGAACCAGTTGTTCAATATGGGCAATCCTAGAGTTTTCCAAAGTTTTGAATAAACCCAATGCTAAGTACATTTCACATGAAATCAACAGCTGTACTTGGGGACTGATCTTCATTGTCATCCACAGGAGGAAATATTATACATTTAATATATATTAGCTAAGCAGTGGTAAGGAATTTGAAACTGACACATTAGAGATGGAAAAAATAAAAATTAGCTCTGAATTCCTACCTTGCCAGTGCCAAATTGAATATAAAATTAATTGTCAAGAGCAAAGATATTTTTACCCACAAGTTCAATATTGCTTCCAAAGTAAGATTATTCTGCAAAAGAGCTCATTGTGATCTCCTTTCCCTCACTGCTGAACTCTGAACTAAGTTGAGTTAATCCTACTTGTACTTCCATGTACAGCTTTGTTTCACCTATTGATTTAAAATCTTTCAATTTTCACAGACCTTAGGATTTCTGAGTTCATTTTAGCCCCTTTATTAAGTTGCCCTAAGTCTTGATCTTTCTCAAGCTGCTAAATTTTCTATCACACTTGGCTTCACCACATTCTGCTTTGTCAATACCTTACTGAGACTGTGCTTTGTGGGTTCCAGAAAAAGCCAATAATGCTGGGGAGATATGCTAGAGCAATATAATGATAGAATTTTATCTTCCTTCTCTATAATATAATTTCCTGTTTGCTGCTGCCAGTATCTCTTTACCAATTAACCGAATTTGCTATCTACCCCTCCCTCTAGATGCTTCACCATGACTATTTCCATCTTTACCAAAAAAACCCCAAAACAACCTGTATTTCACACTTTTTTCCTCTACTGCATGGCCTTTTTTTTCCCTTCACCAACCTCTTTTCACTACCCTAAAAGATTTGGTATACAACACAGTTTAGTCAGAATTAAACTTTAATAAAAGATATGAAGATTTTTTGGTAACTGTATTAAACTGGAAACCTGTGGAGAAACAGATTCACCATGAATGGGAAGGGGAAGATACCTCTCCAGACTGTGAAGACTTAGGTGTATGTTACTAAGTTCTCATCTTACCAGCTTTTCAGTCATTGTTTTTAAAGACACTTACTATACCATGTAATACTTAGGACTCCTATGTCACTTATCTTCCCATTATAAGAAAATTAATTTTTTTAAGGTAAAGAACATCTAAACACCCATTGTTTTAATTAGATCCTGTTTATAAACAGAACCACAGCACTTAGGTTACCAGCTTTAGGTGAGAAAATGAATTAACAGCAGCAAACTGGATGAAAACACAGGGCTCCGTTTCTAATACATGTACTTGAGGCAGAAAAAGTCTGCAAAATGCACTGCTGTTCAGTTGTCATTGTTGTTCTCCAACTCCATGGTAAACCAGGAAAGTTTACAGCAATCCTGTGACTAGTGTAATCTGTGCCTTGCTGCAGGAGAACCTAATTGACTATTTGGCCTCAGGAAAGAGAAAACAGCGCATGAAAATTCCAAACAAACCCAAAGACATCACAGTCAGCTCCACACAGAGCAGGGGCTGAGCTCTGACATCGAGGTCACAGGACCCCTTAGAGTGCAGGCTTTGCCTCCTGACAGCCCGAGGTCTGGCACAGCACGGGGAGCGCACAACGAGCCTTACGAGAAGGATCCTGCGCCGTCAGTGTAATTTGGCCATCGCAGATTCCTCAGGGATCACCACAGCACGCTGATGTAGCGGTGCGCCTATAACCGCAAGGGTGCAAGATAACTAAGCAGCCTCCCAGAAGTTACACTTCAGCCGCGCCTACTCACTTCTGCCTTCCCAGTCAGGGCTCTCCGGGGTTTAATTTTCCACTACAGACACGATGTAGTCGCGGCGCGACCCACCTTGCACCGCAGCGTCTCGCTCACCGGTACCTCCGGGCCGAGCGGCCGCGCCCCGCCACCGCCGGCCGCGCAGCGCTGCCCGGGCCGCGCCGGGTGGGTCCCGGTCCCGGTCCCGCCCCCGCGGGAGCCGCGGCTGCCGCACCCACGGACATCGCCCCCGCAGCCAGGGGGCGGCCGCGACCGGGGCCGAGGGAAGCGCTGAGGCACCCTGCCGCCCCTGAGGCGAGGGAAGAGCCGCTGCCCCGCAGGTGGAGCCTTTAAAGCGCCCGGGCCGCCGGGAGTGCCGCGCTGAGGGAGGCGGCCGCTCCCCGTCCCGCCGCGAGGGGGCGCTGGGCGGGCGAGGCGCCGCGGGAGGGGATTTGCCTCAGGCGGTGGCGCAGGGACCGATCCGCCAGAAGCCGCTGCCGGCGGTGTGTAAATATCCGAGTTTGGGCCGAGATCACCTCGGGGCCGCGGTGGCAGAGCGGGAAGGTTACACAGAGCTGTGGGGAGCGGTTCGGCCGAGCTCCGGGGCAGCAGGTATCCCGGGGGGCGGGCGTTCCGCGTCTGAGCCCTCAGGGAAGGATGCGAGGGATGAAATGGCGGCGGGAGCGGGGGGGCTGCGCCCGCGGGTGGGACCAGGAACGCTCTGGAAGGCGGCGAGGGCGGCCGGGAGGGGCTGCTGTCCTGCCCAAGTTCAGCAAAAGCTCTTGAGCCTTGCGCGTTAATGAATTGCGGGCTTGGAGCTCGCAGCCTTCAGCCCCTTCGCTCGCCGCCGGAACACGAGTGAGAGCGGTGGTTTCATTCACTGACCCCTAGGAAAAGTGGAAGCGAGGTTGTTTTCCCCCACTGATTCACTGGTGCTGATAAGCAATAGTCGTTTTAGTTAAATGGAAAAGTTAAAACGACGTCCCGAGAGAAGACAAAGGGTTTGGAAGACAAAAAAATGCAGAACGAACAATTTAATTGCCCACCAGGATACTGATGCTGAGATGATTTAAGAGATTGAGCCTTGTGGTGCCTCCACATGGTCCTGCTGAGCGCTGTCAAGGACCAGGCAGCCCGCTCCATGCCTCCCTCTATTCAGCAGTTCTGTTTGGTTTGCTTTTTTGGCTTTTTATGTTACGCTCCCCAAAGTAGCCTGCAGAAAGCTGTTTTTTCAGTGCAAATGACAGAGCCACTGCTTTTTGGGTTTGTTAATTTTTATTTTTTTTTAAAGAAAAGCCTGTTCCCAATCGTTGACCCGCTGGAAGCGCTTGCGGTGCCCCGTGTCATCGGAGCCCCCGGGGATTTGCCCAGGAGCGAGGACTCCCCGGGCTGGGAAGGTCCCGGGCAGGGGCCCCGCGCTGGCGCCGCAGCGGAGCGGCCGTGCCCGGTCAGCACCAGGGACAGGGCGGCGGGCGGGCCCGGGGCGAAAGCCCCGCAGGGAAGGGCAGAAAGGGCCGCGACAAACACAGCAGTGGGACCGCTGAAATACACAGCCCTTTTGAGAAGCTTCTCACCTCCAGCCTACTTAAAAGGGGCGCAGTTCAGGTTTAGTGTTTCTCCTCTTATGGAACCTCGAGTCTCTTTGCACTTTAAGTCCAATGTACAGGATACATGGAAAAGGCCAGGAAAAACTGATCTAAATTATTTCTGTATTTATCTTTGGCCAAAATTCATATTCCTGTGGACTGTGACTTACTAGTACTTGCAAAAATATTCCACTGACAAATTGGCTTATATCCCCAATGGAAACATTTTGTGTTTTGTGATGAGGTGAGCAACCTCATAAAGTAGCATATTTGGTGATTTAGGCTGGAAAACATGATCCAAATGGTGGGAAATTATGTTTATTTCATGATGTTCTGTTAGATTATCCCATTCTATGTATGATAGAAAAAAAATGTATTTAGATTTAATAATAAGGCCTTTCCAAGGCCTTCAGTAACCTGATTTTCTGCTCCCTGGTAAAAGTATCGGCAAGGATGACTGGGAAGTGGCCAATAATCCTGTTCTGATGGGTGGTGGATCAGTTTCGCTTCAGACTTTGTTTTTGTTTGAAACATGATGAAATACACAAGCTTGTATGTTTCTCCATGGGTCACTCAGGCTGGGGAACTTGAAAGTATGAGAGCTCTACCTGCTCAGCACTCCCCAAAAGAGCCTGCAGGCTTGTTCCCAGAAACTTGTGCCCTCCATTTGGAGAGACAAAATCCTCTGTCCCATTTTTCTAGAAAGCACTAGTGACAGTATTAAACACATATTTTAAATGATGTTTCAGAAATATGGCCTTGGAATAGTTCCCTGAAACACCATTGGGGTCACCACTTATTACGAAAAGCTGAGCACTGAGACTACACTGTCTGGGCCATCTTGTGCAAACAATCCTATTTGCTTTCTGGAAAGTAGCTTACTGATAGATTTAGCTGTCTGTTTTCCTCAGTGACTCACTCAGTATGATTTGCTTTTGACCTGTGAGTTTCATTCCAGCCTGGTCAATTTCCTTTACTGGAAAATTCAGATAGTTCTGTCAAGGGCTAATTTTCTGCAATTCTTTCTCCTGGTCTTTTATCCTTTCTTCTAATCACAATCTGATCTTCCAAACTGTTTTGTCATCTGTTCAGCCTCAGATCAGTCTCAGAAACATTGTTTTTCTTGTAAATAGGCCCCTCATTTTCCATAAATTTCTGCAGTATGGTTTCATAAGGTTTATCAGGTACTTTAGTAAGCTGTCTGCACAGTTTATTTGCAGTAATTTTAAACTGAAGGTGCAACCACCATGGATGGGAACTTAAAAAAATGACTGCTACCCAACTATTTCTGTATTTATTAATGACTGCTACCCAACAAGGCTGGCCTCCTCAGGCACTGGGTGGCTCCTCACCAATGATGACTTTAGGAAAATTATCAACTAAAGTACAGACATTGCAGCACAAAGTATGGATGAGCTTTCTCCTGGGATAGTGCTTTTGACATCTCATCTCACTCTCTGCCCAGCTGAAGGGGTTCTGAGTTCAGAAATAAACTAGTGATGAGTGTGGCTTTCTGAGAGCCCCTACTGAGGAGCAAGTATGGGAAGAAGATACTGCCTTTGATTTGGATGGGCTGTGTAGTTGTTAATTCTCTGTGGTAACACTGATGTGACTGTTCAGACAGAAGTGCTAGCATTCAGAGGAGCGCAGATCTGGCCTGCACTTGCACTGTCATTTACCCGAACTGTAACAGCTCCAGTAAATAGGGCTGTTCCATTTGTGATTGCTTAGCAGTTCTGTTTCTCCCAGTTCTTTGCCCATGCTGTGTGAGGGGACAGGAGAGTCAGTGGTTTGTTCCTTTTGTCGCTGGCAAATAAATGGGCAATTTTCAAAACAACTCACGGTTTTCATTTCCCTTCTCACAAAAGACTAGGAGGATTTTCTTTAAAATTAGGACTTTGGGTATGTCCAGTTAACAGTCTGATTCATGTGGGATTGTGTTCTGGCACTGGCAAAAAAGCTGCCAAAGCTTTTTAATAATTTGCCAAAATTATTTTCTTTTGCAGAAAATCTTAGGAACGTGTAGCAAGCACAGCTCAGATGAGGATCATATTTTTAGTGACTTTAGTAATTTTATTCTTGTACAATAGAGATTCATCATTCCTGTTTTCAGTCTTACCTTAGTAATTTTGCAGGCTTCCTAGTGTTGCCCACATGTAAGAGCAAACAAACATGCAAACAAAATAATCAAAATGTGAAGCTGTTCTCAATAGAACATTGAGAATTGCAATTCTAGAGTGTTGCTCAAACATGAAAAAGAAGGCTGTCCACATGATAACCTCCTCGAACTGTTCCTATCATTTCCCTGGGCTATATTATTGGCATAATATTCCTGGTACAGGATGAAAACAGAGTTATGGCAGTAGGTAATTCAAGAGGGGCTGTCAGCAGGATGATCCCCAGAAATGCTGCTTGACTTATAACCCTCACCACTTTCATGCTAAATTTGAGCTAATCTGGCTACAAAATGTCAGCACGAATGTCTTGTGCACTGATTTTAGATAGAAGAAAAGCTGGAATTCTCTTAAAATTAATATTTTCAGTTAGCTTGGCTAAATAAATGTTCTCCTCTTAATTGTAACTCATTGTTTAACTGTAAATACTCAGCTGTAAATGCAGGCTCTTTGTATAAAGGGAAAGGTGAATCTCTTCCCCCTTGCTTCCTTTGGTATTTCTCTGCATCTCTCCATTGAAGATTCATTAATCCATCATTGCATCTTTCTTACAACAACCAGCCACTGTTAATCTTCTGTTTGAGTATGCAAAACCTTCCTGAACTTGTCTTGGGGCACTCCAAGAGTAAATGATCTGACCTTTTCCAGATAATCTTGGGTACTGCACTGAATTGAATTGCCCAATGCACAGGAGTTAATGCCCTACTCTGACTCAGAACTATCTTTGATGCTTACCACAAAGCAGTGTCAGCTGAGTAGCAGTCTTGTTCAGTTTGATTACGTGGTGCCTTGAGCTGATGATTTTTTTCAGTTGAGCCCATTGATTTATTGAAGCAGTTTTCATTGGGACGTCTGAAAACTGGGGTAAATTTTGCTGAGGAAACTGTGAGATAAGTTTAACTCAGCTGCTGCTGAAGCCTGAGTGCTGGTATATGTTTTTCTTCAAAGGGTAGCATCTTGGTGCTCAACCTTGAAGAAAGATCAAGAATATCTTGATGGTCAGGTGCTAAATATACAACTCACTAGACAGTAACTGAGCAATCAGCTCTGTCCTTGCACAATGTTTTCAGGCAGTAAGAAGAGCAAAGGACTAATAAAGAAAGGCACACCATGTCAACAAAATGTTCTAGACCGTATCTGTACAATCCCAATAAGTAAAATAAACTTGTTTTGTAGCTTTATTGGCAGTTTAAGTAATTCAAAGTTTGTTTAGGGCCAGCCAAGCTTTCCAACTGAGTTTCAGTGGGCTCTGGGAGGACAAGTGTGATACAAATTCAGGATCCTATTGTATAAGTAACCTGTTTCAATTCCCCCATTATTTAAAACAGTGCATGAGTTAACCGAACTCCCAGACAAGTCAACAAGAATGCCTTATTCTTTATTCCATTTCTGTTATTTTGTCCTTCAGCCCTTTCCTTTACATGCTGGATATAACTTGTAGAGGGAACAGAATAAAAGTTTAAGTGATGAGTTTTTTTCCTCTTATGAGCTCTTTCAAGTTTAGATCAAGTAAACTAGTAACAGCCAAATTTTACTGAAGTCAAATAATTCTGCTGGAACCAAGCCACTAGCACTTGGAAAGAGGAAGGAGAGAAAGACAAGTGCCTGCAAGTTAATCACATGGTGAAACAGAAACATTACGGGGTCTTCTTGACTTGTCGAATCAACCAACATTTTGAGTGTACTGTAGTGTAACTTGCACTGTATATGTAATAGCTGTGAGTGTTGTGTTTGGGACTTCCAAAGATTGTCAGTTGTTGAAGTTCAATTGAATGTCCTTTGGACCGCCAGAATCCTTTTTCAAATTTCTGTCTCCAGTCCTGACATACAAAACTGGAGAATAAATACTAATATTGTGAAAATCTTAAGCAAGTAGTCACAAAGACTCAAAGTGCTTAGTAGAGGATGTTGCTTTATTGCCACTGGACTTTTTGTTTTTTAACTGAAAAATTCAGAATTGATTTATGATCCTCATGAAGTTGTTTAATTAGCATGATTTTCTGTTCAGAGAATTCCCCTTAAGTAGTGGATGAGACACCCAGTTCCCATCAGGATCCACCTTGTATGGCTGATTATCTCAATCCTTTTGCTGTAAGTCTTTACTGGTATCATGCCATTCCTACTTCAATGGCTGTTCTGGTATGATATCTGGCCTTGACCATCTTTTGGCTAAAGAAATGCCCTGATCCTAAACCCCAAATCCTGGGTTTCCCAGAAATGGCTTCCAGTGATGCTGGACAATCAGCTGTGTTCTTTTGAAAACTCCTGCTGTAATTTTATTTTTACAAGCTGGAATTCAGGCAGCTCTGTTGCCATGTTCATGAACTGCTCGAAGCAGCTGTCTTTGTACTGTGACCCAGTGAAAATGGAGCAGGTTCAGCTGTGATGGGACTCTTTCAGGAAACAGCACAATGAAGGGAAGCTGCAAGGTGCAGCTCTGTAACATGTGCTGTGGCATTCCTTAGCCCTGTCTCTGGAATCATTATGGTCTGGCTCCTGCATGTGAGGAAAACCAAGGGTTCAGTGAAAGCAGCAAGGAGAAATCTGACACAAGATGGTAACTCTGAGTCCCTTTTCTGGCCCACAAACAGAAAGAGAAGATGCCTGTTTCATATTACTGTTTTTCAATATTTTTGGATTCCCTGATTTATTTGCAGTTAGTTTATTTTGATGCAGTGCTAATGGGTATCCTGAACTGTGTTTTCTTATTTTCCTTCTTTTGCCTTTGGTCATAGTCTACCATCACAATTTGGGGTAAAACAAGAATTAAAGTGGGTGTGATTTATTGAAATGAAGTTTCACATCATGTTTCATGGAATTTACATGGTTCTAATTTCTTCAGGTGAAAAAAACCCTGATATCTACAGTGCCTAAAGAGAGCAGCTCTTCCTGTGTGAAGCTTACTTCTCATCTAACTGAACATAATGATCCTGAAACTGAAAGGCTGGTGTGGCTTTTTCTTTTTCAGAGGAATGATTTTCAAAAGGAATCCATGCAGTGAATGTGATGAACCACCAATCTGCCTGATGCTACTACCCCAACTCTGTCCTTCATCAGATTAAGTTCTCTTCTTACTTCACTGAGCAGCAGCAGAAAGTGAGTTTTAACAAGTGCATCTGGAAAATAGTACTTCAAATAAGATCTATCAATACACATTAAGGGTTCTGCCATGTGCTTCTGTTACTCAGAGGCTTCAGCTGAGGACAGCAGCATCAAAAGGATTCATATTTTTAAATCACAGTTGGAGGGTTATTATAAGCCCAGACTCCATCTGTTTACATGTTAAGGTGTAAGCATAAATAGTTCCTTTAAAAGCCAGGAAGGAGGTGTGTTTAATTAATGCTGGCTTTGCCACCTGAGGGCATTGGGGCTGCTTGGAAGGGGGTACTAGAAGTGTGAACTACTAAAAATTAGAAGAAGGTGGTGATACTGCTGGGAGGGGTTGAAAGCAGGACTGTCCATGGGATGAGTGTCAAGGAATGCTCAAGTGCAGAACCTGACAGGTAGAGGGGCTGAGTCCTGATCAAGAGATCAGGGTTTGAAAGGGAAGTGAGGGTACAAACAGCTATTTCTTAGCAGCTTCATGGAAAGTGTAAACAAGGGCCTTCCCTTTGGCCCTGTGGGTTTACTAGAGAAAAGTTGACTTGTCCCTCATTGCTGGAAGTAGGGAAAATGAGAAGAATCTCTAAGGGATGTGGACTGAGCTAAGCAGGATTTCTGCAGTCTGCACAAGAGGATGAAGGTGAGCAGTCACACTGGGAAATAACTTGTAAGTTTAGATCTGAAACTTTTTGTCAAAAAGAAAACCAATTTTTCTTTGTTTGTTTTTAAACCTCTCTTTCTTCTTTTCTTTTTTTTATTTAAAGGTGAACTTGCATAGCATATCTAATATAGACAAATAAGGGAAGAGATATTACTGAAAACTTTGTCATATGTTCCGTTCTATGGTTATGTGTTTGTAACCATGACCAGTCTAGTGTATGTTAATACTGCTGGGATCCTGATGAGAACTGATTTCCTTGAAGTCACAGGTCAGCACTGGACAGTTACCCGAGAGATTCTGGCATGCTGTGATAATAGCCACATGCTCCATCCACTAGAAATGCTTCCATGAGCTTTTAAAAGTACAGTCTTATTCCTGCCTTCTTTCCTTCCTTTCATGGTGAGCCTCACGTTATTCTTAACAGTTCTTGGAGTTCAAGCTTTGATGAATTGTCCTATTTTAAATCCTTTTATATTAACGGAGCTCTTTTGTGCATGAAAGTAGAAGTTGGTCCTGAAAGTGTAACTCATGTCTGGACAGGACAGAAACAACTATCTGATGTTCAGAGCCAGCTAAACCATACAGTGTTCACTGATTTCCATTCTAAGCAACATTCAGGGAAGTTTGTGGAAATCTTGTTGGTTTGATTTTGTAGTGCTTCACACAGCTTATGTTACCCTTGTTTCCTGGATGACACTGCTGGTCAAGGATTCCCTTCTTCTGTGAACAATTTCTGCCCCATTAAAAGAGCAGAAAACACTAAAAATGGTTCTACCACCTGTTTGACTTTGCTCACTTCAAGGGACAGACCTTTATATTTCATATAGAGCTTCTGATCAAAAACATGTACACAATTGAATGCTACATATTTTTCTTAGTTACAACTTAGCAATAAAATGCCTCATTCTACTTCACTCACATTACCTGTAAACAACAACTGAAGTCTGTGTGGTGGGCATCTGTAAATTATTTCTGTTGAGAAAAAGAATGCCTATGCATCCCTTATCCCCTTCAGTAACAATCTGTGTCTTTCATATGTGATAGTGCAGTTTAGATGTTTTGATAACTGTACAGTAAAGGAAGAAAATGTGAATAAAATAAATGGGAAAACAATTATTTCCAGTTGTGAATCTTGGAACAAACTGTAAAAGCTTGTTGAGAGTAGCCACATGATGATGAAAAGCACCTCTATTATCTCTATTTTATAGGCAGAAATACTTAGATATGAGATCAGGTAATTTTCCCAAGGTCACACAGAAAACATGGAAAAAAGAAAAAATAGAGTCTTGAACTTCTGTTTCAAACTTGTATTCATTTTTTCAGGACTGTCATTCCTCCCCTCATTAAGGGTTTGCTATACCAAAGTGCTTGCTGCTTTCTACATGAAATCAAATTTGCAACTCAGCTCACATATCAGTATTAGCCTTGGCTCTAAAAAATCTGAAACTTAGAACAAATATTAATGTAAAGTTTCATGGCATTAGCAGCAAATACTAGTCTGGAAAAATATTTTTAAAATTCACTAACTTTTGGCACTGACCTAACATACTCTTAACTCCTTCATTTCACTTGTGTGTCCTGAAGGGTTTTGTAAGTATTTATGTATATGATTAACTTTAGGCATCTGAAAAACTTAATAAGAAAGCAGTTTTACCAGTTTTACAGCAAAGGGGTGCATCTAGAAGTGTTTAGTACATTTTTGAAGTATTGAATCTTTTGAGGGAAATGCTGTTACATTAGAGGTACAGTCACTTTCTTTGTAAATTTTCAGGCATGGCACTGTCTGGAAGGGTATAGATTTTCCTTTTTATTTTTCCAGTCAGTGGAAAACATTGCAGGAATTGTAAGTATGCCCATAAGTGTCCCCGGGCTATTCAGGAAATGTTCCTCTACAGAACTTTTCATGGGACCATGTGCTATACAATGATGTAGTCTCAGATTTTTGAGTCTGTTTCCAAACCATCTTCTTGTACATTTGTGGAAGTGTAAATGTTGAGGGAAATGAGCAATGGCTTTGCTTTTACATTGTGGGTAAAGCACGCCCCACAAAAATTCCCCTTGGCAAGTTATTTACATAGGTGTCATGTTTATTTTTTACGTGTGTGATGAGCTTTACTCTCAGGTTATGTCTGTGCACTGGCACAGCTTAACCAGAGCTGCAGCTCTCTCTGCTCTACACCATACCTAAGGCTTGACTCGAGCCTGATCAAGTTACACATTCTACCTATCCTCCAAGTTACAGTCAGCATCAGAAGACCTACTTAGAGCATTTTTGCTGTGCTTCTGAGTCATTGATCTGGTGGATTATGACTGAGTATGGATTGCAGTAAGCCAAATGAAAGTGGCTCTTAAAAAGATTGTCCCAATAAAGTCTCCTTGGCAAGGGTTGGTTAAGATTTTCCTGAAAGTGACTGAAAATGTCTTTGGTGCTAAATCTACATAAATACAGGTGTTTGTGTAAGTTAAAAAAAGAAAAAAAAAAAAAAAAAAGAAAAACCAAACAAAAACCAACCAAACCAAAAGCCAAGCCAAAAAAACCAACCCAACCCAACTCTCCCCCCCAAAAAAAATCCCACAAAAATCCCCCCAAAACCAAAACAAAAGAAAGCAAAAAAAACCCTAAACAGAAGGGTAGGGATGAAAAGTTCACTTTGAAGAGGGGTGAATTGCCTTTCATTTTTTTCACAGCCACTGGGGTAGTTCTACTATTTACCCTCCATTTCAGGTGAGTCTTAATTTTGAGAGCCAATTTCATTGCCAAAAGAGTTTGTAGGGTAATATGCAAACCAGCCACCATAAGTCTATGTAGTCTAGTATCATGTGATTCTGACATCTCTGTATTCAGTGAGTGAGCATTTTCCTATACTGATGTGACTCCTGCAGCATTTTCTTTGCTCTGCAAGCTGGGTGTACAGAATTCCTGTGCTGTCTTCTGTCTCTCCAGAAGAGCCCTGGTGCTTCCAGAACTGCTGTAACTAAAATAAGTGTTTTCCTACAAAACACAAACAAAATTTTTATATCTGGTTTGTATCAGACTGTTAAGATGGATTTGCTGTAGAGAAACTTTCCTGCCTTTATTAAGCTTACACTGATGATAAGCTCAGTGTGTTCTCCGTAGAAGGGAAGTAAACAGGACAGCTTGTCAACTGTGAAGTTTGCATAAGTTTGAAAATGAGCATTTAGGTTATAAATTCGAGGAGGTAAGGGAGGCACAGTAATCATTTAGTGTACAGGATTGTGGCTTGTGTCTAAATTTGCTGGGAACGACGCTAATAAGAATTGATTTGCTTGTTTTAAGACTGCTTTTATATAAACCTCTTTATAACATTCCTATGACATTAGCAACTCCAAGGCCACAAACACAGGTGTTTGAACAGAGGTACTTGTTACCAGCCACTGAAATGCCATCGAGTGATACTAACACTGCATTGCAGATAAGGGCTCTCTCTCAGCAGTGGTTTCAGCAGCAGAGACAGATGGGTGCCCTGTCAGAGTTACCGGGACAGCAGTGCCTTTCACTGAGGGCTCAGAGGATGAGGGGACATAGTGGCACTTCTTGGGATGGCCTGGGGAAAAAATGGCACCAAGCACCCTGAGGAAAATTGGCACATGTGAGAACGGTGACCTACTCATGTTACACCCTAAAGCTCTAGAAACACCCAAAAAAGCATAGGAGGTGTCTTTGTTTACTTCTGAATGTCAAGCTTGCTGTGGGTTTTGCGCATGATTTCAAAGAAAATACTGTTTGCTACCCTGACTTACTTGAGAATGTGTGAAATGTCAGTACTCGTGTCATATTCTATAATGACACTTTTTTGTTCAGTGGTAGGTGTAAAAAGTTTCCAAAAGCATGGAATGTGACCATAAGCTGGAAAACACGGGGAGTAAGACCCTGGTTGTATGTGAAAATTGGAAAGACTGGCAACATGTGGCTGCTGCCTTAGGCAGTCCTTCAGTCTTGGCTTGCAGCAGCCGTTCATTACAGTGGCTCTTGGCACGTCCTTCGCGGGTCCAGCAGCAGTGGCCAATTGCTCAGCAGTTTTGCAGAATTGCTTGAATGATCAGACCAAACAGTTTCACTGGTGACCCAGGCCTGAGTTTGTGCCCCCATGAAGGGGCAGAGCTTGTGTGTTAACTCCCAGCACCACTTGCCATTGCTTTTGCCAGCAGCCTGCTCTGTGAACAGCTGCTGGAGTACAAAAGGCCACAGGGAAGTGTCTCAGATTTGCCCTAGTCCTGTCACACTCCAAGTCACTGGAACATGTCCAAGTGCATGGTAAACTACAGGCAGTCTCTGCAGAACAGCCTGTACAGTTGACTTTAAGTGAAACGTGAATCATCTCAGTCCTAAATTATTTTAATCCAATCAGTCATCTGTGTTGAAGGGTGTAAAGAGACAGCAAAACCAAGAGAATGGCTGCCAAGTGGAGGATACAGGACACAAATAAATCTGCTAGGATGAGATGAAATATGAACTAATAATGATTTATTCCAAATGCCGCAGGGGTTACAGTGTGGAACCACTTGTAGAGATATTCAGAGGAGATGAATTTTGTAGGCTTTCCCCTGTATGATTTTTATAGACATAGCAGAGGTGAAGGAAGGCAAAGCTGTTAGCTACACAGAGAGTACACACAAGGGTTTTGAAGTGCTCACAAACAATTTCTCCCTAATTAATACATGCTTTACAAGTCTCTTGTAAGTAGATGAGCATGAACAGCTGTAGTTCTTTTTATAGATGCAAACTAATCTCTAATACATGTTGGAGTTGAAGGATACAGAGAACAACATGCTGTGGATTCGTAAAGCTCCTCTAGCCATGGAAGTATTCTTTTTATACCCTCTAAAAGTGGAAGGGAATGCAGAGGAGTGCAGAGTGCAATCTTGAAGAGTACTGCTTGGAACAAAATCATGACTGGAGCAAAGGATCTAGCTATTAGTGACAAATATCATACACTCCTTGTTAACACATCAAACAGCACATGTTATACCTATTTTCTTGACAGATTCAGTCTTTTGTGACCCATATGAAACAGGCAGCATTTGCTAATGTTTCTTCCCATCTTTCAGTAGTGTCAATGGCCTTCATGACAAAGAAAGATTTACATGTTTCATGCTTTTAAATATTTTTAAAAGCCTCAGCAATAAGTTGTAATAAAACCCCTTAGACTTGAGGAATGTCTTTGAACATGTTTCCTGTTTGAAGATGTTTTCTCTCTTCTTTCTCCTTATTGCTAGCTGTATATATTATCAGTTTAATATTGTCCTCTGCTGGGTGACAATATCCTGTTGTGGTAGGTGAAGGGAGAGACTGTAACAGCTCCTTTCCATCTCTGATGACTGTGATTTCATTTACATAAAAACACTGTGGATTTTGAACAGTGTGTTTCTTTTGGGAGTTAATTACCAGCCTGAATGCCTCACTTTTTTCATGATTAACATTTTGTCTGCTGCAGAAGTCATTATCACTTTCAATTTCAGTTTTAATAACCTTCCTTTTAATAAACCTCAATTTGACCTAAGTTTCCAGTAGTTTACTTCAAAACAATGCCCCAGACTTTCTGGAACCCACTGATTTTTCCCCTCAAAATAATAAGCTCATTACATTTTTATTGATTTTATGGCTTTTTCTGATGTGACATGGGGAAGAATTGATTTACTTAGGACAAAAAATGCCTTGCTGGGTTCCCTCCATTATTGCAACCAAAGGAAAAACTGCTGGAGGGCCTATGGGGAAGAACCTGTTTCAATAGTGCTTTGTGCCATGGTCTTTTCAGCTCAACTCCACTTTGGACTGAGTGCTATGAACTGCAAATGAATTTTGTTCACTTCTTCTTATGCACTAGGAGAGACACCAGGGAAAAGCTGAAAGTCACTATTGACAGAACTCTTTCCTTTCCTTTCAGGGGAAAAAAGTACAATCTCGTGGATTTAGTCACTGCAGAAGAAAACCCTCAGCTATACAAATGCTGCTGTTTAGAGAAGGGGAAAATGAAAATGCCAAAGTGGGGATGATGTGGCTTTCATACATCTCTAGAACAATCATTTTTGGGGAAATAAACCTTCTCCTCCCAATATTTACTTTTGAAAAGCACATCAAAGAGTAAACAACTTTGAAGTATCAGAAAGCAGATGTATTGACTTACCCATCAGACATTTCAGTACAAACATTGCTTTGTATTCTGCATTCTTCTCATGAAACCTGCTAAAGGAAAGTCAGAAGGAGTTTCATAAAAATCTCCTATAGCTCTATGGAAATTAGCTGAGAATGGGTTAAAATCATCTCTTAAGCCACTGTTGGAAAAGAAACTAAGTATGGAAAGGACCATAGCCTTTTCCTCAACTGTTACTCCTTTCTCTTTCCCTGTCTCAGAAATTAAAATAAAGATACGAGACTTCAAATTACTGCTAAAGTGCATTGTCTTTCATTGGATTGTAGAAGAAAATGGGGGAAGATGTGTCATTAATGTCATTAATGAGAGAAGGGGGCAATGACTGTGTAATTAAGTTTACATTTGGTTGAGAAATTTCACAATAATGAAGAAACCATCTTCAGGAAGTAATGTACATTTCCCCCCAGATTTCTCAGCTTTAGCTCTCTAATAGCTTTGAAGTTAATACACTAAGTGAAAAAGCCAGTTTTGAATATTATACTTCCCTCTCAGGTTAATCCTAGAAGGTTTCTAGGTAAGGTCTGTGCAGTGGTGGGAATTATGTGAGCAGAGTAAAATCCAAATGAAAGAAATTTTTTTGTTAGCTTCATAAAGAAGAAATATTAAAATTAAATTGTGACTCAGATCAAGATCTGATCCACTGGAGAGAGTTCTGATGCTGAAAAGATCATGCCTCATGTTTTTATCCTCGCTTGTCTTGTGCTGCGTCTTTGTAGGAGCATTTCAGACCAATCTAGGAAGGTATTCTGGATTCAGCCAGTCCACAGCAGTTCCAGAGCTGTTGGCTAAGGTGATATTCTGGCTTGCACCACTCACTTAACTGCTGGACTTCTTGCTCTGCTTGCTGGATTTAGGGTACAGGAAACCAGAGTTGTATCTAGAAGGCAGCTCTACTCCTTGGACACTGCTGCATGTTATTGTAATACTGGGAATCTTGGCCGAAGATGATCCCTGGTGAGACTCTCCTGTTCTTTGTCCAATACTGTTCAGGCTCTCACTTTTCTAAAGGATGCAAAGATTTACAAGAAATGGACAACACAAACATCTACAAGGAGATCCCATTGAATCATCTATAAAAAATGACATATGTTTAGCACTTTGCTACTCCCCATAGCTGACTGAAAAGCAAGCTTAAATGATGGAGGGAAAAGTAGATCTGAACATTTTTTTTTTAATATTTCATTAATAACTTATGAAAAAAACTCCACCTGTTAAACAAGCTAATGCACTAAAGCATTAAAGACTTTGCATTTGCTACTTAAGTGCTGGTCTACTTTGAAGAAAGACCATGCTAATGACAACACATTCAACTATGAACAGAAATACTGTGAATATGCTCAGCCAGCCTATGAATTCAATCGGGTAAAGAGTTTACATAAAGAGTGACTAATTAGGGTCATTAGGCAAGAGGTAATGTAAAATATCGTGTTAACAGCATGGATATTTTGAAGGGGGAAGCAAACAACATAATGAGGTAAAAATAGAGGGAAAGATTAACTAGCGTTTTTTGACAATAAACAGCATTAGCTGTCACTTGCACAGTACCAAAAAATCAGTTAGGATGAGGCTCACAATAGCTCATAAGGATCATTGCTAATAATAAAGAGACAATTTAAGGTGATTGTATTACATTGGAGTTAGTGCTGCCTTGTTTTCATCTGTCAGCTCTTTGCTTTTTTTTTCCATGTCTGCTGAGAATTAAGGCAAGTTGACTCACTTGTGAGAGATGTCAGATATTTTTACCCATATGCTGTAGCTATGTCAGATGAAGAAGAAACAGACACTAATACAACATCTTACTGAATAGATGACATGGCATATTTAAAAAACTGACCTTGATTTCCTCCAAGCTGCATGTTTTAGATGTTTGCTGCAACCCAGAACAGAGAACATTAAATAGTTAACATCACTTTGTACGAGAGTACTTGCCACAGAACTTAGGCTGTCTCAGAGGCATGAGCCATCAGAATGACTGTCTCAGCTTAGCATATACATGATTAATATAAAGATGGCACAAAGTTAATGCTTCCATGCTCCACTAAGGAAATCACAGACCTCATTAGAGGACTTACTAAATTCAACAAAATATTCAGGTTCCTTGAAGAAGCTGAAACTTCAGAAGAATCCTGTAATGTTCAACTATGTTCAACTTCTGCTTAGTTTCAGCAATGGTCTACCCTTTGTGGTCATGTTTTCTGCGTTGTTCTGGGAATATTGTGTAATTTTTGCATCTGAAAAACAACTTAATTTGTGCTCAGGGACTGGGATTGTCATTAGTTTTTGTTGCCAAACATTAAAATAATAGTTCTTACGGTAGGTGTAGCCATGTACTCTGTGACATTCAATTCCACCATCAATATGTCATCAGCATCTACAGCTGTCTGAAAAATGAACACAAATAAGACAGATGTAAATGACATAAAGGTATGCCACAATATCTGACATATGCAAAATGCATAGGGGAAAAAAGAGGACAGCAGAGGAATGACTGAAAAGCAGTGATATGTTAAAGATAGCCTTGTTTTTTACATCTTACCATATTTGTTCATTTGGTAACAAATGGTGGGACGACCAAGATCAATCGAGTAATTTGGACAGTGAAAGACAAATATCACTAAATGCACACTTAAAACCAAACACGAGACAACTCTCTATTCAGATGTAAAGTTCTCTAAAACAGCAGCAGAAATGCAATGAAGAGAGCTGAATAATGAACCAGGGTGGGAATAAAAAGCTGATGACCTTTTACAGCCTCTAAGTCATTACTCATTGTGTTAACTCATAGGTTATCCGCATCTTCTTGGCAGGAACCTTCATGATTAATTATGGTACAATGTGCAGATTTGTTAACTTGTCAGTTGTTAGAGAATTTAGGTATTACAGACTATTACCTTCCCACAATTTGCAGAATCCTGGCTTGTCACTTTGGCTCTTGTGTCACTACTCTGAGTTGTGTCTTTATCAGTTTCGTAGGAAATTTGTCTTCTGGCAAGTCTGGAGAACATACTGGGAGTATCAGTTTCTGTTTCAGTACAGCCCTAAAATTAATACAGCAAAAACATTCACTCTAGGTCCCTTAGACTCTCATCCAGTTTGCCCCAGTTTTACCTAGACAGAAATCATAAAAGAGACAGGCATTGTAAAAAAAACATTTCACGAAAGTTCTGCCATATATAATTTCATAAAATGTCTGCTTATAAGAAGTACAAATACAACTCTGAAGTCTGTTGCATCTAAAATTCAGCTTACTTTTTTTTCCGTCCACAGGATTCACTGCAAAATTTGAAAGAAAATAGTCTTTCATTACAATCTATTGTGGAAACTTCTCTGATGCCTCTTGTAGCTCCAAGGAAACTGTTTCCACAGGACTACCCACTTAGGAAGCACAGGTGTTTGGAGGAATCAGGGACAAAGTTTCCAAAGTGGCTTGGGTGGAAGCAGAAATAAATAGAAGGAAATGTCTCAAGACTGCAGAATCAATGCTTTAGAAATATTTTGTTTCAGTAAGGAGTCCTGGGTTTATAAACTTCGTTCCAATTAATGAGAAAACAAAACCGTGTTGCTGAGGGATTCTGTTGTTTTTTTAAGAATCAAGACTTGCAGTGTAAGAGATGCAATAGAAAGACATTCCTTTTCTATTAGCCAGTTTTAAAACCATCCACCTGACTGGAGGCTACCAGCCAGAAGTATTTCATTTTGATTGGACTGAGAAATCAAAAGAACAGAGAGGGCAAAGAAATTGAAATGTCACTGTTAAAAACAGCTGTCAGAATTCAGCGCTTGGCTGGACTAGATATAATTATTATCCTGACTGTGAAAAAGAATTGCCAAGAATTTTTTTTTCAGTTATTTGGAAACTTAGTTTGAAATTACTGCAATGAACTAACTAATATGCCTATTTAGTTAGTAATATAACTTTGAGTTACAGAAGGGAGCTTGGTAGCCAAATACTTGCCCTGTTTTCAGCTGCTGGGTAAAACATTTGTTTCCACTTAGATTGGCAGCAGCAAGCTGTTGAGGTCTTCTGTGAGAAAGATTCTGTAATGGATTTACTGATTTGTCTAAATCTGATGATTAATATGTTTCCAAATACATCCCATTTTCAGAAAGCATTATCTATTTCATTACAACCTTGCTTTCACTAGAGAACTATTTTCTGACTAGCAGTTTCTTTTTTTCTGTGTCCAGACTGCAAATCTGTGGTGAGACAAGCACAACCTAAAAGTATGATCAGACTTTCCCCTGAGCTCTATGCTACCTTTATTTTTACTTACAGGTAAGGCTTTATAAAGCCTTTTCTATTGGTAACACTTTACTTCCTAAAATTCCTGTTGTTCCATCTTTCCACTCTTCCTTCAGTGTCACCAACCATCAAGAAGAAAATTATCTACATTCTGCTTTTACACTTAGCCTTCTATCTTTAATTTTGCTTTCTCTCCACTTTCTCTGGAGCCTTTATATTAAGCACCATAATGCATTTCATCTAAAGAATCTGCCAATTGGAAGGACTCTATATGAAGATGAATTGCTTTGCAATTAAAAATGGGTGTATGGGAAGTGTCTCCCTTACTGATTCACTGTCAGAGAGAGAAGACAGTCTCCTTTTTCCTTTCTGCAGCCCATTTATCTCAGAAGACTGGCTGGTTACGGTCGCTCGTCTGGAGGAGTGGTAACTGCTGAAGGACCGTGAGTCTTTAGGAGAAACTCTCAGTAGGGGTCCAAGGCAAGGAACATATGTTGCAATGGCTCTTCTAATGGATAAGAGGTAGAACCAGTCAGATTTTTTTCTGGTAGCACAAAAATTCAATTATCATAAACAATGCATTTATTCAGAGATATGAACTAATGCTGCATGGACTGGAAAATTACTGGGTACAAAAAAAGTTTTCCAGATATCAGATATCTCATTTACAATCACCCTGCAAGATCACTTATTCGCAGTGTTCTGCAGAACTCAAATTTATTGCTTGGCAGGGATAAGGGCATTATCTATCAAATATAACTCTTGGAACTGAAGGGAGCTATTAAAACAATGTTTTATCTGCTTTCAGCTTAATCAGGGTAAAAATAAAATTCTGTCCCTTTAAACTGAACCTCGCAGAAGTACTACATAATGAATTATTTTAATCTTCCCCTAAGCAGCTATTCTAGCTCCTCTTACACATCTGTTTGCTGGCTATCTGTAGAGTTGTACAGAACATGCATTTATATTACTGTATTACTTTGCTCATATGCAGTGTTAGGAAACTCTGGCCTAGCTTTCCTCTTCCTTCCCCATGAAGAAATTCCTGCCCACCTCTTCTCTATTCAGTTACTCAGTAGGTCTTTGTAAGTGGTGAAAAAACAGCCTATCTGTGGCATTGCTGCCATTTGTCAAATCTCACTGCCTGTATCTGAACTTGGAGTGGTAATGACCCTTCATTTTACCTGTCAGAGGAAATACTACCTGAAATATGAAAGCCTTGAGAAACATGAGGAGGATTCACAAAACGGGGAAGAGGTGGTTTGGCTCACTGTATTACCTCTCTCACTGGCCTGGTTAATGTAACAAAGTGCTATCAGCAACTCTGCCCAATGTCTGCCTCTCATGAAGACAGTTAAAAATTTGTGGTGCTTTCCTTTGAGATGGAAAGGTTTCCATCTTTTATCATGCAATAGGTAAATACAGATCAGTATCCATAAACACTTCTAACTACCATCTGCTCAGGAGTTTGTTCCAAGTACAAATTCCACTGACATTTCTATGGCATTGAGGAGTGTTCCTGGGGAGGGCAAGGCTGTTCTACAGAGTTAAAATGAGCCGGTGAAGGAGAGTTCAGGTACTAGACCTAAAAGTGACAAATTTACTCTCAGATTTTCTTTGCTATATTAAACATAGCTTGTAAGAGTGAACTTACCTGTATTTGGGGTGAGTGATGGCATAAATGATGGGGTTATGGATGACAGAAGCTTTGGCAATCACAGCTGGTATGGAGTTCATGAAAGGTGTTAGGACGTGGGAATACCTAGAGTAATGCAAACACATCATATATTTACTACCGAGTTCTGCATTGTCTATGCAGTTATACAGTGGCAAGATAGGCTTTAAAGCTCTAAAGATAGTTAAAGAGGAGTTCTCTACCAAAACAGTGAGAGAACAAATTCTGCATCATTTTCCTGTAAAGATCAAATCAGTCTAATTGGATTTCTGAGAAATAGGATTTTCTTGGGGCTTCTCTGGCAGTACTTCACTACTATGACTCAGGATTGTGGTAATTCCCATGTTGTTTAACCTAGGGACAATGTCAGCCTTTAAAAAGGCCTTACCATCCTGGTGAGGAAGTTTCTCATCATACTATGGGAATATATATGCTCTGTGATGAGGTGGAAGTGACTGCCAATTGCAGTATAAGAACCATTTTGTCAGCTGTCTGTTGAGATGCCATTTCACCTCTTAAGGCTTTTCCCTGATAAAGATAAGGATGTTCTCTATGTGCAATATTTAACATGGTTTCTCCTGATCATACTTAAAAAACATTGGTTAGAAGTATAAATCTTCACATATTCTGGATAACATACAGTGTGACCTTACTGGAATGGAGATTTTGACCCTGAGCTGAGACTGCTTTGGTAAGGCTGATGGAGAGTTCAGCTAAGAGAAATAAACAGTGGCAAAGCTTTCTGTTTAAGCTAATCATTCCTGAGTTTAAACTAATAATTCCCAGAAAATGCAACCTGTAGACCAAAAATATTAGTGAGGATGGCTGTGTGCTAGCTCACTATTCCCCATTCAAAATATTTTCTAAAGGAATTAAAGTTCTTCCTTCTTTTTCATATGTTGTTGCTCTGTCAGATGAGTTGTCTTTAGTCCAAGACTATAGCCACAGACTCCATGTCTGCCTCCCATATGTAGCATGCAGCAAGATTTTATCTGAGTCCCTTGCAATAAAATTTCACATCCAGGCATCCAGGCTTGGTTATTAATCTGAAAAATCCCAGTAGGGTTGCCTAAAAGAAATAGCTCAGAAATGGAAAAATCTGAATGAAGTTATGTTGCTCTCCAGATATCTTCATAAGGAACATTTAAAAATGCTAATTTCTAACATACTGCAGAATTATAAAATTATTCATGTGTTCAGATTTTTGAGAGTGTGAGACATGGAGCAGACGTCAAGTTCAGCAGGTACTTGATCCTCCTAAGGCAGATGCTGAATTGTATGTGACAGCACAACAGTTCTACATAGTGGTCAGCTTAAAGCATCCCCTATTGATTTTCTTTTAGGTCTCTTACAGTACTGCAAGATAGCTGTGCTTCATTTCTGTGTCTCCTTCCTGCTCCTCTGTGTTTAGCTGTCACATGTCACCAGTGGAGGATGTCCAGTACCTAAGTTCCCCTTTGACAGGAAATGGGGCACTAGGACACATGCGAAGGATTCGTGTTCCTGAGTGAAGAATGTCTTTACCTTCATATAAAAAATGTTTGTTGCAGCTGGGAATCACTCATCTGCATACAAAGGGAGAGGATCCACTTCCCTCAGTATTTTTTTTTCTTCTTAAACCTATGATTTTTTAAGTGCTGTGTTTAGGAAACTGCCTTTCTAAGCAGTTGAGACAAAGCCCTGCAGCGGCCTCTTTCTTGGGTGTGTAACAAAAATCACCCCTGTCTCCCAAAATGCTCCATGGTAAGTAAATTTGAGCTGTGTATCTATTTTAGGAACACCTACTTTTTATCTCTGACTTGAAAAATAAAGACAGAAGTGTTTTGTACTGTCATAGGAATCGTCCAGCTGAGGTTATGCAGGTGACAAGCCTTCCTAAAAGAGATAGTCACACACATTTTAGAGAGGCTAAACTGAAGCACAGGAAAATTCAGATCTTAAGGTGGGAGAAAAAACCACACAGAGCCAAGGCATCTGGATTCCAAATCCATTACTTATGCCTGGATTGCATCAACTGTCTGGTGTCAAGCGACATGTTTTAATACTGTCATGCTTCTGTTGAAATTACTGTATAAAACGCTGACAATTAAACAGATTAAGAACATGCTTTGATGAGTTATATCTAGGGTCTTTTATATCCAGCATCAAAAAGCTCCCAACACATGTATGTACTAATTTTGAACTTGCTTATATATGTAAGGAATTTTAGCAGTTTGATGTAACACAAAAAAATGAATATACTTTTGTAGATTAAAGAAATAGAGGAAAAGAAAGAGAATCAACCCCTGTGAGGATCTTCTTGGAGTGCTTTATTTAGCCTTTTGGTGCTAAATAAGGTTCAGATAGTTCAAATATCCTAGTATAGAGAATGCATTCAGAAATCTTCAGCATGGCAGTTTATGTTGCCAGTAATAGTATTCTTGTCTTCTTTCTCTCTCTCTGTTTCTTTTTTTTTTTTAATTTTCTTAAAGTCAAACTAAGAAAAAATCAGTCAGCATGTGCCCCATTGGTTAAATATCACTCCTAAATAGATGAATGTTTTGGACATGCTTCAGGCGTCAAACATGACAAGCAGTTTTGACTTTGATCTGTCTTTTACAATTCCACATCTCTGCTTTCACTGACTACTGCTTTGCTGATACATTTATAATTACCCAGCAAAAGCTACCAGAGCAACAACAGAGTATGGTGACCAGGAAATGACAAAAAACAAGATGACAATCAGTGCAATTTTGGCCATCTTCCACTCATTTTTCATCCTCTGATAATGTTTCTGGAACTCTCTATTTCCACGTTTGCATCCAAATGTCTGAATAGACCTGGGGAAAATAAACATACAACAGCAAAAAACAAAGGTAGGGAAGTGAGCAAATAGCTTCATGAAGTGGGACAACAATTACTGTTCTGCTACTTTAGGCTAAAACTCATTCACTTTTATTGCACATTAATGCAAGTATGTGACCCATGCTTCCCAATTTGATGTACTAATCAAAAGCAAAATCCACATGTGCTTCAGTGAAAAAAAAATAGCAGAAAAGTACCAAAAGATTTTCCACATAAAGCAGGTATTCAAGCCAATTGAATAATGCTGAGTTAAAGGCACTTAGAGGAGTCTTTGCTTCCCTGGGTCTGTTTTGCTACCTTGCTGTCACTTTGTACTTCTGAGCTAAGTCACCAGATCCACTGGGATCTCTGGGACTGGTACCCACAAATGGCACATGGAGTGGCAGGCTGCCCTTTACATTAAAAGCAATAGCTTCTTGTTTCAGAGTCCTGCTATTAAATCTTCAATCTCCTTTTTAATTTAAATTTATAGTTCAATTCCATATATTTTTCTGTGAAACAGTTATTGATTCACTGTCATTAGGTGTTTCCAAGGTCCTTTTGTTTTTATTCTGATTGGTTAATCTCTGTACCCTTTTCCCTGTCATTAGATAATACACTGATAAGCTCAGGCCTAAATTCAGGAATGGCCCTTCTAAGAATCATAGAACCATGTTGACTATTGACAGAATTCTTGTTTGGTTTTCTGTTTCACTTGTGCTTACAAAATAAATGTAAGAAATGCATCCAAATTTTCTCCTGTTCTTTCTCTGTTTTAAGAAAACAAACAGTCACATAAGCACAAGGATAAAAATTTAGGACTGTTGGCTACTTACTTGTTGGCCTTCTTGATAGCCTCAAAGATAGAGACATAGCTGTATATGATAGCAATCAAAGGAATGAAAAAGACAAAGCAGAAAAGCAGCATTGTGTAGGCACGGACTGATGGTGTGAAAGTCATGTAGTCCCAGGAACAGGAAGTCAGCAAACCCTCAGGAACATATGCACCTACAAAGGAAGACAGGAGAAGGCATAAACCACTAAGTGAATGTTATTCTGAGTGCAGAAGTTAGAGAAGATATTCAGAATAACATGGGATTTAGTCCTATTCTCTGAAATGGAAAAAAGGGTTTAAAAGGATAAACAATTCTTCATGTAAAGAACTTTTATATTTTCTTTTATTTTGTGTCCCTATTATATTTATGCTTAGCAGTCTAAGGCTTCAGAAAACTGAATAATTTTGCTTCAGTCTTGAATATTGTTTAAAACTCATCAAAGTCAAATGGAATCTCTTCAAATACTTATTTGGGTCTGGGACCAGACCTGTATTGTTTTTAAATATCTCCATTTCCTGTCAAATTGCTTTCTTCCTAAGGAGTCAAACCAGTTGCTCTAGATACCACTTTTCTAAGCATGTGCAGATATGAGAAATTTACTGGGCAAAAGAGAAAGATTTATTGTGTAGACCAAATCATTTTGTCATGAAGTAAAGATTAGAAGAAGAAAAAAAACCCAAAAAAACCCCAAAAAACCAAAACTCCAAAACAAAACAATGTTTTGCCTGAAATAAAATGTATTATCTTTAAAGGAACTGTTTCAAACTGTTAAGTAAATAAATTGGCAATAGCAACGGTTTTTTTACTTTGGAATTTTAATTTTAACTGTTTACGCTGATGCTTTCTATTCCGCTCTCAAAAACATTGCACCAGATGTTCTCAAATGCATCTAATTACAGTGTGAGAGTTCATACTGTGGGCACTATTACAATCTAATTACAAGATAATAACACCCTTCAAGCAATTATTCCACCTTCTTCAACTGAAAATCTATAATCTAAGGCTATATTGTCGTTTTGTTATTCTGACAGCTCCTCACTCAACTAAAGACTGCTTCTGTCAGTATTGCAGTTTGCCTGCTTAAGCATGCTTAGGGGGACCAGAATGGCAATAATATGACAATAACAAAATTCTCCTGAAATTCTACTCAGTACCTGAGTTGATTGTTGCATTCTTCACTAGTCAAACATGTCTATGTTCTCACCTCAGTTGGCTGACACATTCCCTTCTGGAATTAGGGAGCATAATGGTGGGCTGGGGTTTTGAATGATGAGTTCATTCCAACTTAGTGACTGCAACTGGTGACTCTCAGGAAATAAACTTAATGGTAGTGAGGCAGATTCCAGTGAGGAAGAATAACATGAACTCGCTTTGTCACAAATTGCAATGATCAAGGTGCTGTATTCGTGTTCTAATTTCCAGGTGTAAAATTCACATTAACAAAAGCATTTTAGATTTTAGTTGCTACTGAATGCCATGCTTATTGGAAGCCAGTGACAACACCAATGAGTGAATGGAGAATGTGGGCAACACCAGGAGCAGTTTGCCCATCCAGAAGACAGTCAAGACTTTCTGAAGATCTCCTGGCACAAATGCTCAGACTCTTTTATGTAAATGAAAAGAATTAGATAGACACTGCTGTCTCAGCAGACTTCTGGGGAGGAAAATCCATCAGAAATAACACAAATACATTTATTTAACTTATATATTATTAAAATTGATTCAATGGAAGTAGACATGGGATAATGAGCAGACAAATTCTTCAGAAATTTTGGCCATGAATTTATCTACTGTTCTTTATGCAGCAAGTAATGTGCTTGAGGACAAGGGCCACTGTCATATAATATGCTGTAATGCCCACTGCATTCTTTTCTTTTGATTAGAGACTTTCAGTTTCAACATGTATTTCATCTTTTTTTCAAATTGGTATACTCAAACCTCGTATGTGAGCTATTAATTCAACCCTCTTCTGTGCCTTTAACTGGTCTTTAATCCAATACTACGAGGGCAAAAAAAAGTTTTATTCCAGTTCACTTACTCCATCCAAAGAAAGGTGGGAGACTCCAAGCCAAAGAGTACAGCCAGACTCCTACCAGGATTATTAGGGCCTTCTTCTTTGACGTCACTCCAACAGAAGCCAGAGGTTTAGTGATGACAAAATATCTGTCCAAGGCAATCACCATCAAAGTGATCATAGATGTAATGCCAAAAAGAGCTCCGCAGAAGGCATACAGCTCACAGCCTTGCAATGAAGATGACAGAAGTAGCACTGAAATTAATCTACCCATGCTAATTATTTCTAGGAGAATTCAAGTCTGTGTTTCTTAGGAATTATTGTCTTCTGGAATTTGTACAGCAGTGAAAGTTGAGTTTTCCTGCAGTTATAATGCTACTTCAAAGCTGCTGTCTGTTTTGCTAATTACATTATCCATGGAGATAAACTTCACAGATTTTGTTTGCTTCAATTCCTGGAGACAGTGATACTTAACATATTTTCAGTCACTGATTTCTGGTGTTTCTAGTGGGATCATTTCAGCAGTCCATTAATATCTCGTTTAACTCCAGTTTTACTGCAGGCCCCATAGAAGCAGCTGTTTTGCTTAACAATGGGATATAGTTACTTTGGTACTGTTCATGTCTCAAAGGCAGAAAAACTGAAGTAAATATGAATATATTGGTTATATTCATATATATTAATATATAGGTTGTTCAAACAACCTAATGATTAAAAGCAGCAGTTTGGATTAGTTTTGACATGTATGCAAATGAGCACTTAATGGAAGTAAAATATAAATATGCTTTTAGTGATCAGAGATCAAAATAGCAATTTTATTTCTGTGAGTTTCCTTTCTGTTAGTACCTATTCAATAGGCAAAGACTGGTCTTTCTCTTACAACAGTTATATTGGAAGAATGAAAACACCTTCATTCCACATTTTCTTACTACACAGGAAGTGCAGAATTTCTGTTGTGAAAAATCAGATTTTCCAGGCTTTCTTGCCTCAGTATGCCAGGTGCAAGTCCCAGAGCAGGTTATTTAGAAGGGCTTTTAGGCTGGTATGCTGAGGGGGAGTGCTTCTTTGTCAGAGGACTCCAACAGTAACTAAGTCATGAGGTGATTGGGGAAGAACACTGGCAAGAAGATTAGTGCTGTGCCTGATGTTGCCAGTGATGCCTTTGTATCTGTTCATTAACATAATTTTCCTCTTCTGATAGCAGTGTATTTATTGCACACAGACATAAATATTCAAAGAAATGTTTGTGACAACACTGAAACAATGTTGAGAAATTATCTCAATATTGCAAGAGTACCTGAGGGTAGATAGATTAACTGCCACTACAGTAAGAACAAACAGTGAAATCTTAGAAAGAATATATACAAACCTTTCTCACCAAAAATCCAGTGTTTGTAGAGACTGCTGGTGAAAAATACCGGAGACTGTGTAATGGACATCAGGAAGTCACTAATAGCTAGATTGATGATGAGTATGTTGGCTGGAGTCTGAAGGCTCCTACTCCTACAGAGATCAGAAGAAATGTTGCTAAACACTGCTGCACTGTTAATTATGCTGTTACTCCTTCCTGTGAGCTCAAAAATCCCACCATGGTAAGCTAAAGCAAAGTGCTTCTTGTTTCCCTCATGAGGGAACACAAGCAAGGCCCAGTTTTACACCCTTATACTCCTGTGCATTTTACAGGATTGTTTCGATAACCAGCTCAATGATGGGGATAAATCACACTGTTCTTTAAATATTCTAACCAATGCACTGCATGTCCACGATTAGCAGGAAGTTAGAGGGTGTACACTACGGGTGTCTGGATGTGGGCTGTGCTAAGCAGGACAAGGGGCATGCATTTTTTCACTGCTGATAAGATCAACAGTGGCTTCTAATACAGGGATTAAGCCAACTCACTATGAACCACATCAAGCACTTTGTTTTACATCAGTTCTTCTCTGTGACACTCATTTCACTGGCTCAGACTCTCTTTAAAGGAGCAATAAGCAGCCTTCAGTGTATTCTGCCTACTTTTGATATTCATAATATTAAAGTACCATGTTTTAAAGGGTACACATAAAAACTCAACTAAGAGCTCTTCACTTAAGGGCTCAGTGTAACTACTTAGCTCCTTATTCAATTTCAGACTTAGACATAATAGAAAAATAGGTGAATAAACCACGTTTTTTTGCACTGGTCCAGAATCAATCACTAGGACCACTGTCCCCTTTCTGTCAATTTAGGAGCAGGGAGGTATTATTAGTAGTTGCTTATAGGTTGTGTGTATTTGTTTGTAGTCTGTGAAGTCACTGAACACATTTCTGTTTCAGGCAACTGGTTCTCCTCTGGTTTGTCATAACTGTGACATATGTCTGTGACATATGACTGTCACATATGACTGTTTGTCATAACTGTGGCTGCTTTGTAAGCACCTATATGTTTTCTGAATTTCTGATGTACTCGTTACTTAGCTGTCAGTATCCCTTTCTGTCTTCAAATGAAGACAAGCTGTGTCCTGAAGTGGAGGTGCCATAACTGGATTTCCTGTATGGGACCAGCCAAAGAGCTAAACTGGCTCATGTACTACATCCTCACATATCTGATCTGCATACCAACACCTTTTCTCTTCTTACGGCCACTGCCATTCTCACTTAAGTATGCCATTGTACTCTGGATGAATGTGCTGCAACCTACTGCTCATAAATACAGGCTTGAGACCAAGACAACTTCCATCTACACTCCAGTGATCCAAGTTAACAAAGCCAAATGATCCTATAATTTGTTGCTGTTATTTTGGTTTATTACATTTGTGCCTAAAGACCAATCACATAGTACAAGTTCGCTGGCTTGAATATCATGTCAATGCTCTGCTCCAGTGTGACAAATCAGACACAGAATGAGGAGTGAACAGGAATGGTGAGCATATGACATTGTTGTCAGAGTTCCAATTTCCCTCAGATAGAAAAGTTGGAATGTGGCTTTAGTTAAAAGGAAACAAGCCAAGTGTTGGAAAATGTGGAAAAAATGGGACACGGCCACTAATGAACAGGGAGGAAGAAAGAAACAAACTGACTAATAAGCAACAGGAGGAAGGAAAGATCTAAAATAGAGCAGATTTGTGAGGTACAGAGGTGCAAACCAGCCCATCAGTTCAATGCAGACACAGTTAGCCAGTAGAAAAAAAGCCACTGTAACATTTCTGCTTTGGCTGCGTTTCTATAGCTTGGAATATTTCATTGGTTCTTTGCAATCTTGCTAACTGTTTTACTATGGCTGTGGTTAATGGGAAGAAGTCAGAGGGAGATGGCAGGTTGCCACTTTTTTCCTACAGCAGTGGCTCTTGGTACATTTTACTCTGCCAGTCAAGAAGTCTGACAGTATTCCTGGACTGTGTTTGCAGCGCACAGGATACAGTTCAAGTTCATACATTTGAACATTTTAAAAGACATTCAAAAGAAAGGTACCTGCAGAAAGCATAGAAGACCAGGAAATTACCCAGAGTTCCTGTAATGCCCACTATAAGGATGACAACTCCAATTGTGTAATGGGCATGATCTGGGACATCCACTGTGGGAAAGGCACGAGGAACATCTTGCACTGTCATCTTCTGTGGAGCAAATAAGAGGTCATAGGTATATTGCCAAACTTCTCTGAACAAGCTGTCATGTGCTTCTCTAGAAGAGAAAATGGTCAAGAATGCAAAAAGACAAGAAGCAAAAAAAGTCAGAATAAATTCAAATTCCATTTACTGTTGATAATCTTTGGGGCATAAATATGTCATCAGAACTGCAAAGGGCAAATGATGGTTTGTATGCTTACTGTTGATTTAGAGTTTTGGTGAAGAAAAGGCAACCTATTCTCTCCCAAAAGAAAAATAGGAATATAGAAGAGAAAAAGACACAGGAAGAGACCTGTTTCATTGCATCTGATATCAGGTAATGCAGTATTTAACAACAAGTAAGCTTCCTACAGATTTAATTTCAGGAAAGTTTCTGTACCTGTGAAGTACAATTTCAGATGTCGTCTGACATCACAGGCTAGACTTCTCTAACTAAGTAGAAATGTTCTATGGATAAATAGGCATTTACTCCTTTAGCAGTATGGCCACTTCATTTTTCCCACTGAATAACACTGCATTTTGAGCTGCCCTCACGAGCTGATTACCAAAAGCCTGGCAGCTTGAATAAGAGTCTTTTGGAAACTAAATTAAGGATCAGAAAAACTAAACCACAAATCCTTTATACCCTATGCCTGGTTTCCACACCAGTTCTGGTTTTGGTCTGCCTGAATCAAGGTATTTTGCTCTCTGTGAAATATTTCATAAACTACTTGATTGAAGTATTTGTGTCTTAATCAGTTAATAACTCACAGCAGAAGTCAGTAGCCAAGTCTGAAGATTGCAGTATTGGAAATGGGTATTTTTGGACGATAGAGGTGGACATTACTTCTGAATACATCTGTGAAGTCAGGCTGAGATTATTACAGGCAGTGTGGATTTAAAACCAATGTGCCAGTAGCAAGAGGTGAACCCCAGGAGTGCCTGGAATTGTGGATGAGATTGCTTTGTGTGCTGAAGATCTGCCCACAGCAATCCTCAACACCAGAGTGCACTCCCTAGGTTTCTACATTAGCAGCAATGAAATGCTGGACAAATACTCTGACCTTAGAGAAAGAAAATGTAGTTCTGGCTGTTACTGTAATTGGAGCAAAATGTTAAGTTTGATACACTAACTGAATGACAGTATCACAGCATTTATGGTTCAGGTTCCTGCAGCAAAGTGGAAGTTGGTGTAACATCATTAACATCAAAGGGCATCTTGCCCAGCTAGAAATTGCTGTGCTCAACACGCTGCCAGTCAACTAACTAACAAAAATAATCCCATACTAATAGCAAGTGGATAGGGAGAGTCTGAGATAAAACTCTTTCAAGTGAATGAGATCAGGTGTTCTTTGGTTTGGGTTGGTTTTATTTCTCCTTGGTTTTGTGGCTAGAACATTTTTAACCAGCTGTTCAGCAGAGAGTTAATTGTGATTATTAGTGGAATGGAGATTTCTGATGTTTTTTCCCTGTAGCTATCCATTTAATCAGAACTAGATAAATGTAATAGAAATGAAGCAACTAAAGGAGCTGGTTTTGGCTACAAAGAACAGATTAAAGTGGCTTTAATTTGAATTAAATTTGTGGAGCACTAAGGACAAGGAAAGATTTGAAAGATTCATTAATGAAACAAGTTCAGAATCAATAAAAGTGTCAAGTGTGAGAAAAAATAAATTAATAATATTTATACTGGAGCAGTGCTAGGGCATAAAATATAAAACTACATATATGATCAGGAAAAGGTGTGTGGCAAAAGGAATAAATTAGCATTTTAGTGTGGACTTCATGCAGGCCTTCATGCAGGCCTTGGATTTTTACCAGAGGATACCACTCAGCTGTTCTCTAAGAGATAAAAATCAATTATTTAAAAAAGTAGTTTCACTATTTTCACTGGAAATACAATTATTATTTTTTATGTCAAAGAAAGGTACTAGTTGATCGAGAAGGCATTAGATCAGGCCTAAGCACTTCAAATCTGTTGGTAAGTTGCATACATACACACAGCTTCCATAGCAGAAGACAAAAATATGTGCCTGTATCAAGTTCAGCCCTGTGTCTTCTGCAGGAATCAAAAGAAAGAACAGGGAGAAAAAGATAGTGCTTGAGAAAACGAGGTCAGCAGGATAATCAAGAAATCAGATAATTCCCAAAGCCTTTCTCTATTTAGTTTCTTCAGTGCATTAGCCCTGTTTATTCTGTCTTCTATTATCATCACACAGTACAAGTACTTGCTTGGCAGGGGAGAATAAAAATCCCCTTGTTGCAATCCATATTGTCGCACTTGTCCTTTGAGAATACTCTGAACAACTACTTCAGTTGCAGTGATAATACACAGCAGTGTTGCCTTGCATGTTTTCTGTTCAGCCTTCTTTCTATAAACACCTCATAACAAAGATCGCTGGACTGGGACTGGCACTATTTAACATTTTGTTGGCAGTATGGACAGTGGGATCAAGGGCACTCTGAGCAGCTTTGCTGATGGCCCAGCTTTGTGGTGCAGTCAGCATGCTGGAGGGAAGAGATTGCATCCTGGAGAGGGACCTGGACAGGCTTGAGAAGTCAATCCATGCAGAACTCATGAAGTTCAGGACCTCCATGTGGGTCAGGACAATCCCAAGCACAAATACAGGCTGGGTGATAAAGGGATTGGGAGCAGCCCTGGGGAAAGGGTCTTGGGGGTGTTCATAGCATCATAGAATGGTTTAGGTTAGAAGGGACCTTAAAGATCCTCTAGTTCCAACACCCCTGCCATGGGCAGGGACACCTTCCACTATCCCAGGTTACTCATAGCCCCATCCAACCTCACCTTGAACACTCCCAGGGATGGGGCATCCACAGCTTCTCTGGGCAATGTGTTCCAGAGCCTCACATCCTCACAGTAAGGAATTTCTTCCTAATATCTAATGTAAACCTACCCTCTTTCAGCTGGAACACATTACCCCTTGTTCTACCACTATGTCCTTGTAAAATTTCCCCACTGCATTCTCTTGTAGTCCCTTCAGGTACTGGAAGGCTGTTCTAAGGTCTCCTCAAAACTATCCCTTCCCCAGGCTCAACAAACCCAATCTCTCAACCTTTAGTCAAGATTAAAAGCATGTTTTATAACGTTGTTTGGGTGTGTATGAAAACAGGCCTTTTGCTAGAGCTGTGTAAGAATTCATGTTTTTAATCTCTGGAAGGCATATCATTTATTATTTATTTACACTATAGTTTTGCAGAATCAGTTTGAGAAGTGCCACACTGGTTCAAACGAGCATCCCTGACAAAACACCAGCCTGCCTTTAGCCAGGGCTGGGCATTTCATAAATACAAAATGTGCATAATAAACAGTGATGTGGGAATTTAATTTTAAGAAGAGTTTTAATAATTGGTTTGTACCCTAAAACAGTGTTATGATCCATTGGAAAGGAAAATCTTAGTCCTTCATAAATTTTAATCCTCCATATATAGTTGTAATCCTTTGCTAAATCCTACTCTGTCATTTGCCTCAATAGATGCCGAGTCAAGTTATGGAGTTGCTCTGTGTCAGTGTGTTTCTTTCTGGCAGGTTTAAGTGTGTCCTTGTGGAAGCACTAGAGAGAAGCAGCTAGGTTTAATGAAGTTTGTCTTCTTAAAATGCTCACTGTTTTCCCGAAAGGAATATTTGTGTACCACCTCCAACAAAACAGCTAAAGCAGAATTGTGTTTTCAGTTGTCTTGCAGTAAACTTGCCTGAGACTTGCCAACTTGAGATGCTTTCTGGGAGTTTGGAGAAAAGCAAATGTTTTATGGATAAATATGTCTAAATCGTTGCTGCAGCACAATATGGAGCCTCATTATTCTATATTTATGACCTGCTGCCACAGCTGCTTGCAAGGGAGGCAGCATTCTTCCTTGAGAGACAATCAGAGGAACCAGCTGGCTTCTTTAGGAAGAGACAGACTAAGGCTTGGTGCAAGCAGAGAAGGAGTAAAAATTAATCAGCCACAGGGCAGATTCATTAAAGCACATAGGGCAGAACTTGTTTTTCACAATAAAGTTTGTCAAGACCCTCCAAGACACTCATCTGAGGATAGGTGAAAGGACAAAGGAACTTCTTTGCAATCCAAACCAAAACCACGACTCCTAAGTGATTTGTCCAGGTAACAGGGAAGTCTAGAACAGATATTAAACCCAGGAATATTTCATGCCTGTATCTGTTTTGTCTTGGGAATCCATTTATCATACAGTTTCCTAAAAAGAATGTTTTCTAAATAGTTACTTCATAATTGATTAAATAAAAAAACCCAAATGAACCATACCAGCTAACTTCTGAATAGCTTCTATTTGAAGATATACCATTTTTCAAAGTCCAACACACATCCCCATGGCATGAGAAAAGCATTTCTGTATAAGTGATAAAAGGACAACATTCCAAGAATAGAATTCAGCTATTACTGAGAACATCTGTTGTTTTTCAGAGTGGGGAAATAAAATCATATCACTTAAGTACCGTTCACTTTGAGATGTTTATTTCTGAAGTCCTACTAAAGCTAACAGTGATGATGGTAGGAGCAAGGCCATGCAAGCAAATACTCACAGTAAATAATATCTGATATAGCCCACTCCTCAGAGTCTCACAATGGCAAGAGTATAAGATCAGGTTTAGTAATAGCTACAGGGAAAGAAGAAATCCTCATAAGGTTGTTTGGGCATTTGAACATATTTCAGTGCTGATTGTGATTGATTGATTGATTTGTATGACATCAATTCTGAAGCCAGGAGCAGAAAAAACTATGTCAAAGACATTTTTTCAGCTACTTCTGCGTGAATATGGCAGAAGGATTGTATCTAATTTGGTGTAAAACAAGACAACAAAAGGGGGAAGAAAATAGGAGTGCTATGTAGTTTCTTTTATGAATTCACCTCACTTCAAACTGTAGGCACTGGTTTTGCAGGGAAAATGTTACAATAGAAGAGAACCCAATTCCAAAACATTGCAAGTTTTGGCAGTCCAACGTGAACTTTGGCAATGTAACAAGTCTGTTCCTAATTTTCCTACAAACGCAGGTAAGGAAGCCACTTATTTACACAGTATGACTTATACAACCAATGATAGTGTTAGGCCTTTTACATTACAACAAATTACATAATTTAGCAAAACTATCTGACCAGAAACACTGTAATTTCCTGGGGTTCCTCATGTGGTGTTTGTACTGCCTACCTACAAGAGGCCTCAAACAACTAGTAGCACTTATTTTCCTTTACAGGTCCTTTCCCTGATTTCTGAGCTTGCCTCTGTGGGCACTTGCCCTGTGATGACAGGCAGCACAGAGAGGAGTGTAATCCCCCCTCAATTATGGTTTCAGCAGGGTGACGCTAACTGCTAAGCCCTCTTTCCAGTAGACAGCAGGGCTTTCCATAGATGATGCTTGCCCTGTTGAGCAATTTGGATAGCAGATTTTGTATCCCATCTTCCGGATTTACTCTCAGCCACAAGCAGCACACACTGCTTTCACTCCTGAAACTCTCTTAAGCCAGTGTTTGTGTCAAGTTAAAATGCAAAATTTTGGTGATACAGACACTTGACCTAGGGAGAGGAAAGGGACAGCTAATGAGATTGTTCAGCAGAACATGAAAAAAAATCAATTTTTAATTTTCCAGTGTAAATCACTGTGTCCCCAGAATCCTTTTCCATTTTGCCATGCACTCTCCAGTCCCTTTTCTCCCTCCCTGCTATGTTCTGCTCCTTTTTCACATGTTATCTATCTCATTTAGCTTTTCAAGTGCCTTGGCTCAGGATACTTCCTTGTTTATTTTTCTGTAATATACTGCAGATATCCAGGTTTTATTAAAAAATAGATTTAAAAAACTTGAAAAATTAGGTTGGTTTGTGTTTTCATTATAAACTTTTAAACAGACTTTAGTAAAAACAGCACATGAACAGAACCTGTTTTCCTAATAATATTCTGAGAGACAAAGCCAGGAAGAGGACTTCTGAACTCCTTTGGTTCAGGCTTATGGGGTGGGATGGAGAAAATTTTTAGCAACCCCAAAAAATTCCATCCTGAAGCATCATCACAACAGATTCTCACTTTCACACTTCCAAGGAAAATGTCTTTCTCTTTAGTATCTAAAAACTCAGAAAGAGCTTTGATAGGACTTACCTGAGAAAACCTTCGAAAAAACTTTCTTGGGTAACTGCACATAACTCTTTTAACATTTACATAAGCACTCCACTGCACTTACAGATTATTACAGAAATGATGGGGATTTCCGCCCTGAATAACCACACAAGAGAGCATTGTGTTTGAACTGCTAAAAGCAGTTTAACGTACAAGAACATCTTGTTTTGATAGTTTGCAACATATTTGATGCACTTTGCCATTAGACATTCCTGCCTGTCTTCTGCCCATGCAATTCTCCTGAAAAACACTGCTTGTACAGCCCTTTCTGCATTAAATAGATAGTTAAAGGAATAAAAATAAGATTTAAAAGTTTTCAGTATGTCATTATTGCATTACAGCATAAAATGTGTACATGCTCCTTAACTGTCCATTTACAATCCTACAAATGCCAGCCTTGCCAGAGATCTACATGCTACAGCTTTAAGTGACAGAAAACACTTACTGTTGGGGCTGTAAGAAGCAGATCCATCTGTGTGTAGGCATTGGCTTCCGAGTCATTCCATGCATTGAGGGACTCCACAGTTTTGGGTGCTCTTGGTGTCCTCAGAGGGAAAAAAAGATCCCCTTCTAAATGGGCTGATTATTCAGGTGAACAAAAAAATCTAAGCAAAAACCAAGATAGAAGAGCTGTCCTCTGAATTTGAGTCAGCCACTTTACCTTTGTGTGTGTGAAGCAGGTGACTGGATTCTTTGGAATGGTGTGAGATCCAGTGCAGAGTTTCTCACTAGAGCTTCAGATTGCTTCAGTCCATCATCAGCTCAGCAAAGGGCAGCAGCAGCGGCTTCCATTTAAATACGGGAGAGGGCAGAGTCCGCACATGCCCAGTTTGCAGCTTGTTCCATCTGATTCCAGCTTCATTTCAATGACAGTATAAAACTGATGCTCACTTAAAAGTGCTGGTATCACTGTTTTGCCTTTGATATCTGAATTTTAATGCTATTCTGACTATCTCTGTATGAAGACAAAGAAGTTTAAAGGTGGAGTTCAATCTGTCTGAAATATACAGTTCTTTTTCACCATATTGGTGAGTTAGTTTTTGTAGTCTGCTTTTAAAGAAGATGCATGTGTACAGTTCTGCTGAAATTGTCAGAACTCAAATAGATTCTGATATTTAACAATGTGCTTGTATGCACTTCTGTCATGTAGAATTAAGGTCATGGTTGTTTGTTGGTCTACTTCTAAAAATAAACAAAACGTAGGGATAAAACCTGACATCATCCTTTTCTGCTCTTTAGTTAAAAAACAAAACAAAAAACCCTACACAAATACCTCAGGTGGAAAACAGCAAATAGCCACCTGTTTCAGGAGTTGTCTGCTTTCTTTTCAGTTGTGTTTAGGTAAAGTACACATGAACGGATTCCCATTCACACAAATCTGGCTTTACATTCCACTGTGCAAAGACATGAATTGCTGTATTCCCAGTTGAAGGCCCATGACTGTTGTAAAGTGAAGTTTAATTGCAACAGAGAATTAGGCACAGTGTGTGAAAAAGCTCTTCCAGCAGATACTGCAGCCTAAGTATCACAGAGTTTAGGCCTTCCACCCACTGTCCAAATGACCCTGATGCAAGCTATTAGCTTCACTGCAGTTGGTATTAAAAATAGATGGTGTGAACCGTTACTGGAAAGCCTTTGCGAGAAGGCTGTGTTAGTAATGGTGGGAACTGCATTCCCCCTGCTCTGCACATGTACCTCTCCTTATGCAGTCTAACCATAAACTGAAGGATCACATTTCTTTGAGTGAATGGGAGCTGTGCCTCTAATGAAAGGCACTCACCTATAGTGTTGCAGTTTCCCTTGATAGTCATTTAAGGAGGGAAGCAATCCTTGTTGTTACCAGGCCACTGAATGTTAACCAGCAGAGATGCTTCTTAGCCTCTACAGGCTCTCAAACCATGACACCCTAAGAATAACTAATAGCAGGATCATTGTGAAAGGCACAGAAATTTCATTGAGTGTCCCTGCCCTGCAGGGTTGGTAGACACAACCAGATTCAAACCAGCTGTGGCAGAACTGTACCCAGAGATGGCTGATCCACTGATTAGTTTCACCTTTGCCAATGTCTGAGATTCTATGGTCACTTTGTAGATTGGGCTCTTCCCTTCTTCTCTCTGTGTGACATCAGACACATAAATATCAAGGCAATGGTGAATGTGACATTAATGTACAAACTTCAAAAGACATTAATGTGAACTCCAAATCCACCCATCTGTGCATGCACAGTGCTTGCACTGTAAGGATGCTGCAGCAAACAGTGGTGTTGGACATTTTGGGGGATAGGACATTTTTGGAAGATAATTTTGCATTTTGCTACTAGTCAGGAGATGTCATTACAGAAAGCCACAATGTTAAACTGGCAAAGGCTTGTACTATCTTCAAAGGAAGCTTATCGACGAGTAGAGCAGAAAGTACAGAAACGAATGACGTGCAGAGAGATGAGACAGTGGTGGGTCTCCCATGTGTGAACTCTGTACTCAAAGGAGTCGCACAGTTACATCCTGATCTTGTCAAACTGATAAGACAAAGTTTCAGTCAATCTTCAAGACAAGCATAAATACTAGATCAGATGTGATCTTTGACTTGACATTCTCATTTTCATTGCTTAGATCCCCTTAGTTTTCTGCTTTATGTCTTAGTTTTGGACAATGCCAACACTCAATCCATTTACATACAGCTTGCACATAAAGTTCTCCTTTTCCCTGGGTCACAAATGACATTTTTCTTCCTTCCTATTTCCTCTCATCTTAACAACAAGTTAATGTGCTGAAAAGATTTCATTTCCAGTTAGTCTGGAAGCACTGACTTTTTTGGCATTTTTAGGAGAGCCTGTAATATGTTTGGCAGAGTAATCAAATAATAGAATAAATATATATTTTTAAAGTAAATTAGACATTATAGAAGCTGTCTTCCTGATTCATTAGATTTGGTGTTGGTATACTCCCCTTTGCAGAGAGATTACTTTGATTAGTTCAGCAGTTCCTGAGAGCAGATTATGAAAGAACACGCAGTGTAAAGGAGAGAAAGAAAGTTTTTCCACTGGGAAGCAGATGCTAGTCCAAAGAGGGCTACTCACTTGGTATCCTTCCTTAGCCTTAGGACTCTGCTTCTCTGAATGCTAGGCTCTTGCAAGCTAGGGAAACTATTTCTGAAAATGGGACCCTAATGGGACTCAGACTCATGGCCAGTGGAGATCTTCTCATATTGTGGTAGTTTTGTGATCCTTTATTATGGCAAATTGCTAGAGGCAATTCAGCTGCCCTGTTTTATGTGTGATGGCTCCGCTTCCATGAAAGGAGAGGAATCATCCTACAACTGCACAAGGTTTGAGATATCTCACCCTCTGCCCCTAGGGCTCAGGGAGCCATGCAAAGACATGCAGCAATACACTTACAAAACTTATTTTCTCTCAGGTTTTCTCTGCTTTATATACAGTGTTAAACCAGAGAGAAGAGTTCTAAGTATTCTGTTGGTCAATAATTGTTTTTTCTTTATAGTTAAGGCTATTCCACTTGAAGTTAATCATAGCATAAGACTTGTGGATCAGGAGGGAAATTTGGCCTCTCTCTCTCTTTCCCTTATTTATTCTCTACCAAGAGCTTACCTCTGTTGTATTTCTGGGAAGCCCAATGGAAAAAGAACATATCAGTTTATGACCCCAGGTACTTTCCAAAGGCATCAGCTCATTCTAAGGCTTTCCAACATTTCTGCCACAAATTCTGTGTGTGAAACATGCAGAAAGTTCACCTGGCTTATGGCCCAGGTCTGAATTGAATTGCACTCCAGTAACTTCTAGAGAAAGGAAAATCTGCCTAGCATTAATCTCTCAGAATTCTGTCACATTGAACCATGGTGAGAACAGCCTTCCCACCTTGAGAGTCCTGCTTTCAGCTGGATGCCAGCTGCCTACCAAGCTACTCCATCCTTCCCCCTCTTCAGCAGGATGAGGAGGGAAGGAGAAAATTAGATAGAAAAACCTGTGGCTCAAGATAATGGCAGTTTTATAAAGCAAAAGCAAAGACTGTGCAGAGGAAAAGAAAATACTTATTCTCTACTTTCCATCAGCAGGAGCTGGGCAGCCCAGGAAGCAGGGCCTCAGTAGGCACAGCAGTTATCACAGAAAACAAACACTGTAATAACAAATGCCCCCTGCATCCTCCTATCTCTTAGCTTTCATTGCTGAGCAGACATCATAATGACATGGGATATCCCTTTGGTCAGCTGGATCTGCTCTCCTGGCTATGGCCCCTGCCAAGATCTTGCCCACGCCGAGCCCACAGGTGAGGGGGAATGCTGGAGAGGCAGCATTGCTGCAGTGCCAGCACTGCTCAGGCAGAGCCAAAGCACTGGGGTGTGAGCAGCACCTTTCTAGGAACCAGCACAGCACAGCTCAGGGAGGGCTGCAGTGTCAGAGTGAGCTCCAGCTCAGACAGACCCAAGGCAACCTCTTGCTGCTGATAATTTACTTCTGTTCGCAGTTTTCTATAAATTACAGGCAAAAATAGCAGAAAGACCACAGACTCTGGGACCCTTCCAGGAAACAGAGAAAATTGTCTAACAGAAAAAGGGAACGATAATGTCTGGATAAAATTTAATTAAAGTCCAAATGAGTATAAGATTTCTTTCACAATGACAGGAAAAGAACTCATTTGCCTCTTCTTTGGCTGGGAGCTGTGGGGGGAATTAGGTGTTAGCTCATCTCAGGAATACAGAGTGCACTGCAAGAACAGGTAATCTGCTGCCGACAAGGTAAACAGACTGCTTTTGGGAAATGCTGGGAGATTTAAAAAAACAGGGATGAGGTCAGCTAGGCATTAATGACTTTGAGGCACCTTCAGAAAGGCTCACCTGGGAGTCTTTAAACTTTCTGAAAGATCACCTAGGTTTCCAAGGCCAGCATAAGGAAAGAAGAACAGACTACTCAGAAATGGGAAAGGTAAAGTCCCACTTCTCTTTGAGCACAGACACAGGTTTGGGATTTGAGTTACCACAAAGGAGGCATTCACAAAACAAAGTTGTTAGGTATCGTTAATAAGTTGAGTGATTGTATTTTTTTACCCATTGTGCTGTGGGGAATGATAGCGACAATTCCTGAAAACATTTTGGGGAAGACAATTCTCAGTGCTCAAAATATGCTCTGCTCGCCCTCTAGACATGCTAGGTAATCCTATAAGTGAGGATAAAGGGCAGAACTATCAATTTTTCATTTGAGTGTCCATTTATTTGCAGTATCTGCCTGTCAAAAGGGCAAAATCACACTATAAAATCTGAGTCCACAGCAACCTTCCCCACACAGCTCCCCTGGATAGTGCGATCCCTGGGTATCTCATTTGGTATTGCTTCTCAGTGGCTGCAGCCTCTGAAAACATGTTTCTCTCAGAAGCATTTTTAGGACCCTATTTTTGTACTGGTACCTGCAACAAATATATCTGCTTAAATATGCAGGTGAAAACTGGTTACTTGTTTTACACAAAACTCTGGTTTCAACCATCTGTGTTCTTTTTGCCTTTTAACAGCTAAGATCTGTCACAGGGGAGCTCTCCCACTTCTTAGCTGTTCCCAGAGAGTGCACTGCAATTTTGGCACCCCAAATAACAAGAGAGGGAGAGAGCTGTGTAATATCTATCTTCTGTGTGCTCTATTAATCATAAAAATTAAATTTAGTTCTTCATGCCTGCAGCAACTTGGCAAGGGGACACAGGAGGCAAGAAGACCCTTTGTAAATAAAATTGTTTAACTGAATACCAAGTTCTGTATGGCCTTTCATGGGAGCATACTCTTGGGACTCCCTCAAAGATCAATAGACAAAATAGAAAACAGTAAATCAAATCACCATGGTTTCTATTGTGCTGTAGAAGGGAATAATTCACCTCATGGGTAGTTCTAATTTTGTAAGGTAGCCAAGATCTATGGTGAACAGCAAAGGCACAAACTCTAGGGTGCAGCCAGCAAGCTCTAGCTCTGGGCTGTTTAGCCCCACAGCAGGAGAGGGAGAATCCTAGGGCTGGGCCAGGTACAGAAGGGCCACACCAGAAAGGATGGTTTAGCAAAGTCCCTTCAAACACAAGATTTCTTCTAACCAAAATCTTTTCCACCGAGATGAAAAGATTCCATCAGAGATTTCTCCAACAGTCTGAATGTAGCCCTGTAAATGGCATCAGGCTGCTAGTCTATGCAAGGCACAATCCAGCAGCTTCTCTGCCTGAGTTCCCCCAGTTGTGCTTCCAGCTTCCTCTGGGGGTTCATGGCTTCAAGGCCAGCTAGCCTGAAAAGGTCAGCCCACCTCTGTTCACTCTTGTCCTTCCTCACAGAATCTGAAGTGAAGTAGTTGCACAAAGCTCTCAAAACCAACCAAGTTGGATTTGCAGTGCCTCCAAAAAAAGCCTCTTAACCCTGATTTGTGAAGTGAGCCCTCAGACTCATCCTTCCCTGTCTCCTATGGCTTAACCTCTTTGCAAAGCCTACCCTTCTGCAAGGAACTCTGGTTAGCCAAACTGTTTTCATACAGTTTAAGCTGGAAGCTTCCCTACTTCTAGTTCCCAAATAAGAGCTCTCACCTTCTCACGAGTGAATTGAAGCTGATTGTGCTGGTGCAGCTTCGTGCCTACTGTTGGCAGGGAGAAATCATATTTTAAAAACAATTGAAAAATTGCTGTATCATTGCAGAAAAAATGCCCCATCTTTTTGGCAACAATTAGATACAAAACTTAAAGAAAAATTCCCTTGTTACTCTCTTCCCGTTAATAAACCATGTCTTTATCACATACAAGTCAGTCTATAGTGGGCTGAAATATGGGATCAGCATATGGTGGTGTCGAAGCTGCTTTGTAATTTTTGCTGAAAGCAGGCATTATGAAAGATTTGCTCATGCAGAGGTACAGCAGAATTGTGTGTTTCCCAGGTACTATACTATGCCAATAAGAGGAGGGTTATTGACAGGGAAGAGGTGAGAAAATTGCAGAGAAATTCTATCAAGTATTTTCCCCCTACTGAAATGCTGGCTGCCACTGGAGATGCACAGCAGTGCCAGGATTTGGTCAGCACTGGCAGAGAGCTTGTACTGCTTATAGGGAAGAACAACTGGGACTTTTTGGTTTTTGATTGTTGGTTTTTTACTTCCATCTGCTTATGTGGTAGTTACTTAGGAAATATACAGAACTCAGTGACTTGAGCCTCTTGTGGGAGGGGCTGCAGAAATATCTTGCCAGGTAAGACAGAGGACAGTAATGGAGAGAGATCTCTGATTAATAGACTAAGGAAAGATGAACACCATGAAGCAGTTTTTATCCACACACAGCAATCAATGATATTTGAGAAATAATAGTTCATGATAACCAGAGGGTAAACAAAGTGTGATGTCACTTGATATCAAAGAATTATCATTTTTCTCCTTAGCTAATAGCACTATTGTCCACAAATTATCTGCAGAGAATACATTTGCTGCCCCGATGGCGATACAATTACTTTTTCTGCCACACAAATCTTGTCTTACAACATCTCTGTGAAAGAAATCTTATCGCTACAAGAAATACCATCAGTGGTTATGTAGGTGAAAAAAGCAAACCACAATTGTCAAGCCACTGGTGGGAGAAAATTCTGTTGGTGCACTAATAAGCAAGCATCTGAAGTCTCAGCAACTCCCAGCCATTGCAGATGCCCTGTTTTGCTGTTCCAGACTGCACTGTGTCCAGTGCTTTCAGAAACTGGAGCAGGATGAGAAGGAAGAAACAGACCACTCACTAACATCACTGAATTTTCAAAATCTTGTGTTTGAATTGTTTCTGAAAAGAGCCTATGAGCAAGTGAAAATTAAAATTGCCAGAGAATGTTTTAGCTGAGTCTGTAAGCAATTTCAGTGTCCTACACAAGACAAAAGAGCCAGTAGTAGCCTGCACCAAATTCTGCTTCAGCTGCAACTGTGTACAATATTTGGTGAGGATTCTGTAATGGCCACTGAGAGCAGAGACATTATGAGGAGTTTGTTCCTGCTGCAACTCAAAACTCTTCACACAAAGTCTGAAATCAAACAGACCTAATGCTTAAGCTAGAGCAGAATGCAGTGCAGATACACTATCAGAGATTCTCAGTGTACAGAAATGTAAAGCCATATGTCTGTTTCTTTATAAACTCTTCTGCTAGGGCTGTCATCCAGCCTGTTATCATCGTGGACTCTGATTTCCCACATGTCCATACAAGGCCTCTAAATGAAGGCATTCTTCTTTGTTTAGCTCTGCTGTGTGGCCTTTATTAGTACCTTTATTAGTACTCTGCTAAATGCCTCCTCTGGATCCTCAGTGACTTCTGTTTCAGTTGCTATGACATCCTTTTACTCCAACCTTAATTAATGGAAAGTACAGGACAGTTATCACAAGTTTGCAGAGAGGATGCAAGTGTGCAAGTGAGACTGTGTACAACTTAGTCTAAGACCCTTTCATTTTGATCCTATCCTCTCCCAGCTCCCGTATTTAACTGTTGTTGCCCTGGATCCTCTTCTTTGACAACGCTTCTCCCTTCTTTTCTCTCAAATCAGATAGATATTCAGGTTTTCACTTTTAAAAGCTTTGATAGATTCTCTGTCTCTAGCTTAGCTATCATCTTTCAGACAGCTCTGGCTTGCCAGCTCTCTCATCCTGTCAGCCAGTGATGCCCATTTCCATCATTCCCTGAACAGTTTCCACCATGCATGATTTGCTTGTCTCCATGCAGTTCTGCATGCTGGTGGCAGTAAGAGACATTGACAATAGCTGGGCTGCAGGCACACACAGCCTGCTGGCCATATTGACATCACTGATCTATAGTGTCTGATTTTATCTGCTCCTCTCCTCCCAGTTCATCTCCATTTCTTGTCTCTTTTGTGCTTTGATTACAAGCTCTTTGGAGCAGAGACTTCGTATTCCATGCTGGGATGGTGTTTTAACTTGCCTAACATTTCTAAGTATTAGAGCAATGCAAATGTAGTAGGACTTCCATTTTCTGGTAATGCCATGAATTTGCTTAACAAATGTACTCAGCTTAATTTTTTGCATGAACTCGTGAATAATTCAGTATGACTACCAGAAAATGTCAGTGTTCTGTTTTAATAAAAGTGTGGACAGCTAAAAATGGTTTTCAGAGTTTAAAAAGCAAAAAGTAAGCCTTCCGAATACACACACATCTCAGAAGCAAACCTGTATGAAGTGATAAATACTGGCACCAATCCTCAGAAAGTCAAACTGCAGTTTCTTACTTTAGTTCTGTGATTCTGCCTACTCCCTTCAGAACTGGCATTCCTGCTCATGACTTGCAGATGATGCTGCAAACCACAAAAAACATAATTGGGGGATAATTTTGCTGCACAGCAGACAAACATAGACAAACATGTCATCTCTACTTACTGTAAGAAATTTTCACTGAAATAATATCCTGAAATTCATATATGTGGTAGGGAACACTGGGCACTGCTCTCTTTCTGTTCTTTCCAGATGGCCACAAATGTGCTTGAAAAAAGAAAACACATGAAAAACATCAAGCCTTGAGTATGGGCCTGAGTCCCTAGGATATTTGAGTGATTTTGCACACTACCATACAGTTTCCTTCTTGTACAAACTGAAAGGATGTCGCCAGTAGGAAGTGACTGACCTCTCCCTGTGTAAGAAACAAGTGAATTGATGAGCATCAGATTTAGACAGGCCTTATCTCACTTCCAATGAATGACTCAGCTACTTCGTTTCCTAGGGAGAAAAATTAATGTGCTCTTTTCTAAGCAGAGTTTCAGTAATGAAACTTAAGACCACAGAACACCTCAACATAAAATGGACATTTAAGAGGCATTTCTCCCTGGTCACAAAAACATTTTCTTTGTGTGTTTCTACCCCTTCTTGTAGCTTCAGTTACAAAATGGAATTTAATAATTATTCTTATCCTCTCTTGTTCCCCCCACCAAAACAAAATTCTATCCAGCCAGAAAGTTAAGCCTTTGCCCTTAATGCACATATAATTTACTAAACAAATGCATTGCTGCTGCCTTTCACTCAAGAGGTGAAAATGCTACTTTTTTAGAGTTCATTTGTAATAAGTAATAGTCAGGGAGAAGAGGTAAGCAGAAATACAGTCACTTCTGCCTTTACTAATTTAAATGAAGTTCAAAACATCCTAACCATGCAATCAGGACAAACTTTGCTATTATATTCCTAACCATAGACATACTTTAAAGCCCACAAAGTCTCTTTGTTTTTAAACTCATTGACTTGTGGCACAGTTACTTTTTTCGATTTCTTTCAGAGTGAGAGTGCAGGGCTGTTTATCTCTCAGTTCAGAGAGAGACATCCTTGGGCAACAGTTGGAACTTGGTACCATCATGAGACAACTGCAGAGATCTCAGTCTGCTCTGGTATACTGCAAACAAGGCAGCAGTGATAATGGTTGCTCACTCCATGAACAAAAAAACCTCACGGCGGCACTCTTAAGTTCAATACCAGAGCAACTCAGACCTATTTTCTGAGCATAAACAGTGGAGGATGAGAATGGCTATTATGAGTCAGTCCAAAGGTGAGTCAAAGCCAGTGACTGAAAGCAGCATGCCAGGAAAGAGAGCAAGAATATGGAGAGATTTCCATAAAATACTCTTTCAGCCACAAACAGTATGCAGCTCAGCAAATCTGTGCTTCTCAATCCATATTTCAGTGATCAAACTCAAACATTGATGGGGCTTTTGTGGGTTTGTAAAAGGATGCAGGGTGTAGGTAGGAATGTAGTTTCAAGTTGTCAGTGTAAAAGTCTGCGAAAAGAAAGGCTGCAGTCTGAACCATGAAGTTATTTTGGTCCAAGCTAAATTGCTCTTTAGCTTGAGCACAAGCACAGAAATCTGAAAGCTAACACAGCTTCTCCTGGAAGGCTTTGTATTATTTAAAACACAGTCATACTACAAAACCAGTTTTCAGCTCAGCTTAGCCACTCTCTTCATGATGTGCAAGTGCCTTTCAAAAGAGTTGCCAGAATGAACCAGCTGAGACCCAAGCTCCCTTTCCTTCCTTTCTTCTAATTATTGGGAGAGAAATTATTCCTCTTAAAATGAATTCTTGCTTCACCAATTTTAATGAAACATTTCATTTTTTTAATATCCCAGATAGTCTTATTAAAAGCTCAGCTTTTCAAGGTTTGATGATCAGAGCTGAGATTCACATTCCAGAGAAGTGCCTGCAACTGAAGCACCCAGACTACCTGAAGATTTAGGAACGTGGTTTTTATATAAGAATTAAGCCTAAGAATGGAGAGGCTGAATAGGACGAAAAATCTAACACAGTAATGGAATATAAACATGGGAATAGTTTCTAATCACTGCTGTTTCTCAGGCTTTTCTTGTACTTTCACTGAATTTCTTCAGTGCTTCTGAATTTCTTACCTTTGCTTATTGAAATTACAGCAACAAAAGACTCATCATGATTCACTGACCCTAGAAAAATAATGAAGGGGAGACTTCAGAGAGACCATTTTTCATTCTCCAACTATTCCACTGGGACCAGGCTCTTAATTTTTGGTAGCCAGTGGGGTTATGGATATATGAGAAACATCCACTCACAGGGAGATGAGTATTTTAGTTCTTTAATGATCATCTGTGCACATGTATTTTGGAACCCTGGTTCTGGAACTTGACCTATATATTTATTGTGAGGGCACTTGAGGTACTTTTCTGAAAATACATATGTAGCAGTCAAAGATACTGATGATTTTTTGTGCAGGGTACTTACCTAACTAAACTCTGAGGAATAATCTGCAATTTGTTTTCTTATAATAAAATTGCATGAGGCAGAAGGTTGACACTGTGTAAATTCAGGATACAACTTATTTATTTACCAAAAGATAGAAATTACTCAGCTTATTTAAATGAATTTAAATATTTTTTTCCTTCACAGGAAGGAAAGCTTTTTTAACCACCTGTCCCCAGCTGAGGAACTTTCTGCTCATTTAATACAGAGTACTTCCTCCTGTCTCCTTGCAGAAAAATAATGGCTATTAGGTGACAGGTCTAACAGAAAAACACCACCTAGACACATGAAACCAGGTACATTTAAAACTTTTGTAACCCTTATTTTACAATCACCTGCACTAACTTCTACATGAAAGTCCTAAGTCTTAATTTACACAGGTAAATGTTCATGTTTCTGTCCCACAGCTGATGGGGAGGTGGTACATTCTAAAAAATGAGAATTAACTTGAATGACTGAACCTCACAGACGTTTGATAACCTGATATTAAGTAATATTTCCCCAAAATACCATTTAAATATGGTATATACTTAAACACCTAAAACGCTCTGACTTTGGAATAGGGTGCAGATTATCAGTGCTGACAGCAAAATATGAAGTCAAATTATTGTAGCTGTGCAACAGAAATAGTGAGGGACTTAAAAGGCCAAGTGATGAGCTATACACTCTGTTAAAGTGTAAAATGTCTGTAGTCTCCAGGGACATAAGCCATCAGACAGCTGTAGAACAGTATGCAGAAAACAGCCAAAGATATATAGCTTGTACTGAACCGAGGTGCTGATGACTGAAGTTTAGGTATTCAACACATAAAGCAATTCAAAAGTGCACACTAAATGATGGCCAGAAGAACACATACAGTGTAATAAGTTACTAGTTAAGAAGATAAAAGGAGCCAAAGTTCATAGTCTTTGAATTCAAGAGATTGGAGAGCTGGATCTGGGTTTATAGGGCTTGGTCACAAACTCAAAGTGCACTGTATTGCCCTGGATTAATCAGGAGAAATCCAGCACCAAGTTATCCCATGCAGCTGGGAACTACAGAGAATCTGGAACCTGGGAGTGGTGGGATAAGGAGCTGCTTCAACGAGTGAAGAGCCTGCACAGCGCCAGCAGCAGCCCTGATCCCTGGGGAGAGGAGAAGCCATGGGCAGAGTCAGGCTCTGGAAGGAGCAGCACAAATGAAACATCACCCCATTAACTTTGGAAAAAACATTGCTGCACATGCATGAGTTTCTCATTTCTGTACTACTTTATACTTTGTAAGTTTAGTGCAAATTTCTCTTACAGAGAAGGTAGATGGAAAGCACCTAATGTTTAAGTATTAGAAAAAACATAAGAAAAGGGACAGACAAGAGCAGAGGAAGGGAAGGAGTCAACACAGAACAGACCAAAGCAAGAACTGAGATACCATTCATCAAACAGAGGTGCCAATCCTTTACTCTCTAGGAACAGAAATAAATCTACTTACAGCATTAATCAATAATGCCTGAAATCAATAATACATAGCAGACTAATGGAACTGAAAAGTCATTAGTGGTGTGGGAGGCTTACTTACTAAAAGCAACCTGCATGAACATTGACATTAGCCCTAGCCAGAGGATGGACAATCTTGCCTGTGCAAAACCCAATATTATATCTTCAAGTGATATGAAAAGCAGATTCTGATTTGATTTTTTTTAACAAGAAAAGAACTGTCAAAATAAGCCTCTTGAGAGGGCCCTTTCAATATTTTTTTGCCTGGAGCTTCTAAACTAAAAATATCTTTGTTTCAAAAAGGTTATGAGAGGATATTCAGGGTTTTTTCAGGATACATCAGTAAAAAATAACTAGTTGAACTGTCTTTTGCTAAGGGACAACAATTAAGAAACTTTTTAGTAAAGCACTAACTAGCTTTACTGGTTAGTTAATAGTTTACTAGTTAATTAACTAGTTTAATAGTTTACTAGTTAATTAACTTCTTTAGCCAGAAGTTAATAAGGGAAGGAAAAAGAGCTGTTATAAGTCTAATAAGTCAAATCAAGTGTATCTTGCATGAGGAATACTTATTGACATGAAATACTTTGATCTTACTAATGGTTCTGACATAATATTTATATGAGAGGATTACAAATTTGTGACAGCAAGTCTGTCACAGGACTCATCTCTTCAAAAAAGGGACTCGTCTGAAGAGCAGCTGTACTCAGACAGGAATGGCCTTTGAATGTCCAAAGCAGATGGAAAAGGTCTCTTGCAGGTTTTGCTCACCAAAAGATTGATATTCCTAATAATGAATAGCACACAAAGAGAAAGAGAAGAGGTATCTTTCGCATTGCCACCACCCACAAAGGAGGAAAACCAAAGCTAGTTTTCTGGAGAAAATGAATTCTGAAATTCTTTTTTTAAGCAACCAGCAGACCTTTGAGACTTCCAAAATTTAATGCAAGTGCTGATCATGTTACTTCCCTCCTCATTCTAAAGATTTTTAGTAACTTCAGACCCCACTGCTAGTTTTCTTCCCTTTGGTCCTTTGTTTTTGTGCCTAGAACTTGTCACTTCCTTGAAAGGAAAGTTAAAAACTCAACTATCTGGAAATAGAAATTAGGTTAAATCACAGCTCATGCAAATTCTACTAATAAAACTATTTTCAAAAACTGGGCAAGTTTCCAGATATAGATGAAAAGGTATAAAATAAGATTGCAGAAAAAGGTCTGTAAGAACCAGTGTGATAACAACTGGGATCCCTTAACCTCTATCAAACCTCATAATGCTATAAAGCTTATGGTAACAAACTAAAGCATATGCTAAGTCACGTTGATTTTAATTTTGTTTATGCATATGATAGATTTAAGCATAACTAATTTTAACAACCCTTTTGTTGGCCAGGAATATAAATATTAATATGCTCATTTCACTAATGAACACATAACCTTGCTAAACAAATGAAAAATTAAGAGCATTCCCTCCGTGCAGGTCTGACCAGAGCCCACTGTGTTACATTAAGGCACAATCTGGTAAAAGCAAAACTCTGAGGTGAGTTCTCAGTCACCCCTGACCATGTGGTAAATCCCATAATGGCAGACATTGGAGGGGTTGGGTTCTTTCAGGAGTGTGTATAGGAAGAGAAGAATATATAGTACTGTCCACACTGATCTATCAGTGCCGAGGATGTCATCCTAGGGGTTGGAGTCCTGCTGGGAAATTGGGTGTAACTGGAAAAAATTAACAGTAAGATGGCCTCCTAACATTGCACTCATTACTATTTAAATGTTATTCTGTGAAAGCTTGATAGTTCAAGGAATAGCTCATTTTCCCAGCTTATACTGTTCTTGTTCCACTAGAAATATTGCCTTTGTGATGAAGTATTTCTTTTGTCCCCTTTTTCACCTTACTCTGTTCTTCTCATCCCCATCTTTTCTTTTTCCTCCCACCCTTCATTCCTTTCCATTTTCCCAAGTTCTCTCATTCATTCCATTCTCTTACTTATCCTTTTTTTTTCATTTCACCATCTTTCAGTCTTTGAGGAAGAACAGTTCGTTTTGTAGGAAAATGGAAAAGCAAAAAGTAAGCTATTTTTCTTAACAGGGAACCATACCTACAGTAAACTAATGCAGGATTGTTATTGTTTGGAACAAATCTGAGTTTCCCATCAGCCAGGCCCACTCTAATTCTGTGTCAAAGAGCTCTTTGCACACCCAGCAGGCTAACAAATACATAGACTTTTTAACAAGACCTTTAAAAAGCTTTCACTCAAATATTTGGCGCAGACTTAGAGGGGTTTTTTTTTAGGCAATGAAGGAAGCCTGCTTTGAGGAGAATGACATTACTGCTTAAAATGAAAACATGAAAATGTACCTTCCCCCCACCCCCAGAGAAAAGGCACGCTACTACATGTTGCTGCATATAATTCACTAGTTGAATTAAAATAATTTGGAAAAGTCTTTGCTTATTCTAAAAAAACAATCAACAGTTTAAAAGAATTCCATGACCTGTACTATCAGAAATTTACTATATAGGAAAAATTTTATAGATACAGCTGTTTTGTGAAATGGATGTTCACCTGATTATTTGTAAATTAGTTCAAGAACTGCATAATTCTGGTTTTAGAAGCTATACAAGGTGGGTGGGAGTATTTTCTTTAAAACAATACTTAGAATCTGTCTTGCAATCCAATTCATCTATTGAACAGTAAACAATGAAAGTAGGTTTTGTTCCTTCATTTGATTACATTGTTCCAGCAAATGCAATCACAGAAAGATTAACTACCTTCTGAGATAAGACACAGGCCCCAGCCAGAGGCAGCTGTTAAAGTTTCATATCTGCTTCACAAGCAATTGTCTGTGTCTAAGTAAGCAGTGTCTTATACAGAAGGGATGGGCAAGAGGTGACTGCATGAAGGAAGAGGGCTAATTTTAATTTCTCTGAGTACAGTTTCATTTGAATAGCTATTGATTTTTAATGTAAAAGCATTGACAAGGCACAATACTTTTACTTACAACCTATTTTATCACATGACAAAACTACAGGGCCTTTTTTCCATCTCTTCTGCAGCAGGATACCCAGTGCATATTTGTTACATTATAAGAAACATGTAATTTTTTTGGTAAGTGAAATGATAGCTCCAAGAAAGGCTTTCTGATATAATAAAGCAAAGCACATTTTAGCAAAGACCTCAAGTCTTTAGAAAGCCTCCTTTCTTGGTTATCAGTTGTGATGACAGACATAACAGATCCTTCTGTAAACACAGAAAAGTAATCTTCTCTGATTGAACTTGCCTTTTACCTTAACAGAGCCTGTGGAGGTCCATGGTTCTTAAACTTCTCTCCCTTGTTTCTACTTTGTTAGCCACATTTGATTCAGTCTCAGTTGAACACCACTTTATTCCCCTACTATCACTTGGTCTAAGCAATTCTCAGTGCTTGAAAAGCAAGTTAAACCTTGACTTGTCTACTGTTCCTGAATATGATTCATTTATTAGAAGATTAATATGATTATCTATTAGATTCTGATTAATCACTAAGCAGATCACTAGTACATTCAATTTTAAGAGAAGCACTCTTTCTCTTACTTCAATCCACATGCTCTAGCGTGGCTGGAAATTGTTCAGGTATTATAAAAAAAAAATCACATGATATTTCTGGACACCTTATCAATTTGATTATAGCAAAAGGAAAAAGCAGCACCAGAACAACTTAGTTACTGGAGAAAAGACTGAATATTCTGACTGTAATGATCAGGAGAGCTGGAACATAAAATATGTGGAACATGAACAACCCATAAGGAACTCACTTTGTAAGGAAGCTCCTCAGTTGGGAGCTGCAGAAGTGAACAGTCTGGGGCATCAAAGAAGGACTGAGGACCATTGCTATAACCCACAGAAAACATCAAGTTTCTGCCCATAACATACTACAATATTGTCCAATTTAATATGCAAATTTTAATTAGCAAAGACAGCAGCAGTTAGTCTGTAAAGGGTCCTAGGGCACTGCCACAAGACTGGAGCTATACAAGAGAGACCAATTAATGAAAAATTAAGTTTGAACATGAATAGCCTTTCCTAAACAGGGCTTTGTTGCAAGGGTGACTTTGGCTTAAACAGTAGAAATAATTCTCAGTTGCATTTGCCAGAAGCAATTTTTACATGTAATAAACATACACAAGGTAGCATATATCAGTGGTTCCCACTTGGTATCTGTCAGTTAGTATTATAAATTGAAAAGATTTGTACACACTTCATGAACCCTGTTACCTTCACCTCAACCCCAAAATTCAGAGTTGTTGACTAACTCAGTGAAAGCTTACTTCTCTCAGTCTTGGGAAGTTGAAGGATCACAAGAAATGCTGAGAATTTTGGTTTGGTGCATACCAGGAGGGATTAAATTGTTTACTTACTTATCACTTAATATCAAATACCCATGCTTTAAGCTATTACAGAATTAATATTTTATCTCTAGAAAAAGGATTAATACCAATTTGTGCTGCATATAAGAATCACTGCAGTTTATACAACAGTAATTTCCAATGTGAATGAGAGCCGCACAAACATAAATAGAAGAATACTCTGCTAATACATTATTAAAAGAATTTAATATGAGGCTTTAAATGAAAATTGACTTAGTATGTCTAAAAAAAGCTGACTACAATAGACTGAACTAGTTTTCCAAGTTCTCCAGGAAGAAGGATCACAGGATGAAGGTCTTTTCACATAAAATGTTTTCAGACAGGGTCCACCAGATGAAGTATGATTGAATTAAGCCCATTCATAAAAGCCTTATCAAGTTAGCACCACTCATTTACAAAAGCAAAAGAACAAAAGAAATACTCAAATATGATTTTCAGTAGGTAAAACTGGTGTAAAAAGCTCTGTGTCAGAAAACACTGAGGGCCAGCACTGGAAACCAGACACAGCAGCACAGCCAGGAGAGCAGAGACTGCCACCAGCCAGGGTCCAGCCCCACTTCACCTGAAAAGCTGCCAGGTCAGGAGAGAGCAGCTGAGAGTCTAAATCTTTAGGCACACTCCTAAGGACAACATTAGGAACTTACTGTAAAATAAGACTTGCTGAGAATAATGAGGACAAGAGATCTCAGGGAGCAACTCTACAGTCAAGTTGAGAATCCAGAGCCAAATACCAAAAAAACCCAGACAAGGCAGGGCTAGAGCTGCAGCCCAGCAGCATTCCTGCAGAGAGGAAAAAAAAGGGGTACCTAGGGCTGAGCTAAATAGAGCTCCTCATCAGGAGGGGTGGGTGGAGGCAACAGGTGAGGCTGCTCAGGGCATTTAGGGCCTGTTAGTTCACACCAGGTTCTGACAGCTTGAAAACACTCTTGGTCCCCTGAAAGCAGCTGCTTTGCTAACATTTATAGCTCTTCTTTTACCTTTTCTTGCCATACTCCCCAAGGTAAAAAATTAAAAAGAAAGCATTTCTTTCAAGATTACAGTGTGATCACACAAGCTTAAATTACATTCCCAAGTATTTCTCATGCTGCATTTAAATTCACTATGGTTTCTCTTTAAGTTCCTGATGGGAATTATACTCAAGTGATTTCCAGCCTCTCTTTTGCTCTCTATAACATTGGACTTCAACAAGCTGGCAGATCAGATAGACATGAGGCTATTCATGCTTCCCCTTCATTTTATCAACAGAGCAAATGAATGCTCTGAATCAAGGAGAAAACAGAGGACATGTCAACACCATTCAGTAAGCACCATGCAGAGGTGATAGTTTGGGTTGTGGAAGCAGAATGGAGATGTCACCACAACACTTCTTCCTGGCAAGTTACTCCTGTTGAGCAGTATTTTTCAGTAGTGTTAACTGTTCTAATTGTAGTGCTGCACTTTCTTTCATGCCTTCTCTTAGCACTTTTAGCTCCTCTGCATGGCAAAATAGCATATGGTATAGGACACTAAAAATAATAATAGCAAAGGAAAATATACAGGGATAATGGTCAAGAATCTGCACCACCTTATACTCTGGGATGTCCTGGTGTTAGGTACACAAAGATCCCTGGTATTAGGAAGGTATACATGTTGCATGTTCTGCAAGACACTGTGGGATGTTATTTAAAATAGCAGCTGGAGGGAAGGAGAACTGGCCACATTGATTCCAAGCTGGTAGTGTGGGGCTCCTACCATTTTCAGAACAGTGCACCAAATTGATGCAAGTGAACACAGGCAGAGAAAAATGTTTTGAGCTGTCACAAGGCTGTGAGGAATGTGATCACATGCTGTGTAGGCACAAGTCATGTGCAGAGCCAGCTGTGCCAATAATCACTTGAAAATTAAATTGTAAGAGCAATGGGGCCTGTGATATCTGTTCGAGACAGTATAATTCCTCAAATATATCCTAGGTCTGTGCAAATACAGTGTTTGCTTAGCTGTGAATTCTCTGAAGAATTGTGTTGCATTTTTTTTTCCTGCTTAAGATGAATGAAACTGTGTCGGTCCTGAGTGACAAGGCTTTAATGACCCTAATTGGCCTCATCTTACACTCCCACCCACACACTCTGCCTATTGGCCCTGGAGTGCTACTTAAACTCAGGTCTGAGCCTGTGTAGCTTTGGTGGCTCTATTTCTATGTGATATGGCCTTTTTTTCCTTAGTGTTGCTGCTGGTAATGCCTTATAGCTTACAGAACTCCTTCTGCTTCTCATCTGCCGCCATTTAGGCTGTCCCTATGGTTTGTCATTTATATAATCTGTTGTCATATTGCATTTTAAAGGTATGGTTTTTCCTTCCTGTACAATGAGCCTGTTCAGAGAAGTGAAAATGAAGTTCAGCAAAAGTGAATACAGGAAGCTGATGGAGGCTGAGTATGAGTGATGATAATGCTTTACTTTGGCTTCTTTAGATATGCCCATTAAATTACTTGTAGTTTTCTTCCTTGTTGTTCTACAGAGGGGGTTTGGCTGCTTTTGCTGCTTCAGAAAGCAATTACAAGGCAATTGTTTTAGTGAGGATTCATACTTTATTTGGTGTTTCATGAACACCCTGTTGTTGAATCCCATGAGTGTAATACTGACAGGATAATCTGTGTGGCATAGGATTATTCTGTGAGCATTTTGACCTTGTCTTATTTTATAAGTGTGAGGAGATAAAGGTTTCTTGTGGTGCACCATGGGCCAAACTGCAACTCAAATGTGACCACTCTGTTTGTATCAGTCAAGTCCTACTGTACTTTTTGAGGAAGGCCTGCCATCCCAGATGCTCTTCTCATAAAGCAGGCAACTGAGAAAAGGGGAGCAATAACATTCCTTTTTCCCCAGTGCCACATTTCTTACTACAGAATGAGCTCTTTTTTGTGGAAGCCGTAAAAGACTGCAAGGGGCAAGATGTTTCCATTTTAAGAGTGTCAAGAAAGGGGGTTTTCTGCCCTCTAAAACCACACAGAAGAAAGGAGAAAAAAAGGTAGGAAGGAAGTAGTATCTCTTCCTTGTAGCACAGAACTTGGACATGAATTAAGAGTCATGTAAAGCTATTCAGAAAGTCCATCCCAAAAACTAGAGGCTGCCTGAGTCCCAGCTTTGTCTAGAAGCCTTGCCTATCCTTGCTTGCACAGAAAGCTATGTTATTCTGGAAAGAAAGAAGGAAATTATTTCTGCCTTATAGCTACTAGTAAAGAGGAAGTCAGTAGTTAGTTGTGTGTTTGTGGGTGTGAATTTGCTGAGGGATGACCCAGCTGGAGGTAGAACTACATCTCTTGGTTATAACTGCCTGGAGGGTTCTGATGCTGCAGCAGCTCTAGCCTGGTCAGGTGGGAGCTATGGCAGCAGAAGCTGCCTCAGCAGGATTATTATGCAAAACAGACCAGATGTTTATGGCATAGGGAACCTATTTTTTAACAATCAGAGATACTAATGATGATCATCGTAGGTGTTGTTATAGACAGTATTTAAAGTGATTTGGGCAGCCCTGTCTGACTACCAGATATTTTAGAAAAGGCAGGGAAGGAAAAATATATCCTCTTAGTGATACATAAGAATTTTCAGTGTAGGACTAGTGTATCAATTATGTTTCTTTTTCATCAGTGTAGAGGAGGACGCTGCCATTAGGCAGGAAAATTACTTTCCTTTTCCCCCCTTACTGCTGCAGTTTTCACAGCCGCCTTCTTACAAGTTGTCTGCAGTTTGTTGTTAAACCACTTTTGCCCCATAAGACACTGATATTTTTTAAAACAATATTCTGTATGCTTTTTATATGATGTGTAATCTGTTGTGGAGCCATGGATATAGGCATTAATGTTCAACCTAAATCACCATTTTTTCCAGTAGGTCTAGTGTACTTGGCATACACCAGGCTAGTGTATCTCCAAGAATATTGCTTTGCACTCAGCCTTCATGCTGTTCTCTCCCTTCCCCAGAGGCTTTCTTCAGCCCTTTAATGGCCTTGGTGTTTCCCTTGGGCCACAAGCCATGAATGATCTCTTCACCTGCTCTCAGAAAGCTTTATATTTTGCTTCTGTGTTCCCTGGTGCAACACCAACAGCCCTTGGCAGAGCAGGACCTGGCTTCTCTTCTCATGCTTTCAGTCCCCAATGCTCTGTGTGATTTAAAGTCTTGTACTCTGTCATGACTGTATCAGAAGGAACAGTCCTGCTCTCACAGGGACTAAGATCATATGCAGGAGAGGTGCAGCTTCTTTCTCTGGTAGAATGTTAGGTTGCCACGTTGAAGCTTTTTTTCCAAGGAATATAAAAGATAAACAGTAACATACCTGGGAAGGAATGATAAGTTAGCTATTAACTTTGGCTAGGAGCTTTTTTTTTTTTTTTAAGTGTTTAGGGAAATTGAAGCTAAAAGTAAGTCTCTCGTTTTCATGGCTATTTTAATCTAAATGAGGAAGTTTTTTTGTGTGTAGAAAAACCTTTAGATTCCTGTCTTTCTGAAATGCTCCCTAATTACTGAGGCATTGTAAGCTATCAAATAAATATTAAATATACATAGGCTTTTACATAAGGACAGACACTAGCAAACAGTGGAAGGGGTAATACTCTGGCACATCAAGGCTTGTTTGCAGAGTAGCTCTTAGGTACACTTGTACAACAAGCAGAGCCATTCAAACCTACTCAATAGAAATAATTCTCACTGATATTTGAAGCTGTTATGGGTTTATGACAGGACCTACATGGACATTTTCCAAGCCACAAATTATATGACATAAGAGGTTGGGAGCAAGCAGTAGATTTAGATATTCAAAGTCAGTATGACACAATGCACTGTTAATAAGTAATTGACTGTAAATGCAGCTCTCTACAAGAAGATTAACTGTGCTCCCTTTTGGAACATAATTACTTGAGTGAACTTCTCTCCTGAAAGAGAAATCAAATATTTGTGGGAGTCTCCTGGAGGTGAAAAAAACCCTTTTTTGGATTAACATAGGAATGTACTGTTATAAAATGTATGTTTTTTGTTAAGTATAAAGTAATGTTTGAGTAAGTTGCAGTTATCTAGAGATGAATACCTGAGGATTGTTAGCTGTTGAGAAAGTGCAAGCTTGATTTGAATTACTGGCTTGTATGAAGTAAAGAAATCTGATGGTGTGTGGTGCAGTGCATTGGGCCAGTCTTTTGCTGCTGGGGATTTGCCTGTAAGGACTAACAAAGCCTTTAGTCTAGTTTATTTATTCATTCACACTTGTTCTTACTTCCCTTTAAAGGAACTGAACCCCAGTGCCTTAGAAAAAACCTAAACTTTCTGCTAGCTGGATGAAAGCTAAGTACAGTGATGGAGACACAGCATGAGTGCCTTTGTGTACCATCCTTTCTCCTCTCAAACATGTCAGAGAAGCCAAGGGGGAAATGTAGAATTAGAAAAGGAAGAGAACAAATGTGGTAAAGAGAGATGAAAGTGGAATGCCAGAGGCACAATGAGCAGATGAAGCAGACTGAATGAAGAATGGTGATGGGAAAGACTTCATGCTTTCTTTTTGTGTAAGAGTAATGGAGAAATGTGTGGTTTGCCTGTTTTCACTCCCTGTCTCCAGGATGGTTGCAGCTATGACTGTGCAGGACTGATACTGGGCAAGATGCTCTGTGTCCTGTCTGCTGTAGCTGCTACCTGGCCAAGATAAATATGCTTGGCTGACCTGGAAGTCTGCAGACCATGTCTGTAGTTGCTGTATTTGATAACTGGTGCTCTTGGTAACCTGTGCAACTGCAGATGGACTTTGTCATGCAAGCTGAGGAATGTCTGTGCCAGCAGTGCTCTGAAGCCTCAAGTGAGAGCACCTAATATCTGAGTGACAGTCCTACCCCACACCAAGTCCCTGCAGTTCCTGCTTGCTAGGTGCAGGTTACATCTTTTGTAGCAAGTGACTATCTATCAGACAGCCAGGTCTGACAGAAGGAACAGTAGATCTCTTGCTGTTAAAGTACACCAGCGGCACAATTTCCTCAACCAGGCAAAATCAGGAGTATGCCTTACACAGTTCTTTGCAGGATTACATCACCTTTATGGCCAAATTGTCAGAATTTTGAAAAGGAAAACCATTGCACATTGAAAGGTGAGCATAGATGGATAACTATCATGCATTGCTCTGGATTTTCTGCCTTCCCCAGTGTTTCTGTCTCTGGGAGTCTCTTGGCAGTATGTAAGAGCTGCAAGTTAACTAAATGTCACATTGTATTGTGCTGTGTGATGTGCTGGCAAACTCTGCAGTGGAGTAGGACCAACCATGTCAGTAGTGAAACTGTTCCCAGTGAAGTTCTATTTGCATTCCTTGTAAAGTGCTACTGAAGCCTCTGAAGGATTCAATTTCCTTTCTATTTTTGTATCATTTTCCAAGTCTGTAGTTAATACTGACTGACAGGGCCAGCTGAGAATCTTGGGATTTCCTATTACAGATAATTAAGGAAAATACTAATTCACGCACAGACAGATGCCTTGTTGTAAATTGCACTGCATGAATATCTTTGCCTTCACTGCTAATTCTGTTTCCTACTGATTACTGAATCTGACTCATTTTATAAGGTGCTAGGGGCGTGCAGCAGGTTTCCAGCCAGGAGATGTGTAAAGAAAGCTTCAGAGAAGCTTGATCTTATGTTTTCTGAAGTGTTGCTTTTATGGGCCAGTTGTCTGAATAGTTCCGACCTAAGATATATGACAGCTTGTATTTTATGCTTTGTTAATGGAGCTTGGAGAAGGACCTGGGAGAGGGAACTGCTTTTATCAAGGACTTTTCCAGTTCACCTTATTTATTTTAAAACTGGTGTTTGGTTTTATTTTAGGCTAAATTTAAGTTTCCTGTTTTGTTCAAAAGAGAGATTGCTGTCAGGGAGCAGTAATAACAGGTGGTTCTGCAATATAGGTGAGCCAGAAGCTGAGGATGACAGCAAAGCAGTGTAGAAAGTAGCCTCACCAATGCCACAGGACTTGTGCAGGAAGAGCAGAGATGGCCCAGTGGCAGCCACAGCCATTGTGAGACAAGTCTAGTGCTTAATTGTGCCAGGGTCTAAATAAGAAAGATGAGTTGGGGTCCAGCAGGGATCAGCAGGGCATGTTAATTGTCAGCATAAACATGTAACCACGTATTTGAGCAAGTGAGTAGCTGGTAATAGAAGTACAATGCTGTTCTCTTCAACATCTTGTGGAATAGCTCTGTTTCCTGGGAGACTGGCTGCTTATCTTGTCCGTAAAAAGATCTGATAGTAATCCCTGTTCTCTAGGAAGGAAGGTGCTGAAGTCTCCTGAGTCATAACTTGCCAACAAGCAAAACGGTAAATGTTGTTTGTAACACGTCTAAGTACAATGAAACATGAGTGGAGAGGAAGGAGATATGTGCTTGTCTTGCACCTTCTCAAGTGTCTCCTGCAGAGGGATATGAGACTATGTTTGCTGGAGCCCCACCAGTTTGCTCCCATCTGCCTGCACTGGGTACCAGCAGGAGGGACATTCTGGCACTTCTGCCTTTTCCAGTCTTCTACCTGATGAAGAGGTAGTTTGAGTGTGCAGGCTCAGGCAAAAAACACCTGCAGTACAGGTCTGGCACCCCAACTGAGTTAGTAGAGCTGCTGCTTTGGTGAGGGGAAGGACTTTCCAGTTGGAAACAGACTAAACTTTGTCTGTCATCAAGGGATCACACAAGTATGGCCTGGAGCAGATCAGAGCTTACCCTTCAGCACTTCATCCAGATGAATTTTGAAGTTCTGTTCTTTGAATATCCAAGTTACCAATCTGGGGGCACTTTGGACAAATCAATGCTGCTAGCAGGCATGCTTAACACTAACTTCCTTGTGCTGGGGAAAAAAAAATACAGATTAGATTCCTGGAGTTCAGCACAAAAGATGGGAAATCAGTAGAAATAAACAGGACGTAAGTTTAGTATACTATGAATGTACTTGGCTGAGGTTGCTGAGTGTCCTAAAAGACAAGGCTATGGCAAATCTCAGTAACTGGATTTTGACAGACTCCATTGCAATACCTTCCTTTCTAGCTCTGTTGTGCCTCTACTTTTAACCTTATTTTATAATTTCATGTCTCAGCATAGTTAACTGTGATTATGGTCATTGATATCTATTCAGTGAACTGCTTTTTACCAAGCTTTGCTTCCAAGACCATTAACCCCTAAGTGCTGGGGCTATTAGCAAAACAAAGGCAATCCACACACCTCCAATTTGCAACTAATTCCCTATATCCTCCCCCCTAGAATGCTGCAAAAACAATGTCTAGCCATGCACGCTTATTCTACTGATCTGAACAACCCAGTCAGCGTTGAAACTTGTATTTTTCTAGCCATACACTGCAGTCATCCTAACCCACAGCATCACTGCTACACAGAGTAAGGTACTCTGTGAGCTTTAGTTAGGCTCTTAATATTAGAGAGCTGAAGTTAAAGTATTTGTGTGTATACAGAATGCCATTTTGTAAAAGCATATGACTCACTTGGCACTTACTAGAATATGGAGTTTATGATAGAATTATAAAATAGTCTTGCTGAGAAGGAACCTCAGGAGGTCTCTCATCTAGCCTCCAGCTCAAGGCAGGGTCAGCTCAAAGGTCAGACCAGACTGTTCACGGCTTTATCTAGGTAGCTTTGGAACCTTAAAGAATGGGAACTGCACAGTCTCTCTGGGCACCTTGTTTCCCTGCCTGCAGAGGTTTTTCTGTACCTGCAGCTGGAATTTCTCTCAAGACCAGCACATGTTATTACAATTAAAATAATATTGTAAAACAAGTGTGTTGGACTGTAGTTCAGGAGTAATGTCAGATGCAGAGCTGAAAATGTACATGAGCCACAAAGGAAACGCTGTGGATGGGGACAGAAGCCAATGTCTGTCAAATCTGTTCTAGCTGCGATCCAGGGGCCCTACTCATGGCTCTTAATTGCACATGGAACTCAATGTCTGTAACTCAGCCAGAGTAGAGGCTGCTACAGAAACAGTGCCATGCCAACAAAAGTACCCTGAAGTAAAAGAGGTGTTTGTAAAAGTTATATTTGATTAAATCTTCCATACCTTGGTTTCCTGAGGAGTTTGACACATTTCTACCCCCTGCAATCTAGGCATGATTTGCGTCTCTGCTGCTCATTCTTTGTAGAGCAGCAAAACCAGCATGAAATTGATGTGCTCTTCTTTCATTGCTGCCCAAAAGGTTCTGAATAGCAACCCTGGAACAGAGTGGGCTTGTTGACTTCATTCTGCAGCTGCATGAAAAATCTGCCTCTAAGCCTGCAGCTTCAAGAAGACAGCACAGCATCTGTTCACATAAAAGATAGCTTTGAGTTTGTCTTTTTTTTAAATAATGAGAAACTTAAACTACTGGGTTTGAATGGAAACTTGGAAACAGGTTACTTGGCTTCCCTCATTTGCCAAGGAAAGCTTTCCACTTATCTTTGACAAAGGACTGGATGGATTTTCTTCAATTTAATTTAAATATTTTTGCTCCACATGTGGAGAAATTAACATCTAATTTATGAGAAACTTCACTTCTGGTATAATAATTATATTATGTGAATCTCTGTTTAGTCAAGGTACAAAGTCTGATTTTTATGGGATGGTTCTTTCTATAGGTATTCTTTATATGCATTTGCTCATCACCATGATAGGTTCCTATCAGTTTGTAACACTGTGTCCTTCACAGAAGTTATGGTTAACCCAGGGGCCAAATGCAGAGTGCTAGGGAGTAACATCTGGGCATCTGATTTCCATGGGATCATGCATAGTTCTGCTCTAATAAAGCCTAGTGCATCATGTTTAAAAACAAAAAAGGCATTCTTTGAGCAGATCTTGAAGTCACAACATACTGCAATGTCTCTATTATCCTTCTGTTCTCATTATGTACACAGGTTTGTAAAGCCATTATTATGGACATGTTCTAAAATCAATATTGAACTATTGCTTAGCAGATTGATAGCCTGACTTCTAAAAAATATTTCTACTGTTTCTTTGGAAATTGCTGTCTTCATAGTCCAGCTTAGAAGTTTTGTTATTGAGTACTGGGAATGGCATTTAATTGGCAAGTGTTCTACCATAAAACCCAGGTACCTTGGTCTGTCTGCTTTCCAGTAAGCTGTAACAATATTCCTGCCTGTGCAAATCTGGCCGAGGTATTCTGTCAGTGCATTCTTTGTTCTGAGATGCCTGGGTTGATACCTTTGTGTGGATTTGTGGTGGTGGGTGTTCATTGCCAGGTGGCCTCACCACTCCATAACAGAGCATTTCTGTTGTCCTGGGACTGTCAGACTTCACCAAGAGACTTTTGTATGGGAAGCTTCAGCTCCTCAAAGGAAGGCTATGCAGGACAAAGAGGTAAAAGCTTCATGGCTTTGTTCAGCCATATCTGAAAGGACCTCAGTGTTGGAGATGAAACCAAGACAATTCTAAGCCTGCCAGAGGTAGTAAGAGCAAATTTCCCTAATGCAGTGGGGATGGCTAGAGCTCCATCAGTGATGTTTATGGCCAGTTGTTTGGCAGGACTGTGGTTTGCAAACCTGGCATTTTATTTCCCTGTCAATGGCAGAAGGAATCCCTCAGTTACAGATTGTCTCAAACAGAAATATTCACATCCATACACAGAGCTAGTTTACACAATGGAGCCCAGTGTAGAAAGGGAGATGAGTCTGGTGCCCAGAGCTGTAGTACTGCTTTTCCTTACTGTGTTGCTTCTGCTTGTCCCAGCTGGCAACTGAGTTGTCTCTGAGTGTACATCATGCATATTGCATCCATTTTCTGTGGGAAAAGCCTTGCATCATGTGAGGTTTTATTGAAATTCTGGTCCCACAACTCTCACTTAGGGAGTTTATTCGTATTTATTCTCTTAAAAGTGCTGGCTGAAATGACATTGAGGAATATCTGTATGACCTGCCGGACTAACACAGCTGTGACAAACCAGTTCAGCAGTACAAACACCAAGGAGGTGCCAGAAGCAAAGCCATGAGCTTGGTCAGCTGATCAACTCATGAGATCCTCTGTCACCATTAGGTTGGACGTGACATACACATGATCAGGGTCTAAGAAGAAAAAAGTTTTTATTCTGTGTATTCTCTAGCTTATATACTCTTAACTCAGCTTTGCTTGCATGCTGGCTGTCAAGCCCCTCCATAATCTTCATTTTTGGAGTCTGTGCTAAAAGGAATGCACCCGAAAGCAAATGGAGAGGTATTGAATTATTTACTTTTTGACTATAGTCATATTAATGAAATCCCTAAGAGTAAAATTGGAAATATGTCCAGTGTAGTCCAGAAAGCCAAAAGTCCACTGGCCTATCTTAATTTACAGCTGCCAGTAGCAAAATGTAGGACTTGACAATACCTTCAGAGTGATAAAAATGCAGTTTCAAGTAGTTAAGAATCAGATGAAGTCAAAATCCAATTTTGAAAAATAAATACACTGTTTCATTAACTCTAACATCTGATTGCAGCATGGTTCATAGCCTGAGCTGCAAAAAAAATGATTAGCAATCCTAAGGGCAGGTACAGAAATTAATGCTGCTTCATTTTCAATGAATGTTTGCTAACTTCTTTGTTTACCAGTAGGTGTCACTGGAGTCCAGCAGAGAGCTGTTACTGCTTTAAAACATCTTTTCTGCTTAATCGAACCTTTATTTCACAGAGGAACATTCAATATTTGTACATGATGACGTACATACAATAAAAATGAAGAACTGTGATCAATGCTCTTTCAACTGTTTTTGCCTGCCTTAGCTACTTATAACTGTTGGTGGATAATTCAATGATTTGAGAAAGATTCTGATTTTTTTTTCTCTGCAGCATGGCTGAATCTGGTCCAAGCTGATAATGACCAAAGCCTTCTATTTTACACAAAGATGAAACCACTTAGCAGTGCCTGTATGATTACTCAGCCCTTGCCCAATCTTGCATTTGGTGCTGGGGAGAAAATGGAAAATTAAGCCACAAGACCTAAATACTTTTTTCTCCCTTTTTTGGGACCTGTGTTGCAAATTAGTCTAGGAACTGACTGGGACAAGAAGGACCTGTCAGCCACAAAACAGCTCTCTACAAGACTGAGAAAGCATTTAAGGAACAACATTTCTTACACTTTATATTAGAAGATGCAGCACTGTACTGATGAAGGCTAGAATTGAGCTGAAGTAGAGCATGGAATGATTTTTTCCTTTTGAAAGACCTGTAGTTCTTGTCTGCTGCATGTTTGCTTGACAGCTGGTCAGGAAAGGTATTCTGATTGAGATGAGCTTTCAAGTATGTTTAAGTATCTACCATCTGAAAGGCACAAAACCCACTAAGTAGACACTGGCGTGCTGTTCATGCCACTTGGTATCATCACTAAAAGATAATAGGAATTATGTTTTGTTTTCCCCGAGCCATGGTACAAGGCTTATTCTTTGTAAAAACCACTGGGGAAACCTTTTGATTTAGTCAAAGCATCTTAGTTTGAGCCTAAACTCTTGCATCAGTAATTCTCCAATTTCTTTCAAATGTTTACAAAAAAAAAGAAAAAAAAAACAAACCAAAAAAAATGCCGCACAATAAACATTTATCTCAGCATTTCAAGGTCACAGATCCAGCAGAGAAGTCTAGCATAAAGAGGCTGCCTGCAGGCCAGTGTATTATTAGAATAATAATGTGGTTTTGGACAGTAAATGCACTGCCTGCTCTGTTGCCCTTACATGTGGCTGATCCAGTAATGAGTCATTTCCGTGACACGTCTAAAGAACTGGGCAATGCACAGATGTTTTCATCCTTTTGGTATCATTAGCTGCTTTTCTGAGTGTACTCTGCCACCTCTCCTTATCAGCCCCTCTATTCCGTGCTGTGGTGTGATCTTTGCTGTGGGGTGATTTCATGGGACATGGCTGCATTGTATGCAGGCAACCTTAAGTGTGAATAGGTTTGCCAAACTGGCACAGTGTAAGGCCCTGGACATACCAGGGTCTTGTGCAACAGACGTTGCAGCTTTCTTGGTGGTGCTGCATTATAGTCTGAGTAAAGGTGAAAGTAATTTGTCTGGGCCTCTCTTCTGGCAGGAAGCTAATGAAGTCACTAACTGATATTTTGTTGCCTCCTACATTCCCATGAGGAAATCTTAATTTGATTTTTTTTTTTCAAGTTTCATTTTATCAGCTTAATTTGCTAGCTAGTACATGAATTCTGTCATGACGTTCAGGGACACATCCATCCGGACCTCATTAGTAACATCAGTTTTAATTCTCTGTGGATTTCCTTCTCCGGTTGCAGTTGATGTTGCTGTCCTTTGTAGCACTGCTCACAATCCTCAATGGCCACACATCCTGGTTCCAGTGCACCAACAAATTTGTTAATCTGATATTGCTGGGCTTTAATGGTTTGAAACGACTATAGAAGTGCTTAGTTACCAGCCACTTTCTAAAAAGTAGAAGCAAGTACTTGGGAAATACAAAGGTGAAAGCAAAACTCTTGTAAATTAAAACTCAAAAGGTATTGTTACGGGCTACAGCATCTCCATGTGACAGCCACATGCAAATCCAATAATCAAAACTAAGAGGACAAAGGAAGATAAAGTGTTGGTCACATACTTGCCCTTTTTAAAAGATGAAGGAAGCAAAGCAGCAAAATAAGCAACAGAAATGGTTGCTCCCTGATTGCTGGAAGAGGAATAGAATAGGACAATGACAGTTGCACCAATGAGCTTGTTATAAGAACCAATTTCTTGATGGGTTCCTATGTTTTTCTTTCCCCAACAGGCACAATGTGGACACAGTTTGGTGGCTTTCCTTAAGGGCTGCTGCCATAAAGACAGACAGAAATTCAATAATAATGTGAAACAGAGAGATCTTAAAAGGAAGCAAAAAAAAAATTTAGGAAGAAGGAAAGATTGGTATTCAATCTGGTCATCCTACAGGGCTGTGAGAGATCTCAGATATTTGAGAGAGACAGCACCCTTTTATTCCTTATACAACAATGGGAACTTGCTTTGATCAAAGGAAGGAACCTAGGCTTTCCTTGTGGATTTTAAAGTGAGGCTGTATCCTTACTGCAAATGCCTTTGTTTTGTTTTGTTTTGTTTTGTTTTTTCTCCCAAAACATGTTGGCACATTGTAAAATTTTCAGTGGAAAACAGTACAGGTGGTTACTTTCTCAGCAGAGCTTGCTGGGAATATATTGCATAGCAGAATAAAGTTCTGACCTTGATGATTATAACAAGGTGAAAGCTACTTTGTGCTTTCCCACTAGTGTTTCACCACAGGTTTTTCCAGTAGACTTACAGGCTGATCAGCCAGGGAAAAAAGCTGAACAGAAAACCACTGAGAATTTAGCCGTAGGTGAATGACTACTGTTGGTTCATCGAGTAAAACGAGTCATACCAGAGGTTCTGGCCTTGCAGGGACGATGCTGCCTCTCACATGATTGCAACAGATGGGTGTGCAGGCCAGAGAGAAGGTGGAGTAACACAACTTTTTGTCTGGGCCTGATCCAGTAATGCCATGATCCAGGGAACTTTTATTTTTTAAATCATGGAGAACTGGCCCTTTGCTGCACTGATAGAAGCATTCCTTTGGTCTGTCCAGCAGTGTTTGTTTTAACCTTTTGGTTACTAAACTTAATGCCTTGGCTTGACCTCCACATACGAGGAGGCAGCTACTGAAAATTATGATCCAAAGCTATATAAAGATGCCCTGTTTGAGTGCTTTCAGTCCTTCTTCTCAGGGTTCAGTGTCAGAAATTAGCAGTGCAATATCCATTGGAAATACCTTACTAAGAAAAGTGTAATATTTATTGACGGAAATTATACTTTGCTGTACACTGGGTTGCAGATCTCTCCTCTTTCCCTGCCTTTGTGCTTCCTACTTTATGGTTTTCGTGGCAAGGTTTTGGTAGCAGAAGTGGCTTCTGTGAGAGGCTGTCAGATGCTTCTCTTGTGTCCAATACAGCCAATGCCAGCTGGCTGTAATATGGACCCAGCACGGGCCAAGGCCAAGCCCAGCAGTGATGGTGGTAACACCTCTGGGATAACAGATATAAGAAAGAGAAGAAGAAAACTGCCCAACTGCAGCTGGAGAGAGGAATATGTGAGAGGGAGAAGGAGATAGAGGAAACTGGGAGCAAAGTTAAGCCTGGGAAGAGCGAGGATGTGGGGAAGGTGTTTCAAGATTTTAGTTTTATTTCTTATTATTCTACTCTGACTTGGCTGGTAATAAATTTAACTAATCTTCGCAAGTCAATTCCGTTTTGCCTGTGACAGTAATTGGTGAGTGATCTTTCCCTGCTCTTTTCTTGACCCATGAGCCTTTTGTTATATTTTCTCTCTCCTGCCTAGCTGAGGAGGGCAGTGACAAGCGGCTTTGGTGGACACGTGGCATCCAGCTTGGATCAACCCACCATGTCTGCCCAGTGCAGGCACTGCAGCTCTCAGTACAACCCTGCTGTTCTTGCCCAGTCCTGTGCTGCTCCTGGGGCTGGTGCTGCTGCCCTTCCTCCAGCATGTTACTGGTGATACTAAAGCCCTAGTAACTATTTTAGAAGTTAACTAAGTATGGTAATTAGCTACTTCATGTGTCTTTTTACCCTCCCCTCACCTTTGCTGAGCAAATAGCAAGGGGGAATACTCTCCCCAGTGAATTGAAATGGCAAGGGCCTGTGTGCTCTCACCCGTGTGTGCCTGTAACATTTGAAGGACAGCAACAGGAGCACGGTGACTTTTGGCAAAGAAAGAGCAAAAAGCACCAAAATGTTTAGCATTTTAAGTGGTGCTAACTGGGACGTGAAAGCACTGCAGCAGCTGTGAGTGCAGCAGGACACCCTCTTCACCCTGGTCCCTTCCCACCTGGACAAGAGGCAAGGAAGGAAGCACTACAGGGAGTTGAGAACTTGAAAGGCAAATGGTGACTAGGCTGAGAGGCAAAGGAGAAGGAGTGGAATGTGAGGCTTTGAGTTGTGAGGAGAGCATTTTAGGCATGAGGAGCAATGGGGAGAGCTTTCCTATGAGCTACTTGGGTTTGCTTCTTGGGTAGTGCTTCACAGGGAAAAAGGGCAATGGATTATGAGCTTATTCCCTTTTTGTGGGAAAAGGACTGCAGTAAGGGTGCATTATGGTGCTACTCATGTATTTGATATAAAGGATACCTACTGCTATGGTCCCTTTAAAACCTGTAGCCTCAGTCATGCTGCTATTACTCTCAAATGCTATGTTTTGTCCATGAAGCAGCACTGAGGAACCTTCCTGACAGCCTTCTGGAAGGATGTGACTGTCTTCATCTGCCCCAAGAGTATCCGCTGCATGGGAAACCTTCTGTTTTCCTACTGCATTGTCTCCCTTGTCTTTTGGAAGAAACTGATACAGTTTAAAATGTTTTAATGTTTTTGAAAGGCTCTGTACTAGGCTGCAGCTCATTTGGAAAATTCTGAGTTGTTCGCCCCGCACAGGTCCTGGCACAGAACCTCAAGAGGAGAACTGAGAGGGATCCAGAGTGCGTTAAGATGCAATGTCTCCAAATAACTGTTCTGTCCCTTTTATGTGTTCCTTCCAATTATGTTTTTATCTCTTTTAAATCCACCTTTGATGCATTTGAGCTGTGCTTTTCAGGGCTGTCTGACTTTATTATAAGCAGCAAAGATGACAGTTTCTTTTGGGGGGTTTGGGGAGTAGGCACTAATGGGAAGCTGTAGGATTCACTTTGGCTTTCCCAGTAAACTTTTAAGGTGGACAAACTACAGTTTGAAAATGGCTGCATTATCTCCCACTGTTGTTCCCATGAAGACAAATGCCAAATTGGAGTGTTTCATGGGCTGCTTTTTTCGTGAAAGGATTTGTGTGGTTGGTTTTGGGGAATTTTTTGTCTGAATGGAGATGGCAACCATCAGTAATATAATTTCACAAAAAGCATAAAATGCCTGTTGAATTCCACCCTCTGAGAATGAAACATACCTACTGCCAAACGCAGATGGGATTTGGCTTTTATTTGCTCTGCCATGGTACTTGCATATTTGAGGTGAGCCAGATGCAAATGGGAAATAGCAAAGCTTAATATGTTAACTGCCAAGCTTATTAAGATACAGGGTGTCAAATTTTCAAAGTACCTCAAGTATGTTGGGGCAGTAAAACTGGCACATCTCTGCTGTTCTTGAGCACAACGAGGTTTGTTTTGCCATCATCATCCTAGTAAAAGGCTTCACTTACAGGCTTCTGCTGGTACCCAGGATAGGATAGGCAGCACATAAATGAGTTTAATTTATCCTCTGTTAGTCATGGGAAATTGCCTCATGCCCGTGAATCTGCAGTGGTTTGGGTTACTCTGTGTGGGGTTTCTACAAAGACTGGAAATACAGCTATTAATATGAAGCTAGCCCAGGGGTATAAGGTGTGTAAGAACTTTCAAATACATCAAATTACTATCGTTAGACTGCAAAATTCTCAACATTACTGTATTAGTGACTTAGGTAGCCCAGGCTTTACATCGGAAATAGAGCTAATTTAATTTCAACTCTTCCAGCTTCACATCAAAATAGAAACTATTTCCTAATAGTTTCTTGGTGTTACTTCCTTACTCTGGCCATATTCTTCACTTTTTCTGGTTCTCAGGACAAACTTTTATGTTGTAAAGGACTTTTCAGACCCTCAGTGTTTTGAGCTTTCACAGTTGTGTTTTCCTCTTTGTCTAACAGATCAGTCACCAAATAAGACTATGCAAACTCAAACAGGTTTAGCTATCCATTTTACTCTTAGAGTTTAAATGAGCTATTTAGTGGCTCTGATCAAGAACACTCTCAAGAGAACAATCTTCTCAGTTTTTGTAGCCAAATTACGGATTTTGAAGTCTATCCCCTCTTTTTCAGTGGCTCTTCAGTAACTGAGTCAGGTGGTGAGATACAGATGAGCTTGTTAGCCTAGTCTGAAACACAACACAAACCTCAACTACATTCCAAATGGAACTTGTATTTCTCATTGCAAGGCCCTGTTGGTTTTATCTCCCCTTTCTCCAGCAGTGCCAGCTGTATACTGAATTGAGAGAGCACATTCACAGCATGTTTGTGCTTCAGAAGTAATGCCTGAAAGCTCCAACACATAAGTAGAGATGAGGCAAAGACCAGATTTACCCAGATCACTAAACAAAACCATAGTCTTGCATCTTCTTATTGTGAGGCAGTGATTTTACCTTTGGGTAAAGTAAATATTAAATTAAGAAAAAAACCTAGAGGTATTGAGACAACTCTAACCTCTCCTGCGCAGTGAAATCAGCCTCTTAATTAGTTCTGCATTTGGGACTTGTCTTGTAAAGCCTTGTAAAGCCTCAAACGATGGTTTGAGTATGAGCATGTGATGTGAAACCATTTTAGACTCCAAAGTTGTAGAATTTCATTTTACTTTTCTGAGTTCCTCCCTCCTCTGAAAAATGACCAGACTACATGTGTGAGATGTTGTTTAGTGTTTTTCTCGTCATGCATCCCACAAGGATTTTATGAAATACTGCCTACAGAATACAAACTTTTGGATTTGGTGACTGTTTGATGTCCATATGCATTTGCTGCATGACACAATCCTTGTGGAGCGTTTTTGCTCTCTGCAGTGTGTATCATTAATCAAAGCCTCAAAGGTGTGCATAAATCTAACGCATGTGGGTGGATGTAACAGCTTGTGGAAGTGGGAGCATGTGAAAGGCACAGTTTCACAGCCTGCCCCGCGTTCGTTCCGCGGGCCTTCTGTGCAGAGCATGTTTCCTCCCTGGAGCGGATGTGGAGGCCGGGCACCGTGCACCCTCTGTGAGTACCAGCCAAGGCGGCACGGAGCGCAAGGGGCTGCTGTGCCCTGGGCGAGGCACCGCAAACTTTACATGGAGTGCGCGCAGGGCCGCTTCAGCGCCTGCTGCCTTCTCCAGCTCCCGGGCAGGGTTCTGACCCTCCGCGGCTCCAGCCGGGCAGGGGCGGCCGCGCTGCTCCGACGCTCCTCGACGGGCGCCCGGACCCACCTGGGCCTGAGCGCCATCGGGGTGGGGCCGGTCGGGGCTGCCCGCGGCGGGCCCCGCTGGCCCCGCCTTCAGAGCCTCCGCGCGGGCCCGGGCGGAGGCGGCCTCGTGGAGGCGGCGGCTCCCGCCGGGTCGGGCCACCCCGTTACGTCCCGGCTCGGGCCGTCCCGCCGCGGGGACCCGCCCGCCGGCTCCGGGGGCCGGGCCCGGGCCCTGCGGGCCCCGCGCCGCGCCGCAAACTACAACTCCCGCCGGGCGCCGCGCGGCAGGGCGCAGGCGCGGAGGCGGCGCGGGCGGCCGAGCGAGGCGCGCGGCGATTGGCCGCGGCGGCGGGGGGCGGGGCGCGCGCGGTGACGGCAGGAAGGAGTGGGGGCAAATGGCGGAGAGATGGTCCCGGGGCCCGTCCCGAGCGCGGCGATAATCCCGGCGCGGAGGAAGCGGCGCCGGAGGAGGCGGCGCCGGGGGCCCTGACGCCCGCGACACCCCGAGAGGGTCCCGCTGCCGGAGGGGCGGAGGCGTCCCGCAGGCTGAGCGCCTTTCGCAGGCGGCGCTTCGGCGGCCCGAACCCGCGGCCGGAGCCACATCGGCCGGGCCCGCGCCCGGCACCCGCCGCCACCGCTGACGCTGAGGTGGGTGCCGGGTGAGGGGGCGGCGGGGGCCGCGCCGGCCGCGGAGCGGGCCCCGCACCCCGCGGGCAGGAGCCGCCGCCGCGGCCCCCGGCGCTGTCCCGCCCGGAGCGGCGTGCGGGGCCGCCGCCCCCGGCCCGGCGCGAAGTTGCGGGGCGGGAGTTCGCTCGGGGGTGAGGAGCTGGGGGGTGCGGCTCCGCGGGCCGCGCCGCCCGGCCGGGCCGCGGCTGCCCCGGGCACTTGTGTAATGTGGGCCGGTGGTGCGGCGGGGCGGGGGAGGCGGCCGGGCGGGAGGGGAAATGACATCAGGCAGCGGTGGGGTGACCCGGTTCCGCTCGCACACCCCCCACCCCCCCGCCGCAGGGGGAGGGAGGAAAAAAGAAACTGTCACCGTGGGATTTCATCAGCTCCTTCTGCCTCCGTGCATTTAACCTATTTTTCTTTCCTTTGATTATGTAAGAGGAGCGGTGTAGAGAGGAGCCATGAGTAGGGGTGGCTGATGGGCATCCTGGGGAATTACCGCGGTTTTTGTCTCCAGCTGGTCCGCCGAGTTAGAGCTGGGAAATGAGGGAGAACTGTGTTTTGGGTTTTTACACCTATTTACGTTGCTTGCACCGCTCCAAATGGTGCAGCACAATGCAGGCGAGGGAGGCAGGGAGTGGAAACAGAAATTGAGCAAGTGTTTTATTTCCCTCTGAGTGAAAAATCAAGAGAAAATTGTGAGTAAGGAGTAAAAATCCTCTTCTGTTGATGCTCTTGTTTAAGGAGGCACCTCTTTATGTTCTTAAATCTAAGATACAAGTTTATAGCAGAGCGTATTTATGTTTTCCTAATACTCATCTTTTAACCTATGCACTATTAATTTGTGTTTTGATAGTTTGATTTAGAACTTCCAATATTATTCTGAATTTAAAATTCATAAATAAGAAAATGTGGTTTACTTTCTGAAAATTAACTCCTCTTGACTACAGGAGTCTCCTCTTTGGAACTGCAAGCCACAAGCCATAAGTTAAATCTGTCATCTTTGCATAGGCTGGGAATCTGGTATCAAAAATACTTGAGTACTTCTTATAATGCTTATTATAACTAATACTTATCTGAGTCTTGAGGGTTTAGGGGCAGAAAAATGTGCTAGTGGTGAGTGAAATGTTTTTTTCTTTCCTGTAAGTTATTAGAAACTGAGATATTATTACATGTTTTACTTTAGCTTCTACAGCTCAAAAACCTGGCTATTTTGGTCTAAAATGTTTTGGTTGCTGTTACAAGTATTTACAAGCATTAGCAAGATAAAACTGGTAATTTAGATTTAGTTTGCTCTTTGCTTTCTAAACTATGTGTAGCTAGAAAAGAGAAACTTGGAGCTACCTACAGGGGACGAAAAAAAGAAGTTTGGCAGTGGTTTGTGTGGGGAAAAGAGGAGATGGGGTTCAAGAGTGCTGTCTCCTAGGAGAAGGCAGGAGCCCTCTGCAGAGTGGGCTTTTGCAGCAGAGTTCTGCTCAGCAGATAAGCACCTGCTTTCACTTTCCCTCAGCTGCACCACCGGGGAGAAGAGCCATTCCCAAAGTGGGTGTTCCTGTAGCTCTTCTGCATTGCATCACTATCTGCCTGGTAAACTTCTGAAGTTCAAATGTGATCATTTTAGTTCACTTAAAATTTTCTCCATGGATTTTATCCCCATTAATTGCTTGGTTCCTATGGTAAGTGAAGGTTGGCCTGGTCTAATGGAGGGAGACTATGATTACTGAGACAGTCTTGCTAGAATGAAGTGATAGAGGGACATTTCTGGAAAGTAGCCTGGCAGTTTTGGTGGATGCAAAACTGACACTTCAGGTTGAGAAACTGTGAGTGTTGAGATGAAAACTAAAATAGGAATGACAGTGTGTTACGTATTCGGGGAGCAATAATAAAAGCAGATGTATTGAACAAATAGATCATGATAAGGCCAATAAAAATTATTTTAACTGCCATTTTCATATGCTCTATATGAAGTTAATTAACATTTCAAAAGTTAGTTTTCTTTGATTCTGTAGCTTAACTGCCTTTTCTAGCAGACTTTTTCCTAGTATGGAGAGGAATTTCAGAGAGAAAGATGGACTTGATTAGATTCAGGCTGACTATAAAGAATTGCCATTTCCTATCCATGTTTAGGCCAAAAAGAGAGAAATAGTGGTTCACAAAACCATATACCCAGATATGAGGGTTTGTGGTTTGTGTTGTCATTTGCCCAGTAGTTGAACTATATGTTTTTTGGTAAAAATCCCCCAGGTGGTCTATTTTCCTTCTTGAGATAAACAAAAGTAGAACAACAACACATGCGAGGAGCTCTTAAATGTGTTCCTGTTTGAGCTGTTACTTTTACACTTGCGTTCTTCTGAGCAAGCTGTGGAGTGGCTGTGCTTGTAGGAGCCAGCGAGCAGTAACGGCTCACGCCGGCTGCTGAAGGTGTCCTCCGTGTTCTCAGAATGCATTGAGCAGTGTCTCTGTTCTGTCCCCTGATGAATCAGGTTTACTTGTGGGGGATTGTTGTGCACCAGTCCTGACCACATCATGTTACCAAGTAAAACACTCGTTAAGTGAGTCTGAGTGTGAGAGATGAGCATGGAATGGAGTTGTCATCATTGTGATTAATTAGTACCTAAAATACATCTACAGCAATGTGAAATATTCTGACAGTTTTTGTATTTAACTGGCAAGAGATTTCTTTATGCCATGCTGTGCTGTTGGACTCTAGGAGAGAGCTGCGTGTTCAGATGTCATGAAAGTACTGCTGAGTTGTTTTATCAAAGTGCCTTCTATACTTGAAAGTATAAAATTAGAGCAGAGCAATACCATTCTTAGAAGATTTTTCTTAAGGATTCATTGTTTATAAATGGTTTATAAATGTGCAGGTAACTGAATTTTGATTTATTTTAGTGGGTGCTTAGTGCAGAACCTTTGTCCTAATGACAGTCACCTGTGAATGAGTGAGTCTAGAAAGAAGCGGGTGATGGATCTCTTGGTTGTGTGCAATGTACGTGCCTGGTGCTTGTAGGCCCAATAAAGGGTGAAAGTAACAATCATTTGTACTAGAGAGGTGATGAATTGATGTTTCTTCTTTCTTTCGCAACAGAGAATATGAAACAGGAGCCAAAATGACATCCCGATTTGGAAAGACCTACAGCCGGAAAGGGGGAAATGGCAGTTCCAAGTTTGATGAAGTGTTTTCCAACAAACGGACCACCCTTAGTACAAAATGGGGAGAAACCACCTTCATGGCCAAATTAGGACAGAAGAGGCCCAGTGTCAAACCAGATATTTCTGAAGTTCCTAAGAAACCCAAAGTTGAAGATGAGGTAACAGAGGATCCATTTGGATTTGACAGTGATGAAGAATCTCTTCCTGTGTCTTCAAAGAATGTGTCACAGGCTAAAAGCTCCTCTCAGCTGGAACCTGGTGAAGCTGCTCAGTCTGAGGACTTCACTCCTCTACTTGAAGCAAACAGCAGAATTAATCAGCCAGACAGTGGAGAAAATGTTGCCTCCAGCAAGTGCATACCTTTTGACAATACTGTTCCTCTCCTGAAAGAAAAGAGCACAAGCAAAAGTGTGGAAGATGGAGAATGCAAGAGCAGCAGTGCTAAACTTGTAACTGCAGGTATGTTTGCTCAACTGTCCATATACTTCTGTTTTCCTCTGATTTTTGCTGACCTCCCTTTAGACTTTGTGTTTTCAAGGGATTGTTAAATATTCTGATAAAACTGGGGGGCAGTTCTTAATTGTAGAGGATACTATGTTTAACCAAAAGCACTAAAGAGCATGCTGTGTTTTGCACACTGCTCTGAGGTCTTTGGCCTGTAATCCGTGTGTCTGCAGATCGAGGTACAGTGCTTTAGCTTCAGGGCAGTATGTTAGTCCACTTAGTTCAGTTATTCCATAAAATGGAATAATAACGTTCCTTTTCTAAAATTGCTGAGTGCTTTTGTGATTTTTAAACATGTATTTTGAACAGTGATGAGTTAGTGGTAGTAGAATTTAGTGTGGGTATGTGTTTGCAGCTGCGAGGGTCCAGATACAGCTAAGGCTGTGCTTTGTTTCATTATTTGGGTGGGAAAAGTAGTTTTCTGAACTTCAGCTGCACAAACCTTTTCTGTTCGTAATTAGCACAACTATATCAGTATGTACATAAACTTCAGACCTGTGAAACTACATTCTGTCAGACTTCCTTTTAGAGGTGCTTTTGGGCTCTGGAGTAAGATAGCTTAATACTTTTCAGAGGGGAGTTCACAGAGCCCATGGAGCTGGCAGCACTGTAATTTTCTTCAAGTCGTTCTTGGAGAAGATCAGATATTGTTACATCTCATGAGAGGTTTTTGTATAATGGGCTGATTAAACTACGGCTTCTATAATTGGGTAGAAGATCACATTAGATGAACCTAGATGAAGATGACACCTACTGACTTGCTCTGGGTTATCAAAATCAATTTTAATGAGAAGAACTTACATAACTTTCATTTCTCAAATATAGTTAACCCAGGGATTTGAGTGGACTTGTTCAGTTGCTAATGCAGTGAACAAGAAGATACCCAGTAGTAGATAGTCACAGTTCAGTTATTTTTTATATATATCTTAGGGATCTAATTCAAGAAAACCCAGGAAATGCTGATTTGAGCTATAGTTTGAACTACTTTTGTAGGATGTGTAATTGTCTTTTGATCTTGCTCTTTATTTTTGCTGCTAAAATATTTCTTGCTTTCATATGATTTTCAGCAGCTGTCTTTAACTATGATTCATCCTCAGACTGGAAATAAAAATTATGAGATTTTAAAGTTTGAATATAGTTTTCATAAGAAATGGAGTAAGTTCATCCCCCAATATTTCTAAGGGGAAGAAATAGTGAGTTTCCTTGGTTTTAATGAGAGATTGTAGTAGAACAGGTTTTACAGTGAAATGGTTTCCTTGTAGACAACCTCTGTCAGAACAGTATTTTTAAGATTGGAAAAGAAAGTGAGAGTGAGAGAGTGGGTAGAAAATGTGATGGAGCTCTGAAAATTCATAACCTGTGAAAGGCCAAGAGGAACAGACTTGAGCAGTTTCATTGGTGCTTCCTGATTCCAGTCCTGTGGAAAATTATAATATACAATCTTTAGCACAGAAAAACTTGCTTATTTAAATTCTGGAATTCCTTGCTAGATAATACTATGTATAACATAAATGTACAGCTCTGAACAGGAGGAAGCTGAGGAATCTTGGTGGATAAGTCCTTCCAGCTTTTGAGTGTGGTGGTGGTCTGAATGCAGAGGGGGAGGTTACTTAAACAACGTTTTTCTGAAGGAGTTCTGTTCTGCAAGATTTTCTGAAATATTTGTTACTGATTCTGGCAGTTCAGCCAGAAGTAGTGAAGGAGAAGGTGTATCTTGATCTGATGGTTCTGCTCTTTGAGTCTATTACATTCTGTTGATACCCAGTCAAATGAAGATAAAAACACTTTTCACATCTTTCTTCAGAAATAAAATTCAGCTGTGAATGAATCTTTGCAGAGCATCCTAGGAGAGGCTTTGGTTTCCTTACCCTTATTTAAAGACTGCAGTCTTGGTGGTAGTGTTTCTTTTTGTCAGTTAGTGTAAGTTAAACTTGGATTGTTTAAGCTGCTGTTACGCTTGTGTGTAAACTGATCCAAAATAAATAGAAGTTGTCTTGAAGGACGTTGCTCAGCACATGAGCAATTAGAGATAGGGGTGTATAGTCAGCCAGTGTAAATGTAGGCGCTTCAAAGGCTTCTTTGTTGTAGTGACTGCTCAGTAAACTTTAATGGGGAGGCTCTTTCAAAACTACAGAGAGTTAATGTGATTGATTTGGGATAGGCTTCTGGAGGATTGAAGGGACTTGGGAGGAGTGTAGTAGTGTATGTACCTCAACTGCTTACATGTCCTTGCCCTCCCCATAATAATTTTCCCCTTCCTGGTGGCTCTTGAGCTCCACCAGCTTCAACCAGATTTGTCCAAAGGGCTTAGAGGTCCTTGAGACAACAAGCTTGAGTATTTCTGATGAGGAAAGGAAGAGGGCTGGGAGGGAAAGCAGGCAGGTAGAAGAACATGAATATTCCCAGTGTAAGGAAGACTGCAGTGTGAGCTCAACCTTAACCCGCATACAGCACTGTATCTCTGGGTGTGGGAAACTAGCCTGTGTTAGTATTGATGTTGAAGAAAGTGCTTTTATTTGTTTTAAAGTGCAATTTACTAGTCCTTCTCCTCATACTGCCTAGACAGTGCATGAATAAAGGTCTCAGGACTCACAGAGAGCATGAGCCATGGTTGTGTCTTAATTCCTAATGTAGGTGAAGATAATGCTAAGAGTTAGACTGAGTTGAAAAATGTGGCTTACCATGGCTATGCACAAACTGAGAGATACAGTTAATTGTGCTCCAATTGTATTATCCTGCCTCAGTGGCCATTTCTCTGGACATTAAAATGAAGGTGATGCAATGTCTGTTAATTTTAGCTAATGTTTGGTATTGAAAAGCAGTTGATTTGGAGATTAGTTTTAGCAGTTGTGCAGCCATGTAACACAGTTGAGGATCTGTATCTTTTATTTAAAATGGTAGAACTTGCTGGTCTTTTTTTTTTTTAATAGCCTTCAGCTAGTGCTTGTAACAATCTCATTTTAAGGGCTTTGAGAAGCTCTTAATGTGGAAAGCTTCTCATAATCTTACCCTAATGTTGCTTGATCAAGACTTAATACTGTCTGAAGAGTGTCTATGAGTAATCCTGTATGTAGCAGGTAATTTGCAGATAGGGGTTTAGGTAAATTTGAAACAATGAAAGACTGTTCAGTTTTAATAGTTACTGTTAGGTCATCTTTGTGAAGGTAGGGAGAACTTAGTAGCTGGGAAGTAAGTTGTGTCATTGGAAAAATATCACACTGGTAATTCATATAAAGCAAAAATGCAGCTACTTAGAAAATGAGGTTTATTTGAGACAGTATTACAGTACGGTAAGGTAGAAACCTTCAGAACAATATTTGGATTTTTGAAACAGTCTGGTGGGATCTCTTTTTTTAGCTGTTAAACTTGTTCTGTAAGGCATAAACCCAAATAGTATTTCACACAGGCTTTGGTATAAAAACATGACCTTGCAGAGCAAAGTTTATAAGCTTGCTCTTTTAGAATATTTGTTAGCTTGTAGGTTCAATTAATGTAGTACAGTTTTTTGGATGAAAATTAATGTGAAAGTTTGATGAATTTTAGGAGTTGGTATGGCATTTCATAGTTATATTAGTGTATCAGTATGTTTTACTTTGGACAGCTGGTTTGCCTGCTCTGGGTATTTCAGTTCATGGAAATACTTCTGGCATTGTAGTGTGAGTTTGCCTTTTGACTCTGGATGCTGTGATGATCTGCTGGCTTCTGTTTGTGCACAGTGCAGAGCTCTGTAACTCAGGCCTTCAGAGGGTCTTTCCAAGGAGTTGATACTCTCCATCAGAGAAGGCGCTTGGGTTGAGAGATGTTTCTCATCTCTGCATACTTCATGTTCTGGTTTATGCACTATGAGAGTCTATTCCTTTCCTGCATTAATTCTAACTGAAAAAATTAGGTATTTAATCATGCATTAGTGGAGAAGTATTTTAATTGGGCATGGATTAAGTCTGGCTTGTTTTAGGGTCTATGAATTTATTTATTGAAAATGTGTTTTGCTTGCTCTGGAGAAATAGAATGGCTTAAAATATCTTTCCAGACTACAGAACGGTGTAGGAATTGTCACTTTCTGCTGTGTTGTAAGGTTAAGTATAGATTTTGTGGTTATTGTGTTGGCAGTGACCTTTGAGGAGGCTCTTTATGATTAAAAGAACAAATTATTTTCTTTCCCCTTAACATTTAGAGCAATAATGAAAACAGCTATTCCTCATCTTGTTATTTGTTCCTGTGTACTGGTATTCAAAGAGGTTTTGCTCTGGCAGTAGTTTTGCTCTTGGTGCTATAAGAAAGCATTTGTCTGTGGACTGCTGTTTGATTCTTTTGTTTTTCTAGGTAGTTCTTAATGACCTCATTTTTCACTTGGGGCCAGTGCACTTACAGGTAGCAAATCAAAATGGCAAGTGTAGTTCTTAAGAACGTGTGCTTCTGCAGTGCAGGAGCAAAGGGATGTGGCTGTGCTCAGCTGTGTCTTGGCCCAGGATGCAGAATCTAGCTGTGGCTGGTTGCTGGAAAAGCACAGAGTAAATTGCAGAAAATGGATGCCCTTGAGGAAGGAGATGGTTTAAGTCGTCAAGTCTGTTCCTGACATACTATCCTGGTAGTACCTTGGTGACTCTGCAAAGCCTCTGCATCCTGCTTATGTGGGTGGGGAGCCCTATCTTTAGATTTAAGTTTCAACTTCCCAAGTGCAGGTTTGTTACATAATTGCATTTGACCACCAGATTGGTCAGGGTATTCCATTCAAATTGTTTTTAAACTTCTGTTTCGTGTTTAACCCTGACATGGACACTGAAAATAGTAGTTCAGCCAGAGGAATAGCTTACTTCCTCTGCAGAGTTTTTGAGAGTAATATTTACTTTGTGAGAAAGCATTTCAGTTCAGTCATTTTCCATCCAAAAATGGAGCAGAGCTGGGGGAACCTGAATGAGGCCTGAGCATTTGGCAGTCTTAGTTGACAGCTGGCAGCAGCCATGATTAAAAACAACTGCAGCTGTGCTCTGGTTGGGTCAAAGCATTAAGAAACTGATAGCAGAGAAGGGGAAAGGTCTGCTGGAAAATATGTGTGCTCAGAGAATTTCAGTGTTTTGAGGTTTGTTTGGATGGTAGGAGTTATGATGGGTATGTGGATAGCTGGGGTTTATCCACAGGTCCTCTCTCCTTTTATTGCTTTTTGGTAAGTTTTCCCCTTTTGAAGATATCCCCTTTCCCCTTACACACAGAGTTTTGTTGCTGTAGCAGTAGCCTGTGTTGAAACTGGTGTCATTATTGTTCTCTCTTTTTTTTTTTTTTTCCCCTCTGCTGCTTCTTTAGTGGTGGCCTGTTGGTTTTTTTCCTGGGGTGTTTTTCAGAAGTCTGAAATGGTTGAAATTCTGTTTAAATCTCAGTGTTTATACTTGTTTGCTAAAATGGCAATACAGAAGAATACCCTAATGTTTAGGAGAGAATCTGATTTCTGCAACATATTTTTCCTAATGACAGGGCAGTTCATACTATGTATGTCCATGCACAGAGTCCATGGAACTTTCTTCCCTTAATCTCTTCATTCCCCTTTCCTATACAACAGCAAATTTTGCAATCCATTCTTTTAAAATCATTCTTTCTTCATGGCCTTGTACAATGAACAGTTTTTAAAAAAACATACTTTTAACTGCTTCTTAGTTTTAATGGTGAAAAGGTGGAAATAACTTTACATTGAAAACAGTTGGCCAGAGCTTGTGGAAGCAGAAAATCCCTGTTAAGGTGCGTACCTCTCAAGTGGGCCAAAGCATGCAGGCAAGCAGAAACCAGTAGGTAAGGAAGCTAGTTCAGACTCAAACTGCTGCGGTCTTATTAACTGGATGGAAAATGTTCTTCAGTTTCAAACTTAGTTCATCTTTTCATTTAAGAAACTGCTGCTGTATTTATTTAAAAAAAATTCAGCATATTCATGAGTACTGTCTCAATTCAGACTGACTTAGACTAAGTATACATTTGCTCTGACAATTGTTAATGTTGCTGTGTTATAGTGTGCTTTATTTTTTTCCCCATAGCAGCTCACCCTAGAAAAGGTGGTGAATTTCTGGCATATGTGAGCCCCTCATGTTGCCCATGACACTTAGTAGTTGTTTATTTCTGCCTTGCTCTTGCTGCTCTGAGCAACAGATGCCCTTCTGAGTTTGGAGGGAGGAGGAATGTGTCTCTTTCATTGGGCTTTCGGTGAGAGGTGAGCACATGTCAGGGTCTGACAACTCTTGGACTACCAAGTGTAGCAGCTCTTCTGTGTTTTTCCCCCTGAAGGTTTGCTGGGAAGGCAGTTGTGCTGAGCTCACTGTGCCCGCTTTGGCCAGGTGTGCGTGTACAGATTGATTTGAAGGTGGTATTGAGAGATACAGTGGTGTCAGGTGCAGTGAAAGATGAGAGAGAGAGCAGAATACCTAGTGATTGCTGGCCAAAGAACTAGAAGAGGGGGTAAGACAGCTGTTACTTTAAAAGCCATCTTGTCATACCTTTAAAAATATTGCCTGAGTTAAAGGCAAGGGATTAGTTCAGTGAATATTTTCTGCACAAGAGAGAAGGTGACCATGTCAGCCTGCACCCCTGTAAAATTCCACTTCCATTAAAAATTACAAGGACATTTTAGAAAGTTGTACACTTGTACACTGGCTGCCAAGTGTACCAGCTTGACACAACTTCTTGGAATGCCTCCTGGTAGCGCATCTTCCCAGTGGAAGAAAGTATATGAGGAATTACTTGCATGGCTGAAACAGGCGTGCAAGGTTGGAAGGAGCAACACTGTGGGTAGGGTTCAGCCTTTCCCGGGCTGGAGCCAAGGCAGTGGGGGATGTTGTGCCAGCAGCATGTTCTGAAAGGCTCAGGGAAAGAAAATAATGGTCTATTGGAGATGCTGAACAGTATGTTACCAGACTGACAGATGCATCCAGGTGATCTGAGAGCAGAAGAGGTGTCTGAGGTGTCTTCTGTCTCATGTTTAAAAGAATAGCTAACTGAAATGGAGTCGTAGTGTCATTAGTTAAGACTATGTAAGAAACAAATTAATTTTTTAATATAAATTGCCTTAGAATTTTGATATTCAGGAATATTCAGAAAAGGAAACAAGACAATCAAATTATTCTTAAGGAAAAGAGTGCTGTCATGGCAGTAAATTAAGTCTCACCACTTTAGGGTTTTCTGTGACTTCTTTCCTGCAAAATAAGGTGCCGCTTAAAACATCTGCAAAGAGTCAAACAGTGTCTGCCTCATCTGCATACAGACTTGTTGGGAATTCAGTTACTTAAGAATTTGTAATCATAGCTGTGGATGTGGTTCTATAATTTTAGCTATTTTAGAGATTGTCAACCATGAAACTGGTCTTGGGAGTCACATCTTCCTGTCTTCTGTTCATACCTGCTAGCAGCCACTGCTTTTCAAGATCTCATAGGCATTAATGGACACTTAATTCAAATAAATTTTGCCTGTTTCATAAATTGTGTATTTTGTTTCTATGGGCTTTTTTTTCCTTAGTTTTCCAATTGTTCAGTCATAGACAGAAAATGGATCAAGGGAGTTTAGTCTGCAGCCTTTTCTCCCTACCAATCAAAACATTTCATTTCCAATGCATAATGAAATTTGTGCTCTAATTTGGAAAGAAGCATGGCTTCTCTGCAGTTCCTGGTTTTCTGACCAAACCAGAGATAACACTCTGTGTGTCTCAGTTGGGCTCTCTTCCTGGCAGTGAGGGGTGTGATGTAAGCACCTTTGCTTTAGCTGGTCAGCTGCAAGTTGCAGAGTGAAGTGATCTAGCTTTGTGTTTGAGAACATTGGTGAGGGTGTAATGGAGGCATAATCAATGTTTCCAAGTGCTCAGGGACATCAGGCAGAGCTGTATCTCATAATGAGCTTAACAAACTGTTCCCTCCATCCTGTGTCAGGGTCTGTTCCTGAGCTGTAGCCTGTTAATTGTATGGGCCCTCAGTAGCTGGAGGGCTCTCAGGGCCCTGCATATAATTCTTGATGTTTCGTTTTCTTGCCACCATGTCTTGGTGTCTATTGGAAGAGAAATCAAGAATGTAATACTGGCATCATGCCACCTGCCTGCTCTCAAGATTTCATTGCTTCTGACTACCTTTAATATTTGCAGGGAATTATGGCTAATACTAAAAGGAAAGAAACATAGTGTGTTTGCTGATTTGCTTGTCGTGAATGGTAAGCATGTTTCTCTCATTATTAATGTGAAGATTTGTACAGCTACTTAGCACTGAAGTAGGAAAAGGTTTCATGCTGCAAAGGCTATAGAAGGCCATATGCTTTTTGTTTGTAGCAGGGAGGATGCTTTGCTTGGCTTTAATTAACAGGAAAAACTAACCCAAAGTTCAAGTTAGTAGGGCTAACATGGAACACTGGCAACTTGTCCATGAGTACATAGCAAAAAGTAAGCATTTATTTCACATATGTGATAATACCTAGAGTAATACTGATTGTCCTTTTGTGTTCAGTTTTCTTCTAACATTTGTGCTGTTCGACTGGATTTGATCAAACTTGGTGTGGTAAAGAGAGATCTGAAAGACTCAGTGCTGTCTCAGGTGCCATCTGTGCTCTTGCCTCCCTGCTGCCTGCCTGGTGGAAAGGCAGACGAGGTTTTAGCTGGGTCCCTAATCCCTGGGGAGGCAGCAGGGAGGGCCGAGCCGGCACATGGAGCTGGCACATGTCGCGCTGCGTGAGCCGCAGCGGGCGCTGTCCCCTGCCCAGCCCCAGGCTGCTGTTGAGGAGGCTGCGGGGGATGATGGTCGAGTTGTGGGGCAGCTTTGCGCTGTGAGCCCTGCATCTGTTCAGGGTTGAAATGTACAGCGGGAGGCCTTGTTCACACAGCCCAAGATCCTGCTCTGTGCTCCGAGTAACATGAAAACAGCAAATAAGGTTCTGCAGCTCTAACACTGAATAGTTAACTAAAACATTTAACGTTTGACTGTAGGCAATTAGTGTTAGACTGTTAATGATGGTTTCCTTTTTACAGAGCTGAAAATGATATTTGCAGACTTGGAGCTCCTGTCACTTAGCCTTGTAAGTTAAATGGAAATGAAAGAAGGTGAAACAGGGACTAGGCTGGAGGATGGATGGACTACGGTTGCTTGGTTTTCTTGTGCAGAAGAGTGTTTGATTTCCTAAAGGATTACTTTACTTTGTTTTGGATTCCATTTTGGTATATGCTATACCTGAAGAATCAGGGTATGAATTGTTAACTCATAGCTTCACTATTTGGTGGAGAGAGTTTTTTGTTTTCTCCAAACTTCAGTGTTTCCTCTGTCAAAATTTTACTGTTACAGGTACTTAAAGAACAAATGAAGTTGAAATGTGAGACATTTTCATGTCGGAATTGTCAGATGTTGAGCTGAAGGATGTAGGTTTCTTGTCTCTAAAAAAATTAATTTCTCTTTAAAAAACAAAAGTGGAGTTTTTTAATTCTAGAATTGCATTCTTCATTTTGTCCATGATCTTAAAAATGACAAGGCAGGAGGTAGTACCACTGGCTACCTGTGGTAGTCATGAGACATTTATTGTTGAATGTATAGAGTAACATTTGTTCCATCTAACGAGTGCTTATAGTTAGTGTTTTTTAAAAATAGGATTGGTACAGAAAGTTGTCTTTATATCCATCTAGTTTGTCTTAGGTTTTCCATGTAGGTATAGATGTATATTTCTTACATGTTTTCAGGTTTGTGACTGAAAAAGCAGTGGGATTTTGACAACTCTGCAGCATTCCTGCTGTTTGAGTGTTTGCACGTATCTGTATATATTATAGAAGAGAGTAAGCTTTATTGTCTTTTGTAAATTTGCGATCTTGCATTGTCTGAAATTGAAGTTTTTTCTCTAGTGGTAACTTGATTAAGGTTACTTGGAACAATAATCATCATCATCACTTAAATGCAGTTTTACAGATTTAGTAATATGCATCTGTGTGTGTGTGAAAACATGTCATTTTATGGGAAAGAGTGGAAGTTTTACTTTGACTTTTTTTAATTCATCAGTGATGCTGAAGATATCTGTCTTGTTAAGTGACAGAAACTAGAGCATGAAATAAAGCAACTTTTAGTGAGCTAAACAGAAAATAAATCATGATTACCACAGAACAGTGATATGGTTCCTAGGTATACAGTGTTTGTACTTGGGGAGGAGGTTATGCCGTTGCTGGTTTTAAATTACTTGGGAGAGTTATTCTGGTATTTGAGCCCCAAAAGAGCCTAATTGCAGTTAAAAATAGGAGGAGAAGTTCCATGTCTCTCTTGGACTACAGAATTTTTAATGATTCACAATTTGTTCCTTTTTTTTTTCCTACAGTCATGCTAGCTTCTGTTGTAGTAGTTGCTGACAATAAATAGTGCAATTTTAAAAATCGGAGTTATTGGAATTGCAGTTCCTGTACACCTTTGGGCAATTAGGAAGTGATTAGCAGTACTTTCTGGTATTGAAGGTTCAGGCTGACAGCTATTGACCCACTGATGAGGTGAGACCAGCGGCTTGACAAAGGATCTTTAGAGGAAGTATTCCTCTAAATGTCGCTGCTTAGTTTTCCAGTAATGCATTGTGATGATCCAGTTTTAAAGCCAGACTTCCTACCTGGTGTATACTAAAGAGTTCAGTGGTTCCATTTTCCATCAGCCTTGCTTATTATTGGAGATGGAAAAACCTCCCTGGTGCAGTTACTAAGACTTTTGAATTACTGCGTGTTTTTAAAATTTTGGTGCCCCAGAATTAAGGGGGAGGTCAACTGCCACTTCTTGCTGTTTAGCAGTACCTTGGTGTGCTGTATTAACTTAGGAACTGAAAGGTAAAATTGAGACGCAACACTTTGTTGGTACTTAGAGAATCTTCTCAGACAACTCAAGGTTCAAAGATGCTGATGTGATGGGTTACACAAGGGCCACACAAGTCCTGCTGTGACCATAAAGAGCTGTTAGTGCTCTTTGCCTTGGAACATTTCTTGGGAGTATAGTAAAGCAAGCATCAATAAAGCCATTTGACTGGGATAGAATGGATTTGTTATTTATTAGTCAGCCGAGCTGACTGGAGAAATTGATCACATTTAATGAGAAGAAACAATAAGTTCCCTTAGATATGGATCAGCAATGGTGAGCCTGCAAAACTGTGTATTTTAGCAAGGAAGTCTGAAAATGTTTTAAATTTAATATGCTGTTTTTCATGCCTAGAGTGTTGTGGTAGTCTTCAACTTCACAATAATATTAAACATATGGGAGAAAGGAACATACTGTACACTGTCAAACCATCTCCTTGATTACAGAAAGAGTCACTTTGGTTGTGTCTCTTGGATTATAGCAAGCATGAGATTGAAATGGGAATAACAATATTGCTTGTATAACATATTGATACTGAAAAAGAATAACCAAGATTCCATCATGGAGATGGCAGGGTTAGGGTTCCTTGTTCTTTGAGGAATTCATCTTGGAGTTTTGCATTTCATATATTCTGTGAAAAGCTTTTTTTTTATTTCTAGCTGAGTATGTATAACTTCTGCGACAGATCTCAGCAGGACTCCAGAAAATTTAGATGCAGTTTGTCAGATATTACTTGTCCTGGTTCCCTGAGAAATTTTAGCAGGGATTAAACCAATTTCCTGGTTTAATGTACTAGATTTTTCAGTACCTTAAAATTCTTCTGTAAAATACATGTGCAAGGATGACATTTAGATGATGCCATTTTAATTTGAAAACAAGTGAGCCAAAGTCCCTGCAACAGTGCTGATGCTTGTTTCCCTCATCACGAGGTTGAAATCTTCTGGTCAGTGCTGTGAAAATTCCGTGCCACTTGGGTAAATGAAAGCTGATGAAATTCAGTGTGGTGAGGACTAGTGCTAAAGAGATGCTTTGGCCTTCATTTTACTGATGAGTTTAGGAAGCCTTTGCTGCCTAAAAAACTTGAACCTTTGGGGTTGCATTCTGCCAGTGGAACCCTTTTATCGCTGTAGTGTTCTGCACGTGTCTTCTAAGCGCGTTCTCTTCTAGCATGTCTGTTGTCACTTGGCCCTGTCCCAGCTGTTTCTGTGTATTATTCAGTTTATCCCATCATGTGCTACTCTTCTGTGCACCAGAGTCTTCTGCATTGTCAGACTTCTTATCTTGCTTCTCCTGGCCCAGGCAGCCTTTTCAGTGCCAGTGGTAACGGCAGGCGCCTGGGCTCCTGTGCTTGCCGATACTGTCTCAGAAATTTCCAAGAAATTCTTATTTCATGGAAATACCCCCCTTATATTGCTGGGCGTCTGTGTGGGTGTGATGTCAACAGAGAATGGCAGATGCAATCGTCATGAAACTCTGGTACCAAATCCACCAGGCTTTTGTTGGTATTCAGGGTAAACAAAGGGAATGGGTTCCCTACCAGTTTAGAGGACAGCAGGTGGAAGACTTAGTACTGGCATTACTCCTGGCATTGCTGTTGTGCGGGTGCTGGTTGGCTGGAAACAAACCTTACAAAAACTGACTTCTTATAGTGGAACTTGTTCTCCTGGACAGTGCAGGATGTGAGTGTGGCTATGGGTTGGAGAAGTGTGAGAATAACTTTTGGCAGCAGCTCTTCTTCAGAGATGCAGAAATTGATTGCAAAACATGAATTTCAGAATTGATAAAATGAAAATTTGTGATGAGAACTGCATTTTTATATTTCTTTTGTAAGTCCAAATATTTTCATTCAGAGCAGTTAAAAGAAATGACAGTTTGAAGTTGTTTGCTGTTTTATTCAGGGTACAAGAAGGAAATTATTTCCTTACATAATAGACAATTTGTAGTTGTTCTTTATCTCTAGTTATTCACTGTAGGTCACTTGGGTGTCAGACTTCAGCAATTGTCTCTTCTAAAAATTTCACCACAAAGTTTCTCCTTTTTTGTGTAATTTGCCTTGGTAAATATGTGGTAGTATTTAGGGTTTACCACTGTCTTTTACATGATGCACATATTTTCAGAGTGACACTACGAGGTTTTTTTTTGGTAGACATTACAAGAAGACTTTATTATAGCAAAACCTTTAAACTGGGGGACTTAAAAAGTATAAACCAGGTGGATAAAGACCTGTAATATTTTTTGTCAATGATCACTGAATATGTTTTGTTATATTGTAACTTTCCAAAGTTGCCCGCATGGGTGACTATTTTTTTAATATTCCATTTTAGTAATAAATATATCTTCTCTTGTAGATAAAATCCAGAACTTGAAAGAAGATAATGGGAACAGTCATTTCATCTATGACAATGCTGGAGACAGTAATAAAACCAGTGCTGAGACCACAGACACTTCTGGATGCAACACTGAAGCCAAGGACTTGCCTGATTCTTGGGACTCCCACGTGGGAAAAACAGCAGATTGTCCATCAGAAACATCTCAGACCAAGGGGCCACTAAGAACTCACTTGTATGAATGGGAGGATGAAACTGAAGACACCAGAACTGGAGAGTATATATTAGCTTTTGACAATGAACATCTCTCAGAGGTGAAGAGCAAGGATGAGGAGTGTGATAAAGAAGATAGTGAAAATCCAAAGGAAGCCATTAGCGAAGAACTTGTGCAAACTATTCCTAGGCCAAGCAACTGTAGGACATATTGTCGATCCAACAAAGCAAAACTGCAGGGGGCAACAAATTTTGACAAGCTAATGGATGGCACTAGTCAGTCTTTATCCAAAGCAAACAATGAGTCAAATAATGATGGTCTGAACGCAGGAAAAAAAGTTTCTTTAAGTAGTGGGACCAGTTTTAGAGGGACGGTTGGACGGACTAGAGACTACACTGTTCTCCACCCATCTTGCTTGTCAGTTTGCAATGTCACCATCCAGGACACCATGGAGCGCATGGATGAATTCACCTCAGCAGCCCCCACTGACCTGGGCGAAGCCGGGCGCTTGAGGAAAAAGGCAGACATGGCCACCACAAAAACTACAACCAGGTTCCGACCAAGCAATACCAAATCCAAGAAGGATGTCAAATTAGAGTTTTTTGGGTTTGATGATCAAGACGAGGGAGGGGGAGATGAAGGCGCCTCTAGAAGTTCTGGGAGTTCCAATTACAAAATCAAGTACTTTGGGTTTGATGACTTGAGTGAAAGCGAGGACGAAGATGAAGAGTGGCAGGTAGCAGAAAGGAAGGCCACCAAAAAGCGAAACAGAACGGTACCATCTGCTTCACTACAGTCAACCTCTGATGGCAATGAAAACTGTTCCCAGGACAGCCAGCTCAGCACTAATGCAGGTCAGTAGAACTCTTTTGGAATACATGGGTGACATTTAATTCTAATTGACTTCAATGTTCTGTTCTTTTTGCAGTGTACCTAGGAATTTGTCCAACAATACTGATTTGGAAACCTAACAATTCAACTCACTTGAAATCTAACAGCTAAACTTACTTCTCCTGTGGTCCTCTCTGGTGTTTCATATCTCTCTTGAAGTGTGCTTTATACCCCTTGATCCCTTCTTGCCAGAAGGGAGAGGGTTTTTTTCTTTTCCAGTTGAAGATTCGTACCTTTTTGGTGTGTTGAGCATAAGCATCTATGCCTGGAAGGCAGGTATCCTCCCATAGAGCCTCCAGATCAGCCCACAATTGCAGAGCTGAGAGCACACATTTAAGTAGCTCTTAAAAAATGGGAAATATCTTTTTGTGGTTTTGAATGTGTCTGTAGGCAGTTTGGACCTTTCTCAGGCTCCATCTTATCTGAGGATGCATGACTCAAGGGAGAGGCTGTGGGGACCCATGGAATGCCAGATAACTGGCTTTGGGAGAGCCTCTGCATATCTGTATCTGTTCTTGTTTCAGTTTTTGGGTATCTCCTTCTTCTGTACAGGTTGGGGATCAGGGTGTGTGTGTACTCACACACATATATATGAGTAAAACTGTGGATGTGGCAGCTGCTGAGCAAGTTCTTCTGGTGGTTAAAATCCTTTGCAAAATGAGACTTGCTTGGTGGTTGGTTGGGTCCTGTGTGCTGGTGAAGAACAAAAGGAATACCTTTGGTGGAAGGTTGCTTTTAGCTCTTCTGTTTTGGAAAAGTCTAATGCCAGAGAATCACTTGTGTTGGAATAAATATTTCAAAACACTGGCACTGTTCCGTGGAACATTCTGGTCCTCCATTTTGGAGCATGAAGCATGAGAAGTTTTATCAACTCACTGAAGTTGTTACATTTTAAGACTTTGGCCAGATGTATTTCATTGTGATAGGAAGAGAGGGTTTCGGTCTAGCTTTGCAAATGTTGGAGAAGCTGGGGATTTTTTCCTACAAATAGCTTCTGCTAATATAATCCAGAAATAAAATTTCAGAGGAAAAAATGTTCATTTCTCTGTTCTAACTATAGCTGTTTCTAAAACCAGAATTTTCTGTAAGCCTTTTAATCAAACTAAATGTCACCACTAGGGGTTTTTTTGTGGATTTGAAAGGAACAAATGAATACTGATGTTGTACGAGAAGATTATGTTTTCAAACAAAAAAAAACATGATTTGTTTTCATAAAATTTACTTATGATGAGACACTTGGGTTCCAGCCTCTTTGGAAAATGGGTTTATCTTACAGGGCTGCTTAAGAAGTACTCTTAGTTCCTGTCTTTAATGACTTTTTGTTCAGCCATTTATTCCAAGGGGAAAATTTGCTTGTACAGTTAATGCAGCTGAGATGCTGACCCATCAAATAATCCTTTCAGCTGCTGTCCTCAGAAGTCTCAAAATATCCACACTTTGCGTTTGGCACTGCATTCACCCAGCAGGCCTTTATCCTCCCAGGTATCACAGATGTTTTCTCAGAAATATTTTCCTGATAGATTTCCATGGCACAGGGGGATGTAAATTTATGTTTTGTTAGTTCTTAATGCGCTCCCCCACTTCAGGTAAGAGCTGCCTCTCATTCCCTCTGCTGGGAGATGCTTCCCCTTTATTTTGCATCTCCTTAGCTCATTTGATTCTTTTGTGCTGCTGTTGGCAGGTGAGATTTGACTTGCAGGTTTTTTTCTGAAATTTGAAAGGGTGATGCCCTGTAGTTCAGATTATGAAAATAGGGAGTCTGATGGTGTCCTGAAATTTGTGGGTCTCCTTGCTGAAGTTCACACTATTTTCTCTCAGACCTTTGCAAATTTTGAGAACCATGATCACTCAGAACAATGATGATAAGAGTCCTTAAATACAGTGATGCTGAGCCTGAGAATTTCTCAAGAACTTCTGGATCTAAGCCTGAAGTTGCAGTAAAATGTGACATTGCTCTGAGGTATTGTCTTGCATACTGGAAAAATGTGACTTCTGCATCCATGAAAAATGCCAGCTTTGACTCCAAGCCTGAGAAACAGCTTTCAGAACGTCTTGCACAACAAAACTCTGTCCTGAAATGGTGAACAATACTGAGAGGTGCTAATGGTATCTGAGTTCTGTATGTGCTGTTCTTTCTTTGTACTAATGAATAAGTGCCTAGATAAAAATCCAGTGTTCCTGTTTCAGGTTGACAGGTGAAATGCCAGTCTGCCTCTCTGAATTTCAGCCCTGGAAAATCCCAAGACTGATTTTGGTGTTCTGTGCATAAAGAGTGTTACAGGGCATAATCAGTTTTTCAAGAAGCTTGATGCTTTTGATGCTTTCTGTCACAGCCTTACTTTGCCATAATAACTGATTTGGTTACTTGCTGTAATCTAGGTGTATTTTTATGAAACAGACTTTAGAACCCTAATTTAAAACATCTGATGAAGATTTTGTAATGGAATATTATAAAGACTTGCTTCTAGTCTAGTAGTTCACAGAGGGAAAGTAGGTTCAACAATACATTTTTAAATGTTTCGACAAATGGAATTTAAGAAAGCGCAAAGACTACAGGAACGGTGTTGTTAGTGCAGGAAAAATTGCAAAACAGATAAATTCAGTTTTGGTTAGACTGTCTTTCATTGAAAAACATCTTCTGTTGCTCACTTCTATGATAGTCTTTTCTCCTGAAGTAGTTAAAAACACAAAAAAACCCCTCAAACAAAAGCCAAGCAAATAAAACCCCCACCTCTGAAAAAAAGCTCCCCCTTTTAAATTCCTAGATGTTATTACAACACTTTTTAATGAAAATGCTTCTCAACTTTATTAGCCTTAGATTTTTGCTGAAGTGTTGAGTTCCTAGTAAAAATTTATTTTGCCATTGCAATCTAAAATTCTCTCAGATTCCTCTGTAGCAACCCAGTGAAGCAAAGGCCCCTTTGGCTTGTGAGCCTCCCAACTGGATTCTGCCAAAATGCCAGGGGCTAAAAGTACTGGTGAGACCTCCCTAGATTTGAAACACTGCTTTTGTTGTCATTTCAGTGGCCAGAGTACAGGATGACTCCAGTGAGGACAAGCTTTTAATACTGGAAGAAAGTGACTGACTTGACTGTAATAATCAATGGGGAGCTGTAAATCTATATTGCAGCTTAGTCTTTTGCTTTGTAAATCAGTTCTGTATGCAGCTGAACCTTTGTGTCATCGATTCATTTTTCCTTTCAATGATCAAGATGAGATTCCTATAATCTTTTTAGGTAATATAGCTTTTGTATATCAGCATCTAGCACTCAGCTCAGTTCTGGTGAGCCAACTTGCCCTATTTTTTTATTTTAATTCCTTTGCATCTTCTCAAAAACTGAGTCACCTTCACTGGGTAAATATTTTAAGCCAATTAAAACTACATCAAAGTCCTCAAAGGCAGAGTCCTGTTTGGGCTTCAAAACCTTTTGCAGAATTGCCCTGAGACACTAAAACAAAACTCCGTTGTTGTTCCCCAGGAAATTTACTGTGGTTGTTGGCTTAGTTGGTCTTTGAACATCTTCTAGCCAAGACAGGCAAATTATCTTAAAGATTATAAATGCCTTGAAAATGGTTAGACAGAGGAAAAAAGGCTTTACATGCTCCCATACTGAGAAAAAAAGGTAATATTACTAATTTCTCAGGGGAGGGTGCAGAAAACTCCTCCAAAAAGCCATACAAGAGAGAGCCAGTGGAAATCAAGCTTCAGTAGGGTCACTGCTTACCAAACTACTCTAGTGTTTTCCTCACTTGAGTTAACAGAAGACTTCTCCCCCAGACCCTGTTTAGTTTAGATTTAAAAGTCTGCTAAGATAATGTATGCAGAGTGCTTTAAGAGTGCCTCAAAGGCCTTCAAAAGCACTGCTCAGATAGAAGCATTCCAAGTCATCTTACAAAGCTACTAAGTGTTTGATGTGCTAGCAACATTAGAAAATGCAGAATTATCCTATTGAAAGCAGAAGTTGCATTTTTTTTTTATCAAGAAGTTTCTTTGAATTTAAAATCAACTAATTTAAATGGGATAGTTCAGAATCACTTAGGAGTAGAATTCAAACAAGGAAATTGAAGGTGTTAAAATTGTGGCTTAGTTGATCCCAGAGCATTGTTAATCATTATTGAAGGCAATGCCAGGTCCAAGTCTTAGCACAGGGCACAAGTTACTGTTCTCATTTGGTGGGTGAAATATTTTGTATTTCTAGAATGACTTGCATATTTGTACTGGCTGTGGTCAAGTAAACTGCTTTTTAGCTTTTAATTTACAATAGGAGGGTCCAGTTCTTTTGGTTTGACTTTCTTTGAAAACTGCACTTCTTCAAAAATATTTCAGGATTTGTAAGGATATATATCAAAGCAATTTGATTTTACTCCTTAAATTGGCTTTAGCAAGAACTAAGTTGTCTTTTACTTCGATTTCGAAGTAGTTTTGTGTTATTTACGTTAATGGAAATTGGTCTGTAGTATTTTTCCTCAGTTACACTAATTTTATCAAACTTCTGTTAAAGTCAGTTGTTTTCAGAGGGGCTGTTGATGCTATGTTTGTAGGCTCATGTGCTCACCTGGCACAAACACACTGAACACCAGTGGGATAGAATGAACCAGTGAAAGGCTGGTTCCAGGAGATGCCTTGCAGCAGGCATCCTGCCAGTTCTGGTGCTGCCAAGCCTGCTGAAATTTACTACAATTTGGGAAACTTTGGAGCTTTATTTTAAGAGTAGTTCTATTCCTCAGACAAGGTTTGTATCCTTGAAAATGCCATTAGAAATCTGGTTGCCTGCTTTGCCTTTGCTTGCCTTCTTAACCAGCTTGGCTGGTCCTGTGTACTTGGGATTAGAGTAACCCATCCTACCTGCTTGTATTCCTGCAGTGCACTTTTCAAACAGCAGCAGCTTTTCAGGAATGGATTGTTTTTTAAACAGATTGTCAGATGAAACAGTGCCTCTCTGTGCCTGTCTTTATTTTGATTTTGAAATTTGTGGTAACTTCTGGTTTGTGCCAAGTAAACCCCTTCCCTTGTCTCCACGGGATTGTGCTTCAAATAAAGCGACACAAGTTTAAAAAAAACCTAAGGACAAAAATGGAATTTGATGAGTGAATTGCAGATTTACAGTCCAGGATGGGGTATTGGAATCGGTGGTAATGCAAGTATGGAATCCATTGAGAGGCCATGTCAGCAGTTTCTGCTAGCTGACTCTTTCCTGAGCTGATCACAGCAGAATAAGCAAATACAAACAGGCTGCCTTCATGAGAAGTGAAGGAAGATCAGTTCTTCTCTTTTGTAATTGTGGTGTGTTCTTATAAATCTCTTAATCTCACACTTTTGAAGAGCCCAATCTCCTGCTTTATTCATCTGCTGCTCAGGGTTGTAGCAGTAAGCCAGCCATTAGTAAGCTCTTGTGAAAGGTGCCCTGGGATTTGCTGGAGTATGGGATGGGAAGCAGTAGCCTGCAGCTTACCCAGTGGGCAAGAGGTGCTGTATTATTTTTGATTGTGCACCTTATCATACTTCTGTGTATTACTGCAATCCAGTCAGCGAGCCTGAGCTGCATCCAGGACTGTGCTTGGCACTAAGGCTGATTTTTCTGATAAATATTGATTGCTCATTATGTAATGCTCATTATGTGGAATTGTCAGATGCAAGAAATGCTCTAGCAGTTCAGCAGCTTTTAAAATGGTTGTTTCATGTCTATATTTACCTTTAACAGATCTGGAGTTTTCAGAGGATGCATCTGGTGTGCTTGAAGGCAATAAGAAATCCACAAATAAACAAGGTGATAAATCTAAGGAAAACACCAGGAAGATTTTTAGTGGGCCAAAGCGGGTAAGTAATAATGCTGAGACCAATACAAAGTTCTTATTTTACTGAACTCTTCAGTATTGATGTTTCTTCTTAGATATGCAACAGGGTTTTTTGAGATCATATGGCCTTTAATATTATTTTTGAGATCATATTTGGCCTTTAATATTATTTCTGGAAAAGTGAAATATTCAAGTGCAATGGTTTTGTATTTATTACTGGAAGGTTCACTTTTCAGGTTCACATTACTGCTATGGAGAACCAGACTTGTAATGCAGATGCATTCGCTGGTGATCATTTTTAAAGCAAAGCATCAGTAAATTCTGTGTATTTTACTTTGTGATTTGATGGTGTTTGGGGAGGGATTCTTTTGGTCTCTTGTTTTTGCTCTCCTAAGAAATATCTGTCATATTATAGGAGAGAACTTTTCTTAAAACTTCAAATTGGGCATTTGTATAGTCTTTATAAGGATAAGTGCATTTATAGCATTTGGTATAGTGAGATTTTCTTATAGTTGGAAAAAAAATAGCTTTCAATCTCACCCCAGTCTTCCTCACCCCAGCTGTGTAATATTCAGTATGAATTTGCCCTTTCACAGCATGAAAAGAGCTTATTCATTTTCTTGATCTTACAGAAACGTGGTTTATCTGTCACTATGGGTACTCAGTATTTTGAGGTTTTTAAAAATGTGCATACAGCAAAAATTGAGTGTAGCCACCAGGTAAAAGTTTGCAATAGGGGGATCCATGTAATCTCCATTAAATGAAGCTTTTATGACCTATCTTAGTCCAGGACAAACATTTCCAATGCTTAAGGACTTCTCATGAGCTTTTTGCCTAACTTGTGTTACCTGGTGACAGCAGTCCCTGTCTCACCATCATTGCAACCCACAACTACTCTAGGAGGAGACAGAGGGAAATGAGCTTATATTTCTGCTTTCCCTTGGAGTTCCATAGGGTTTGCAAGATGTGGCAGTTGCATGGTATTATAGAAACTGTCTTTTATGTGTGTTCAGAGTGTGTTCATGAGTCCAGCACTTCAAAGAAGTTTTTAAAATATTTTTTTCTAAGAAATTCTTATAATTCCTCATGAAGGTAACTAATTGCTTGCGCTATATGATAGTTTCACTTGAAGTAATTTTTCAGTGCGCTTTTTTTTTTTGTGGTCTTCCAGAACCAGAAGATTTATCTCCCCAGTTGTGTTGCTATATATCAATTTCTCATTAAAAAAAAGGATTTGTGGGTGGAGAAAGGATGACAAATTTGGTTTAGCTCTCAAAGCATGCTGGGGAGTATTTTCATGTGGGAGGATACGTGACCAGTAGGTCCTGTCAGTTGTGATGCCCTTTGAAAAAGAAGTGTCACTTGTTGCTTTGACTTTGGACAGAATGAGAAGCTCCTCCCTCCATAGTTTGAAGTTAGATAAGTGAGGAGGCTGTTTTCACAACTGAAATAGTATTTCTTGGAGATGGAAATTCCTCAGCTTCTGCTGATTAACTAATCATTTTTTAAAATTCATCTTCTTATCAGTGAACATGTTACAGTACACTGAGAAACAGAAGTACAGGAAGTGTAAATTTGACTGTAATTTTTTCAGTTATATATTTTAACAGCATAAAACAACTGTGGGTGTTCTGCTAAATACAGAAGGTTTTTTTTTTAAATTTAAATATTTAAATGCCACAAATATTGTTCTGTAATTGCATTTCATGTGCTTCTTGTTAATTTTTCTTCTTTAAATCCCTTAGATTTTATGTGAAAATGCTTCTAATTAATTTTGAATGTATATATCATGAAATTATGGGGTAAGGAAAAAGCCTTACAGCAATATCATACTATGAGGGAGAATGGTTTCCATTCTAGAAAATTCTCAGTTGGGGATAAATTTTATTCAGTTGGGAAAGTTGAGAACGAAACAGCTTTTTTTGACCCTGTAGTGATATAATGGAGCTAGAAGTAGATGTTGCTGTAATTGAGATTCAGATTTAAACTTCAGTGTCTCTAATCATATGGCTGTTACATGGAGTTACTAAAAAAGCTTGTAAAGCTTGTTCTGAAGGTAATTAGAACTGCTATAATTATCTTCCTAAAATATGGATATAGGCTCTTTATCTTAGTTGTATCTTAAGAAAATTCTCATTCTGGGAATGGAAAAAAATAACTAAAGGTATTAACCTGTTGATAATAACTAATGATCTTCAACAAAAAGATCTCTGGAACTACTTCACTGTGTCAGCACCATTTATTTTTTCTTATAGGAGCTAGCAGATCCAGTATTAAGTGTTTTCTGTTAGGTGATTTTCAGAGCTGTGGCACTGCATCACGCTGAGCTGCCAAGAAAAAAGCTCTGTTACTCAGGAAGCAGCCGGTACTATCATTAAATTTCAGCAGATCCAGAAAGCTCAAGT